>NC_134867.1:12714520-13314520 GCF_049852395.1 Peromyscus maniculatus bairdii
GCACTGGTGAACATGGATGGGCCCCCTTGGTGAGCCTTGTCCTCTGCACTGGTGAACACGGATGGGCCCTCTTGGTGAGCCTGTCCTGGATGTCTGGCCTCGCTGAGCCCGTGAATCTATGGTCTCTGAAGTTTACCTTCTCAAGAAACATAGTCTGCCTCTAGCTGCTTATCAATCATTTACAAATCAAACTAAGCCAGAGAAAGAAGGTGTACACCAGACTCACATACAAGTCAGTAAGATGTCGAAATGCCAGGTGCTTCTCCATATACCTGTATTTCCTTAAGCAGAGCATTCTTCCTCACAAATTAAGTACTCATTATTTCACATGTCAGCATCCACAAAGTTTAAATACTAAAATCGTTTTGTTGTTGTTGATGATTGTTTTGTTGATTCTTCTCTGTGTAGCCCTGGCTGTCTTGGAACTCACTCTGTAGACCAGGCTGACCTTGAACTCAGAGACCCACCTGTCTCCCAAAGGCTGGGATTAAAAGTGTGGGCCACCGGGCCTGGCTTACTAAAATCTTTTTAAAGGAATAACATAAGCTCTGTTTTTATTAACATGAAACAGCCTTGGCTCCTCTTAGGGGTCAGGTAGAACAGACATAAATAAAACTAAGCACAATTACTGTCAGAGAACATTCAAATACTAGATCAGAGGTCTTCATTGGGGGTTCGTGTCCCAGAGGAGCTCTGGAAGCATCGGTTCACGAGCAGCAAGTGGACACCAACGTCACGACGCGTCTCGTGGCCCCCGGCATGCACAGCCAAAGATGGCAGTCGTGTGTCCCCGCCCGCGCACACGCAGCAGCACAGAGCACGCTGCTCCGAGAGCCCTGGCCATTTCTCCTGTGCCGGATACACAAACAAGTCATTTCTGCAGGGCTGCAGAGACGGCTCAGGGGTTGGGAGCACTGGCTGCTCTCCCAGAGGTCCCGAGTTCCATGCCTATGCGATCGGATGCCCTCTTGGCGTGCAGACATGTATGCAGACAGAACACTGTATACATAATAAAAATAAATAAATCTTAAAAAAATAACTTCTTTATAAAATGATGTCTAAAGAAAGCTTCACTGAGGAACAAAAGGGCTTAATCTCATCTACTTCACTGCCATTTTTCTCTTCACTTAAAATAATTGGAAAATTAAATGAAAAGCTGATACAGAGTGATGCCCTGATTAAGTGCTGCGTTGGCACAGTATGGTTTTTTCAGTAACTGTTAGGCCGTGCTATTACAAAGCACAAAGAAGTTCACTTCTACAATGGGGTTAAACATGTCTTCCTGATTAGAAGAACCTTGACTTTCTGATTCAAAACAAAGGAACTCTAGAAACCCCCCTTTATCTGCTGGGGAGAATCGGGAGTGTAAGGTTATACACAGTGAGATGCTGCGAGGTTTAGAAATTAGTGATCTAGAGAAGGTCGTGACGACAGAGCTCTCTCTGAGCACGGAGTGAAGTGGCCATCGGGCCTCTGCCTCGTCTCAGATAATCAATGGAGCCTCATCAAGGGCAGATCAGCACAGCTTCTGTCTCCGTGAGGACGCAGGCATCAGCTCAAGAGGCGTTCTTCAGGGCACTAAGGATTCCAGTCAAGACCTCACACAGAAACCGGCTAAATTACTCCAACACAAGCGTGTGGCTTCTGTCTCCCACCCCCACCCCCAGGGCTGGGGCCTGCCTGGTCCCCTATACAGCTGGCAGAGCCCTGTCACCGATCCACGCCCCTAGTCCTGAGCACTTCGGGGCGGAGTCTGCACTGGACAGTTTACCCTCTGCCCCAGCTTCCTGAGTGCTGGGGTTACAGGTGTGTACCAAGGCCTCCTCTTTACAGATGTGGCATCTACTAGGAGCCCGTTTCAAAATCTCGAATGGTTTGAAACCATTTTCAAAATTTATTTACACGTGTGAGCGTTTTGCCTGTGTGCATTGTGTATATGTGTGTGTCTCGTGCCCAAGGAGGTTAGATGTCAGATTCTGTGGAATTGGAGCCAGAGATGGCTGTGAGCTACCTGTGAGTGCTGGAAACCAGGCGCAGATCCTGAAAACTGAACCTGGGTTTTCTACAGGAGCAGCAAGTGCTCTGAACCTCGGGGCCACCTCTTCAGTCCATCCCCTCTGTTTTAAAAGCTGGTTTTTGTTTTTGTTTTTTGATGTTTTTTGGTGTTGCTGTTGTTTGTTTTTTGTTGTTGTTTTCCGAGACAGGGTTTCTCTGTGAAGCTTTGGAGCCTGTCCTGGAACTCGCTCCGTAGACCAGGCTGGCCTCGAACTCACAGAGACCTGCCTGCCCTGCCTCCTGAGTGCTGGGACTAAAGGTGTGCGCCACCACACCGTTGGGACATCCCCATGAGCCCAGCATTCCGGCGGTTAAGACAGGAGGAGCACAAATTAAGTCTGGGAAGCTGAGAGAGGATGTGAGCCACGCCCAAGGCCAGCCTGTGACACACAGTGACACCTGCCTCCTGGCACACAGTTTCTGGTTGTCTACGAAGAAAGAGCATGTTTCCAGGGGCTGGTGGCATGAGGTAAAGGTACCTGCCGCTAAGCCTGATGACCTCAGTTGGAGTCCCAGGCACCCACATGATGGAAGGAGAGAACTGATTTCATGGAGAACAATGATCCCCACTTTCCGAAAAGTTGAGCAGGCTTCAGAAAACGCAGAATAAACTGTGTGAGTGTTGTAGTTAAGTTTAAAAATACAAAAACTGCGTTTAAAATTATACAGAGAAGCACATTTCCACACAGATAGCACCTAACAGAGAAGGTCCTGCCTGCCTGGCCTGCTCCAGCAGCGGGTTTTACTGCTAATGTTTCAGTCATGAATACTTAAGTTATATGCACCGAAAGCTGGCTTTCCTTTGATGAATCAGAATTCTCCTCGGGATCACACAGTGCTTCGCTGGCACTGTCACGGTCATTAAACACCACCCAGGCCACTGGAATTACAGGTTGCCTATGAAGAAAGAGTACGTTTCCAGGGGGTGGTGACATGGCTTTAGAGGGTAAAGGTGCCTGTCCCCAAGTCTGATGACCCGAGTTGGGTTCCCAAGGAACCACATGCTGGAAGGAGAGAACTGACCCCTGCTTCAAAATGCAGGTAAGTAAAGGTTTAACTAAGTCACTTAGTGTAACTTTTACTTTATACATGTTTAACATTTTGGCTTTGGGACTCTTTAGTAATAGTATTTTGCTTCCAACATACACACATCCTACACAGCAGAACGGAGACAAACAATCGGGGCCCCTCCCAGCCACCCCATCTATTTCTGACTCTTCACCTGCATTCACGCATGCTCGCACCTTCTCCTTCACACAGGGCTCTGTGCGAAGCTCACACAGGAAACGGGGCAAGAGAAGCGTAACCCGAAGACACTTGAATGACCCTGCTCATTTCTGCCTTTCCAGTCTACACTAGACCATGCGAGACAAGCAAGCATGCTTTGTGACATTCTGATAAATAAGTGTTTCCTCTTGGAGCTGGAGACCGAACCAAGGGCCTCATGGAAGCACTCTGCCACCTGCCTAAATCCCAACCACTATAAAGGTCTTTAAACTTTTGAAAAATGCTTTTTAAATTTTTCAGATAACTTTCCTATTACCTTCACGGGGTAGATGTGCAGAGAGCATAATTAGAAGGGCTTATACACTTGGCAAAGAGTCTAGTTAAACTGATTACATAGGATGCCAACCACTAAGGAAACAGCAGTGGGAAAAATCTAAGGAATTAATCTGGGACCAAACAATAACAACAACAACAAAAAAAAAAAAAAAAAGAGGGAAAAATGCTACTATTGAATAAAACCAAAAGAAGAATGAAATTTATTGAGTCCAATCTCTTAAAGCTATTTCAATCCCACTTAAAAGTCAGACTAGAAATTGTGAGACATCTTAAAATAGGATTAAAACAATGACTGGGAAATCGGGTGTTAATGCACAGTGCTGGAAAGAAAACATTTGGTCCCTCTGACTGCATCTAACACAGAAATTCTGGACATTCTGAGGAGGCTTTAAGTGTTCTAGAGAGTTCTGAACAGGAATTAGATGCATGTGACCTAAAGTCCAGAGCAGGGAAATGAAATGTAGTGAAAATGAAGTCGTCCTGTCCTGTCCCTCAGCTCTCCTGTGTCCCCTCCCAAAAAAACACACCTGCACTTTCAGTTCCCTCACCAGGCTTGTTAATTAATTCTAATTAGGAAATAATAATCTCCTGAACAATCGTGTCTAACAGTTCGGGGTTCATTCCTCCCAAGCTCAGTCAAAGCGGTATTTTCAAGATAGCAAAGAAGAACAAAAGTCACACAGCCACAACCCCAGCGCCCGGGAGGCGGGCAGGAGGACCAGGAGGGAGTTCAAGGCCATCTGCGAGTGTGAGGAAAGTGTAGACTCCATGAAACCCTGTCTCAAAAAACAAAAACAAAACAAACAAACAAAACAACCACATTGTTTTAAACCTCACCTAGGAGCTAGAGATTTGCACTTAAGAACACTGGCTGCTCTTCCTTCCAGAGGACCCAGTTTGGATTCCCAGCACTCACTTGGTGGCTTAAAATCATCTCTAACTCTTGATGCCTTCTTCTGGCTTCCTAGGGCACGGGGTATAATATGTAGTGTGTGTACATATATACAGGCAAAAACTCATATATATAAAATAAAAATAAGCTTTAAAAGTCCCATTTAAAAACAGTTCTAGTGCTTTGTGTGTGTACATGTGTGTGGGCGTGTACATGTGGAGGCCATCAGCCGTCTATCACCATCCACCTTCTTTCTGGAGACAGTCTCTCTCACTGGTCCCAGAGCTCACTGATTGGCTAGCCTGGCTGGCTCCTGAGCCCCTAGGATCCCAGCACCTCCCAGCTCTCTGAGTGCCCAGAGCCATGAGACAGAGCCTGGCTTCTCCCCTCGGGCCTTGGCGATTTGAGCTCAGGTCCTTACGCTTGCACAGCAAGTATTTCACCAACTGAACCATCTCCCCAGCCTCCCACATCGGTTTTGTTTGTTCGTCTGTTCACTGTTTTGAGACCTCTCGTGTAGCCCAGGCAGCCTTAAACTCAGAAGGTAGCTGAGGATGACCTTGATCTTCTGATCCTCCTGCCTCCACCCCATGTGCTGGGATCACAGGTATGTGCCGCCCCACTCAGTCTAGGTAGTCCAGGCCTTCATGCATGTTAGGCAAGCACTCTACTAACCTAGCCACATCCCCAATCCCTGTATGATTTTTAAATGGCTCTTCAGTCTATTTATACTAGGAATGTTCAGCTTTGGCTGTGGTGGTGAGAAATGCCTATAGTCCAAATGTTTGCGAGGCTAATGCAGGGGACTAGCATCGAGCTCCAGGCCAGCCCAGCTACACATCACAGGAAGCGGTTGCTAAAATGAACAATCTGGTGCTGTATACCTGCGATCCAGTGAGTAGTAGGAGGCGGAGGCAAGGGGATCTGGATCAAAGTCATCCTTTAGGAAGGTACCAAATTCAAGGTCAGCATGGCCTATATAAAAAATGTCTAAAAAGAAAAAAAAAAAAACTTCTATCAGCTAAGTCCTGTTTCAATTTTCAGAAGCAATGGAAAGATACAAAATCAAGCTAATAGTCAACGTAGCATGGTATACTGATGGAGGAAAAGACTTAGACAGGAAGAGGTTAAATGATGTTTTGGTTTTTGTTTTGTTTTTAAGCTGGGTTCAGTGGCACATGCTGTTACGTTCATTCTGAAGGATCTTGAGTTTGAAGGTAGCCTGGGCTAAAATAGCAAATTAAAGGCTAGCCTAGGTTACATAGCAAGACCCTGTTTCAAAAAAGCCAAACAAAAACAACAAAAAATTCTTAGCCAGGCATGGCGGGAGACACCTTTAATTCCAGAACTTGGGAGACAGAGGTTAGCCTGTTCTATATAGTGAAGTCTAAGTAGTCTATTTAGGCTAGCCAGGGCTACATATGAAACCTGTCTCAGAAGAAAAAAAAAAATTTAAACCTGATGTTACAGGTTTGAATCTAAATGTTCTCCATAAGTTCATGTGAACACTTGTTCCCTGGATAAGTGTCTAATGCTTAAAAACAGCTTTCAGTTTTTAAAAACTCAATCATATTTACAGCAGGAATTTTCACTCAAAAAAAGGTAAAGTTTGGGGGCCATAGACCATTTAAGAGGTGGGGCCGGCCTTTGAAGGTTGTAGCTGGACCTGGCTCCCTGGTTCTGGTACAGTTCTCTGCTGTCTGCAGTCACGTGATGAAGGGCTGATAGGCCTGCGCGTTGCGAACATGGCCCTGGTAGGTTTTGCCCTCTGCCCTCCCTCTCCCTTTCTAAACCATTACATTCCTAAAGCTGGCCCCCGAGGCCGTCTATTCCCCTATCTGGCCACTTCCTTACGCCCAACTAAAACTCCAAGGTCCAGCTATTAGAACTCACTCTTTGGCTACACGAGCTAACGTGTCCCACCAGGAGTTACCAGCTCACCCTGGCACAGACTTCTCCCTTTCCTCCTTAAAAACACTTCTGCAGAGACGCCTGCTGTCTGTCTTGGTCTGATCCAGAGGTGGCTCCCCGACCCTGTCCTCTAGGGCAATAACTCTCCTTTGTGCTGAGAACAGGGTGTCTGGGTGTGCTCCCTGCCGACCCTGAGGCCACCTCACATCCCTGTTCCATGGACAAAGCCACCCAGTCACTTCCCCTCTGCCACCAGGAGCCGAAATGAGCCTTTCTGGTCACCACTTGTCTCTGCCAGGCACTGTCACAGCAGTGAGAAGTGACTAACACACGCGCTACTTTGGGCTGCCTTCGGCATTGCCCGTGGATTGCCGATGCCCACGTTCTGTCCTACCTAACCCTCTCTTCAGAGCACGCTGGCATCCTGAGCATGGACTGTTGGTTTATGTGATAAACTACTGTACTCATGAAAGGTCTACCTCCCTGTCTGACTGCTCCTCCCTGTGGACCTCCAGGACCCCAGAATGCCTGCTTTTCCCTCAAACTCTGCCTCTGCCCACGATGTCTCTCCTTCTCCCATGCCTTTTCTCAACCCCACCCAGTGAAACCATGCCCCGGCCATGAAACCTCGGCTCATAACACGCTCCCAGCTGATTTCTCCTTCTTTCTAAGACTCCGGAATTTTATTGAAGTATTTGCTTTTCTGTTCTAAGTTATTTTTGTAGCTCTATCTTTCTCACAGTGGAAGGTAAGGGCATAGGACACAGCTGGTATTCAAGGCACATCTAAGTTGAAATAATGATTTAAGTTTTTCCAGAGAATACTTCAAACGGTGGCACTTTTTTACACAGAAATACAGGAGCTTGCACAGCCACAGAACAGATGTTCTCTCTCCCTCCCTCTCCCTCACATTCTCTTCCAGCCTCCCTCTCTCCCTCTTGCTCCCCCTCCAAAACACCCTCTCCCTTGCCCTGGGAGATTATTACAAACATCATAATTATTATATTAAACGGTTATAGGTTGTGCTGTCTTCTCCGATTTACAGATGAAGAAACTGGAGTTCCACAAGACCGAGTGAACTGTCTCAAACCTGACATGAGCAAACGCCCGTCTGACCTCAGAGCTGGTGACCTGCTACACTCTTCTGACTGCCAGGACTCACCAGGTACCAGTGACTAAGACACAGGACGCCAGTGACAGCTCATTCAAACTTATGTTACCCGCTTTCAGCCACTCTAAAGATCGCCGAGATCAAATCTGACATTACTGCACAGGACGTGGAGCACTCACTTGCACAGCTCTATTCACATGAATGTGGAGCACTCACTTGCACAGCTCTATTACTGCACAGGACGTGGAGCACTCACTTGCACAGTTCTATTACTGCACATGAACGTGGAGCACTCACTTGCACAGTTCTATTACTGCACATGAACGTGGAGCACTCACTTGCACAGTTCTATTACTGCACAGGATGTGGAGCACTCACTTGCACAGTTCTATTACTGCACATGAACGTGGAGCACTCACTTGCACAGTTCTATTACTGCACACGAACGTGGAGCACTCACCTGCACAGTTCTATTACTGCACACGAACGTGGAGCACTCACTTGCACAGCTCTATTCACATGAACGTGGAGCACTCACTTGCACAGTTCTATTACTGCACAGGACATGGAGCACTCACTTGCACAGTTCTATTACTGCACATGAATGTGGAGCACTCACTTGCACAGTTCTATTACTGCACATGAACGTGGAGCACTCACTTGCACAGCTCTATTACTGCACACGAACGTGGAGCACTCACTTGCACAGTTCTATTACTGCACACGAACATGGAGCACTCACTTGCACAGCTCTATTACTGCACACAAATGTGGAGCACTCACTTGCACAGTTCGCCTCCTGCCACGTGGAGTTGAAAAACTCAGAGACCATCACAACTATCTGCATTCTGTCCGCCATCAGGAGACTCCTGGCACAGCTCGGGCTCTCTGAGGAATTCTGCAGCAGCAACAACAAAAGAAAAACGGGAAGAAATAATCTGAGGAGTTAGACTCTCCAACAACCCCAAAGCCTCAAAACACTTACTAGAAACCACGTAAGATTTTGTCTGATAGGACCTGACAGGAACAGCCGTGATAACAAGAATGGAGGAAGACAAGTTCCTATCTGACGCTTACTGTTGCCGGGTTCACGTGGGAAGGAAGAAACTCTCTGCTTAAGTGCTGAGCCACCCCTCCAGCCCTGTATTGGCTTCTTGAATATCTGCTTCCGTCGCCAAGTTCAACTTCTTAGTGTCAACTTGTGTCTGTGTCTCCACCGCTCACTCTGTGTGACAGGAAAACCTCCAGAATGTGACGCACAGAACGTAGCAAAGTCACCTCCGGATGATGGAGCATGACAGGTTTTATTTTCACATTTGCTTCTCTTCAAATGTCTAAACTTTTTCTACAATAAATGTGTTATTTATACACTATTTTTTGTTTGTTTGTTTAATATTTCAATTTTTTCTTTTATTTTTATTTATTTTTAATTGTTTAAATTTAATTAATTTATTTTTCTATTATCATCTTGATAGAGTATGTACTCTTATCTTAATAGTGAGATATTTCATTGAGGCTTGCTCAGTAATTGAGTAAAACCGAAATTTATTATAAGCCATAGTCATCCTAGGGACCTCCATGCTATATATATATAGCCTCCATGGTTCAGTGGGTCTGATTTTCTTTATTTTATATCTAGAATCCACCTATGAGTGAGTACATACCATGACTGTCTTTCTGGGTTTGGGTTACCTCACTCAGGATGATTTTTTCTAGTTCCATCCATTTGCCTGCAAATTTCATGCTTTCATTGTTTTTCTCTGCTGAGTAGTACTCCATTTGTATATGTACCACATTTTTTTTTCATCCATTCTTCAGTTGAGGGGCATCTAGGTTGTTTCCAGGTTCTGGATATTACAAATGGTGCTGCTATGAACATAGCTGAGCATGTATCTTTGTGGTATGAATCAGCATTCCTTGGGTATATGCCCAAGAGTGGGATGGCTGGGTCTTGAGGTAGTTCGATTCCTAATTTTCTGAGAAACCGCCATACTGATTTCCACAGTGGTTGTACACGTTTACATTCCCACCAACAGTGGAGAAGTGTTCCCTTTGCTCCACATCCTCTCCAACATTGACTGTCATTGGTGTTTTTGATCGTGGCCATTCTGACAGGTGTAAGGTGGTATCTCAGAGTCATTTTGATTTGCATTTCTCTGATGATTAAGGATGTTGAGCATTTCTTTAAATGTCTTTCAGCCATTTGTGATTCTTGTTTTGTGAATTCTCTGTTTAGCTCTTTAGCCCATTTTTTAATTGGACTGTTATACACTATTTTTAATCTGTGAATAAATGTTCACAAATCCTTTGGCTTCACCTTTTGGGTAATTTGTAGGTTCAAAGACTAGTATTCTGCAGGAAAATCCAGTAATCCGCCCATATAACATCCAAGGGTTTGCACTGGAATAGAAAAACATGTCTTCCAAGGACAATTTATCAAGGAAGAAACTCATCCTGTGCAAATAATAAACCCGGGATCCTAACGTCTTGAACCTCAGCTATTTCCCATCTTTGTCGCCTCAAGCAGGGCACTGCGTCCTGACCCTTGCCTCCTTTCAAAGCTACTTAACTCCTACTGTGTAGGCACTACGGGAATGCTGGAGTTCTGAGGATATGGAAGTGTCAGGACATCCGTGACACCGAGAATCTGCTGGCAAACACACACGAACAGGGGGTGATACCGTGGGATGAAAGAGAGCAAGGGGGAACACCAGGAAACGCACTGACCAGCCATGTGCGGAAATCAGAATGCCCCTGCGATTCATCTGGGGACACTCATCCTCCGTGTACTTCTCACTCAAGAGACGCACCTAAGAGAGTGACTGCTCCTGTGTGTCACCTTTACTATCTTAACGTTTATTTATTGTAGTGGGGTGTGTGTGTGTGTGTGTGTGTGTGTGTGTGTGTGTGTGTGTGTGTGTGTGTGTTATGTGCAGTTCCCTGTACACAGGTAGATGCCTGCAGAGGCCAGAGGCTTCAGGCATCCTGCTCTACCTCTCACGGCCTGACTCCCTTGAGACAGGATCTCTCACTAACCCCAGAACTAGGCTTAGGCCCCACCAACTTTCCTGCCTTTATTCCCCACGTCACAGGGTTACAGGTGCATGCAGTCATGCCGCCTTTTCGCATGGGTGCTGAAGAATCCAACCACAGCAAGCACCCTCACCCACTGAGCCATCTGTCCAGCCCTTTTTTATTCATTTGTTATTTGTGTGGTCCTGGGGACCAATAAATAAACGTTAAAATAATAAACCACAAACCCTGAGCTACATTTTCAACCTTGCAATTTTTTCTCTCTTTTTTTTCCTCTTGAGATGGGATCTTGCTATGCAACCCCGGGCTAACCTTAAACTTGTGATCCTCTGAAAATCACTATGGGATGGATGAGATGGCTTCGTGGATAAAGGCAGTTGCCATCAAACCCAATATCCAGAGTTCAGCCCCTAAACTTCATGGTGAAAAGAGAGAACTGAGTCCCACAAGTTGTCCACTGCCCCCCACATACATCCCATGGCATGAATACTCACACACTTACATATACACACAATAGATGGATGGATGGATGGATGGATGGATGGATGGATGGATGGATGGATGGATGATAGATGATAGATAGATGCAGTTTGCTTGTTTTTTTTTTTTAAGATTTATTTATTATGTAACGGTGTTCTGCCTGCTTGTGAAAAGAAGGCACCAGATGGTTGTGAGCCACCATGTGGGTGCTGGGAACTGAACTCAGGACCTCTGGAAGAGCAGCTAGTGCTCTTAACCTCTGAGCCATCTCTCCAGCCCCGATAGATGAGTTTGTAAAAATCATTACAATATTATCAGGTGTGGAACAGTTCAGTTGAGGGACACACGAATGTAGTTGGGAAACATTTTTTGCAAGAGTTCATGGAGAAACCAGGATTTGAACTGAGCCCCGAACTGGGAAAGGAAAGAGAACTCTAAAATGAAGTAAGATGATCTCAGGGTGAAAGTGAGGTTGGTACATGTCGTACAGGCACTGCTTGGTAGCAGCAGGTATGTTCTGAACAAGGCATCACTGTGGAAAGGAAGCAGCAGTGAACCCCAGAGATGTTGATGATGTAATGAACCTAGATGATGATGATTTAATGAACCCCAGAAATGATGATATAATGAGCCCCAGAAATGACGATGATGTAATGAACCCAGAGATGATGATGTAATGAACCCAGAGACGATGATGATTTAATGAACCCAGAAATGACGATGATGTAATGAACCCAGAGATGATGATGATTTAATGAACCCAGAGATGACGATGATGTAATGAACCCCAGAGATGATGATGATGTAATGAACCCCAGAGATGATGATGATATAATGAACCCAGAGATAATTATGATGTAATGAATCCCAGAGGTGATGATGATGTAATGAACCTCAGAGATGATGATGATGTGATGAACCCAGAGATGATGATGATGATGTAATAAACCCCAGAGATGATGATGATGTGATGAACCCAGAGATGACGATGATGTAATGAACCCCAGAGGTGATGATGATGTAATGAACCCCAGAGGTGATGATGATGTAATGAACCCCAGAGATGATGATGATGTAATGAACCCCAGAGGTGATGATGATGTAATGAACCTCGGAGATGATGATGATGTGATGAACCCAGAGATGATGATGATGTAATGAACCCCAGAGATGATGATGATGTAATGAACCCCGGAGATAATGATGATGTAATGAACCCCAGAGATGACAATGGTGTAATGAACCCCGGAGATGATGATGATGTACTTCTCAGTATCCCACTCACTCCTCACAACTCCATGAAACAGGGAGTGCCAACCTTCTGCACCGAAACCCTGCTTCTCCCTTTGCGTGACCTCATGTAGGGTACTGAACCTCTCTGAGGCTGTTTCTTAGAGCATGGTATCTACCTCCTTGTGCATATCTAGGTTTTCTATCTGGAAATCAGTCCCTGTAGGACAGAAACTTCACGTGTCTCTATATTATCAACACAGCACAATGGCCCAAACATACTGGTCCTTGATTTATACTTGAAAATATTAGTATCCTGATCTGCCATAACCATAACCATCTGGCGGAAGCCTAACCATCACAAATGCAACCATCCACTTTCATCATGGCTGCACCTAAGAAGCTAGACAACACACACACACACACACACACACACACACACACACACACACACACACGGGCGGGGGGGCGCAGATTTTTTTTCACAACCAATCTATAACCCCCATCGATATGCCTTACTTTATACCCATTTCGAATCTCTGCATTCCTTGAAATGTAGGTAACAACACCAATCCTTCCTCACAAGAGAAGACCCAGGCTCCTATGAGGTAAAGAGGATATAAGTCATCACTCTGACTTGCCTACCTCTCCACCACAGCAGAGAAAGTGACCACTGCTCTGTGGATGCCCTAGAGCAATGGCTCTCAACCTTCTGGATGTTTCGACCCTTTAGACCAATGGCTCTCAACCTTCCTAAAGCTGCAATGCTTCCTCATGTGGTGGTGACCCCCTAACCATAAAATTATTTCCATTGCTACTTCATAACTGTAATTCTGCTACTGTTATGAATTGTAATTTAAATATCTGATACACAGGATATCTGTGACCCTGTGAAAGGGTCATTCGACTCCCAAGGGGTTCTTGACCCACAGGTTGAGAACCACTGCCCTAGACCTTATCAACGCCACTAAACACTGGTGGCATCTGTTTCTCCCTTGTCCACCCCTACAAGGTCTTCCTTCACCCTCCCTCCAAGGGCTTTCTAGCAACACTTGAATGTAGTGTCGGGTACAGTTGCATGCCTGTAGTCTAAGCTTCTAAGGAGGCTGATGCAGGAGGATCACTTGAGTCAAGCAGTTCAAGATCAATGCAGACAACAAAGAAAAAGGTCTCAGAACACATACAAACAGGGCTGGGATGTAACTCCGGGACAGAGCACTTCTCTGACATACGCAAAGCCTTGGGCTTGCTCTTCAATGCCAGAGACAGACAGACAGACAGACAGACAGACAGACAGACAGGTTTCTCTCTTAGGGCCATTCTTCCTCTCACTGTTCAACCTACTTTAATCTCTGTCTCTCCATCCAGACTACTGGTGTTAGTGTCACCAATAATGCTAATGCTGACAGACACACTTCTAACTCTCTTAGCAGGATCTGACCCAGATAGCCTCTCTGTCCCTTGTCCTTCGTTTGTGAAGCACTGCTCTCTCCTAATTTTTCTCTTCCGACTCTTCCTTTTTAGTTTTCTCAGACAGCTCTATCCCAGTGCTGACTGAAGGCTTGGCATCCTCCTCATCCTTTCTGACACTGTATTTATCTACTTTGCATGCATGCCTGGGGGTCCACATGCCACACACAGCTGGTGTGTGGAGGACAGCTGAAGAGGGCCGGCTCTCTCCTTCCACCACGTGGGTTCTGGGGCTGAACTCGGGTTATCAGGGCGGCAGCGGGTGCTTTACCCGCCCAGCCATCTCACGGGCGTCTCACTTATTCCTTTCTTCCTGACTCACTCTTAAAGTCCGCTCATGCACGCCATGGTTCCTCAGACGCCATTTTAGCACCAAGCACTTTCCAAAGGTGTAATCCACAGTCTGGACCTCTAGCCATGCACACCCAACCATATAAGCCATATCTCCATGGAAATGGCTCAAAATACCTCAAAATCAACTCATTTCAGAATTGAGCCGATGAGTTCCCACCAGACGGGCTCCTGCTCTGAGTTAGTGCAACGCTCCTCACTGAACAGAATGCATCGTCTCCTCTCTCCTGCTCCCCACTGCCAACTGGCCACCAGATCTCTTCGGCTTCCTAAGCGTCTGAGACCCACCTATTTCTCTGTCTCACAGTGGCACCTGCGGCTTAGCCGACACCATTTCTTTCACCACAGTCTCATTCATCTCCCTCGCATCCTCTTCCTCCCCCTTCCCAGGCCCATGTTGCCAAAACGATCTTTCCAAAGACGAATCCAGGGCTGGAGAGAGAGCTCAGAGAGAGAGCCCTTGCTGTTCTCGCAGGGGACCCGAGTTCCATTCCCTACTCCAATCAGGCAGCTCACGACTGCAGCTATGGGGATCCGACACCCTCCTCTAGCCTCTGGGGGACCTGCACACACATGTTCACACACACACGCGCACACACACACACACAGAGACAGAGAGAGAGAGGGAGGATCGCCATGTTCTACAGAACTAAAACCTGCCAACACAATCCTGCTGGTTTCAGACTAAAATCCGTGGCATTCCCCACTAAGCCCTCAGCCCCTAGCTCTGCCCAGTGCAAACTTGGGTCACAGGCCACCTTGCTCACCCTCTCTAGCCTTTCATAAACAAACTCTCCCAGCACCAAGTTCTCACACTTGCTGTTCCTGTAAACACACACATTTCCTGATAGGACACATGATTCAACTCCCAAACTACTCCCCAGGAACCTATTCAATCCTGGAGTACTCTGCAGAAACCAGACTCCTGAGCTAATCAACTACATGGCAGGAGAAAAAGGCAGCCATCCAGGGTAAACTGGCGAGGACATGCAGACTAGGGAGGAGTCTCCTGCTTCTTATGACCACTTCACACTACCTAGGGTGAGGCGATCCGGGCTCCCACATTACTGGGAGGACCTGAGGGGCAGGAGAGCAAAGAAAGCTTTTGCAAGCCCATTCTGGAAATCTTCAGCCGGGCAGCAGGGAGTTCATTCATCTAGCTACTGGGTGATGCCCATAATTCTAATTACTAGAGTTCGAGATTCTTTTCTTTTTTTAAACCTTCTAACTCGCTGGGTGGTGGTGGCACACATCTTTAATCCCAGCATTTGGGAGTCAGAGGCAGGCGGATCTTTGTGAGTTCGAGGCCAGCCTGGTCTACAGAGCGAGATCCAGGACAGGCTCCAAAAACTACACAGAGAAACCCTGTCTAGAAAAAAACCAACCAAACAAACAAAAAAACAAAAACAAACAAACAAAAAAAACCTCCTAACTCCACAGCAGCTGCATACAAGAGGAAAACATCTGCAGCCTCAAAGACACGAGGTTAGCATCATGATTCAGAGGCACTGTGCCTTAAATTTTATTTAAGATTAAAAAAAGGCAACTGGAAATTATGAAATTTGCAGGGAAATTGACGAAACTGGAAAATTAGATATTCAGTGAGGTAACCTGGGAGCAAAAAGACAAACACCTTGTGTTCTCTCTCGTATACACAGCCTAGCTTTAACATATGTGTATTAATGTAGAGTGAGCGGTGAGTAGGAGCCGGGAAATCAGAGAGGAGGCCACAGGAGGGAGGGGAGTGGGTATGACCACGTGTGACCCAAGAGCACCAGGGGGCACGCTGGGAGTGAGTGGTGGGTATGAACGGCGGGAGGGACCAAGTGGAGACGTGGAGCAGGGACTTGGAGGGCGGACGAACCATAACTACGTGGGGAATGCCAACCTGTTATTTTGTGTGCTAGTTTAAAAACACAGTCAAGGGTTGGACTCGTTAGTAGATAGATGGCTTGCTGAGCATGGGCAAGGCATGGGTTCGAGCCCCAGCACTCCTTAAAACCCACATCATAGCGGCCCATCCCCGTTACCTCAGCACCCAGGAGGTGAAAGCAGGGGATCAAGAGCTCAAGGTCATCCTTGGCCACACAGTAAGTTCAAGGCCAGTTAGCGGGACATGAAACTTCGTCACAAATTAATTAAATTAAAATAGAATGAAAAGCTACCCTAAAGACAACTTAAACTGCTCAAAACCAAAGGGGCGGGGACTTTGAAGTCACAGAGAAAGAAGTGAGCTTGGAAAATACTGCATCTAAGCCTGTTTAAACTGCCTTGGAAGCCAGCTCTTTCCACAAAGACTGACTCTGAAACTCAGGTCATGCAAGTGACCCATTCACAAAAATAATAGACTCTGTTATTTTTAGGCTGGTTTAAAACAGGATGAAGCTGCAGACAAATTTCTATTTAGCCAAATCAATTTCGACTTACAAAGCAACTACTAGCCTGCAATACAAAAAGAACTTTTCCACCTCCCAATCCCGGTGTCCTGTTTTTCCTTTACCAGGCAACCCTGTGACTCTCACTTGGGCTGACACTCTAATCCTTTCCTAGAGTATACAGAACTTAGAGGCAAAAACTGTCTCTTCCTCTTTCTGTTCGCCTTCATTAAGTCCTTCACATTACCTTCCAAGTGACCAGAAAAGCTCTCAAGGTACGTAGAAGGGAAGGCTGAACGACCACGTGCTAACATTTCAACCCCACTGACCTGTGCCAGCTTTCTGTGGTTCCCTTTATCCCCACTTCATGGCTGAGAAAGCAAGCAGAGAGTGTCCCCAACTTGCCCGGAGTACAAGCTAATAAATGGGGTGGAACTGGACTCCTGGCCAGCAGGCTCCAGATTGTCTTATAGGCAAGATGAATTCCCATACCGAAGCAACTAGGATTTTTTGGTAGCAATTTATAGAGCAGGAAACTGATGTCTTGAAAAATAATCATAGTCACACTGCTAGACATTGGTGGCTCTGGGTATGTCCGCTGCAACGCTCAAGCTTCTAATGACTAACAGTTTCGAAAGGGTACTTTCTTGGAACTGCGAATTGAGATGGGGAAGGAGGAAGCTAAAAAATAGGATAAGGGAAGGCGTGTTGGCACACCCCCAACACCACCACCACGAAAGCCACTCATATCTAACTGCAAATCAGTCCCAAGAAGATGCCCGCTTGGGAAGCAGCATTCTAAACCCCAGGCCCTTAACGCCACCCGCCTGCTTCTGATACCCCAACTCCACAGACAGTCCAATCCCTTTTCCTTACTTTCCCAGCCCCTACCGCACAGGTGCCGGGGATGCTCCTCTACCCACCCCAAAGGTTCGGCTGATGTTGTCCATCTTGCTGGCGACCTGTTGGAAGAGCGGGTAGCAGGTCTGGCAGAGGCGCACGGGCCGAGCGCTGCGCACCAGACACCCGGTCAGCTCGGCGCTGCTATTGGCGAAGTCCATCAGCATCTCCCGGCACTCGGGCTCCAGATCCGGCAGGTCGGGGGGTAGCAGCGTCAGCGGCCCCAGACCTCCGCCCTGCAGCAGAGACAGGGTCAAGTCCTGCACCTCCAGCAGCTGCTGCTCCGACAGGAGGTCCGCAAAGCCCGGCTGCCGACTGCTGCCGAAAGGGAGCCCGCCCAGGGCGGACCTCCACCGCAGCAGCTGCAGCAGCAGCAACGCCCGCAGCCACCGCGACGGCCACCCGCTGCGCAGCCCCAGCACCGCGTCCGGAGCCATGCCCCCGGCCGGCCAGCACCAGATCGCTCACCGGGTTCCTCCGACAGCCGCCGCTTCCGGCTTCGGCCGGCGCAGGCCCGGAGTGAGGTCACGAGGTGCGTGCGTCACAGCCCCGCCCACCTGCCGGCGGAGGCGCGCGTGATGGAGAGCGCCGGCCGGGACGTCTGATGAGCTGCAGGTTCTGCAGGGCATCCCCAGCCTCTCTCCCGCACGCTCCAGACCCTGCGGTTCCCTGAGTTCTAGAAACCTGCGGAGAGCCGCCAGGGAGATGACTGTCGAGTGAGCTGCCAGAAAAGCCCCGTAGGCGGGTGGGTTTGGGCAGGTGTTTGCTTGCGCTCCGTTTTTCTTCACCTTCTCTGGAGCGTGGATAGCATCTTTTGGCAGTTACTGGTTTTGGAACTTGTGGCTTCCCCGCTTTAATTCTTTTAATTCTCAACCGTCTACCCGGACAGAACTTCCTGCAGTGATGAATATAGTCCTTGTCTTAGTAGGGCAGCCACTGGCCACATGTGGCTGATGGGCCCTTGAATTGTAGCTACTACGATTATAGAACTGATTTTTCAGTCTCACTTAATGTAAATGTAAATATCTGGCCGGTGGCGACCGTGCACGACGCGGATCTGGGTAGAAACCATCAAGTTTGCTTGGAACTGAAGGGGTTCCGGGATGCCTCACTTCAGTGTTTTAAACCCTGAGAAATCCTGGGCAAGCCGCTCAACTTAAGACCCTTTTTCATTTGATGGTGTGCACAGGGAGATTTTAGGGAACGCTCTAGCAAATACATGACAGCCGTGCAGGGCTGCAAAAAGAATTTACGCTCATGACCTAAAAGACTTTTTTTTTTTTTAAAGACAACATCTCATTTAAGTAACCCTTGCTGGCCTATAACCCCTTATGTAGCCTACTGGCCTCAGACTCACAGAGATCCACCTACCTCTTCCTCGTGAGCACTGGAATTAAAAGCACGCACCACCATCGTGCTCGTCTGGAAAGCCATTTCCTAACAGGTGTCTGATGAACGACTTTGGTGGAAGACTTCCTTCCCAGCTGCTCTGTCCCTCAGCTTCCCGGGTTGAGACTTTTGCTGGGCTAACTCCACGGTAGCTTAGTGTCTTGATTTGTTTCTGAAGAGTCTTGGGACTTTTTACCCCATCTGTTTGGTTAATGCTTTTTGTTCCTAAGTTTGGTTAGGTTGTTCAGTTTTGCTTCATGTTTTTGTAACCCATAAACTGAACAGTAGGATAGATGTTTTGTGTAACAATAAATGGGCTTCCAAATGGAAAAAAAAATAAGCTGTGTTCATTTACTCCAATACCATTATGTAACTTTTATGTTTTCCCATGTATACTAATTACTTTCCTGTTGTGATAAAACATCATGACCACGGGGACTTACGGAAGAGTTCACTTGGGTTTCTGGTTCCACGTGGCTAGTCTGCAATGGTGGAGCAGAGGCGTGGCTTGCAGGAGAAGGAAACTGGACCACACGTTAAACTGTAAGCGTAGAATGAGGGGAAGCTCCGAAACCTCACAGCCTGCCCATCCCCACATGACATACTTCCTCCAGCGAGGCCAGAACTCCTAATGGAGTGGGATTTTTCTTTGAGCCACCAGCTCATGAAAAAAGACACAGAGACTTATTATTAATTATGAAAGCTTGGCCTTAGCTTAGACTTGTTCCTAACTAGCTCTTATAACTTAAATTAACCCATGTCTTTTAATCTATGTTCTTTTATGTGGCTTGGTTACCTTTGCTCTGTACTAACCATCCAGCTTCCATTCTGTCTGTCTGGCAACTCTCTGCATCTCTGCCTTTCTTGCCAGCATCCTCTCTGCCCCAAATATCCTGCCTAGCTATTGGCTACTCAGCTTCTTATTAAACCGATCAGAAGACGCCTATTCCATAACACCTAAACCCACCCAAACAATGCCACTAACTAAGGACCAACTAGTCAAAGGTCTGAGACTATGAAGAACTTTCTCCTTCGGATTACCACACTGCATGAGAATCACCACCATGGCTGGCTGGGAGATTATATGTTTTGTTAAACTTCTATAGAAAACAAATTAGCATAACAAATATTAAAATGCATATTTTTTTGACCTACCAAATTTATCTAGAACATACCTTGTATAGACACGATTCATTTCAACTTTGTTTCTAACAGAAAAAAGATCCCTTAAAGAAATTCGGGGTTCTTCACCCTCCCTTTCTTTTCATTCCCTTCCTGGAACCAGTGAGCCCTAGAGATCAAGTGGAGTAAACTCCTGTCCATGCATGGTGGACTGAGGTACCCCAGGCCTGGGAGACATCGGGGACCAGGTGAGGTGACATGAAGGAGGGAGACAGTGTCAGCCTGGTGTAGGTACTGATCCTGAGTAGGATGAAAGGTCCTCATGCAGAGGAGGGGGCAGTGGTAGCTGAGAGGCTGCTTACATTCAGAGCAAGGAAGTGAGTATATTAAGAATAGTGGGCGGCTCATGCTTTAGTATAGTGGTGAGTATCCCGCCTGTCAACACATAACACTCAGGCCGCGGGCTGGATTGCCTTGCCGAGTGGAGGATGGTACACGCCTTTAATCCCAGCACTCGGGTGGCAGAGGCAGACAGATCTCTGAATTCAAGGCCAGCCTGGTCTACAGAGTGAGATCCAAGACAGCCAGGGCTACACAGAGAAACCCTGTCTCAAAATGCAAAAAATAAAACAATAATAATAACAATGGTAGTCTAGTTTCCTTTTTAAATTTTATGAGTATGGATGTTTTGCCTGCATATATGTCTGTGCACTGTGTGCATGCCTGGTGAGTACAGAAGCCAGGAGAGAGTGTCACATCTCTGGAAGTGGAGTTACAGATGGGTGTGGGCTGCTGTGTAGGTGCTGGGAATCACACCAGGGTCCTATGCAAGAGCAGCCAGTACTCTTAACCACTGAGCCGTCTCTTCATCTCCAGGAGTCTAGTTTCTTACTATCAGGAAAGAATTACAGATAGAAAAAGAGAAATGAACTCTGTATTCTTCAATTATACAAAACAGTGCAAGTTTGAGGCTTAAAATACATAGAAATAAGTGTATGTGCTGGCTAGTTTTTATGTCAACGTGACATGAGCTAGAGTTATCTGAGAAGAGAGAACCACAATTGAGAAAGCGCTTCCTGTAGGCAAGCCTTTGGAGCAGTTCCTTAATTATTGACTAGTGTAGGAGGGCCCAGGCCATATTTGGGCAGGGCAATCCCTCAGCAGGTGGTCCTGGATAATGAAGAAGCAAGCTGAAGCCGGGCAGTGGTGGCACATGCCTTTAATCCCAGCACTGGGAAGCAGAGCTAGGCAGATCTCTATGAGTTCGAGGCCAGCCTGGTCTACGGAGTGAGTTCCAGGAAAGGCGCAAAGCTACACAGAGAAACCCTGTCTCGGAAAACCAAAAAAAAAAAAAAAAAAATACTTTCTGCCCAAGTGCTTATTAGTTACAAAAAAAAGTAAATTTACATGGAAAATTCTGTGAAACTTCCTGTTAACAAAATGAGCAACAGAACATTGTTGTAATAGGATGCAGGCTTGGGCCTTGGCTCAGGGAACAGAGCACTTGCCAAGCAAGAGTGAGGTCTTGAGTTCAAGTCCCCAGAGCCAATCTAAAGAGGGGGCAGTAGCCTGTTTTCCACCCCATCCGTTGTACAGCGTGATGGGAGATGGAGACAGAATCCCTCAAGGGTTCAGAGCTTTAGCCTGGCATTTCCAGTGAAGAACAGACACTGTCTTGATGAAGGTGGGAGGCTGTCCTCTGACTTCCACAAACAACGTGGCATGTGCCTGCACTCTCACATGAACACAAGCACACACACGCACAGACACACATTAGGAAAATATCTTAAGCCAGTTGGTGGTGGAACACGCCTTTAGTCCCAGCACTCAGGAGGCAGAGCCAGGTGGATCTCTGTGAGTTCGAGGCCAGCCTGGGCTACAGAGCGAGTTCCAGGAAAGGCACCAAAACTACACAGAGAAACCCTGTCTCGGAAAACCAAAGGAAAAAAAAAAAGAAAAAGAAAATATCTTAAAGGAAATCCTGCTAAGATATCTTAAGGGCACAACATCATTCTCACCTGGAGGAGGCACAAGACCAGTAAAATCAAGATCCGTCCTACAAAGCATCCAGCCTGGATTCTTCAAGTGTAGTGGCTACAAAAGTCAAGAAAAGATGGAATTGCACCTGACATAAAGCAGAAGTCCCACAATACACCACCATCCACATATGCAATCAGCAAGTGTTTACTGTATCGATAAAGATTCCAGCATGCTGGAGTTGACCATCCTACAGAAAGGCAAAATGGCAATGACACCCATTCCTTGGGTGGTTGTTGCCTTGCTTGCTGGCCTTGATCAGATGTCCTCCCGATGCTAATTCCCTGAGGATTTCCTTCCTCCTAAAACAGCTCACCGTAGGTTCCTTGTTTGTGTATCCTGCATTTGGGGTAAACAGCTAGGATGCAACCATGTAAAACGTCTGTAGTGAACTTCTGCCCTCCGGGGTTCTCCCCCTGTGCTGTAAGCCTGTATTTAAGGCCTCCTCCCTCCTTTAATAAAGGGCATTCTACTGAGACAAATGACCCGCTGTCTTGTTTCTGTTTTTAATCCTCAGCCCCTTACTCGGACATGGGGAATGGGTGGTAGTGCGGATGCTACAACCCCCCACCCCCTGAGCCCCAGAACTGAACTATATGTCATTACAGTAGAAGACAGAACAGGTATACAAGATGCTGAGGTGTGTCTGGTGGGAAAGAGAACAGTTGATTAAAGAAATGTGATACAGAAATAACGAGACCTCGTGATTCTTTTGATCTGTAAGATGTGCCAGTGTTACAGATTTGCATATCCGGGCAGATGACAGTGCCGTGGTTAGGGCTAGGAACCCAGGAAGGGGCAAGCATTTGGACCGACAAGCAGTGAATCCAGCTGAGACACCAGAGGGTATTTCAATTGCAGCTGTGATGCCTGGAGGGGATTCCAAGCTGGGAGTTTCACCGGCTAGGTTTTTGTCAACTCTGAGAAGAGGAAGCGCAATTGAGAAAGTGTCTTGGTGAGATCAGCCTGTAGGCAGGCCTGTGGGGCCTCTTCTTGGTTGATGGAGGCGGAAGCACTTGGGACGGACCTGGGAGTGGCTCAGCAGGTAAAGCGCCTGCTGTGTGCTCTAGTTTGGCTCCTGCTGCTGTGATGAAACACCAGGGCCAAGAGCAACTTTGGGGGAGGAAAGGGGTTACCTGGCTTACATCCCCACATCACAACAGATCATGGGAGAAAGTCAGTAGAGGCCACGGAGGGACTCTGCCTACTGCCTCCTTCCCATGGTTTGTTCAGACTTTTCTTATACAAAGGACCACCTGCCCCACCCACGGTGGACTGGGCCCTCCCACAATCAACCATCAACCAAGAAAATGCCCTACAGACAGGCCCACAGCCCAACCTGAGGAAGGCAATTCCTAAACCAAAGTTTCTCTCTCCCTGGGTGACTTTAGTTTGCGTCCTGTTGACAAAAACTAACCAGCACACTGCACAAATATGAATGTTTAGTGGAAGCTCCACCTCAGTCCCTGGCACCCTGGCACACTTATACCCAAAGAGTCTGGAATGTTTGGGTGGGAGCTCCACCGGAACCCCTGGCACCCTGGTGTCCCTATATCCAAAGAGTCTGGAATGTTCTGGTGGAAGATCCACCTCAACTCCCCTCTCCCATCTCTTTCCCCAAACCCACCCCTTCAAAGGCCGCCAAACACAGCTCCTCCCCCAGAGATGCTCAGGACCACTCCCACGGGGCATTTAAGCTGCATCCCAGAAAACAGATGTGTAGTTTCCAGTCTCTCATCCCTGTCTCCTCTCTAGGGAGCCAGAGAATCACCCAGGAATGTTTTACCCATTAAATCAGGGCTTTTTCTAATTCGATCTGATTTGGATTGCTGTGTCATCAGAGAGGCTTTTTGGGGTGCAAAAATCTTTCAGTAAGGACCAGAGTTCAGATTCTCAAGACCCTTGTCAAAGTGGGTGGGCCTGGCAGCCTACCAGTGGAAAGAGGAAATACCCAGAGAAAGCCAGCAGCTAGCCAAAACCAGCTGAGACGGAGAGCTCCAGGCTCAGCAAGAGACCGTGCCTCAACATACAAAGAGGAGAGCCATCAAGAAAGACACCTCATGGGGCTGGAGAGATGGCTCAGTGGTTAAGAGCACTGACTGTTCTTCCAGAGGTCCTGAGTTCAATTCCCAGCAACCACATGGTGGCTCACAACCATCTGTAATGAGATCTGGTGCCCTCTTCTAGCATGCAGATAGAACACTGTGTACATAATAAATAAATATTTAAAAAAGAAGAAGAAAGACACCTCATATCAACATGCACTCACACATACACATGCATTCACACCACACATACATCAAGAAACTATTGAGGATCACTAGAAATGATGATATTCCTAATTATCTATACCATAAATGAATGTATGAGTGAGATCACAGAGAAGTCTTGAATAGAAACCTAGAACCTAAAAACAAACAAACAAAAATACAAAACAACAACAACAACAAAAACCACTAAAACCACTGCCGAAATTCAGGTCCTTTTATGCTCCTTTGTCTACACTATTGTACTATCAAAGAAAGGCTAGCAAAGGGGAAATGCAAGAAACCCACTATGTTCATCACACTTCTGTTGACTCAGTGTCTACTATCAGGCTTCCGTTTACTACAGCAAGTGCCGGGAACACATCAGCTAATGCAGAGAAAAGTTCCCTTTGGACTCATGACTTTGGAGATGTCAGCCTGTGGTTAACTGGCCCCATGTGTTGGCTTGTGTGAAACAGTACGTCATGCTGGGGAGCCTATAGCAGGGCGAAGCCATGAACCTCGTGGGAATAAAGGGGGACCAGGGTCCCACAATCCCTCTCCCGGGACACACCCCCACGACTCCCACACACTGAGGAGTTCCCACACCTCCCAATAGTGTGATGCTGAATATTAGGCCTTCAACACGTGAGCCTTTGGAGAAGAATCAACTGTTCGGACATTGTATGAAAGAATAAGTCTGGACTCTACAGACAGGCAGTTAAGGGTGAGTGTTACTCTTGCAGAGGACCCCAGTTCAGTTGCCTGTGACTCCATCTCCAGGGAATCCAACACCTAGCCTCCGTGAGCACACCACACACACACACACACACACACACACACACACACACACACACTATTAAAAAATAAGTCTTCAAAAGTTCAAATCTAAAATCTTCTCTATAAAAATAAAAGAGACGTTACATGCTTCCAAGATAATCCTTTCCAAAGTGGAGACCGGGACAATGGTGAGGAGGGTGAGACAGAAGCAGGCTGAAACCAGAAAGGAAAACATCTGACCCTGGATCTCCATGTCCCGTACCTGGCCAGAGGTGGCAGGATTCGGGCTCCAATGGGCTTGGGTGGTCTCGCTGGCTGTAGCCCACGTGGTCTCTCTCTTAAGCTGGCTCTTCTGGTTGTTGCCTGCTTCTCTCCTTGGCAGACACCCCACATTCCTGGCATCTCTTCCCTCCTAGTGTCCCCGTGAGAGCGTCACTGTCACAGTGTCCACCGCCATCCTCTCAGGAGCTATCCAGGGGGATTCTGAACCTGCCACACGCCTCTTGGCCTTCCAGGTGTTCCTCGGAATTGCAGCGGGAGCCTCAGTGACTGTATCACTGCAGCCTGCACATCTGCCAAAGCCCTGGGTGGCCAGCACCAAGATCTGGGGCTACGCAGGCTGCCCCTGAGTGCCTTGCCAACCACACATAGCCAGAGACAGTCTGGATGTCAAAAGACTCATCCCCACAAAGTCTGGAACAAAACGGGCCTGCCCTGAGTGGGGTTCTTGCCAATTCCAGGGATGGCCTCAAGTGTAGCTAGAGTTTTCCTGCCTTGCCCACAGTCAGGACAAATCTTTGTCACCCGCCAGTCCCACAGCCGCTCAGACCCAACCAAGTAAACACAGAGACTTATATTGCTTACAAACTGTATGGCCGTGGCAGGCTTCTTGCTAACTGTTCTTTTATCTTAAATTAACCATTTCCATAAATCTATACCTTGCCACGTGGCTGGTGGCTTACCGGCATCTTCACATGCTGCTGGTCATGGCGGCGGCTGCAGAGTCTCTCTGCCTCAGCCTTCTGCTTCCCAGAATTCTCCTCTCTCCTTGTCCCACCTACTTCCTGCCTGGCCACTGGCCAACCAGTGTTTTATTTATTGACCAATCAGAGCAACAGATTTGACATACAGACCATCCCACAGCACTCAAGGCCTTTTTTCTTTTGTCCCAGTGAGAGGTACTTAGCTTCTTTTTAACAATGTGAATCTCTTTAGCAACAGTGTTTCCCTTGTCAGCATCTCTAAACGCACTCTCTTGCAGACCTAACTGCACGTTTTCTTCTACATGTTTCTACTCTGCTCCTCTATAATCCTGATTCTCACTATAAATTTGGCTGGTAGAAGCTGGTAATACCCAGCCTGCTGCCTAAATGCTGCATCATTCTCAATTTCCCAGAGAAACTAATGCATCTTCTTTAAGCTCAACCTTTCATAAGGTATTGGGGCATAGATAAAATATGTCCAAATGCTTGGCCATGGTTTAAAGATATTATAAATCAGAGCTGTGGGTTTGGGAAAGAGCAGACACAAAATCACCTTTCAGAAACGAGCTTCATTAGGAGGGAGCCTCGTGAGCGCAGGAGGGGCCATGTTCCAGCCTTGGGGTGGGAGAGCATTGAGAAAGACACGTATCAGCTGGGCATTGGTGGCGCACGCCTTTAATCCCAGCACTCGGGAGGCAGAGGCAGGCGGATCTCTGTGAGTTCGAGGACAGCCTGGTCTACAGAGTAAGTTCCAGGAAAGGCACAAAGCTACACAGAGAAACCTTGTCTCGAAAAACCAAAACAATTTAAAAATATAAAAAAGAAAGACAATGTATCACTTCAGAGACAATGTATCATTCAGAGGCAGCCCCGGGGCCTCAAGGGGAAACAGGGCTTCCCTTTCAAACACACAGAGGAGCTCCGATCGGGAGGGAGCTCAAGGTATGATTAGGAGAGACAGCCACCACAGAGGGTGTGAGAGGGGACCTGAATGAGAGGAGCCTTCGAAAACACCCCACATAGAGGAGGGTATTCTGACCTTTCTAAATGTTGGGGTGCTGGTAGGAACTTCCACACTAGGTGATTTAGTCTGGTTTAGTCTAAGTGGCCACTTCTCTGTACCAATTTTCTCCATCTGTTACTGTAACATCCTCAAGATACACCACCTTAGATAGAGAAAAGCCTTATTCTGACTCATCACTTTGGAAGTTTCGGTCTCCTCAGAGGTCCACTTGCTTTTGGGATTGTGGTTGTTGCTCATTCTGACATGGAGTACACAGCCAAGTTTCTTTTTCTCAGTGGCCTTACTGACTTTGAAAGTTATTAATGAGTTACTGTGATAGTGTGGCTTTTTCTTCTGGGCATAACATGACTGCCATCTTGGATTAGATATTGGCCCTGTAGCCATGGCAACTACTTGAACTAAACAGTGTAGTGATAGCTAGACCTATGGGATGGCAATGGAGCTGATGACACTCCCTAGTAGAAGGAGGGAAGGTAGGGTCACCTAGTGACCTATTTCCACTAAATATGTGACTAGACATTTGTTTAGTTTCCCTAGGAAAAGTTAACAGAACAGTTAAAACTAAAATTTGACACATTTTGCATTTGTATATGAGAGCTGTGTTTCTTAACGGTTTGAAGATTAAACTATGTGATTGCCACTAAATATGTGAAATGAGGGGAAAAGCAAGGATGTAAGATAAGAAGGTAGGCAAAGATGATCAGAGGTTCAGGGACCATAGCCGGGCGGTATAATAATCCCAGCACTCGGGAGGCAGAGCCAGGTGGATCCCTGTGAGTTCGAGGCCAGCCTGGTCTACAGAGTGAGTTCCAGGACGGAGGTTCGGGGACCAAAGCTGGACCTGTCTCCTGAGTGACATCCTTTATACCTGTGGGCTTTCCAAACCCAAGATGGATCGTGTTGCTCCTTATCTTCTGATTGCACCCTTGGCTACAAATCTCACTCCAAGATAAAGGCAAAGGCTGTCTTAGAAAACTCCATATATCTGCCACTTCAACTGTCCTCCAAACTATTTTCTTTTTCTCCACAGCACTTAAAAACCATAAAAAAAAACAAAACCTCATACATGTTTGTATCTTCCTACTGGAATGTAAGCTTCCCGTGGAAGCCTTTGATGCCCTCTCAGCTTGTAGGATGGAGGTCGGCACATAATGGTGTTCAGCAGCTATTGAAAGCTTGTGTGAACTGAAGGGGACTTCCACAGGAAATGTAAGTGTGGTGGTTTGCATGAGATGTGCCCCCACAGGCTCAGGCTCTTGAACACACAGTCCCCATTTGATGATTGCTCTTTCAACCTTGCTGGAGGAAATAAATATTCATGGGGGAAACTGCTGTGGGGTGTTCCGTATGCTGTGAAAGTCTTGCTCTGATTGGTTGATAAATAAAGGGCTGATTGGCCAGTAGCCAGGCAGGAAGTATAGGTGGTGTAAACAGACAAGGAGAATTCTGGGAACAGGAAGGCTGAGAAAGGAGATGCTGGCCTGCTGTCCAGGGAGCAGCATGTAATGGCACACAGGTAAAGTCGTGGAACATGTAGCAGCACATAGATTAACAGAAATGGGCTGAGTTTGAATGTCAGCCCTAGTCAGTGGTAGGCCTGAGCTAATGGCTGAGCAGTTTTAATTAATATAAGCAGCTGGGTGATTATTTTACAAATGGCTGCAGGGTTTGTGGGGTTGGGCAGGACTGGAGAAAACTTCAGCTACAGGAAACTTTGAGAGTTTGTAGCCTCACTTACTTCCAGTTTGTTCCCTCGGCTCATGTTTACTACTGAAGATGTGATGTCTCCGATTCCTGCTCCGGCGGCCTGCTGCCATGTCCCTCCTGCAGTGGACTCTCCTACTGGAGCATGAGCCCAGGTAAACTCTCTCTCCCGGAAGTTGCTTTGGTCATGGCGTCTTATGACAGCAAAAGAAAGGTGACCAATACATAGGCCCAAGCGTGATGGCATGCATCTACAATCCCAGCCTTCGGAAGCCCAGACAGAAGAGCTCAAGTTCTAAGACATCCTGGACCACAAAATGAATTTCAGGTCAGCCTGAGCTACAAGGAGAAACTCTGGAGAGAGGGAGGAGAGAGAATGACTTGTTCTGAAGAGAGAAAAAGTAAAGTCACTAGGTAAATACAGTAAGATTACCAGGCAATCTTGAGTGACCAATGGAGATTTGTGAGCACAGTTTTAAGGTCTCAGGAGCTGGAATACTTGTGTCCTCTTTATCTGTGTTCAGATAAAAGCACAGTGTTGCCGGGCGGTGGTGGCGCACGCCTTTAATCCCAGCACTCGGGAGGCAGAGCCAGGCGGATCTCTGCGAGTTCGAGGCCAGCCTGGGCTACCAAGTGAGTTCCAGGAAAGGCGCAAAGCTACGCAGAGAAACCCTGTCTCGAAAAAACCAAAAAAAAAAAAAAAAAAAAAAAAAAAAAAGCACAGTGTTGTTAGGCATGGGCTGGCCACTTTAAGATGTTGATTATTCTGAAATGTAACAGTGTGTAGCTATCAGGCCATATCCCTGGGCCTTTCTCCCTCTAGGACATAGACTTTTGAAGTCCTACCTTGCTGTGGCCTTACAGCCCTTTCTCCTCAAAGCTGCAAGTGAGATTTATGGATCTGCTCAGTACCTGGTCACGCTTGGAGTCACACAGAATAAACCAGACTGGATCATATGGTATGAACTTCCCACTAGCTCCCCCAAACCTAGAAAAGCCAGAATATCCCCTTTGGAGTGTTTTCTGAAAGTGCTGCTGTTATTATTTTTAAAACAACATTAGTGCTGTGATGAGACAGCCTCTCCCAGTGCTCTCCGTCTGGGGTTCTGCATCTGGGACCCTGTACCGAGGTTTATCAGACCTGCGACTGCCCACTCCGCTTTTTTCATTCGCCCAGCCGCCAGGACCGCTCCGCACAGCACACTGGCTAACCAGATGGTGAGTTTCCCCTTTCCGATCCCTAGCCATTTCCCATAAGTGTAGCCTGAGATATATTTCTTGTGCAGGACCCCTGGGGGATCCTCGGGCTGCACACCATGACACGTTCTCTCTTGACAAAGTATTGAATGCTGTCTGGACTCCCAGGGGCTTCTCCGGTACGTGTGCTCCCAGCCCTTGCCCTTCTTGTGATGATGACTCCGGTAACTTGTGCTGTTATTTTATGCCGGTCCACAGATTACCTATCCTCGGGCACGCTTGAGATGGGAGTCTGGGATACCATTTGTTATTTTAATTTTTTTTTCTTGGCTGCAGTCATGGGACATGGAGGCTTCCTCCTCTTGGTCCCACTCCTCCTCTGAGATGCCTTGAGTATCCCCAGATACCAGTAAATTTGGCCACGTAACGGCTGCTTGGACCCCGATATTTCATGGGAATTATCTAACTTCTGCCAGCGAACAGGCAAATGAAAAGAGTTACCTTATCCCCACACTTTTACCTAAGCTCTTGACCCTCCCTTTCTGAGTCTTTCTCTCCTGCCCACTTACATTCCTGAACCTAAGGAATCTCTGACTCCAAAGAACCTTCTCTGTTCTCCACTCTATTCTCCAGTACTGGCCAGGCCACTAAGCATGGACAGGTCTGGAAGCAGGCTGGGACGCATGCAAATAAGTTTATGATCAGGACCCACGCTGGGATCATAATAACCCGATGGCTCTCTAGCCAGAGATCAGTTTGCAATCTACCCTGGTGGATCTTCCTAAAGCTGTCCTCAATCCAACAAGCTAAAAAAAAGTAATTCAAGACACGTAATAAAATCCATCTCTTGTCTCCCAGAGTTCCCTGACGTTAGGACTAAACGTAAGCATCTGGAGAGCAAGGCCCCTGACGCCACAGGAAGAAGTTTCAGCTGTGGCATTTAAGGTGCACTGTAAGAGGGATAAGAAAGCCCCTGAACAGAACTGTCAAATGCCGGCACACGCTATCCAAGTGGCTGCATAAGGGCTTCCAGGTCCCTGTTTTAAATGTGTCCTGCAAAAGGCCACGTAGGCTAGTGCATGCCCTGCCAGGCCATCAGTTGAGCCTTGTACAAAGTGCCACCTAGAGAGATGCTGGTCAGCTGACTGCCCCTGTACACCTCATGGCATGGGGACATCAAACAAAGACCTCCAGCAGACCTCCTAGGCTAGGCCACAGCTCACAGGGAACCCAGGACGCAGCGTGCAGGCGATCCATTTCCTTCCTATTGGACACTGAGCCACTTACTCAGTTCTGAGGGAGTTTTGGGGTCCCACCTCTCCTCGTTTCCCTATTATCGGGGTAGGGGGACAGCCTTATCCACCTCACCAGACTTATTTGTCCTTTCAGGGTTACTTAATGGGAAGAGATTTTCCAGCTAAGGTAGGAGCTTTCATTTCATTTGCTCCCTCCATGTGCCTCACTCCAGACCGGTCAGCAGCGCTTCTTCTCCTCATGTACAGGGACACAGACAGGGCCTGGCTCTCTCTCTCAAGTTCCAGAGGACACCAGAATCCTCTGCCTTGTCCCCAATTCCAGAAGAATGAGGTTTCACCCCATAAGCTTTTCTCTTCCTGGTTCCCTCTTCTAATTAACTGCTCAGCTAATTGTTACAGGATCATCATAGAGCTGGAGTCCAAGGATCATCAGATATACCCAGGGAGTAAGGAACATCCCCAGACCAAAAAGGGTCTGGGCTCTGCGAAAACAGACCTTAATATAACAATTTATTATTGTTAAATGCTCTCAGCAATTGATCACTTGTGTCTCCTGGATGCTAAACTAATATGGAAACAGGTGCCTTAAAATTATCTGTCTCTGATAAAGAAAAACATGTTCCTCTCCCTCTCCCCCTCCCTCCCTCCCTCCCTCCCCCTCCCCCTCTCCCTCCCCCCCCCTCTCTCTCTCTCTATCCAACATAAGCAGAGTACTAAACACTTTAACACTACAATGTCATGGTCACCAGCCCAAGACTTTAATTTTTCTCATGTGCTTCTTAATATGTTCAAAACTTTTTCTAAGCTCCAGAAACCAGCTTAAATCCATCTGGACAGGTCGGATCTACTTCAGTCTCCCAGACACAAGCAGCCAGAGTCCCAGGCCAAGAGGAATGATGAACCAGTCCAAGGGAGCAGATGACAGCCCACCATCCCAGGACGCCTGTGTACCTCAGAAGCCCCCTTCCCTACCCTCCCAAGAGTTAACCAATGCCCACCAAGTCAGCTGGAAGCAGTTTTTCTGGGATAAACAACACCCCTATTCCTGTTCACCCACTTGTTTTTGTTTTTTGTTTTGTTTTTTTGAGACAGATTTTCTCTGTGTTGTTTTGGTGCCTGTCCTGGATCTTGCTCTGTAGACTAGGCTGGCCTCTAACTCACAGAGATCCGCCTGGCTCTGCCTCCCGAGTGCTGGGATTAAAGGTGTGTGCCACCACCGCCTGGCTCCACTTTTTTATAATAAGCAAAAAGTCTGGAATGTTAGAATTCTGCTGCTCCTCCAAATGCATGACTGCACATGTGCAGTTCAGTAGCTTAGCAAGGGGTCTTACATCTTATGTCATCAGTGTGCTGCATGATTGCACAGGTGAGCGTAGCATGGTCATGCAATCAGCACATGTGTGGCATAGTTCCATAAGCCCACCTGCACATGTGCAGGGGAATCCTTAAAAAGCCAGACACAGACTCTCCCCTCCTCTTCTGCTCTCTTCTTCTCCCCCCCTCTCTCTTCCCAGGCCTGGCCACGCTCTTTTCTGTCCCCCACCCTCCTAATAAAGCTCTGATACTGGGTTTTGTCATGGCTCGTGACCTTTTCACTCAGTAACAGCGCCGCTTATTATTTTTAAAACAGCAGAATGGTCCCCATAGGCTCATATATTTGAATGCTTCGTCACCAGGGAGTGGAACTCTTTGAGAGGTTTAGAATAATTAGGAGGTGTGGCCTTGTGGGAGTGTGTATTGGTGGTGAGCTTTGAGCCAGGCCCGATTCCACTCCCTCTCTCAGCCTGCTGATCAGGATGTAGCTCTCAGCTCCTGCTCCAATGCAATGCACACCACCACACTCCCCGCTATGATGGTAACGGACTAAGCCTCTGAAACTGTAAGCAAGCACCCAGTTAAATGCTGCCTTGGTCATGGTGTCTCTTCACAGCAGTACAAGAGGGACTCGGACAGTTTCAGAGATTCAATTCATGGTCATCTGGGCAGCATACCACGGCAGGAGTGGGTAGCAGAAGAGGCTAGGAAGGAAAGAGAGAGGAGAGCTTGGCATTCCATTTCCTCCTCAGAAGCACAATCCCAGTAACTTCCCTCTGGTTGTCCTCACATCCTAAAGGTTTCTGTTAGGATCCACCCAGGATCCTGATGTCATCTTACATAAAGCCCCCTTTAAGAGGAAAAAAAAAAACCCCTCCCTCTCCTTCCTCTCTCCCTCTCTCTCTTCATGAGGCTGCAAGCACCTCTGCTTTCCTTTCTCTCCTTTTCTCTCTCTTTCTCCCTCTCTCCCTCCCTCTTTCTCTCTATTCCCTCTCCCCAACACCCTTTAATAAAACTTCCCACAAGGATGCAGTGTCTGCATGGTGTGAGTAATTTCTGCCACGCCCCCTTGGCCGCCACCGGCATGGCGTGTCTCCTTGGCTCAAACTTGCCAAGGCCTCTTGCGAGCCGTTCCACAACAGCTCACCATCTCCGACTGGCATCATAGACTGAAGCCCAGGCTTTCAATACCAGGGCCTTTAGTCCTTCAAACATTCAAGATACAAACTATAGTACCGTTCTCTAGGGTGTCACCCATAATCTCTATTTCCTCAATATCTTCCTTAATTAATGCTGGTAACCACTTTGTCCTAACAGAGCTTGTCTCTGTTCTGTTGGCCACACTTCTACTATGCTTCATGGCCTCTGAAAACTCCATGGAACTTCCTTAGGAGCAGTTATCCCTATGGAAAAGCAGGAGAGCCAACCCTAAGCATGGTGGCTCACTCCTTCTGCTATGAGCATGAGAATGGCCTGGAAGATTTTTTTTTTTCAAGTTCCACTAGGGACAAATGTGATAGTGCAAACCTTAAACCCCAGCCTTCTGGAGCTAGAGGAGGCAGATCACTGAGTTCCAGGCCAGCTTGCTTACATAGAGAGATCCAGGCCAGCCAAGGCTACTCTGCCCTGAAAATAAAACGCAGTAAGAGTCTGGTGAAAAAGCCGGGTGGTGGTGGCGGCGGCGCACGCCTTTAATCCCAGCACTTGGGAGGCAGAAGCAGGCGGATCTCTGTGAGTTCGAGGCCAGCCTGTTCTACCAAGTGAGTTCCAGGAAAGGCGCAAAGCTACACAGAGAAACCCTGTCTCGAAAAACCCAAAAAAAAAAAAAAAAGAGTCTGGTGAAATGGTTCAGCCATTAAAAGCACCAACTGTTCTACCAGAAGATCAGGGTTTGATTCCCAGCACCAACATGGCAGCTTGCAACCATCTCTAACTTTCAGAGGATTTGGTACTCTCTTCCGGCCTCCACAGGTAGCAAGCATGCCTGCAGTGCACATACATACAGGCAAAATGTTCATATACATAAAATAATCAAATAAAATGAAAAAATAAAATTTCCACTAGGGGAAAGTAATTGGAAAGGAAAAAATATGTTAGAGCTTTAAGTGGGTCTCCAGTCCTTCCATTTCTGGAGTCCTTCTGCCCATGTGATCATGTTTATGAGGAAAAGTAACTTAGCCTTTTAGCTTACAGGTCTCTGCCATGGAATCTATCCACACACCTTCCAGAAATTTTATACTTTATAAAGTATATACAGTATAGCTTTATACTGTGACCTTGTGAGACACTGGGGTTGTGTATCCTAGAGCAGGTTTGTCTGTAAAAACAGTTAAACCCTTGTTACCTGCATGTATGTTTGCTTGCTGACTGCTCTGGTCCTCTCATTTGGACCTTCTTTTATTGGACATTAAGCTTTAGAGTAAAGACTACTCAGCTTCCTCAGATGTCCAGTCTCTTCAACTGTTGAATAGTTTTAGTTGAATGTATGTCTGCACAGCTTCCCTTGCATCTAGTTATCTATGAATCAAAACTATGGTTTTTAAGTCAAATTTTCCCATTAAAAGAATTTTTTTTTAGTGTGTGTGTATGTCTGTGTACACATGTGTACATGCACATGGTGAGGGGGCATGCATGCTGCTGTAACATGTAGAGGTCAGAGGACAACTCCGTGGAATTGGTTCCATCTCTTTGTCTTTTTGCTCTGGGTTTTTGTTTGTTTGTTTGTTTGTCTTTTGAGACAGGGTTTCTCTGTGTAACAGCCCTGACTGTCCTGGATCTCGCTCTATAGACCAGGCTGGCCTTGAACTCAGAGATCCACCTGCCTCTGCCTCCCAAGTGCTGGGTTTAAAGGCGTGCACCACCACCTGGCCACTCTGTTTTTTATAGATTTCGTTAATTTTATTCTCCACCACTTCTATTCAGTTTCTTATTTCTGCTGCCATATTTTAATTTCCTTTGTAAATACTGCATCTTTTTAAAGTTGTCTTCTTCTTTAGTCTGTTTTTTCCAGGTTGCCTCTTTCCTGGTGTGTGTGTGTGTGTGTGTGTGTGTGTGTGTGTGTGTGTGTGTGTGTGTGCATGTCTGCTCAGGTACACATGTACATAGGTGTACATGTTTGTGCACACACATGTGGGGTCTAAAGGTCAAATTTATATGGAGCCATCACCCTGTTCTTTTGGTTTTGGTTTTGGTTTTGAGATAATATAATTACATCAGTTTCCTTTTTCCTTTCCTCTCTCTACACAATCCCATATACCTGTTATTGCTACTTTCAAATTCATGGTCTCTTTTTTCATTAACTGTTATTGTTGTTTTGTGTGTTTATACATGTGTGTTTTAGGGTTTCTATTGCTGTGAAGAGACACCATGACCAGGGCAACTCTTACAAAGCAAAATATTTAATTGGGACTGGCTTACCTTTTCAGAGGTTTCAGTCCACTATCATCATGGCAGGACATGGTGACATGCAGGCAGACACGGTGCTGGAGAGGTAGCTGAGAGTTCTACATCTTGATCTGCAGGTAACAGGAAGTGAACTGTCCCCCACACTGGGCATAGCTTGAACATATGAGACCTCAAAGCTCACACCCACAGCGACATACTTCCTCTAGCAAGGCCACACTTCCTAATAGTGCCACTCACTATGGACCCAGCATTCAAACACATAAGTCCATGGGGACCATACCTATTCAAACCACCACAGTGTGCATTCCTAAATTCATAAATACAACTGGCTCAGTCTGTATTAACCTGTATGTATGTTCTCAGGGCTGACCATTTGGTATTGGATAACTATTGGTGTGCTCTTCTCTGGAGAAGACTGTTTCTTCCACTCTCAGCCTTCCTTAGTTGCCTGTAGTTCTTTGTGTAGGGTTGAGGCCACCTGAGAGCCACCCTGTTTGGGGTCCATTGTCTCTCACTGGGACCTGAGCCGTGCCTCTTAGGTTAAAGCTGTCTGGCGAGCAAGCTCCAGAGATCTGCCTGTCTCCGCCTCCCTGGCACTGGAATCACAGCAAGGCCTGGCTGGCTTCATTTGTTTGCTTTTTATGTTGATCAGGTCTTCATGCATAGCAAGCACTTTGTGAACTAAGCCGTCTTCCCAGCCCTTTGTTTTGATTTTATGTCTCTCCTTAAATGTCTCGTGGTTATTGCCTGTCTGAATGTATTTAAAAGAGGAGCACTATGAAACTCTGTGGAAATGCTCTGTTCATGGATGGACATAAAAATCCCAAAACAATAGACTGAAATCATCAATATTATGTTATATTGTTTGGATTAAACCTAGGACATCAATCATGCTAGAAATGCTTTCTACCCCTGAGCTACATCCACAGTTCTGAAAACATGAATATTTTAAATGTTTTTCTCTTGGACAGGTCACACTCTGCAGAGAATCATCTGCCAAAATTCTACCCAGCTGCCAGTAATCTCAGATCCTGGCCATAGAGAAAGGCTGGCAGTTCAACATTAAAACAGTAGACTTTTCTCTAAGCCTTCTGGTTTAACAAAATGCCCTGGCCCTCGAATGTGCTCATGTGTCTTGAGCCAGATTCTCTCTGCCTCACTCTGTCTCCAAAAAGTTTTCTGGAAGAGTCAGGGTGGGAGTTAAGGGGTGGGTTAAGTCGGGGTGGAACCCAGAGTTTAAGGGGTGGGATGCAGAGTTAAGGGGTCGATGTTGAAAACAAGCTTTGAATTTTTCTTCTTTTGCCCATACTTCCAGAGGGACTTGCCATGCTGTCTTTGTTTTTTTGGTCATTTGACTGTTCTGTAACATAATATACAGTGCCCCTCCCCCCTTGCTACAGACTTAAAATTCAGTTCTGTTGGTTCTGTTACTAATTCATCTGTTTTCTGCCTTCTGGTACTTTTTTTTCTGTTCTCTTTGTCCTTATGTGTTTTGTTTTGTTTTGTTAACTCTTACTGGGGCCTAGAGAGATTGCTCGGTGGTTAAGAGCACTTATTCTTATAGAGGACAGGAGTTTGGCTCTCAGCACCCACACAGTAACTCACAACCATCCATAGCTGTAGTTCTAGGGCATCTGACGTCCTTTTCTGGCCTCCACAAGCACCAGGCATACATATGGTACACATGCATATGTACACACACACATATGTGTAAAATAAATGAACTCTTAAAAAGTTTTAATATGTTTACTGTCTTCAGGAATAGTGGCACACACTTGCAATCTTATCAGTCAGGAGACTCAGGCAGAGACATTATGAATTTGAGGCCAACCTGGGCTACATAGAGTTCCAGGCTAGCTTGGGCTATGCAGCAAAACTATGTCTCAAAAAAAATAAATAAACAAAGGAACAGAAATTAACAAAAATCTGGGCTGGAGAGATGGCTCAGCAGTTAAGAGCAACATCTGCTCTTCCAGAGGTCCTGAGTTCAATTCCCAGCCACCACATGGTAGCTCACAGCCATCTATAGTGGGATCTGATGGCCCTCTTCTGGCTTGCAGGTGTATATGCAGACAGAGCACTCATACATTAAAAAAATAAATCTTTTTAAAAGAAATTAACAAAAATATCCTGGCTGTTATTTTTGTGGGATGTCATAAACAAGCAGATGTACATTCAGCCTGCTATCTTACATCACATCCTCTTTGTTTTCACCTGTTTGCTATTAAAAGTGTGTATCCTATGCCACTTCCCGCCATGAGGTACTAGTTTCTTGGAGAAGGCAGACCACGGCCCTTGATATTTGTGCAGCAGAAGTGCCTGACCTGGTGTCTTCTGTTGCCACTAGCCCGGCTAGCTCAGTCGGTAGAGCATGAGACTCTTAATCTCAGGGTCGTGGGTTCGTGCCCCACGTTGGGCGCCATTTGTTGCCGGAGGGCTTCTCTCCAGGTTCCCCAAGCCCCACAGTCCCACAATCCACATATAAAATAATCACTCAGACGCTTATATCATTTATAAACTGTATGGCCGTGGCAGGCTTCTTGCTAACTGTTTTTTTATCTTAAATTAACCCATTTTTATAAGTCTATACCTTGTCACATGGCTGGTGGCTTCCCAGCGTCTTCACATGCTACTTCTCCTGGCGGTGGCTGCAATGTCTCTCCTCCTTTTTCCTGTTTCCCCAATTTTTCTCTCTCTTTGTCCCGCCTATACTTCCTGCCTGGTCATTGGCCATCAGTGTTTTATTTACATAGAGTAATATCCACAACAGTCTTCCACATGAAGGCACTCACAAGTCTGGTAGTTTGATGGGAATGCTCTCCATCGGCTCAGATATTTGAACACTGGGTAGCCAGTTGGTGGTGGTGTTTGGAGAGGTTTAGAGGGTGTGGCCTTCCTGGAGGAATTATGTCCCTGGGGCTGGGTTTGGGGGTTTGAAAGCAATAATGCACCACTAACAGTTTGCTCCTTCTGCTTGGTGTTTGCCGTTCAGGATGTGAACCCTCAGCTCCCTGCTCCTGCTACCAGGCTTTCGATCCACCCCCATCATGAACTCTGACCCCACTGAACATAAGAGCAAATAAACTCTTCCGGGAGTTGCTTTGGTCATGGTATTTTATTAGAGCAATAGAAAAGTAATCAATATGGTAACCTTGTTTTGATGAATTTATGTACTGCAAAATGCACTGGCTTAGTACTGTTTACATTAAGTTTTTTTTTTAAGATATATTTGAGCTGGGTGTGGTGGTGCACACCTTTAATCCCAGCACTCAGGAGGCAGAAGCAGGTAGATTTCTGTGAGTTCCATACTAGCCTGGTCTACTACATGAGCTCTAGGACAGCCAGGGCTGTTACATAGAGAAACTCTGTGTTGAAAAACCTAAATAAATAAATAAATAAGTTTATGTTTATGGCTATTTTTTCTGCATATATGTCTGCACACCAGAAGAGGGCATTGGATCCCTTGGGACTATAGTTACAGAAAATTGTGAGCCACCATGTGGGTGCTGGGAATTGAACTCAAGACCTGTGGAAGAATAGCCATCTCTCCAGCCCAGAACTAAATGATTCTTACATTGATCATTGGTGCTGTGCAATAATTCTCTTGTACACTGTAAAGATTTGTCACTCAAATTGGTTTAATAAAATGATGATTGGCCTGTAACCAAGCAGGAAGTAGAGGTGGGGCAACCAAACTAAGAATGATGGAAATGAGAAGGACAGGGTGAAGAGTCACTAGCCAGATGCAGAGGGAGCAGGAGATGAACATGTCATGCTAAAAAAGGCACTGCCATGTGGCAAAGCATAAATAGAAATATGGGTTAATTTAAATATAAGAGTGAGCTAATAGCAAGCCTGAGCTATTGGCTGAGCATTTATAATTCATATTCAGCCTCTGAGTTGGTTATTTGGAACCAGGTGGTCAGGATATGAAAATATCCATTTACACAGTGGAATGTATTTTTATTTTCCTAATTCTTTAGTATCCAAAAGCTCAAACAATGACAAGCAAAAGATCCAGTGTAACTAACCTTAGTGCCTATGAACTTTGTAAACCTGATTACGATGGCCTGACAACATGGGAAATGTCTAAAGACTGTGACAGTCATTTCAACTAATTACTAAATTTTGCAGCCAAGAAGTATGCATACGTGAATATGTGCATTAAATCTTAAACTCGTCCGATGTCAATGGAGATTCTGCTGACTGTCTCGGCATTCCTTCTTTGTTTTCCTCAGTCTTCAGAGACTCCATCCCTTGCACATTTGAGGAAAACACAACTGATCTGATACCGACCACAATAATGCTGATGTCAGCAGGTATTGGATATCGGGGTTCAGTGGGCCCCTCCAGAGAAGTTCCAGTTCTCCTCGCCTAGAACAAGGAATTGTTTTTTAGTTTGTTTGGGCTTTTTTGTTTGTTTGTTTGTTGTTTTTTTAGACAAGATCTCACCCTATAGCTATTGCTGGCCTGGAATTTGCTATGTAGACCAAGCTGGCCTCAAACTCCTGGAGAGCCACCTGCTTCTGACTCCCAAGTGCTGGAATTAAAGTCCAGCACCACCACGCCCAGCTAGACAAAGGAACTGGCTGAGACAAGAATGACAGCTAAAGCAGGGATGGTGTGTTAAGATTTAGTGCTCAGCTAGTTTTATCTCAGGGGTAGAATGCCTGACTAGTGTGCATGAGGCATTATGTTCAGTCTCCATTACTGGGGTGCATCTGTATGAAAGAATGATAGTTTAGCAACTGTATGAAAGCATGATAGTACTAGGTAGCTAAGCATGGATTAATAGCCTTCAAAGCCATCAAGGATGGACCCCTCTCCCTTGTGGTCAGCTTTGGACCCCACTTCCTGTTTCCCTGGCACATGGAGCTGGAGAAATGGCCCAGCAGTTAAGAGCTCTTGCTGCTTTTCCAGAGAACCCAAGTTCTCTTCCCAGTGTCCATGTCCGGTGGCTCAGGGCTGTGGTAACTCCAGCTCCAGGGGGTCCGATGTCCTGTCTGCCCTCCATGGGTACCTGCACTTATGTGCACATACCTACACAGAGACACATAATTCAAAGTAAGTCTTTGAAAAATGAGTAAAAGTCAGGCGTGGGCCACATGCCTTTAATCTAGCACTTGGGAGGCAGAGGCAGGCAGATTTCTGAGTTCAAGGCCAGCCAGAGCTATGTAGAGAGACCCTGTTTGGCGGGGGTGGGGGGCTGTACAAATCCAGCTGAATCTGTCAATTGCTTGGCCAGGAGTCTACTCCAAAGGACATTTGATTCACCTGAAAAACTATGGAGAGGGGAGGAATAATTATTCCTTTCCTGAGATAATGTACGTATCTTCCACTGGAAACCCCCATGCAGCTGTTTACAGCGCCTCCATGTGGCCTGCCTGCGTTCTGGGTTCCTTTTCATTCTGCCTGCCTTCCTTCCTTCCTTCCTTCCTTCCTTCCTTCCTTCCTTCCTTCCTCCCTCCCTCCCTCCCTCCCTCCCTCCCTCCCTTCTTTCTTTCTTTCTTTCTCTCTCTCTCTCTCTTTCTTTCTATCACCTTTTTCTTTTACACTGGCTAAAGCCTAGGCACTCGTTCCCTGGTGCTGTGGGTTTTCTCTCTCTTTCTCTGAAACCTTGCCCCTTCTACTTGTCAGCCTCCACTAGAAAAGGCACAGCTCTCTTGCTCTCTCTCTCTCTCTCTCTCTCTCTCTCTCTCTCTCTCTCTCTCTTCCTTCCTTCCTTCCTTCCTCCCAACCACTGCCTGTTGTTTTTTCTCAAACCCTAATAAAACTGTCCTTGAGTTTCTTTCAGGCTCCATTTCTAAACTTCTTTAGTTCTGTACACTTATCAATGTATTTGTGTGTCTGTGTACACATGTACATGTGCACCACAGTACATATGCGGGTGTCGAAGGACAACATATGGAGGTTGGTTCTCTCCTTCCACTGCTCAGATTCTGGGGATCAAACTCAGAGCCTCATGTTTACACAGAAATGTCTCACCAACCGACCTTTCTCCTGGTACATTTCTCTGGGATTAAGACTTAAGCAAAAAGCAGGAACTGGCCCTGCCGGCCTGACGGCAGGAGGGCAGGAGGGCCCGGAATGGCCAGTTCCGCTACCATCCAGGCCCAGATCCAGCATTTTGAGTCGGTCCACCCCAACATCGACTCCACCAAGAGCTGCTGGACCTGCAGAACCAGAGTCATAGGATCACCATGACTCAGGGCAACAGCAGAGTATCCAAGAGGAGTCTCAGTGATGGTCCAGTATTAATGGTGTGTCAGAAACCAGACCAATGACTCATTGCAATGACCATTTGCATGTAAAGCCATTTGGGTAAAACCCAGACTGTGTGACACACTGCAGCTTCCAATGCCACTATGATGAATATGTGATGGAAAGATGAGAAAGATGGAGGAACAGAGCCATGCATGGGAGGTGGAGAGAGGCAGAGGTGTGACATCTAGGACAGGTGTGAGAGAAGGCTGTGGCCAATGGAGGAACCTGTCATGTCCCAGTAGGGTCAGCAGGGTGGTGTGCAGGGTCCTGGAGCTTGTGCAGACTCAGCCCGCAAAGAAGCTGCCCCGCCCAATGACAGCCCTGGCTCTGAGCGACGACGACAGATGTCCAAAATGAAGACTGGTTCATTTCCTGGACTGGACGTCCTCAAAAGACCTCCATGATCCATGCTTCTCCCAGAGGCCATGCTGATATCAGTGGCCTGTTCTGCTGCCCCAGGTTGTGATGAAGCCCATAGGCCACGCCATTGTCCGAGGTCTATGCCTCGGCCTCAAGCCATGTTGATGTCTGTGGACCATGCTGCTGCCCAGGGCCATGCTGATGTGAGTGATCTCTGCAGCCTCCTGAGCCCAGTCTGTGCTGCCACCGGAGACCATGTGGATGTTCGTGGTCTGTGCTGATGCAGGAGACCATGTGGATGTTCGTGGTCTGTGCTGATGCCGGAGACCATGTGGAAGCCCGTGATCGTGCTCCTGATGGCTGTAAGGGGCAAGGAAGCTACTTCTGCAATGGTATCGATGACTGCAGACGCACCATTGAGAACGAGAGACCTAACAGAAGGCTTCTGTGACAACCCCTCCCCTTCCCAACCCCTCCCCCAAAAAAGTAAGAAGGAAGTCATCAAAGATAACTCGTAAAAATTGTGGTAAGGGTCTAAAATGTAGCTCCCCACAACTGATGGCTTCTGGCAGGGGTGCAGGAGGGGAAGGACTCGGTTTTCTTTAGGGGGCCGGCTGGCCACTGGGAGTGTGACCATGCTCCAGTGAGTATCTGTCCAACACAAACTGGACTTATTTTTTTTGAAGCAGGGATGTCACAACGGTTGGGGACAGATATGGGAAGACTGGGAGGTGAGTGGGATTGGGGCACATGATGTGAAATTCCCAAACAATCAATAAAAATGCTCTATTGGGAAAAAGCAGGAACTACAAGGATGAAGCCAAGGCCATGTCTCAAGATAGATCTCTGTCTCTGTCTCCCCCGACCCTCTCTCTCTCTTCCATACTCTATATTACTTCAGATTTTCCTCAGTCAGCATAGCAGAAAATATGCTGAATAAACTTAATTTATTTTTTAATAGCTCTAGTATTAGTGATTTTTTTCCCCCAAAAAACCAAAACCCTTTTTTCCCCACTAGGCAAATGGTCCAAATTATATCCAGTATGAAGGTTAGGGGTCACAATACATAACCGTAGCTTCTTGGAGACCACCGTGTGTGGATTAGGAGAAAGACGTGTTCAGAGAAAGAATAATGGGTCCACTGCAAGCCTTCCTTCCAACTGATGGGAAATTGCTGCTGAGCACTGACCTTCTAGCAATCACGCCGGGGTAAAGAAGGTGGGTGCCATTAAGGCCTATTTAGTAAAAGGAGAATTTTTGAGGCAATTGGACCTTTGTGGATCCCTCCAATTCACACAATATGTATGTATGTATTTTTAAAACTATAACTACTTATTAGGGCCATTCATGCACAAAGAGACTTGATTGTGGCAAACTTACTCTTGGGTTTTTGTCCAACTTCAGATGCAAATGTGTGTTGGCTCTGCAGATCAGCTCTGAAGTACTTGGCTCAGGTACTGGCATCCCGAAATGTCAGGAATGTGCAAGCCGTGACTCGGTTTCCCTCCTGTAAACCAAGGGATTCTAGCTTGGGGTGCTCAAGCACCTAAGGATTCATAAGGGAGGAATTGAAGACACAGAGGCTATTTCTGATAGTTCATGAACTCCAAAGGAAATGCAAAATTCACCTGACCCACAGCTGTACTGGACCACCTGAAACATCACGTTTCTGTGCATTAGAATGGAATTCTGTCAGTCAGGGCAGTGAGTCTGTCCTGTGGGATGTCTTTCTGTACGCTGTGAATATGTGTTGCTCTCATTGGTTGAAAAATAAAGCTGTTTGGCCAATGGCAAGGCAGAAGAAGGTTAGGTGGGACATTCAAACCAAAGACGGAGAGGAAGAAGGGTGGAGTCAGGCAGATGCTGGGAGCCACCCACCACCAGGAGAAGCGAGATGTGAGAGAACAGGTAAGGCCATGAAGCCATGTGACAAAACATAGATTAATAGGAATGGGTTGAATTAAGTTACAAGAGCTAGTTAATAATGAGACATTTAGGCCATACAGTTTGCAATTAATATAATCCTCTGAGTGATTATCTTATAAGTGGCTGTGGGACCGTGAGTGGGAGAGAATCATCCAGACTGCTGGGCCAGGCAGGACTGAGGAAAATTCCATCTACAAGTCTGTATCACAGCTGATCTCAAGCTCTGGTTTAATATATGCTCATACCTTTGGCTAAATAAATTCTTGGTATATAAATGTTGTCTGTCTTGGTTCATTTTCTTTCCTTTTTATTCATTCATTTGCTCTTTTTGCTTTGAGACAAGGTCTCACATAGCTAAGGCTGTCTTTGAACTGCTGATTCTCTTGACTCTATCTCCTGAGTACTGGGGTTGCATGCCTGGCTAAAGATCCTGGTGTTTGTTATAAGGTCTGTATAGCCTGGCTGCCCTGGAACTCACTATGTAGACCAGGCTGGCCTCCATGGCGATCCTACTGTGGTGTAACAGTTTCTTCTGAGAGTGCAACATTAAATCCCGCAGGGAAGCTCTTTAAACATGAAGGTAAACAATTCTAAATAGTTTCAGGAAGTCCCTAAAACTGACGAGATTCACTAGGCCCTTCCCTGCCTGAGTAAACAACAAAAGCTGAGACTCTCTCTCTCTCTCTCAGTCAAGCCAAGATGCAAAGCAAACTCTGAGACCAGACCAGCTGCCTAAAAGGAAGAGAAACCAGCCGAGCTGCCCTGGAAGATGTTTAGACCAACTGAGTCACTTGGAAAGGACATTCTCCAACCTGTCGAGCTGCCTGAAGGCTGTGCAGTGTGCTCCAGGTTCCCAGCCTGTGAACTGTCACCCATGCTGGGGTGGGCTTTGGGGATGCAGCCGCTTTTTTCTGCTCTTGTAAGTAACCCCAATAAAACTTATCAACTCACCAAGTTGGACTTCAGTGATATCTGAACTTTTGTTTGTAATGGGCTTTCTATCTGGGGTGAATGCATACTCAAACATGTACACATATACACCCCACAACAAATACAAGCACACACTCGTTCTCTCTCTCTCTCTCTCTCTCTCTCTCTCTCTCTCTCTCTCAAATTTGTGTGTTTTTTATTTGAGACCCGAAGAAAGTGTTAAATTCCCTAGGACTGGAGTCACAAACAATCGTGAGCCACCATGTGGGAGCCAGGGATAGAACACAGGGCCTCTGCAAGGGCAGCAAGTACTCTAAATCACCGAGCCACCTCTCCAGCCCACACACAAATCCTTAAAGGAAAGTTTCTGCCATTGAAGCAGCATACGGGCTACTGTGGATGGTCCACTTGATGGGACCTAGAATCCCAGTGAAGACATACTCCTAGGTCTTCCTAGGTGTGTGAGCCTCTAAAGGTGTTTCCAGAAAGGTTTAACTACTGTTGTTTGTTTTTGCTCTTTTGGAGGACCCTCAACCCAGCTCCCAAATAAATAACACATGGAAATTGATTCTTAATTATGAATGCCCAGCCTTAGCTTGGCTTATTTCTAGTCAGCTTTCCTTAACTTAAATTATCCCATTTATCTTTTGTCTCTGAGCTTTTATCTTTCTCTATTCCTGAATACCTTACCTTTGTTTCTTTCGTGTGTGTGTGTGTGTGTGTGTGTGTGTGTGTGTGTGTGTGTGTGTGTGTGTGTTTTGAAGCAGGGTTTCTCTGTGTAGTTTTGGTGCCTGTCCTGTCCTGGAACTCACTCTATAGACTAGGCTGGCCTGGAACTCACAGAGATCCACCTGGCTCTGCTGGAATTAAAGGCATGAGCCACCACTGCCTGGCTTTTCTTTGTTTCTTACTCCATGGCTTGCTGTGTAGCTGAGTGGCTGGCCCCTGATGTCCTCCTCCTTCTCTGGCTCCTAGATCTCTTTTCACTCTTCCATCTCTTCTCTTTTTCTCCTTCTCCTCCCAGATTTCTCCTTCTATCTGTTCTCTCTGCCTGCCAGCCCCACCCATCCTTTCTCCTGCCTTGCTATTGGCCGTTCAGCTCTTTATTAAACCATCAGGTGTTTTAGACAAGCAAAGTAACACAGCTTCACAGAGTTAAACAAATGCAGCATAAACAAAAGTAACACACCTTAAGATAATAGTCCCCAACATTTAACTGCATAGGGGAGAGCCAACCTTGGTACACATGGCACCATCCCATGGGCTGGCAGCCTGGAGGGAATAAGAAGAAAGTGAGCTGAACGCTGGCTTTGGCTCTCTCTCTGCTTCCCAACTACAGGTGCAGTGTGAGCAGCCACCTCACATCCCTGCCTCCGTGTCTTCCTCACCTTGGTGGACTGTCTCCCCTTGCACTGTGAGCCAAAGTAGCCTCTCTTAGGTTGCTCTTCTCGGGGATTTGATCACAGCACCAAGGAAAGTACAGGTCATCCTGTAAGCACCAATATTTGAGGGTGCTCCTGCAATTCCTGGGATCCACACAAATGCATCTCTCCATCCACCCTGTGGCCAGGCCCCCTGGACCTGGATGTCCAGAGCATAATGGATGAAGCTTTCAAAGATAACAAGTCCAGGCTCAGAAACCTTCCAAGCCCTGGGAAGTTTCAGGTTTAACTGAAATCCACATTGGAGCAAGGCCACCCCTCTTTCCACAGCCAAATGATGTCAGGTCACTGGCAGCAGCCCCGCCCTCTTCTCCCCACTCCACCTAAGGCTCACGGCTCTACACTAAATTGCCAGTCCAATCTGCCTTTCAGAAAAGTAATTACCCCAATTCAAATGAGATGACCCATAATTGCAAATCACCTGCAAATTTACTCTCTGCCTCAGTCTTGGAAATATAATATCTAAATTTGTAGAAGAGTTAATGGGGTTAGAAGCAATAATGGAGACCCATATTCTGGTAAGTGTTAGTGTTTCAAAGCATTGTTGAAATAGAAAAATTACATATTTATTCAGAATCAAGCCATATGTAATGGACAAATCACTTCAGATATTTGTGTGTGTGTGTGTGTGTGTGTGTGTGTGTGTGTGTGTGTGTGTGTGTGTCTAGAGGGGGGCAAATCTCCAGAGAGAAGTGGGGCCTCATGAGCCCCTCCCCCTCTGTGACAGGATATTGATGTGCCCAATTTTATGCAGTTATAGCAGTCATTTGAAAGGTCTCTGACTGTCCTCTGATCCCGTTTCCCCCTAGTCCTCCTCCAACCCAGACTGTAACTTTTATCTCTCAGTATATTAGTAACTATTGCTGCATAACGGATTACTCCAAACTCACTGGCAGGGATCAGGAGCCTGTGTGCCGTGGCTGGCTCTCCAGCTCGGGGTCTCCCAAGGCTGCTGACACAGTGTAGACTGGAACAGCCCTCACTCAGGTCAGTAGCTTCCACAATCACTCAGCAATCGTTTCAGGATTCGGGACCCTGTGAGTTGTTGCCCAAGGACTTCAGTTGCTCCTTCAGTCTTAGCTAGAGGTCTACATCAGTTCTTCTGCACGAAGGTCTCCATAGAGCAGCTCATAATGTTTATTTAATTTTGTCAGAGCTAGATGGCCAGGACCAAAGCCATAGTTATTTATACCTAATCTTGAAAGTAGCATCTCATTGGTTCTTTTCATTAAAAGCAAGTCATAACTTAAGGCCAAACTCAATGTGAGGAGACACCACGAAGACCAGCCAGCAGGGATGCTGCAGATCACCTCGGAAGTGGTCTGACAGAGTGGGTATCTTGCCAGCTAATTATTTTATGCTTATGTAGAAACATAAGTGTAACAAGTCATAAATGAGTAAAATACTGAAATTTACAATGTTTCAAACCTTTTCAATTATAGCATGATTTAATGGATTATTGTGATGGCTATTCTCAGTTGTCACCTTTACGAGATCTGGAATTAACTAAAACCCAAGAGGCTGGGTAAACCTGTGAGGGAATTTTTCCTAATTCAGTCATTTAAAGTGGGAAGACCCACTTTTAATCCAGATCTTTTAAGGTGGGATGATCCACCTTTAATTTGGTCACACCTTCTGCTGGCAGCCTACATAATGACATGGAAAAAGGAAGCTCTCTCTCTCTCTCTCTCTCTCTCTCTCTCTCTCTCTCTCTCTCTCTCTCTCCCTGCTTGCTCTGGCTCCCTCTGGCAAGTCCATTCCTTCACTGGTATCAGAGCCTACTTCTTCAGGATTCCAGCATATACTGAAGACCAGCTGAGACATCCAGCCTCGTGGACTCAACAACTACAGAATTATTGGACCTTCTGTTGGTAGACAGCCATTGTTGGACTGGCTGGACCACATCCTGTAATAAATAAATGTGTGTGTGTGTGTGTGTGTGTATACACTCAGTTCTGTTCCTCTAGAGAACTCTGCCTAATAAATCAAACATCTTGGCTTTCTTTTTTCCTATTAATGTTATGTTTTTGACATCTATTCACATAGATCTATCCAGACCGAGGTAGTTTCTTTTAACCAATATTCCATATTCCTTTTTATTTTTTTAAGAATGCTTTTACTTTTCTTTTCTTTTTTTTTTTTTAAGATTTATTTATTATGTATACAGTACATGTATCCCTGCAGGCCAGAAGAGGGCACAAGATCTCATTACAGATGGTTGTGAGCCACCATATGGTTGCTGGGATTTGAACTCAGGACCTCTGGAAGACCAGCCAGTGCTTCTAACCTCTGAGCCATCTCTCCAGCCCCCAATATTCCACATTCAATCTATAAGGTGTGCGCCACCACCGCCCCAACAAGATTTTAATTTTACTACTTCAGTGTATTTGTATGGTGTGCACATCTGGGTGCAGTTGCCCATGAAGGCCAGAAGAGGGCGCCAGATTTGCTGGAGCTGGAGTTTCAAGCAGTTCTAAGCTACCCAACTTGGGTATTGGGAACCAAACTCCAGTTCTCTGAAAGAGCAACAGACACTTGACCACGTCTCCATTTCTCCAGCCCCCTTGTTTGTTGTTGTTGTTGTTTGTTTGTTTGTTTGTTTGTTTGTTTTGTTTTGTTGTTTTCAGTCAGTGTTTCACTCTGAAGCCCAAGCTGGAACATAAAGCAATCCTCCTGCCTCAGCCTCTAGAGTCTTCAAATAACAGACAAGGGCCACAGTGGCTGGCTTCAGAAAATTTTAATGTAGTCAAATATCAGTCTTGCTTTTATGACCTTTTTTTTTTTATGTCTAACTTAAGAAAAGCCCGTGCCAGGTGTTAGTGGCCCATGCCTTTAATCCCAGCACTCAGGAGGCAGAGCCAGGTGGATCTCTGAGTTCGAGGCCAGCCTGGTCTACAGAGTGAGATCCAGGACAGGCACCAAAACAACACATAGAAACTTTGTCTCAGAAAACAAAAAAACAAAAAAAGTCCATAACCTAAAATCCTATCGTATCTTCAAATTTTAACTTTTTTAATTGTATAATTGCCTTAGTCTATCTGTAGTTTGTTTTTGACTTTTGTATGAAAGGATTCTAATTTTAGTTTTCTATGAGGAGAGTGGACTGTTCTAACATCGCTTATTAACCCACCCATTCCTTCACCCCCCCAGCACACAATGGCACCCCCATCACTAGACTAAAATCCGTAAGTGCCTGTGGCTCTGCCTAGGCTTCCTCTTCCACTCAGCTGATCTGTCTGAGCAGTCCTAACCAGTGCCCATTCTACTCACTAAAGCTTTATAATGACTCCGCCCACCCCTGCCCAGAATCGCTAGGGATAATTTAAAGAATTTACACCAGCATATTAATCAGATTCTTAAGTGGCTTTAAGAAATCTAGGTTGGGGGTCACAGGGGAGGATTTAGAGGAGAGGGGGTGGGTGGGGGATGGGTTTGATCTAGATGCTTTAAATACACGTACGAAATTCGGAAGCAGAATTTAAAAATATCAACAACAGAAACCAAGGTAGACTTTTCACTGGACTTGTATTAAGTTTATACAGACATAAGAAAGGAAACTGAACTTTCCCAAACAAGAGTTGTCTAACACACCACACACACACACACACACACACACACACACACACACACACACACACACCAGCCCAAGCTTGACACTCATTTTTATCTAGTGTTGTATTGAGGTAAATTTTATGAATTGTACAGTCTGCCTACACATTAACCCAGATTCTCTGTGCCCCATCCACAAATGGCAAGAGTCTCTTCTTTGTCTTGGTCTCTGGTCATGTGATCTGGCCACCAACATCTGGACTCCTTTCTGTGACCTATGGAATTCCCGATTCTGTGACTGCACGAGCCAGCAAGATGGTTCCTCTGGTAAAGGGGCTTGCCGCCACACCTAAAGACCTCCTCAGTGCAGTCCCTGGAATTCACCCGGGAGAAGGAAAGAGCTGACCCTGAAAGTTGTCCTCCAGTCTCCACACACGTAAACACACACACACACACACACACACACACACACACACACACACACACACTTTTTAAATGTAAAACAAATTTCAGTCGCATTTTAAAGCAGCTTGGCAGCATTTACAAACACATCAGGGCTTAAAGCAGCATCTTTTTGCATATCCTCAAATAAACTTGTTTTGTGAGTTCTGACAGTACTGATAATAATAATGATGATGATGATCATAATAATGATAATGATAAATACAAAGACAACCAAACACACACCAACTTGGTGCTTCTTAAGAGCTTTATTCTACTTCAACAATATTTTTGTTATTTTTTGTTTGTTTGCTTGGTTTGGTGGGTTCTAAATTTTTGGAACCCAAGGTGGCCTTGAACTGGCAACCATCCTCCTGTCTCAGCCTCCTCAGTGCTGGAATTATAGGCATATACCACATGCCAGGCTAAAGCCTCACTAAATGGTTATTGTTCTATTCAGTTCCATTGTTTCTTCTTGAATGGGCGGGTGTGATTTCAGTGGCTAGGCAGGAAGAAGGCAGAGAGACCACAGAAGAAACCATACTGTTCTCTAGTCTTTGAAGGTGACCACCATTTACAGCACTGTGCTATATTTTCGATAAAGAACTAAAAGAAGAATTCACAGACTTTGTCCTTATCTGTCTCTAGAGGAAGTTATCTGGGAGTAGGAACCTCAACAGACGAGATACCTCCATCAGATTGCCTGTAGGCAAGTCTACACGGCATTTTCTTGATTAATGATTGATGTCCTAGGGCCCAGTCCACTGGGACGGTGCCACGCCTGGGCGGGTGGTCCTGGGTGGTATAATAAAGTAGGATGAGCAAGCCACAGGGAGCAAGCCAGTGAGCAGCACTCCTCCATGCCCTGTGCCTCAGTTCCTGCTGGGAGCTCCTGCCTCAACTTCCCTCAGTGGACTGGGACCCAGGATATAAGCCAAATAACTCCCCACCACGTTGTTTTTGGCCATGGTGTTTACCACAGCAATAAAAACCAAACTAAGACGAATTTCTACACAAAGAAAGAAATGCTGAGGAGATGGAATGCTGGTCATCCTAACTTAGTCTTGGCAGATTGTGTACATATATCAAAATACCACACAATACCTCTCAAATATCTACAATATCATGTTAACTAAAATTAAATTAAATTAAAGAGATAGAGCTGACTGGAACAAAAAGTAGAAAGGAAAAATAAGGTAATAGGGTGATAGATTAATTTCAGGGTCATATTCTAGCTTCTGTAATCGACTTATTTTTTCTTTTAATTTTTCATTTTAAATGTTAAAATTTTAAGTAAATACATAATAATTGTACATCTTATGCAGCCCAGGATGGCCTTGAACTTGAAATCTAGCCAAGGATGACCTTGAATTTCTGATCCTCCTGCCTCTGCCCTCTGAATCACTAGCAGCCTCATAACAGAAGATGCCCAGAATGAATAAAGACACAGAAACTCGAAAGTATCAGCCCTCTGGCTGCGCTATTTAAAAGTGAGAAATGTCAACAGCAGAGCTAAGTAGAGTCTGGACTCCGGTTGAGGCAGAGGAGCTAGAGTAAGGTCAGTCAGAACTCCATAATAAGAGCCTGTCTCCAAAACAGACGGAACCAACCCCAGGAGCAGGGCATGCCACAGCTCGTTGGTAGAGTGCTTGCCTACCTGGGGTCCCAGGTTCAATACCCAGCACTGCAAAACAAAAACAAGAGACAAAACAACCCCCAAACCACCAAGTTGTAAGCCAAGGTGGTAAATGCCTTTCTGCCAAGTCACCTCAGTGGCCCATGACTAGTGCTGACTTCTGGTGTTTCGATGGTATATATTTTTCTCTCTGCTTTGTACTATTGACTCAACTCAAACCAGAAAAGAAACAAATAGCTTTTGAAATCCACCAGAGCAGAGCTAGATGTAGTAATGCACATCTGTAATCCCAGGAACATCTGGAGTTCAAGTTATCCTAGATGCATAGCTAGTTTTAGGACAGCCTCAGGGCCCTGGTCAATCTCACAGAACTCGTGTGAAAAAAGGCAGGCTCGGTGGCTATGGAAACAGAGGCAGGCCATCACTGGGACTCACTAGTTAGTTGGCCTAACTCAACCAATGAACTCCTGGCCAGTAGGAGCCGGTCTAATAGCTGGAGGGCTTCTCTTCAGCTCCTGCCAAGCCCAGGCAGTCCCGCAGCCCACTTATAAAATAAACACACAGACACTTATATTATTTAAACTGTTTGGCCTAATGGCTCAGGCTTCTAGCTATCTAGTTCTTACATCTTAAATTAACCCATTTCTATAAATCTATACCTTACCACATGGCTCATGGCTTACTAGTATCTTACATGTTGGTACTCAAGGTGGAGGCTAGCAGTGTCTCCTGACTCAGCCTTCCTGTTCCCAGAATTCTCTTCTCTGCTTGTCCCGCCTATACTTCCTGCCTGGCTACTAGCCAATCAGCATTTTATTTATACAGAGCGATATCCACAGCACGGTCTTGAAAAATAAGGTGAATGGCTGTGGTGGCTTGAATGGGTGTTCCCCATCGGCTTATGTGTCCGAATACTTTATTCCCAGTTGGTGGAACTGTTTGGAAAGGATTAGGGTGTGTGGCCTTTTTGGGGGAGGTGTGTCACTGGGTAGGCTTTGAGGTTTCTAAAGTCCACGACTGTCTTAGTTAGGGTTTCTATTGCAGTGAAGAGACACCATGATCACGGAAACTCTTGTAAGGAAAACATTTAATTGGGGTTGGCTTACAGTTTCAGAGCTTTAGTTCATTATCATCATGGCAGGAAGCATGGTGGCATATAGGCAGACATGATGCTGTAGAAGGAGTTGATAGTTCTACATCCAGATTGTCAGGCAACAGGAAGTGAACTGTGTGCCACACTGGGCATAGCTTGAGCATAGGAGACCTCAAAGCCCACCCCCACAGTGACACATTTCCTCCAACAAGGCCATGCCTACTCCAACAAGGCCACACCTACTCCAACAAGGCCACACCTACTCCAACAAGGCCACACCTACTCCAACAAGGCCACACCTACTCCAACAAGGCAATGCCTCCTAATAATGCCACTCCCTATGGGGGCCACCACAAGGACATTCCCAGTTACCTCTCTTGCTTCATGCTTGTGGACTGAGATGTAAACTCAACTACTATTCCAGTGCCATGCTTGCCTGTTTTCATGCTTCCTGCCACAATGGCTTTAACTAACCCTCTGAAAGTGTAAGCCCTCAACAGACTCTTTCTTCTGTAAGTTGCCTTGGTCATGGTGTCTCATCACAGCAACAGAGAAGTGACTAACACAATGGTTCTTAGGACCCTAGGTTGTTCCCTGAACTATAAACGATGGATGGATGGACAGATGGGGACACATACAAAGAGAAGAAGGGTCAAGGAAGAGCTAGCTAGCTATAGTAGCTCATGCCAGTGATCCCAGCACTGTTCAAGATCAACCGGGGTTACACAGTGAGGTCTAAGCCAGCTAGGACTATGTAGTGAGACCCTATCTCAAAAAACAAAATAAAGTCAGGCATGGTAGTGCACATCTTTAGTTCCAGCACTCAGGAGGAAGAGGCAAGCAGACCTCTGTGAGTTCAAGGCCAGCCTGGTCTATATAGCATGTTCCAGCCCAACCAAGGCTACATAGTTAGATCCTATATCAAAAACCAAAATAAAAATTTTTAAAGATTTATTTATTTATTATGTATATGGTATTCTGCCTGCATGTGTCCCTGCAGGCCAGAAGAGGGCACCAGATCTCATTACAAGTGGTTGTGAGGCACCATGTGGTTGCTGGGAATTGAACTCAGGACCTCTGGAAGAGCAGTCTGTGCTCTTAACCACGGAGCCATCTCTCCAGCCCAAAATAAAATTTTTTTTGAAGGAAAAGAAACCAAGGACATAAATGGCGTCCTTTGCCCATCCTTGACTAACCTGAAGAGCTCACTCTGGGTCAACAGTGACAAGATGAGGTGAGGGTTAGTTCCTTCTCCTCTCTCTCCTGTCCTGGGGGTTTGTCCCTGGGCATGAACAGAGGCCCACAGACCTATTCCTCTCTCTTCTGCTCGTACATACTACTTATGCTCTGACCTCTGCCCCAGTTGTCCTTACTAAAAGTGAGGAGCAAATAAATGCCAGAGGACTGGGACTTCCATTCGAAGCCGCTGTCCCTTAGTAAGTTGGGTTTCTGCCCCAGTCTGTCCCTTGGGCTGGATTTGTAGCTCAGCTGGTTGAGTCCTTGCCCAGCACACACACAAAGGCCATCCTCAGCAGCACAGTGAGCTTGAGGACAGCCTGATCTACGAGACCCATCGCAAAGATGGCAGGGAAGTGCCGTCACCTATGGAAGGGAGAGATGTGGAGATGATAGAGGTTTCTTTAGAAGACAGTCACGGAAGATTCTGGAATCTGGATGTTCTCTGGAGCCGTCAAACAGCAGGTGGGGTCATTCAACAAAAACTTCCATGTATTTTCTGTTGTCACTGAGCTTCTCTTCTTCGGATGGTGAGAAGGGGGTCAGACATGCCCACACTAGCCAGACCACAGGACTGAGGGAGGACACTGGGGCCCAACAAGCCTGTGTCAGGTTGCCCTTTTCCCCAGCGCTCTCTACCTGAACGCCACCTGCCCGACGCCCCCTCCAGTTCTCTGTCTGAGAGACTGTCCTCCTTAGGTACCATCTCCCTCTCTACCTCCATAGCAACGAAGTTCTCCAATCCTTAAATCCTTAAACTTCCACTTTCTTCCACCAGGGGTCGCGTTGCTTCTTTTTCAGAGGCAAATACAGATCCCACTCTGGAAGAGATCTTAGCCCACAACATCCTTTTCTGGAGGTGTCAAAGACAGTGCGAGGGTCCGAGTTTGGTGAGTGAGGAGGAGATCGACAAAGGGGAGGCTGGACCCTTCTGTGTCACCAACAATGCCAGCTCTCCCCACACACGACACGTTTGGATTGCATCGAGTCAACCTGGTGGGCATACCAGGAAACCCTGGGGCCGCAAAGCAAATGCCCGGGTTCACAAGGACTTGGGGGTGGGGGTGGGGGCTTCAGGATTCTCAGAAAAAGCCTGAGAGTCCAGCCCACTTCCTGGCAGGCTAGGAGAGAGGAGGAACTTGGCCTCTCCCGGGTCAAATCAAGACCAAGAGGTGGTAAAGTGGTGGTGGCGGGACCTGAACACTTCACCCTTCAAGGTTTAGACCATATCCACCTGATGTGGCCTGGGGTCATCGCACCAACGGATACGTGCACAGGGTGCACGCAGCCACGTGCGTCACTGGGGACCCAGCCTTTCTTCTTCCTGTGTGCTTCTTCGCGTGTGAATCCCTCTGGCTACAAACCAAGAGAGGCGCCCAAATGTAAAAGTCAAGTGGAATTGAAAGCGGATTATGGTTTGTGCGCTCCCAACGCCCCCCACTCCTTTAAACTGTGTTTCAAAACAACATGGTGACTTTTGGACAAGATTTTTCTGTTTCACCCGCACCACAATGGAAATGCGATGAATGCTGCTGGTGCAATGTCTGCTTGTGTCAAATTCAGTCCCGAAGGCTGGCTTGGGCCAGCACTGAGGCTCCGCTTTGTGTTATGTTCACGGAGAAGATATTAATTAAAAGAAATACATGATTAAAAAGTAATGAGTTGAATAAAAATTATCTCAGCTCATTTTCTGATTATGTTAATTGTTAAAAACCCTTCAATCACGCCGTTGCAGTCAATGGGCTTTAATGTGAAATTAGTGGGCTCTTGATAACTTAGAGTCCAGAATAATCCTGGCGGTTCAGTCATCACTCCTAATAACAAGGATGTTGCTAAGAACAGAAAATTTTACATGATTTTTGAAACATTCAGCCCTTCCCCCCATGTGTCATTAAAAAAAAAAAAAGGCCTAGCTCGTTTGCGATTTCCAACTCTTCCCTTGGCGCCTCGACCATGGCCTTGGCGAGGATTGGAGTTTGCGTGGCTATCGGCGGCTCCCGGCGCTCAGCCTTGGCCACGCGTCCTGGGCAGGTTGCTGGCCGCGGGTTCCCAGCCGAGCGCGCAGCTTTCCTGCCCCGCGGGGCCAGGGCTCCAGCCTGCTCCGGGGAGCACCCGCCGGAGGACACCCAGGGAGAAATCGCCAACGCTGCGGTGGAGCGGGTGGGGCCATCAGGGCCAGCGGAGAAGCATGTAGACAGCAGGGTGCGCCCCCCTGGGCTATAGCTCGCCCCGCAGGCCGAGTCCCAGACGGGTGAGGCTGTGTGCACGCCTCCCAGCTTGCGCTGCTGGGCTCTGGTTGCCATCCAGACCCGACAGGGCAGCGGGTTCAGCCAGAGTGGGAAAAAGTCACCGAGCTCCGGAGAGTGGCCTAAGCTCCCAGTGCCTGATGCACAGTAACCCCGAATGAAAGCTAGTGAGAGACGCTCAGTACTTGATGAGTGGAGACCGCTTGGGGTTCTCAGCAGCCCCTGGCCCTCAAGGAACGCCGCCCCCGCCCCCCAAAGCTCTCAGACTACCTGAAAGCAAATTGGAAGTGTGTGTTTGCGTACTGCGGTCCGGGATGTTAATCCGCTGATAGAGAGGGATTCCCTATCTATCCTCTTGGGCCCAATCAAGCAGCACAAACAGTTCATTCAGTGGGCCAGGGAAGAAGACTGTGCACCCTGTTTTGGAGGGAGAGGGAGAAAAAAAAAAGGTTTTTGGGAAAACAGACCAAGACGCTCAAATTGGGCCTGATGGAGTCCCGTTTTGAGACTTGAGAGCAGTGAACTGCCTGAAGCCAAAGCCAGAGGGTTAAGCTCTGGGTCTCAGTGCATCTGGTATCAGATGACTAGGAATCCCACAACACCCGTTCCAGGGACCCACTCACCAACTCGAGGTGAAAGTACCTTCTGCAGACTTAAAAGGATTCACCTCGGCTCTTCTTCCAGAACTGGGTAGGGAAATTGGTCTGTCCGCCTGACATTGTACACACACACACTCGCCCCACAGATTCCAGTAGTGCCTCTACCAGCATAGCCGAATACCTCCTCCTCCCAAGAAGGAGACTGTATCTCAGAGTGCCTTTCCCAAAGCTTCCACCTTCAATACCATTTGGATTGGGTTTTGGGGGGAGGCTCATGCTTTTTAATTTGTTCTGTTTCTCTGGATACTTCAAAGAGGCGATTTTCTTTATTAGGTTTTAATAAAATATGTTTTGGGTCTTTTTTTATTTTTTTTTTTTTACCCTTTCAAGCCTAAACAGCATAGACCCTTCCCCTGGGGGAAGGGTCTCAGGAACCAGCTGGGACTGGTCCCAAGGCTATTTCCGCTTGTCCCACACTGTATTTTCGTCCGCTGGTAGGCTGAGGATCATTTTAATAAATAACAATGAACAGGAACGGCATCTAGAGGGCTTGTCGGCAGCATTTAAAAGCCAATAGAGTTTATAATTCTACTCTATCATTTCTTATTGATTAGAGTAATCAAGATAAAAAGCTAGCCGGGCTGGGAGAACTTCAGCAGCATATCATTAAACATAAGAGTCAGTTAATTCTGGAGCTGGGGTAATGTGGTTGAAATGAAGAGTTCATTTGCATGAGATGCTGAGCCCAGTCACAAGGGGACAAAAATCACTAATTAGGATTGCAGTGTGTCGCCCTCTCTGCAAGCACCCTTTCCAGACCAGGGACCAAGTGTAGGCTCCCTTTATGTAAATCCGGGGCAGGACTGAACGTCCTTTGTAGACATCACTCTGGGCTCTCCACACCTTCCTCCCAGTCCAGGCTATTCAACATGGGAGGGGGCCTTGGGGTCTATCTATCTTCTACTCTGTGCATTTCAGACCCTCACTCTTGCAGCCGCTGGAGGGCATCTTGCCCGCCCCGTTAAGGGGTCATTTGACCAGTATTTCATGCCTAAGTGTGGCCAGCAGGCCTCGCCACATAGGTCTTGATGTGGGGTCAGTGGAGCTCCTGAACAGGACCAACTCTACTGGCCTATTGCGTGAAGGAACTGAGTGCAGATGTCCTGGAAGAAGCTTGCCCCAGTCGGGGAACCCAGATGATGGGCCAAAGCCCAAGACTCCACGGTGGTTGCTTCCTCTCATTCTGGACTGTCAGTCCCGGCACCCTGGGGAGGGTACTTTACTTGGGCACCTAGTGCTTGCAGGAAGTGTGCAGGCATTTGTGTGTGTGTGTGTGTGTGTGTGTGTGTGTGTGTGTGTGTATGCAGGAATGTGTGTCTGTGTTTGCACGCCTGATGAGGCCTGTTCTTGTGTAATATATGTTTGGAAGTTTGTTTATGCACGAACTTGTGTTTCTGCGCGTGTGACACGAGTCTACCAATGGGCTGTGCACCAGATGTAGTGTTCGTAACTTAAACACGTGTAATGCGGTGTGGGAAGTGACAGGCCCGAGAAGTTCCCCCGGCTTCAGGGGTGGGTTTGGGTGCCCAGGGTGACGTGAAACCAGGGCGCTGCCTCCAGATGCAGGGCAGCAGCAACTTCCACTGGAGCCGCACGTCTCTGATCCGCCCAGGTCAAGCTAAGAGATGCGGAAACGCCCTCTTCCAGACATCGCCCCGGGGGCTAATGGGAAAGGCACCGTCGTCTCTCGTCTCTCGGCTGAAAGAGGTTCCCCGCACCCACCCCGGAAACTGAAAGTAGCTACACTGGCACCCCAAAGGTCCGAAAGGCCGCTCTCTGCACCCACAAGGGCTGTGCGTTCACACTCAGGTCCGTTGGGTTTCAGCCTCCCGCCTCCTTCCCAGGCCAGTAATCCAAGTGACTGACTCTGGCGACGGTCCTCGCATCCGGATCTGGGAGCAACTGGGAGCTGCTGAGGCGACCCCTCCCGGGGACGCTGTGGCTGCGCCTGGGCTGGGGACCCGCTTGACCTCAGCCACTTGAGAACTAACTTTGCCCTCTGCTCAGCAGTGGCAACAGGCATCCCGGCCTGCGTTGATCGTCGTAGGTGTCGGGCGTGGGAAGCGGCCGTGTTGGCTCACTCCAGCAGGTCTGGCCTGGGCTGCACCGGCCCAGGCGGGGACCCGCGGACCCGCGGCGCGTGCACGGAGCACATGCGCGGGAGAGGGGACAGTCGCCAAAGCCGCGGGCCCCCGAGGGCCCCAGCGGGAAGGGCGGGAGGGCTGCGTTTCCCCGGCTTCCACACCCCCCCCCATCCCGCTCTGCAAGGTTTTTTTTTTTTTATCTGCGCAGCTGGGGGCTCCCTCACCACCCACCCCTGGGCCTCCCCATACAGAATAAAGTCAGTCTGTATTTAATGGTTATGGCGGATGTGAGGGGGATTTGGCAGAGGCAGAGGAGAGGCCTTTCGCTCTCAAACATCTCTCCTGACGTCGTGTGAGTCTACCAACCCACTACGACCCCATATTCTTGTGCGGGTGTCTGACTCGAATGACAAGCGAGCTGGGAAATGTAGTGAGTGATAATAGAGATTTCTCTTTCATTTTTTACGCTTGACTTGGTTATTGTTGCTTTTCTTTTCCCGTGATTCCTTCTGAGGATTAGCTCTGACTTCCCCACTATTGGCGGTCAAAGTGGCCCCGACTCGGGGTGACAATTGACGGGGATCAAGGGATTGCCCATTCTGTGCCTGTAAGAACGGATTCGCCAGAGAAACTCATCAAGTGGAGGCGGAGAATAAAGACCGTTCGGGGGTAAATGTATTCATTGAGAAGGGTTCTCCCAAATTGCTTCTAAGTTTTTTTAATGAAAAGTAACGATTGCAGCAATCAGCGGCTTTTTGGCGGATTACAAATCCGGAGGGAGCGGCGGCGGGCTGCATTGAAAAGTACCCCCGCCTTCGCACGGGGCAGGCGGTTCACAGGAGCGGCCCGAGGGGCGGGCGGGGGTCCGTTCGCAAGACAAAGGCGAGGAGGGGGGCCCACGGAGGCGGGGGACTCGGGGCGCTAGGGAGCTCCCCAGAGAAGCGGCCGCCGCCGAGGTGTCCGCCCAGAGCTGACCTGGCACGGAGCCCCCACCGAGGTAACCCAGGAGCAGAGGGCAGGAGAGGATGGCCAGGGAGGCCCACCACACCACCACCACATTTGGGTGGTTTGGGGCCTCCGGAACCCGGAAGGTATTTTGAGGGGCCAAGTCGTCTCGATGATGGGGGGGGGTACTGAAAGTGTAACCTAGCCACCTTTACCCTCACCACTGGCCTTTGCACACTAGCTTGTCCTAGGCACGGCTCATTTTGCACCGTGGGAACACGATCTTCCCGCAAAGGGGTCTTCTCTGGGTGTGCCAGTCCGAAGGAGGGAACTGAGTCTAAATAGTACAAAGCTCGGTTCCCTCCGCCTGGGCAGCAGCAAAATATCTTCAGGCAGCATCAGACCCAGCCTTATGCTTCCAAACGGCGCGCGCGAATGCCTCTGCCACTGCGGAATCCACGGAATCCACGCGCAAAGCAGCTCCCGGAGAGCGTTAGTGAGTGAGCCCCTTCCCCCGGCCGAAGTCGCCCTGGAAAATGGGAAAGGAGCGCAAACCAGAGTGAAGAACAACCCGGTGTTCCCACAGAGGCCGAAATCAGCTTCCTTAATTCTGCCTTTTCGTTCACATATTTTTAAAATAGCGTATCCTATTAGCAGAGGGGTGGAAGGTATATTTCTTCATTCTGACTTTTTAAAAACTCTCTGGAGTAGAGTAGCACAGAGCCTAAGGGCCAGAGGAAGAGAAAAAAGCGTCCCCCTTTCCTGGGCCCTCCTCAAGTGCAGGAATAAACCCAGCAAGGCAGGTCCACGGTGGCGGTGGCGTTGAAGGTTTAACTTTTTTTCTCTGCAGCTTGTCAATGCGACCATTGCTTTGATGGGACGCTCCTCAAGGTGACACATCTCTGAACTTCACCCTCTTTTCAGACTAACTCCCTACCTCCTTGTTAGTGGCCAGCTCTGAACTTCTGCAGAGTGTTTTTGTGTGAGTCAGGGCTCATTCACGGGGCCTTTGTAGGCCTCTTCTCCTTTCAGGCCACAGCGTGTTACACCAATTAAAGGAGGACGTGCTGTAAATGTAATGGGCCGCGCTGCGATTGTTCCTGACAGGCAACAAAACACATAGATCCACCCCTTAGATTAGGCCGTTGAAGGGGAGGTTGAGGCCGGTCAGTTTACTGAATAGTTTGTGAACTGTAATTCTGAGGGCTCATGTGAGAGAAAAAAAAGCCTCTTCCCACCTCCCTGGACTCGCTCCTCCGCAGAAGCTCTAAGAAAGAAAGGACCAAGAAGAAAAAGTGACGTCCACGGGGCAGAATGGGGTCACTAGAGGGAGGGAAAAAAAAAAAAACCCGCGTGAGGGGCTTGTTCTGTCACTCGGGCAATCCAAAGAGAGCCTTTGGCTCTCCTCCCCCTCCCCGCCTCCCTGAAAGCATCCCTCCCGGTTCCCTATCCCTGGCCACTCCAGCCTTCTTCCCTACAATGGTACTTGAAGTCAGGCTAGAAGTGAGGTCAGATTGTCCTGGAATATCGCGAAGGGCTTTGACCTGCCCTGGTGGGCCGCTGATGCGCCCCCCCCCCCAGGCTGTGCTACCCGCACACACGCCTCCCCTGGCTGGAGTCTTCCCACACCCACCCAGGTTCTGAAGAGCCCCCTAGCTGCCCACCCCAGAGGCTGCCTGGGCTGTCTCCCAGGAGTGCCTCCTCTCTGGCTCGGCAACTCTGATCCCCTGAACTTTAGGGAATCTATTTCACTTGGAGAAGATGGAGAGAGATCTGGCTGCTGCTTTCTTCACAGATTCTGAAGTCCAGAGAAGTGCTTAGACCCAGATCCTGAGCCTCTGGGCTCCGGCAGACCATGTCATACCAGTTTGCTTCTGGGACAGTCTTTCTTTTTTTATTAAAAAAAAAAGTTTTGTTACATGCATTTATCAGTTCGTGTGTGTGTGTGTGTGTGTGTGTGTGTGTGTGTGTGTGTGTGTGTATGTGTGGACTAGTTGCATGAGTCAGTTTTCTCCTTCCACCATGTGGGTCTCTGGGGTCGAACTCAAGTCATCAGGCTTGGCAGCAAGCGCCTTTACACACTGAGTCTTCATGCAGGCTCCTGGACGGCATTTCTGTTCCTCATTATTGCAGGCAATTCCAGCTCCCCAACACTCACCCTGTACAACCCACAGTGCCTGTCTCCATCCTCCCAGTTCCACTCAGGAGAAAGTCCTTTTTTCTTTCAAAAATATCATTTTCGTGTATTTATTTATGCAGTGTGTGCACACCGCACCGTGGCACTCAGAGGACAACTTATGGGAATGGGTTCTTTCCTTCCTTCCGCCATGGCGGTCCCGGGGATTGGAACTCAGGTCCTCAGGCTCGCCGACTCACTAAGCCATCCCGCCGTTTCTGCGAACCTTCCGCAGTTACTCTTCATAGGGCACCCCCAACTCCTTTCTGTCAATTCCACCCACCACTACCACTTTCTGCTCAGAAACCTGCTCATTCCTCAGGACCTCGCTCAAGAGAGACTTTCCTGAAGCCATCCCGGGGTGCAAAGACCCCAAGGATGTCAGCACATAGAGGAGCTAAGCAACGCTTAATGCGGCAGGAGCAGAGTCCGGCTGTTGAGAGGGCAAAGGTCAGACCCAGACAGATGAGTGGGCTAGGCAAGGATGTCGGGTAGGACCTGGCAGCAATAAGGAGCCGCTCATCCCTTGTTCCGGAGGAGCGCAGTGGTACACTCCTTGCGTCTGTCTGTCTTTGTGTCTGTCTGTCCCTGTCTCCTGCTCCCAGCCTCTGACAGAAGAGCCAGAGAACACTGGCTGAAGTAATGAACCAACAGCTCACTAAAACACCTCCATCCAGGCTTCCCTGCCCTGTGTGAGCCCAGGCGGTGAGGGGCAGGATGACAGGGGCCCTGTCACCGTGTTTGAATTCTCAGTAACACCTGACCCATCCTACTTCTGTGCTAGGGACACGGTGGGGCTCATTCCCTGCGGACAGGTGTGCACTGAGAAGACTTAAGATCAGGAGGCAGGGCATTTCCTGCCCTTCCCAGTCCTGGGAGCCCCTCCTTGGGAAACATGACTGGGCAGCACGGGCACCTCCCTTTCTTCACCAGTAGAGTGGAGACAACACTATTTTGTTGTAGCCACAGACTGTTGAGAAGGATTGGATTTTGGCAGAATGCAGACAGCCGAGCCAAGAGTAGGATGGAGGCACACTTCAATGATACAGCCCCAGCCGGGCAGAGCGGTGCACAGCTTTAATCCAGCACTTAGGGGGCAGTCAGGAGCAAACGGAACTCTAGGAGAACGCTCCTTTTCTCTAAGGGTGGGGTGTGGGGGGTGGACTTCCTTTTTGGTCCACGGCTGGCCGCTTCCACATCCTCTCCCCCACCTCAGGGCAGGCCAAGGCTGCTGATATTCTTCACACTTGGCTGCCTATGTCCTGCTCTAAGAAAGCTGCTTCCAAGAAGACCACTCTCATGTTGCACGTAAAAGCTGTGTTTGGAGGCAGGGCAGCTAGGCTCTGGGAAGACGTGGTGGGAACCACACAGACTCTGATCGCTGCTGCTGCTGCTGCTGCTGCTGCTGCTGCTGCTGCTGAGAACCAGGCTGAGCAACCACTCATGGCAAGAGTATCCTGGCCCCTCACTGAGCCCCATAGTCTGTGACTGTGGGGTTTCTGAGTTGAAGGCTGCCAGAGCATGAAACGTGCAGTCAGTTGAGAAGCTAGGTTGTGTGCCTGTGTGTGTGTGTGTGTGTGTGTGTGTGTGCGCGCGCGCGCATTTGTGCATGCATGTGCAGTCTTAAAGACTTTTATTTAAGCTTGCATTGATTAAGTCCCTGCCTTAATTTTAAAAAAAGACTCATTTATTTATTTGTTTGTTTGTTTGATTTACTGGACTCAGTCTTAGAAATAGCATTCACAGAGGACAGCCCATGTCTCTTGGCAATCTGTGTTTTTTTTTTGGGGGGGGAGCATTTTTCTTTGACTCCCTCGTTCTCTTGGCGAAAAACAGCACAGTCTACAGCCTCCTCCTTGATTTTCTTAGTGCACTCTTTCTTCGGAGCAACACTCCCGGGTTTGTGTTACAGGACACGTGGAGTAACAAGACTCTGAATCATGGTGCTTTGGTCCTGGGCTTCTTACCTTCCTTGTTTAAGGGCTTTCTGACAAGATATTGGAAGACATCATCTTCTTTAGAGAGATGGAAAAGTTTTCAGGTTCTGCTTGCTCTTCTGTCTCCAAACCTCCAAGAGAAAGTTTCTTCTTCCTCTTCTTCTTCTTCTTCTTCTCCTCCTCCTCCTCCTCCTCCTCCTCCTTCTCCTTCTCCTTCCTCTTCCTGTTGTTGTTCTTCTTGTTGTTGTTTTTCCTCCTCCTCCTCCTCCAGCCAAGTTGAGAACACTCAGATTGGCATCTGAGAACAAACATGAGCTTTCTCTTCCCAGTTCTCCTTGGTCTATAACAAGAATACCCCTTCCTCAAGAGCAGGTACACTCTGCTGTGGGTCAAGACACCATGCTTCATGGAAACACCTTCTCTGTGGCTCTCACCACTGATTCCGACACATAACCCTCCCACTCTTCACCCAGCACATCAGCAGCTAGTTCCATCGCCGCTGCTTCCGGTGAAAAGAACACAGTTTTCATCCATCACACGCTTCAGTGAATTTTTGACAGCTGGTGGCTGGGAAGGAGACACTCGGCCCCATCTGGACACAGCTGACCACCTAAGAGGTGCTGCGAAAATGGAGGGAGAGGAAGGCTTTTTAGGATTCCTCACTAAGTGCTGGTGAGATGGCTCAGCAGGTAAAGGCGTTGCCACCAAGCCTGATGACCGGAGTTTAATCCCTGGAACCCACAAGGTATAAGGAGATACCTTATACCTGCACGTGGTCTTTACATGTACACTGTGGCCCATAGGAGGTGCCCCTGATACATGCACACAAAGTATAATTTTTTTTAAAATTCCGAGTTCAAGTTAAATTTGTCTTACAAGCTATCTCTGTGCCTTCAGTGGAAGAGAAGAGAGAACATGACACTCGCCCAGCATCTGAGAGGCCCCGGGTTCCAGCTGGAGTTCTGCAGGGGAGCACTCAAAATAAAATGTAGACGGGGAGAAAGCTCAGAGCGCGTGAGTGCTAGCTCTGCAGGCATGGGGACCTGAGTGTGAATCCCCAGAACCTACATAAAAAGCCAAGCACGCTTTGTGCTCTTCTGAGCCCAGTACTGATGTAGGGTAGAGACAGGACCATTAGGGCTCTCTGGCTGCCAACAGAACTCCAAATCCAGTAAGAGACCTTGTCTCCAGAGAGTAAGGACAACGGACCGTGATAGAACAGGACACCTGGAGGCCTTTCTCTGGCCTCTGCCTTGAACATACATGTACATATAACACACATGCATACATACACACAGTGAGAAGTTGTGGATGTACAAATCATTCTAGAAAGTTTAAGGTACGCCTTAGCTATGTAACTAGTTTCGTGAGATATTATCTCAAAACGAAAACTAAAAAGTAAGAGCTGGAGAGATGGCACAGTGGTTAAGATCACTACCTGCTCTTCCAGAGGGCCCAGGTTCAATTCCCAGCACCCACATGGAGGTTCACAGTCATCTGTAACTCCGCTCCCAGATGTCCTTTTCTGGCTTTCACAGGTTCAGCAAACATGGGGTACACCAACATAGGAGCAGACAAACACTCCTATGCTAAATAAATCTTTAAAAAAGCAACAACAAAAAACCCTAGTAAGTCAGACAAGGCTATTGAGACTGCCTGATGAGGGTGTCTCGGCATCTTTAGAGACCCTTCTCTCCGACATGGTATGTATGAAGCTCTGCTTTTCTGAGTCCCAAACACCAAAAGCAGCTTTTCCTCCGTCCCCTGAGCCCCTCAGAGGGCTCGGCCGTGTGAGCTCGCACCAGCCTAAGCAGTCCATTGGGGAGCCTAGATCTTCCCGCCAGTTCTCCCTTACCAGACAGCATCGTTCAGATAATTCCGATGTCTCTGCCCTTCATCCCCACCCCCACCCCCAGGAAGGTTCAGAGGGAGCAGAGCAGTGGAGGGCTTGAGTAGAGGGTTGCAGGGACTTTTCAGGGCTGAGCAAGGCCCTAATTGCACAAAGCAAGAAGAGCCTTGGAGACCTGTAAGGCATCCCTGAGGAAGAGGGGTCAAGCATGGTCTCCAGGCTTTACCCTGTGAGAGCCACATGTTGCCACCAGATGAAAATCGGGGAGACGGTGACCTACATCGTGAATTCAATGCCATCTGCGGAAGAATAGGCTAAATCCACATTCATTCCTTGGGCCCATTCCAGGAAATATTTGTGAAAAGTTAGTCCAAAAAAAAAAAAAATACCACATGCAAACCCTAATTTTGCTATTATGTTCAATCCCCGATTCCTTTGCAATTTCTGATTGGGAAATGACTTCCTGATTTGGTCTTTGAGACTAGCATGTGACCTCCTAATTTAATTTGGGGGTTTACTTCTTCAGTCTGATTGTCACAGAAACTTTTTCCTATGGTACAGCAAAGTCTGGGGAAGGTGGGACAGTCATAATTAGATTTTAGCCAATTAAGTTGCTCAGCTGCCAAGGACCGTTAGTGGTTCGTAGCCACAGCTATGCTTACACTGGAGAACTCCAGCCTGCTTCAGAGCTCTTCCTGGGCGTCTCTGTGATATAGAAAGGACAACTCTGCAGCATGCCTCAAACAAGCCCGGGGGTAACATCCCGAGGTTGGTATCCAGTCAGTAACACCTCTGCCCAGTGTCAATGGGTGTAAAGACCTAAAACCTCCTGTTTTTATTTGATTTTTTAATTTCCTTTTTTTTTTTTTTTTTTTTTTTTTGGAGACAGGGTCTCTCTACGCAGTCCTGGCTGTCTTAGAACTTGCTATGTAGACCAAGCTAACTTCAAACTCACAGAGATCTGCCTGCCCCTATCTCCCAAGTGCTGGGACTAAAGGTGTGTGTCACCATGCCGGGCTAAACCTCATGTTTTAAAACTTTTTTCCCTGAAACTTGGTCTCCAGTATCCTAAGCCAGCATTGAACTTTCGAACAGCCTTGAATGTCTGATCTTCCTGCTTCTGCTTCCCAAGGGCTGGGATGACATGCCCACCGGTATTATGTGATGCTGGGTCGGGAACCCAGGGCTTTGTACATGCTGGCCAAGCACCCTGTCACCTGACCAGCCTCACCAGTCCCTACACTAACCTTTTCTTTATGTGTTCGGGTTTTTTTTTTTTAAAGAATTATTTATTTATTTATTTATTTATTTATTTATTTATTTATTTATTTATTTATTTATTATCTATACAGAAAAGGGTGCCAGATCTCATTACAGATGGTTGTGAGCCACCATGTGGTTGCTGGGAATTGAACTCAGGACCTCTGGAAGAGCAGTAGGTGCGCTTAACCTCTGAGCCATCTCTCCAGCCCCGTGTCCAGGTTTTGAAACAGGGTCTCACTATATTGTCCAGGCTCCTGACTCTCCTGCTTCCACTTCACAACAAGGGCTAGGACTCCGGTCTTGTGTTAACATCCTCATCTTCAACCACTTTTTCAGTTTTTTTACCCATCTGTCACCTGCCTTCAGCTGGTGGAGAAAATGTTTCTCAGTTTCTTTGATTCTTCCTCCCCAAAAAATGAGAAAACTCTGACTGTGGAAAATGCCATACATTTGGGAACAGAAGCCAATTTAGGCAGATCGCTCAGATTTAGAACACACTGTGCACTTAGGTCATGTGCTATTATGGGAAATAAGACTTGGGGCTGCTGGGCGGTCGTGGCACAGGCCTTTAATTCCAGCACTTGGGAGGCAGAGCCAGGCGGATCTCTGTGAGTTCAAGGCCAGCCTGGTCTACATAGTGAGATCAGGACAGGCACCAAAACTACACAGAGAAAAAAAAAGACTTGGGGCTACTGTATACTGTATGCTGGATACTGTATACTGTATGCTGTATACTGTATGCTGTATGGGTTTCTCACTGGGCAATGTTCGCACTGGCTACAAATGGCAACACATCACCTGCTTTGCACAAGTGAGTGGTGAGGACAGGTCTCTCCCATATTAGTGATCTCTGTCTTACCAACGTAAGAAAACTGGAATTGGGCGAACGAGGTGGCTCAGTGGGTAAGTGCACTTGCCTCCCAGCCTCGCAACCCAGGTTCTATCCCTGGAACCACTTGGCAGGAGGAAACCAACCAAACCAAGGTTGCCCTCTGCCCTCCATGGTGTGTGTGTCCTGGCCTGATAGATAGATATAGAGATAGATAGATAGATAGATAGATAGATAGATAGATAGATAGATAGATGGGTGGGTGGGTGGGTGGGTGGGTGGGTGGGTGGGTGGGTGGGTGGGTGGGTGGGTGAATGGATGGATGGACGAATGGGTGGGTGGATGGTCAGATGGATAGATGTAAAAAGAAAGAAAACTGAAATACATGTTGAAAATAGCATCTCTCTTCTGGGTGAAAATAACCATGTTAGAGGGTTAGCCCCAGACACCTTGAACCTTCTCAGTTCAATATGGCCTAGGACTTACAGAGACAATCCTGATTCTCTATGCCTTATTGTGGTGATATATTGTGTACCCCAATATAGCTTGCCTGAGGATCAGAGGACAGAGCCAGCCACTAGATTAGACACAGAGCCAGGCAGTGGTGACAAACACCTTTAATCCCAGAAATGAGGGCAGGGTGGAGAAATAAGGCATGAGGAAACAGAACTAAAGCAGTTCAGCTGAGACCCTTTTGGGTGAAGACTGGAGGATTTCAGGCAGAGGATTCATGGAGTTGGCGAGGTGAGGCTGGCTGTGGCTTGCTCTGCTTCTCTGATCTTTCAGCTTTCACCCTGATATCTGGCTCTGGGTTTTTATTACAAGACCATCTAAGATTCATGTTACACCGTATACCTGCTGGTCACTGGCACTGTAAAGGCCTCCCAACAAACGTAACAGGGAAAGTGCCAGAGACTGAGATAAAAATGGAGCCTCCAGTGTGCTCCTCAATTTTCACAAATCTCCATCCCCACCCCCCTTGCCTAAGGAAGACTAATCATCCATTGCCCCTCATCATGGGAAGAGAATGGGACTCAGTGAGTTTTAGGGACCTCTTGAGGCTCCTTTGGGATAGCTGGATGAGGGGTATCTGACCCTAAACTCCAGCACTGTTCAGTTTTCCCAGTCATCTATTTTCTGGTGAAGAATGATTTGGTTTGAGTTTTTGTAGTGTAAAAAAATTGAATCAAGAGTCACCTATATATTAGGCAAGCACTCAACCACTGAGCCTCTCCACACCATACCCCGCCAAGAACTACTGGCTTTTAAAATTATTATTATTATTATTATTATTATTATTATTATTAATTTATTTATTTATTTTATGTGTATGGACAGAGAAACCTTGTCTCAAAAAACAAAACAAAACAAAAAAACTATCTACAGCTACAGTTCCCATCCAAGGATTGCCATCCTCCTGACAGTGCATAAGTTTGAGTGAGTGTTTTGTACTTACAACCAAAAGTGCTTTGAAAATGGCAGTCCACAGAAGGGGAAGCTTAAAGACTCTGTTCAGTATGTTTCCTGTGCTGGTCCTGAACAACACAGACTCGTAAGTATTAGGATCATGGGGGTCTAGGGCTTCCTAGGAATGTTGATGCTACATAACGTTAGCATGTAATATTTCCCCTCTGTCATGCCAAAGCATGTCCTTTTGCATTTCACTCCAAAAGTCTGACTTATTTCATGTTGTGGAATAATCTTTGTGTACACTGTGAATATGTGTTGCTCTCTCTGGTTTAACAAAGAGCTAAATGGCTAACAGCTAGGCAGGAAGAGGTTAGGCGGGGCTTGCGGACAGGAAGAGAGTGCCATGATGAAGAAGGGTGGAGTTGCCAGGAGATGAGGAGAAGCCAGCCAGATACGGAACAAGTTGGACACACAAAATGGGATAGAGGTAATGAAGCCACAAGGCAGAAAGTAAATTAATAGAAATGGGTTAATTAAAGTTATAAGAGCTAGTTAGAAACAAGGCTAAGCTATCAGCAAGCTTTAATAATTAATAATAAGTCTCTGTGGGGTTATTTGGGAGCTGGCTAGTGGAACAGAAAATTATGCGTACAATTTCAGCCTCATTTCCAAAGTTTAAAATCTTAAATCTCATCTAAATATCGCCTGAGAGGGCATGAGATCAATGAGCAAGGATGAGACACAAACCAAGGCCACATTCCTCTCCCACTGTGAGCTCTTGAAGCCTCCGTGTGCTTCCACTCGCAATGGTGGGGTGGGCCATGTCAGACAGTCCTGGTCCACAGAGAGAAACAGGATGAGGGGAAGGGTGCCTGGTGCATGGCAGTGCACTCTGGGCAGCCCTTGAGGCTGGAGAAGAGCCCTGCTGCTCAGAGGGACTGTCCTCTGCTCCAGGGAGCCCAGCTGTGCAGCTGGCCCTGGTTCCTTCCACCTGGCCACATCACTTACAGTACGGTCCCTCTCTGTTCCTGATGCTGTGGAGACAGCAGGTCAGATACACGGTTTTCATTAACCACATTAACGTCCTCACTCACGGGCCTCCTGGACAGACCTTGCTGTTCCCTTCAGAGCATGCTTCTTCCATTTTCCCCATAAGGATGGGCTGAGGATTCCCCACATCTCCTAATTCTGGTTTCATTTTGTTTAATAATTCCTTCTTCAGTTTATCTCTTCTGTCATGATTCATCGCCAGCAGTAAGGAGGCCCCAGTAATTTTAATTATATTCCTCAGACATCTCCTCTGTGGGGAATGAAGATCACTTGTAGAGTGCCTAGCATGCATGCAGCCCCAGCACTGTATGAACCAGGAGTGGTGGTGCGTGCCTGTAATCCAGGGACTAAGGAGGCAGAAGGATCAGAGCCCAAAGTCATTCTCAGCTACAAAGACAATTCACAGGTTGCCTGAGATTCTGGAGAGAGAGAGAGAGAGAGAGAGAGAGAGAGGTTCTCCACTGCTAAATATCCTATTTCACTGCTTGTAAGATCTGCCTTCCATAATACAGTAGAACACAGTTCAGCCACTGTGGGGAGTGGAGGAAGCCTTGAGTGGATGGCAATAGTATGCACAGAAAATGTCCACCATAGCTGTTTCCCCCAGGATGTTTGCAGCCTGCAGACTGCTCCCTACTGCTCCTACCCAGACTGGCTAAACCTACGGCTGCCTTGTCTGTCTGTCTGTAATAACGCTGCACCCTTGTTCAGCTGTATGCAATAACCCGCTTCCTTGGTCAGCTGTATATAGTAAACACGCTGAGCTTCCTGGATACTTCAGTGTCTCCATCAGAGACCCCGGCCCACCCGATCCCAGCTTTCCCGTGCCTGTGTCTGTGTGTCTGTCTGTTCTTCATTCCCTCACTGGCCCCGTCAGATCAAGTTCCCGAAGTTGTGCAAGGACTTGGTAAACCTTGCAGTCAGGTTGAGTTTTTCTCCACTTTGCAGTTCCTGAGGCCTCACATAATGGCCTTTACTGTCCTGTTCAACCAGCACTGGACCCATTGTTATTTATGTGTTCTCTAAAAAGATGGAGACTTTCTCTTTAATCCTTCTCTTCTGAGTCCTTAGCCAGAGATGCCGGTAAAGCCCATATTTCTATCAGTTCTATTGAGGCAATCTAGCCCCGAGGGTTTTTTTTTTGGGGGGGGGAGGGGAGGTTATATTCCAAATTATCCTAGACTGTGCTCTTACTTGTTTTCAATTTTATTTTATGTGTGAGTACTTTGCCTGCATGTCTGTGTGTGCACCATCTGTGTACAGGGGCCTGCAGAGGTCAGAAGAGGGTGTAAGACACCATGCAACTAGAGTTACAGATGGTTGTGAGCCGCCATGTGGATGTTGGGAACTGAACTCAGGTCCTCTGCAAGAGCAGCCGGTGCTCTTAACCACTGAGCCATCTTTCCAGCTCCCTAGACCAAAGTTTATTTATTTATTTATTTTTTTATTTATTTATTTATTATGTATACAGTGAGTGTTCTGTCTGCAGGCCAGAAGAGGGAGCCAGATCTCATTGTAGATGGTTGTGAGCCACCATGTGGTTGCTGGGAATTGAACTCAGGACCTCTGGAAGAGCAGTCGGTGCTCTTAACCTCTGAGCCATCTCTCCAGCCCCCAAAGTTTATTTTTATATTTTTGGTTATGAGCCTAGCTGAGCCATCTCTCCAGCCCCAAAGTTTATTTTTAAATTTTCCATTCACAACCCTTTTTCCTCAGAGAAACTTTTACAAGACTCTAGGTATATAAAAAATAGATGTGTAAATCAAACATTTACTGATAATAAATCATAACGACATTTAGTTTTTTAAAGTTTCGTGTTTATTTATTTGTGTTCACAGGGGTGGGAGAAGTTATGCACGCCACACTGCATGGGTGGAAATCAACGGACAACTTGAGGGAGTTGGTTCTCTTCTACCATGGAAGTCCAGGGACCAACTCAGGTTGCCAGGCTTATGGCGAGTGCCTTTACCAGCTGAACCATCTTGCCAGCCCCCAAGAAACTTATTTAAAACAATTCTTTGGGGGCTGGCAAGATGGCTCAGAGGTTAAGAGCACTGGCTGCTCTTCCAGAGGTCCTGAGTTCAATTCCCAGCACCCACATGGTGGCGTATATCCATCTATAACAAGATCTGACATCCTCTTCTGGCATGTAAGCATGCACACAGACAGAAACACTGTATACATAATAAATAAATACATCTTTAAAAAAAAACAAAATAAAATCCCAAAACAATTCCTTGGAATACATGTATTTCTATCATTTATTAAAGATTAAATCAAACTTGCATACTAATGAAATAGATGTGCATATTTATTTATTTTGGTTTTTTGAGATAAAGTTTCTCTGTGTAACAGCACTGGCTGTTCTAGAACTCACTTTGTAAACCAGGCTGGCCTCAAACTCACAGAGATCCTCCTGCCTCTGCTTCCTGAGTGCAGGGATTAAAGGCCTGTGCCACCACCACCTCCACCACCTGACTGCGCATATTTATTTTTACATGAGGAATTAAGTCTTGGCCTGGGGAGACAGCTCAGCCGTGACTCGAATAGGCTCTCCCGGCAGTCTGAGATGTGCCAGGACCCTAGAACCTGGTCCGTCCTCAACAGCCCTACTTTCCCACCTAATGGATCACTGGGACTCTCCATCCAGCACCCAGCATCCATGTACTATCACTCCAGCTCCAAGGGGTCTGCCCCCCCCTGCTGGCCTCCATTCACATCTGCACTTAGATGGCATACACTCACCCAGACATACATATACACACACATACATACATACACATTTTTCAGAGTTGACTGATATTTTATTTTATATTCAATGCTCAGAGTGCTGCTTCACACAAATACATAGTACAAAATGGTGTGAGTATGTTTAGAGCCATTTCAGAAACTCTTAGAAATTCTGTCCTAATCTCATGTCAAAAATTCATTAACAGTTGAGGGGAGGGCAGGTGTCAGCAACTCCAGTGAGAATTTTAATAATCAAATAATCTAACGGAACAATCCAAAGATATATTAATTTGATAGTTACATACTAAGCAATAGAGTTGGAAAATACTGAATGTCTTTGTTTTTGGTAATGAAGTCATTATGTTGCTGCAGGAGTGAAAAGCCTCATATGCACATTAAAAACCACTGCAACTCATAGCCCACAACCTGAGTGCTTGCAGGATCTTTGGCACGGCATGCGTGAGAGCCTGCACATGTCACGTGTTTAGAACCAAGGCTCCAGGGAAGTCATGAGCTACAACACAGACAAGCTCTCACCCAGAAACACTCCAGATTCGTTGAGCGTTTGATTTTTGAGTTTCTTTTTATAGTTAAATCTTTTCACTGTTTTTTACTGTATTTTTTTTTCCAGTGAAAAGTTTTTACTGAAACCTTACCTTGTTGCTAAATTTGCCAAAACCCATACATTCAGTTTTACAACCCCACCTGGAGGTCACAACCCAGAGTTTAAGGAGCCTTGCTCTAGACTACTTCCAGCGTGCATCTCCAAACTCCTCCAGCTTCTACTCACTGTCCAGCCCCAGAGACACTTACACGTGTCAGGTGACTACTACAGGGACCCTTTACTACACAATACCAAAATCTGTATTTGTCAAGGAAAGGTCTCCAGAGAAAGACAAACAACAGGACAGAAGGGCGGATGGGCAGATGGACCAGCAGAGATGAGGTTGGTGGACAAAATTATTCAGAATGACGTGTCAACACAGGAACAGGCAAGGTTTTAGTTTGAGTTCAAGGTGGGGAGAAAGGGCACACCATTGTCCCGTCTCAAAGGCAAGCGGGCAAAATAGTCTCTTATTCTTTGGAGGATCTCCTAGTATTTATGATCTTCCCTTTGACTGACTGGGTAGCCCCAACACACAGGAGGCTCCATCCACCCGCATAAACATTGGCCTCATATAGAAGTGTGTTGGTTAGGGTTCCTTCCCATTGCTGTGATAAATATCAGGACCTTGGAAAGGAAAAGGTTTATTTCACCTCACAGGTTGCAGTGCGCCCCTGAGGAAGGTCAGGTGGTAATTCAGGGCAGGAACTGAGGCAGAGACCATGGAGGAACACTGTTTACTCACTAGCTCCTCATGGCTTGCTCATGCTTTCTCATATGACCCAGGGATGGCACTGCCCACAGTGACCTGGGCCCTCCCACATCAATCATTAATCAAGAAAACGCTCACGGAGGCATTTTCTCAGCTGAAGTTCTCATTTCACTCTGGCCTGTGTCGACAACAACCAACCAGGACAAGACGATGTCACAAGAGCACACAGAATAATGTCTCGCATCTGGGCATCCCATGGCCAGTCAAGGTGCTACATAAAATTAGCCTTCCCAGTTCCCAGTCATGGCTTAGTTTCACAAGTCTGAACTGGAATCCCAGAGAGGTTTTAAAAAACGCACCTCACTCCACTCCTACCCTAGAAAGTCTCACATTCTCCTTCTGAGACAACGCTCTCCCCAAGAGGATTTCAGGATGCCCCCAAGAGACCAGACCTCAGTGAGTAAGGTTAGGGCAGAGAAGCCACACAGGTACTGTGGAGCCCCCATCAGACAAAGGTCTCCCATGGGGCTAGGGGTACATAGTTCAGTGGTAGTGCTCAGTTCCTGGATGTAAGGTAAATGCCCCAGCACCACACTTTTGTAGTCTCAGAACTTGGGAAAGTTCTAGATCTGCCTGGACCACATGGTGAGCTTGAAGCCAGGGCAACACAACAAAACTGTCTGGAAAAACGATGATGATGGTGATGGTGATAAACCAACCCAATCCAAATCAAATTCTCCAGAGAGCACACACTTACTTTTTGGAAAAATGAAATGGTTGAACCACAAACACAAAACAGCCTTGAAGGGGTTTAAAATGTTATTTTTTTAAATCTACATTTAAAAATAATAATAGTGAAGGCATTCCATCTACGGTCCCAGTCCCCAGACTGAAACCGTGCAGGCTTGACTGTCCACATCAGAGATTCTGGATGAAAAATGGTGAGGAGAGGGTGAAAAACACCGTTGGAAGGGGGGTAGTGTCTACTTAGCCTCCAACAGGGACTCAGCAGGGCTGGGTTTCCCCTGCCTGGAGCTGCTGACGGCTTCGAAGTCCTGGGCTGCACTGGACGGGAAGGAGTGGCCCACGGGGATGCGAAGGCCGGGCCCCCCACCGCGCCCCGGGTCCCCCGCCACCGCCCAGCTCCGGGGAGCAGGCTGCAGGGCCCTGGCGGCCGCTGCACCCGCCTCCTCCCGCTCGGCCCGCTGGGCTCTCGGGTTCAATGAGGATTACCTCATGCTGCAAGTATGCGGGGCAGCCTGAGAATCAAAGCGGGCGCTGGGCGGCTGGTTAACTGCCCCGCGCCTGAAACCCATCCTTCCCGCCCCCTCCCGCGCCCTCTCCCCACCCCGGCCCGCTGCTTTTCGTACCATTAAGGGTAGCATTCTGGGGGAGAGGAAAATCTGATCAAAACTGTGCGCCGCCACCGACAGATTTTCTATGGATTCTATAGAGGCCACCTGAATGATTTCCCTAATTAATGGATGACATCTTTGGCTGAAGGAGAGGCGATGGATTCGACTCTGTCTTCGTCTTTGTTAACCTTCTAATTAACTTTCGTAGGTCACCCAGGTCTCCCAAACCTAAAAAGTGAAGAGGCCCATTGTGCCCAGAGCAGTAAACTTACTTTTGCTGGTAGGGTCCTTAAAAGGGAGACCGATTATAGGCTGAGAAAAATAACTCCATTTAAAAGCTTTGTGGCTGCAGAGAATACATAGGCCCCTCCCTCAGAAAATAATTGAAACACCTTTTATACCAATATTTCTATGCATAATAAAAACAAATTAGCAAAAACACATCTAAATTCAGCAGCACTTTCAAATTACCTTTTTTGGAATGTAAGCCTCTGCAAGCCAACAAAAGGGAGTTGGGTTCAGGGAGAAGATTACGAAGGCAGCAGCTCCCCGCCTTTATGAGGAGGGACTGCAAGACAGGCCAGCCAGGGCCTTGGGTACCGGGGAGTCACCTCCCCAGGAAACGCTCCCAACATACCACCCTTGCTGAGGCTGCCTTCTGACTCGCCTGAGGGGCGCAAAGGCGGTTTCAGCAGGATAGCCGGGCTGTTGAGGGGTTGAGCTTTCAGGATTTTGTTTTGTTCTTTTTAAGACAGGTCTCTATAGGCTGGCCTGGAATGCCTGGGCTCAAGGCATCCTCCTGCCTCGGCCTCTCCGAAACAGGTCGACTGCACGGCCACACAACCCTCGCTGCAGCAAGGTGGGCATCTGTTTCTCCCGCCCCTCTCCCTCCTCCTGATCTCTTCTATTCTGCAAGCTAAACACACACTCTACCACTGAACCACACTCCCCCGCTGCCAGAAATCATTTTAATAGTGTGAGTGAGGAGCAGACCACACTGAGTGCCAGAAGGGAGGCTGAAACCAAACTGTACACATCGGTAACCAGAGTGGGGGGCGGAGTGGAAGCGTAGGGCAGCTCAGTGATAGAATGCCAGCCACACATGCGCAAGGACCCCCGTTTGATCTCCAGAGAGATCGGGAGACAGAGAAAGGCAGGAATCATTTTTTTCTTCACATGCCCCAAAGTTATACACAGTTGAAGTTTTTTCTAAACAACAACAACAAAACCTCAATACCATATCATGGCTATTTTTCTGTCTTAAAAAAAAAAATGGAACATGGGCTGAAGAGATGTCTCAGTGGTTGAGAACACTTGTTCTTGCGGAAGACCTTGGCTTGGAGGACCTGAGTTTGGTTTCTAGCACCCACGAGGTAGCTCACAACCATTCATTACTCCAGTTCCAAGGTGCTCTCTTCTGATCCTAAAGGGCACCAGGCATGCACGTGGTGCACAGACATGGAGGTAGGTAAAACACCCGATGCGTCAAATAAATAAATTCTGAGAGGGGGGAAGAAGGAGGAGAGGGAGAGAGAGGAGGGGGAAGAAGAGAGAGAGGGGAGAAGGGAGGGAGGAAGGGAAGGAGGGAGAGGTGGGGAGAGAGAGGGAAGGAGGGGGAGAGAAAGAGAGAACATACATACAGGCTAGTGAGAATACTTATCAAGTAAAAGCTCCAACCCTGGGCAGCCTAACTTCGATCCTTGGGAGCCCCGTGGTGGAGGGAGAGAAGCAAGCCCCGAATGCTTTCATTGGACCACCACACACACACTGCGAAATACGCACACAGACAATTAAGAAATAAATGCAGCTGGACAGTGGTGGCACACGCCTTTAATCTCGGCAGAGGCATAGTCAGATCTTTATGAGTTCGAGGTCAGCCTGGTCTAAGGAGCGAGTTCCAGGACAGCTAAGGCTACATAGAAAAACCCTGTGGGCAGGTGGGGAATCAAACAAACAAACAAAAGAAATAAATGTAAAATTTTTAAAAATTCTTTTACAAATAGGAACATGCTCCTTTTGGTGTACTGCCCACAAGCCTATATATAAGGTGAGCGGTAACTTGAAGACTTCTCTTTTCTGGAAAATGGCCTCTGCCCTATATACTGCAGGGAGTTTAAATGTCTATACCCCTGTGGATGGTTAGAATCCACTCTCTGCCAAAACTCTGAATGCATACATTCAGGGTTAGGGTTCAGCCTAATGTTAGAATGGCAGAAGTCAGGACACCTTGGGTTCCATCTACAACACTGGAGGAAATGTGCCTTTAATAAAGTAATTATATTTTCACATGTTCAAAATAGTATATGCATTAGTTATTCTTTCTAGCATTGTTCATAAGCATGAATGGCCAAAAAATAAATATCTACCAATAGGAGTTTGGTTAAGAAAACATAATCCCTCAATAGATTAAATGAACTGGGCGTTGAGGGTACAGTTCAATGACAGAGAGCTTGCCTATGTATCTAAGACCCCGATTCTATCCCAGCATTGCCATAAATAGTCAGATAAGTAGGTAGATTGGGTAGGTAGGTTAGGTAGATAGGAAGGGGGGGATTTTGAAGATCTCAAGTTCAAGGACAGCTTGAGCCACACAGCAAAAACACTGCATCTAAATAAATAAATAGAAGAGGGGTGAGATGGCTCCGGGGCAAAGTACTTGCTGTTCAAGCATGAGGAGATGAGGTGGAGTCCCCAGCACCCGCATAAAGCAGGACACAGCAGTGCACATCTGTGGTCCCAGCGCCACACTGCAAGCTGGGAGGCAGACACAAGAGACTTCCTGCAAGCTCTCTGAAGCAGCCAACTGAGGTATGCAGCAGGGAACAAGAGACCCAGCTTCAGGCAAGATGGGAGGCAAGGAATGACACCTGATGTTGTCATCGGACCTACACACACCATGGCACCCATGTACCACACACATCACACACACACACACACCATGGCACCCATGTACCACACACATCACACACACACACACCATGGCAACCATGTACCACACACACACACACACACACCATGGCACCCATGTACCACATACATCACACACACACACACACACACACACCATGGCACCCATGTACCACATACATATCACACACACACACACACACACACACACACACACACACACACACATGAAGAGACTTTTCAGCTGGGTGTGGTGGTACACACCTTTAATCCCAGTACTCGGGAGGTAGAAGCAGGTGTATCTATGTGAATTTGACGCCAGTCTGTTGGACAGAGCAAGTTCCAGGACAGCCAGGGTAACACAGAGAAACCCTGTCTCAAAAAGAGAGAGAGAGAGAGAGAGAGAGAGAGAGAGAGAGAGAGAGAGAGAGAGAGAGAGAGAGAGAAAGAAGAAGAAGAAGAAGAAGAAGAAGAAGAAGAAGAAGAAGAAGAAGAAGGAGGGAAGGAAGGAAGGAAGGAAGGAAGGAAGGAAGGAAGGAAGGAAGGAAGGAAGGAAGGAAGGAAGGAAGGAAGGAAGGAAGACAGCAGAAAGGGGGAAGATTCTCATCGTCTATCAGTTCAGAATAATTTTTAGTCTACTAAATGAATAAAAACAACAATAAGAGACCATTGTGTAGAGTAAGCTGCCGTGAAGAGGGAAAGGTAGAGTCTGACTCCAAATCTTTCTTGTAGTACTAGTTGTGTTTGTAGATGGGAATGGAGTGATTGAGGGATGGCTGTGAAAAGAAAGGGTCACTATAACTTTTGGATCTTTTGTGACAATGTATTTACTACTTAAAAATGGAACTATAAGTTCAAATGTACAAAAGAGAACGGCAGGGCTGGACAGGCGATCCAGTGGCTAAGAGTGGTACAGCTCTCTGAAAGAACCAGAATTCAGTTCCCAGAACTCGTATAAGGCAGTTGACAACTACCTGTAACTCTGCCTCCTTGGGCATCCATATCTACACACACATACACACTTTAAATAACAAAATACACCGTTTAAAGAGACAGCATGGTTATCAGTCTCCATGGGTCTGTGCATAGCTCAGCACAGTTCAAAGATGGCCCAACCTTACGCACCTGTCAATACCATATGTATAAGTAATTTGTATTAGATTTCTCAAAGTATGCTTAGAATAAAAGACTCCTAAAATGGAAGGCACACAGTCATTTTCTCTTTCAAATCTTTAACAATTTTAAATGAAAACAAAATAGTGTATTCTCTGATTTAACTGTTCGAAAATAAAACTCAGCTAACCATTAAATCTGCATAAACACAAGTGACCACCTCTGTCGGCATGTGTTATGCGGCCAGGTGATTTGGGTTGTGGGGTGTGGGGTGTGGGGTGTGGGTGTGGGTGTGGGTGTGGGTGTGGGGTGTGGGTGTGGAGTGTGGGTGTGGGGTGTGGCTGAATATTGCCTAGCAGTTGAGATAGTCAAAGAAAGAGATTTAAAAAAAAAAAAGAATAGACATCAGTCAAGATCTTGTATTATGCAAATTCTTCTCACCCACAGGGGCCTGATGTACTTGTATCAATCATTCTGAGTGATTCACACTTCATGAGCTATCTTAAGTGATTGAACTAAACCTGGAGCAAATATTATTTTCTCCCTGTCCCGTGATCAAATCTGTCTGTCTGAATGGAGCTGGGAATTATTAGGTTGGGCCATAGGAAATCAGTGTTGTGTCAATGGTTCCAGGGAAGCAATTTTGAGACCTCACCTAATCTTTCCCTTCTTGTGATGCTGTAGCCTGTACTGAAGACACTGTCAGTCATCTGGGCCAACATCCATTCCCCCTCCTCTGTTAGCAGAACAATCATTGGCTCCCATTTAAGGAGGTGGTACATCTTACTTCAGAGTTAGGGAATTCCTCTTTCTTTTGCCAATGATTAGATTAGATTAGATTTGGATATGTGTATAGTTCCCGGCCACTGGGATGTAAGAAAAGACCAGCAGAAAAAGTTCCTAGGAGAAACTGGACATTGTCTGGTCCAGCTGGGCTGACCAGAATTCCAGCAGCCATCTGATTATGACAGAGCAGTAAACACATAAACAAAATGTGTACAGTAAGGTGCTTCAGCAAAGGAAGGATCTCAGGGACACCGTGGTGCCTCTGCGCTGAACAGCTCTGAGCCTGGACTTGTCACCATGTGAAAGAATAGGTTCCTGTACTGTTTAAACCATTTTCAGTTGTTTTTCTATTACATTTGAAATATCTGTGATTGGTCTGACAAATGTCTTCACCATGCTGAGCAGTGTGACGCCCAGGGAGTACATGCAAAAAAATTCTCAAGTGGACTCTACTGTACTCCTGCGGCCAAGATTGTTTGAAGTCAGAAAAGGAAATGCCTCGGGGCTGGAGTGATGATTGAGCTTGGTGGCTCACAGTCATCTGTGACTCCTGTTCTGGGGACTCCAAGGCTCTCTTCTGACCTCCTTGGGTACCTGGCACTCATATGATGCATAGACAAAATACCCACACGTATAAAATAAATAAAAATAAGTAAACAAATAAAAACAAATGCCTCCTTGATGTCACCACTCACTGGGGAAATACAAATGGCGACCACAAGAAACCCACCTTACTTCACGTCCTTACAATCCAAAAGACGGGCGAGAACGAGTGTTCTCGATAGGTGACCTTGCTCCTGCTCATATTTGTTACTTGAAAATGGAAAATGGTGTGGTCACTTTGGAAATAGTTGGGCAGTTCCCCCCCCCCTCCAAAAGGTAAACAACGAGTTTTCTGGAACCCAGCAGTATGCTAAGAGTATTAGCTTTGTCCTAAACAGTGAAAACATGCCCAGAAGGACTGAAGACGGAGTTCATCTGTAAAGCATTGGCCCACCACGTGCAAAATCCTAGGCTCAACCTTCGATGTTATTTTTTTTAAAAGAGTTGGGAGCTAGGGGCTGGAGAGATGGTTCATCGGGTAAGAGCTAATGCCATCCACATTGGTGATGGCTCACAACTGTCTGTAACTCCAGCCTCAGGGAATCTGACGCTTCCAAATGTTAGAACTCCTAGCCACTCCCCCATGACTGTGCATTCACTGACAAGATGCTTAGTCATCCCAGGGACTTATGTCCTAGCAATCCATGCACTGTATGATCACATAATCTATGCGCATGCGTGTCGCAGCTACGTAAGCCCATATGCACATGTGTGGGGGCGTGGGGAGGGGGAGAGAATCCCTCCTCTTCCTGTACAATCTTTCCAAAGGCCTATGCACACCCCTTCTGTTCCCTTCCCCTAATAAACTCTTTTAATGGGCTTTGTTGTACCTCATGGCTTTTCTCTCATGGTAAACAGCACCACTTAATGAATAACATTGGTGCCGAGGCGAAGCAGGCCCTCCCGGGGCTCTGCACCCAGGACCCTGTACTGAGGTTTACTCTATCTACGACTGTCTACTTTTCCGTTTGCCCAGCTGTCAGACCCCTTTGCACGACACCGGCTGCTTCAGTTGGTGAGTTTCCCTGGACGCGTGGGAATGACCGTCGACTGTCCGGGGTCCCTCTGTTGTCCCTGGGACTGGGGGCAGTCCCGTCCACAGCCTTCATCAGCTATGGTCAGCCCCCATCGCAGGCTTCAAGCTCTCGCCATTTCCCACTACTGTGGTCTGAGATATCGTTCTTGCGGTTGGACCCCCGTCCTCCGGCTGCGTACACCCTGGCATACGCTGAGCCCTCATTCTCTGGCTTGACGAAGCATTGAGTGACTTGTGCCAATCGCCAATCCTCACTTGATCTCGAGGACACCTGAGAGTGTAGTCTTGGATCATGTTTGTTTTTTTTATTTTTTCTCTCTGCCGCGGTCATGGGAAATAAGGCTTCCTCCTCGTAGTCCCGCTCCCCCTCTGAGAAATGCCTTAATAATAAAAAATGGCCACTTAACGACTCCTTGGACCCCGATATTCTACAGGAATTATCTAACTTCTGCCAGCAAACGGGCAAATGGAAAGAGTTACCTTAAATCCCAGCTTTTTTTTTTTTTAACCTCAGCTCCGAACCCTCCCTCCTTGGCTCTTTCTCTCTGCCCACGTGCGCCTAGCTGTGCAGCCTGAACCTGAGGAATCTCTGACGACCACTCTGGACCCCGCCAATGAACCTCCGTCTATCCAGCCTTCGGCTCCCGCTCCTCAGGTGTCTGCTCCTCTAGCCCCCTCCTCCTCTCCGATTTCCGGCCACTCCAACTGCCCGACTCTGGCTGCCACCTTCAGGAGCACAGACAAGTTTGGAAGCAGGCAAGGACACATGCAGAAGAGATTCATCAAACCAATGCTGCCCATCCACCTGGGGCCAAGACAGTGTCTGATAATTCACGATAAGGAAGAAAATCCATCTCATTTCTTAGAATGGCTTACAAAGACTCTCTTGCAATATACTAGACTAGATCCTGAGGGCCCGGAGAGCAGACAGCTCCTTATGACCCATTTTGTCTCACAGAGCTTCCCCAACATCAGGGATAAACTTAAGCATCTGGAGAGGGGGCCTCTGACCCCACGGGCAAAAGTCTTAGGTGTGGCATTTATGGTGTACCATGGGAGAGATGAACAAGCCCATAAACAGAGCTGCCAAATGCTGGCACATGCTATCCAACCAGCCGCCCAAAGGCTTCCAGGTCCCTGTTTTAATTGTGGTAGAGAAGGCCACTGGGCTCGTGCATGTCCTGCCCCATGCAGGCCACCAACTGGGCGTTGTCTGAAGTGCCACCAAGAGGGACACTGGTCAGCTGACTGTCCCGTGCACCTCGTGGAATGGGGACATCAAATGAAGACCACCCTCCAGCTCATCTCCTAGGCTTGGCTTGGGTGAGGATTGAAGGTGCCCTGTTCCTGGCCTGACCACAGCCATCTCTCACAGGGAACCCAGGACAGCTATTACAGTATTGGGGGGATCCATTTCCTTCCTTTTGGACACCAGAGCCACTTACTCAGTCCTGAGGGAGTTTTGGGGTCCCACCTCTCCTTCTCGTCTCCCTATTGTCAGGGTAGGGGGACAGCCTGAAAAGGTGGCAGATATACTCACCAGACCCCACCACTTAATTGTATTTTCAGGGGTACCCCTCTCACCTACACATTTTAGTTGTGTCAACCTGCCCTGTGCCCCTAACGGGAAGAGATTTTCTAGCTAAGGCAGGAGCTTTTATTTTGTTTTCTCCCCCTATGTGCCTCACTCTAGACTCGCCAGCAGCTCCCCTCCTCCTCCTCCTCCTCCTCCTCCTCCTCCTCCTCCTCCTCCTCCTCCTCCTTCTCCTCCTTCTCCTCCTCCTCCTCCTCCTCCTTGCCACCCAGCCTACTAGCTCTAACATTTCATTTCCCTTGCCAGCCTCTCAGGTGGACCTCAAAGTCTGGGACACCCAGAACCCTTCTATTGCTAGGCACCATCCCCCCATTATTATCCAGGTGCAGTACCCTACCAGGTACATTACCCAAGCTCAGTGCCCTCTCTCACTCCAGAGCCTTAGGGGACTTAAGCCTATCATTTCTGAACTTCTCAGAAAAAAAGCATATCCCAGGCTGACACTAACCAATAAAATTCCGATAGCAGAGTACTAAATATTATGATATCATGGCTACCAGCCCAAGATTTTAAAATCCCTGTGGCTGCTTCTTAATATGTTTAAAAATTCTTCTGAGCTCCAGAGCCAGCTTGAATCCACCTGGACAGGTCATATCCACTTCAGATAAGTATAATTCAAACTTCCCTGGTCCCAGGACCCCCCTCCCTTACCCTGGGACCCCTCGGGGACCCCCCAAGGTAAAATTGTTTCTAAACTTTCTCTTCTGCCTCGCCAGCACATTGTCAGACCCAAACAGTCACAGAGCCCAAATCAGGGGAAAATGATGGATGATTCCCATAGCAGTGGAGGACAATCCTCTACCTCAGGACATCCGACTACCTCAAAAGCCTCCTTCCCTACCCCCAAAAATTAACTGACACCCACCAAGTCAGGTGGAAGCAGTTTCAGGAGACACAGCACCCCCATTCCCATTCCATTTTTTTTAGAAGAACAAAGAGTCTGGAATGTTAGAATTCCTAGCCACTCCCCCATGATGGTGCATGCCCTGGCAAGATGCTTAGTCATCCCAGGGCCTTACATCCTATGTAATCAATGTGGGTAATCTGTGGGCTGTGTGATCACGTAATCTATGCAAATGCATGACACAGCTATGTAAGCCCATAAGCACACGTGCAGGGGAATCTATAAAAGTGGGTTTCACGTATCTCTCCCCCTCTTCCCGCATGATTGTTCCCTTAGGCCTATCACACCCCTTCTGTTCCCTCCCCTTAATAAACTCTTACAGTGGGTTTTGTTGTACCTCATGGATTTCCTCACATGGTAAATAGCACCGCTTAATGAATAACATTGTGCCACTTAATAAATAACACCAAGGGCATCCCCCTGCCCCAACACACACTCACACAGACACATATGTAATACACAGGGGAAAGATGATTTGGGGCCAGGCATGATGGCCCATTCCTTTAATCTCAGCACTCAGGAGGCAGAGGCAGGTGGATATGGGGGGGTGGGTGTGTGTGTCTAAGATCAGCCTGGTCTACATAGCAAATTCCAGGCCAGCCAGGGCTACATAGAGAAACCTATGGGGACCCGCAAAGACTCCATAGCATGGCCTTATTCCATCTTGACTCAAGGTCAGAGAGTCCAAGTTTGTTTTGTCTCGAAAAGGTGCATAATAGGATGTTTTGGCCTAAGGCATGGTTACCGGGTGTCTTATACTTCAAGGCCTAATTATAGGATGCTTTGCCATAAGGCATGGCTACTAGATATTTTGAGAATTAAGGAAGTGTTTCTATTTATCTATACTTTGTACCTTGAACCATGGTGTCCTTGAAAGGGGGAGGTCTTTTGCCTTTCCTCTTGCTGGTGTGTAAAAAGCCCATGAGGAATAAACTCAGCATGACTGCGGTACTGACCAAGAGCCCACCCGATGCTGTCCTGTGTCTCTGTCTTTTATCTATTATTTCCTAATCCTCATACCTCCCTTCAAGGACTGTTCCATAGTTGGGTGGGACCCAGCAGAAACCCTAACTCAAAATAAAATTTTTAGTGATTTTTTTTTAAGATGATGCCTCAAAAGATGGCTTGATAATTAGCAGTGCATGTAACTCAGTCACTTGAGTTCTTGGCTAGTGGGGAGGAAGCCCTGGGAGGAAGCCCAGCAGTGTGCAAACTGGACCTGGTGGTGTGTGCAAAAAGAATAAAAGCAAGACACAGCCAAGAGCCACCCTTTAAAAATAATTATGGCCAATTTGATTAATATATATATTTTTGATTTTTCGAGACAGGGTTTCTCTGTGTAGCTTTGCGCCTTTCCTGGAACTCACTTGGTAGCCCAGGCTGGCCTCGAACTCACAGAGATCCACCTGGCTCTGCCTCCCGAGTGCTGGGATTAAAGGCGTGCACCACCAACGCCCGGCAAAAAATATATTTTTTGATGGCCATGATAGTGTGTGCCTGCAATCTCAGATGTCTGGGAGGCTGAGAGAGGAGAATTACTCTGAGGGCAGCTGGAACAACACAATGAGATCCCATCTCAGAAAGAAAAAAAATGAAGTGTAGCTTATCAGCAAATACTTACATAATGTGTGCCAGTCCCTGGGTCTTATCCCCAACACCACACACACACACACACACACACACACACACACACACATTGGGGAATATTATTTTAAGGTGTGTTACTTTTGTTTATGTTACATTTGTTTAACTCTGTGAAGCTGTGTTACTGTGCCTGTCTAAAAACCTGATGGTCTAATAAAGAGCTGAACGGCCAATGGCAAGGCAGGAGAAAGGATAGATGGGGCTGGCAGGCAGAGAGAATGGAGAGAAGGAGAAATCTGGGAGGAAAAATGTAGCCAGAGAAGGAGAAAAACTCTAGGAGCCAGCCACCTACACAGCAAGCTTCAGAGTAAGAATAAGATTTACAGAAGTAAGAGAATAAGAAAAGCCCAGGGGCAAAAAGTAGATGGGGCAAATTTAAAGGTAAGGAAAGGTGGCAAGAAACAAGCCAAGCTAAGGTCAGGCATTTATAACTAAGAACAAGCCTCTATGTGTGATTTATTTGGAAGCTGGGTGGTGGGCCCCCTAAAAGAGTAAAAAGCAAACAAACAAACAGCAACACACATACAAAATGTTTTTCCCTAATGTGATTTTTATGTGTTTGGTTATTTAAGCAAAAATGAACAAAAAGATTCCACCCTTCAGCAGACTATGTGTCTTATAAGATTAGTGTTCATCTCTGCCTCGGTACAAACACCCTGCACATTTCACACGTTGTCTTTCAGTTTTGCTTTGTTTTGTTTGTCGAGACCAGGTTTCTCTATGCAGCCTGGGCTGTCCTGGAACTCACTTTCTAGACCAGCCTGGCCTCGAACTCACAGAGAGCCTCATGTCTCTGCCTACCAAGTGCTGGGAGTAAAAGCATGCACCAGCACCGCCCAGTTCATACGTTGTCTTACTCACTTGGTACAGTGAGTGGACGAATGGGCTTGACATGTCTTAACGAGCATCCGGGTTTAGTCGCTGGCACTGGCCTGCATTCTCTTATCTGTAAGATGGGTTAAAGCGGTAGTTTCCTCCAGGGAGGGTGTGTGGGTCCACGCACAGCAGCTAAAGCTCTGCACCATCCACAGCACACAAGAGTCAGTAAGAGGCCAGACAAGGTGGCCCACAACTGAGCCCCAGCAGTCAGGAGGCAGAGACAGGCAGATCTCTGAGTTGGAGGCCAGCTTGGCGTACATATCAAATTCCAGGCTAGCCAGGGTGGCACAGCGAGACCCCATCCCCCCCCCCAACAGAAAACAAACAATGACGCGTCAGGAAGAGCTGGAAAAGTCATTACTGTGTCACCTTGTCATTATACTACTTCTGGACCTTCTACCTACTCATCACAAGTGACAGAAATTCCTACCACCAGTCGGCAAATGCAGACACAGGTGATTGTTTTAAAAATAGACACTTGTAGGCTAGGCATGCTGGCCAATGCTTTTAGTCCTAGCACTGGGGAGGCAGAGGCAGACAGATGTTTCAGAGTTTGAGGCCATCCTGGTCTACTTGTCAAGTTCCAGGCCAGACAGACCCCGCCACCCGTGTGTGTGTGTGTGTGTGTGTGTGTGTGTGTGTGTGTGTGTGTGTGTGTCCTTGTTTTATTACACAGTGTTACATATGAACAAGTGTTTGCCTGCACGTATGCCTGTGCACTACTTGTGTGCAGTACTCATGGTGGCCAGAAGAGGGCACTGGAGAATCTAGAAATGGAGATAAATGGTTTTGAGCAGCTACCTGAGTGCTGGGAAATGAACCTCACTGTTCTGGAAAAGCCTCCAGTCTCTTAACCACCGAGTCAGCTTTCCAGCCCCAATTATTATACAACTTCAAAAAGGTAACAGCAACTTTCAGATTTTGATACCAAAAAAAAAAAAAGTTTGGAAGTTCAAATTCATTAGCCTGAAGATTTCTTAACAGTTTACAAGTTTGTGAAAATATTTTAACTATCAGATTTTATTTTTTATGAATAATTTAGTATGCAGTATCATTGTCCCAATGCCTACCTCTTCCTAATTACTCTACTAAGTTTAAAATACTGCAGCCTGGGCCAGTGAGCTGGCTCAGTGATAAAGGTACTTGATGTCAAGCCTGAGGACCTGAATTTGGTTTCCAGGGTGTACATGGTAGAGAGAAGAGCAGACCATACAGGAGCCCTGTGGCATGCATGTGGGGGAATGACACCCCCACAGTGAACGAATGAATGAATGAATGAATTTTTAAAGTATTTTAAATGAAAATTCTAAGGTCTTTAAGGAAGATGTACTTTAAAACATTGCTACTATTAAAAAAATAGACTCGATACTTGCTATAGTACCTAGAATGCAAACTACTAATTGAGTAGTGTGATATCATTAATTTTAAATGTAATACCTGGCAGTAATTAGAGCTGGACATAAAAAAATTAGTGAAAAATATATAGATGATAAGATAATCTTTAGAATAAAAATGAGATCAATTTATAACAATAGTATTGATTCTGTTTACACTCCTAACCAGCAGGACCACGAATCTATAGGAGTTAGCTGAAGAAAAATCTTCAAGTTGGGTCACTTTGGTTCTTTGAAATTATAATGTACATATTTAATGTACAGTCACCTGTTAGTTCATAAGTCCTTTTACCTGGTTCCCCAGAGTGAGGCGGTCTGTGCTGGATAACCTCGGTTGTCAGCTTGACACACTTGGAAAAAAGGACTCTCTACTGAGAATTGGCTTGTGGGCGTGTCTAGGGAGCGTTGTCTTGGTTGCTGATTGGTGGAGGAAGCCCCGCCCACTGTGGGCAGTACCGTGCTTGGGTAGACAAAGGAGCCTGGGAGCCAGCCTGTCCGCAGCGTTTGTTCGAGCTCTCTGCTGCAGTCTCAGGCTTCAGGTTCCTGCCTTGGCTTCCTTGCTAATGAACTGTAACCAGTGAGATAAATTAATCCATTTCCTCTCCAACTTGATCAGAGGGGTTTATCGCAGCAACACAGCCTCCAGTTAACCGGAACATAGGCTCACATACTTATACGGAAGGCGCAGTAGAAATCGTTCCTCTTCACCGATCACGACGCCTCTGTGAAGCCCTTCTGTTTTGACAACTGGAAGGCAATGGCCTGAATAATGTGACAAAGCAGACTTAACCCTATCTAAATCGTTCACGTTTTCAAATATATTGATTTACTATGAGTCGTTTGGGATAGTAATTTGTGTCTCTAGTGTTAGAATTAGGATGGACTCTTTTAGAGGTTTTGTCTTTTCCAATGTTGAAGTCTCTTGCATGTACATAGCATGCCACAGACAAAAGGTAAAAAGAAACTTTAGGGCTGGAGAGATGGCTCAGAGGTTAAGAGCACTGACTGCTCTTCCAGAGGTCCTGAGTTCAACTCCCAGCAACCACATGGTGGCTCACAACCATCTGTAATGAGATCTGGCGCCCTCTTCTGTATACATAATAAATAAAATAAATCTTAAAAAAAAAAAAAAAAGAAAGAAATGCATTCTTACTTCATTTTTTTAAAAAAAAAAAAAGAAAGAAAGAAAGAAAAGAAAAGAAACTTTAAGAAGTTTACATCAGCTGGGCAGCAGTGGCACTCGAGAGGCCGAGACAGGCAGATAGATCTTTGTGACTTTGAGACTTTGAGCCTGGTCTACAAAGGGAGTTCCACAACAGCCAGGACTGTTACACAGAGAAACCATTTCTCAGAAAAAAAAAAAAAAAAAAGACTGGAGAGCTCACTCAACGGTTAAGAGCACTAGCTACTACTCTTCCAGAGGGCCAGGGTGGATTCCCAGCACCCACATGGTGGCTCACAACCACCTGTAACTCCAGTTCCAGGGGATCTGATATCCTTGCACAGACATGCATGCAGGCAAAACACCAATGCACACAAAAATAAATAAATAAATAAATAAATAAATAAATAAATAAATTTTTAAAAATTTAAATCAAAATAGTAAGATGGGTAACCAGTTAAAAGTTACTGAAAGTTTGTTTCAGTGAAAATATTTACATGTACAGAAGTAAAGCACAATATTGAATTTGAATAGTAGATTTAATACAAATAACAATTGCTAAAAGTTTCAAACATTTCTAGCAGCCATTTTTGTCCCTGTTACTCTCCCTTTCCACCCCTAATGATGAGCCTACAAATGTACTTTACTTGAGTGTAAAACTTTTTACCTTCATGAAATTGAACACTTACTACGTGACTCTGCATTGAGGCCACAGCTGTGTGGGATAGAAAGAGTACACCCAAGGCCAGAGCTTGGTCCCCATGTCACTCAGAAAAGAGCTTCTGCAGCACATAACTCACTAACGGAGCTTCGAAAAGAAAGCCCGGAGAATATAAGAAGCACGCATGCCCACCATGGTATGGGTGAGCCGCGTGGGAACAACCACAATGCAGCGTGTCCCCAGCCACCACTTGAGGAGAGGGGGCAGGTATAAGGAAGAGAAAAGAAACTCTGAAGAGCATTCTCCCAGTTCGGGGCCATTTGTGTCTCCACGGGCTTCTAGATCAGCTTGCATTAGTGTTCCCACTCGCTCTTAGAGAAAAGAGAATGCCCACCAAAAGGTGGAGATGAGCAGAGAGACCAGAAAATCTATGTTGGAATTGAGTCTATGTGTTCACACCATAACTGTCCTCTTCACCTCACCATATGTGACAGAGGACAGAAAACAGAAGAGCTGACCTTCTTGTCTTGGGCATCTGCAGGGTTAGACAATCACCAAACAAGCCGTGCGTGCAGAGGCCACAGAGGCTGTCAGATCCACTGGGACTGGAGTTACAGAAGGTTTCCATCCTGTGGGTCCCATGGGAGAGGCGCCAGGGCTGGTAACTACCTAGGCATCCCTCCAGCCTCAAACTCAGAGATCAGCCTGCCTCTGCCTCCCGAGTGCTGGAGTTACAGGTGAGGGCCACTATGCCTGGCCTCTAGGGTGATTCTGAAAAGCTTAACTTGATATCCATGCAATTTTTGTGTCCAGGCACATGGAATCATGTTCCGGATATGAGTGCTGGCCTTTGGCTTTCTGCTGCATGTTAATGTCTCTGCTAATCCGGATGCCACCTGTTCTTTGTGACATTAGAGAGGTCAGTGAGCACCGTCCTAAGAACCTCCCAGAGACCAGTGGAATGTCAGACGGATCCCTTCTCCTCTTCCTCCTCCTCTTCCTCCTCCTCTTCTTCCTCCTCTTCTTCTTCCTCCTCCTCCTCCTCTTCTCCTGCTGCTTTTTACCTAACCATTTAGCTTTTTTTTTTTCACTTTCCAGCAAAAGCCAGTCCGAAGAAGAAGGAAGAAGATGAAGAGGAGGGAAAAGAAAAGAAGGAAGAACAAAGAGAAAGCCAGTCAGGTCCTACGAAGTCTTAACACACCCCCAGCAGCAGGTCAGTCAGCTGTCACCCTTGGTGACAATGATGCCACCTGCGTGTGTGCTCAAGGCTGTACAGTTCCCGTCAAAGCCACGCCTCCGCACAAGGAGCTGCTCACCTTGAGTCCCTGTTCCTGAGCAAGTCCTCCGACCTTTCAATGGTTACTACAAAGTGTCACGGTTTTCACAATGACAGCCAGCCTCTGGGAAGTCAATGAGGACTTGAAAGAAGTGACACAAGGCAACTACAGTGTGTGTGTGTGTGTGTGTGTGTGTGTGTGTGTGTGTGTGTGTCTTTCTCAACCACTATTTACCTTTTTTTTTTTTTTTTGAGTCAGATTTTCAGGTCTTTCATTGAGCCTTGAGTTCAGTGGCTCAGCTAGCTGGCTAGCAAGCCCTAGGGCTCATTCATCTCCCTGTAGCTCTGGCTATCCTGGAACTCACTATTTGGACCAGGCTGGCTCCGAACTCACAGCCTATGATAGGCACATATCTCTGCGCCCAGCTTTTAAAGTGGGTGCTGGGATCCAAACTCAAGTCCGAGTGCTTCTGAGGTGGGCGTTTCACAGATGTCTTCCTAGCTCTGTGAGTGCTTATAAATGAGGAACTCAAGAGTTGTTAGCAAAATGTGATATTTCAATACATGAATACACACATAACTTAAAATTTCCAAAATTGATGAAAGTATCTGAATTTGCTACTACATGGTAAGTTTTATTAACATGAAAAGATGTTTTGTTGGTTTTGGTTTTGATTTTTCTGTCCTGTGTGGGAATTGAACTCAAGGCATTCTAGGTACTAGGCAGGGACTCCACCTTTGAGCTGAACCTCCAAGCTGAAAACAAGTGTTTTTTTTTTGTTTGTTTGTTTGTTTATTAAAATGGAAGTAATTTATTTGGATGTGATTTTATAAAATATAATGCCTAATTTTATAAAACATATAGGAAAATCTCATTTCTGTTTAAAATGAAATTTTCCCAGTGTTTCAGTGAATATAAAGACAACCTAGGATTTTGAAAGATGGTTTATGAGAGATGACTCAGCAAACAGTTCAGAGCACTGACTGCTCTTTCAGAGGACCAGGTTCGATTCCCAGCACCCACGTGGCAGCTCACAACCATCCTCCAGTTCCATGGCATCCAGTGCTCCGACCTCCTGAGCACCAGGCACACGTGTGTTTTAAAGTAATGATTCAACTTTTTGTTTGTTTATTTTTGAGACAAGGTCTCGCTGTGAATTTACTATGTAGATCAGGCTGGCCTTGAACTCACAGAAATCTGCCTGCCTCTGCCTCTCAGGTGCTAGGACTCAAAGGCTGTATGTGTCTTGCTGCTGTTTTCAGGGTTAGGGATGCAGTCTGGGGCCTCACGCTTGGTATTCTGTGGCTAAGCTAATTCCCCAGCCCACTCACGGGCTCTTACACTAAAGATCAAGACACACATGAGGAAAAGACACAGCCTCACTCTGCTCTAGAATCGAAGGCCTCACAGTTCTGCAGGGAAGAGCACCATGCATGCATGACCTGCAGCCCCCGTGGCAGCAGCAGGAAAGAACAGCATGTCTATAAGGAAGTGAGGGTGGGGCTCAGGGGCTCGGAGCCTCAGTTAATTCTTCTTACATTATTTATTTTGTTCTCGTGTGTTATATGTGTGGCTGTGAACCTGTGGAGGCCAGAAGTCAAGGGCAGCTCAGGGAAGAGTTTGTTATTTCCACCCTGCAGGCTCCCGGACTACAGCTCAAGTTGTCTGTCTTGGCAGCAAGTGTCTTTACCCAATGAGCCACCCGGGCTTCATTTTGCTGATATCGCTAAGCATTCTGTCCCCGATCACACTGTCCTTTTGTGATAAGAAATTATAACTCTGCCTATTTCCAGTATCCCAGTCGGTTAAGAGAGCAATGGTTAATTTTATGTGTCAACTTGGCCGGGTTACAGTGCCCAGTTCTTTTACACTGATGTGAATGTTTCTGGGAAGGAACCCACAGCTCGTGAGGCTGAGTCTCCAGGATCGAGGACATATTTTAAAAATTGAATGGGGATACCAAGACTCTACTTTTGAACTCAAGAGTAGTATAAACCTCTCTCTCTCTCTCTCTCTCTCTCTCTCTCTCTCTCTCTCTCTCTCTCTCTGGTTTTTCAAGACATCATTCCTCTGTAACAGCTCTGGCTGTCCTGGAACTCTATTTATAGACAAGGCTGGCCTCAAACTCAGAGATCCGCCTGCCTCTGCCTCCCAAGTGCTAGGATTAAAGGCATGTGCCACCACTGCCCAGTTTATTTTATTATTTTTTAGGTGCTTTGGTGTGAGGATGTCAGATCCTCTGGAACTGGAGTTACAGACAATTGTGAGCTACCATCTGGGGGCTGGGAACTGAACCTGGGTCCTCTGGAAGAACAGCCAGTGCTCTTAACCTCTGAGCCAACTCTATAGCCTCAGCACACCTCTCTCTCCCTCTCTCTCCCCCTCCCTCTCTCTACCCCCCTCTCCCTTGTGGTGATATTGTGTTCCCCAAAATATTGTGTACCCTAATGAACTTATCTGGGGTCAGAGAACAGAAAAGCCACTAGATGCTTAGGATAGGCAGTGGTAGCACACGCCTTTAATCCTAGCATTCCAGAGGCAGAAATCCATCTGTTCAAGGATACAGCCAAGCAAGGTGACTCATGCCTTTAATCCCAGAAAGTGAGCCTTTAATCCCAGGGAGTGATGGTAGAAAGCAGAAAGGTATATAAGGCGTGAGGACCAGAAACTAGAAGCATTTGGCTGGTTAAGCATTTGGCTGGTTAAGCTTTCAGGTTTTGAGCAGCACAGTTCAGCTGAGAGCCATTCGGATATGAGGACACAGAGGCTTCCAGTCTGAGGAAACAGGACCAGCTGAGAAGTTGGCCAGGTGAGGTTAGCTGTGGCTTGTTCTGTCTCTCTGATTTTCCAGTGTTCACCCCAATACCTGGCCTCAGGTTTGATTTTATTAATAAGAACTGTTAAGATTCCTGCTACCCTCTCTCTCCCCTCTCCCTCCTCCTCCCCCTCTCTCCCTCTCTCTCTCTCTCCCTCTCTCTCTCTCCTTTCTCTCTCTCTCCCCTCTCCCTCCCCCCCTCTCTCTCCCTCTCTCTCCGGTTTTTCAAGATAGGGTTTCTCTGTGTAGCTTTGGTGCCTGCCCTGGAACTCTCTCTGTAGACCAGGCTGGCCTAGAACTCACAGAGATCCACCTGGCTCTGCCTCCTGTGTGCTGGAATTAAAGGTGTGAGCCACCGCCGCCCAGCACACCTCTCATTTTTAAAACAAGCAAAACATGGGATGACATTTACAGTTAGCCTAAGCAAATGTAAGTGCAGCGAGGGAATACACCTGGTGTTACTTCTTACCATCTTTGGTCATGTGAAAAGAGGCAAGAATAATGTTTTAGGTGTTGGCCTTTCCCACAGAGATAGGGCATTTTTTATTTTATTTTATTTTATTTTATTTTTTTTATTTCTTTTTTTTTTTTTTTTTTTTGAGACAGGGTTTCTCTGCGTAGCTTTGCGCCTTTTCCTGGAACTCACTTGGTAGCCCAGGCTGGCCTCGAACTCACAGAGATCCGCCTGCCTCTGCCTCCCGAGTGCTGGGATTAAAGGCGTGCGCCACCACCGCCCAGCTAATAGGGCATTTTTTAAAAAATGTTTTTGTTTTTAAGTGTATCTACTTTTTATAGTTTATGTAATTTTTTTAGAAGGCCACCTTGTGGTAAGAACATTTTGCACTCTGTTCCACTCACAGTTTACAGCAAGTTCACAGCCTTTTTCACACAGGCTCCCACGGCATCTTTGGATGCGGATAATATTGGACATTTAAAGAGGCTTTGCAGCAAAATGCCTTTGAGGTAACAGGTTACCCTCCATTGTGGGGTGAGTCTCATCCAGTCAAGCCCTTGAGAGAAATGACTGATGTATGACAGGAAGTTAGAAGGGAACCTGAGCAAAGAGAGGGGACTAATGAGGAGGGGGGAGGTTGGGGGGGGAGGAAAAGGGGATGGCCGGGGGAGGGGAAAGTGTGTCAACAAAATGGTCCTTAAGAACATCAAATACTGACATTTTAGCCAAGTGTGGTGGTGCATGCCTATAATCCTAACACTCAGAAAGGGGAGGATAGAGGATGGAGAGTTTGAGACCAGCCTAGACGATAAGCATGAACCACCACCACCACCACCACCACCACCACCACCACCACTCCCTGCCAAAAAACAAAGGAATTATTAGATACCAAATACAAGCTCTACCTGCTTCATAGAACAAAATAGGAGCTCATAAATGTTAATGAGTAGGGCCAGCAAGAGAGCTCATTGGGTAGATTGCTTCTTGTGCAGGCCCGAGGACCCAGGTTTGGATTCTGAGAACCCATATAAAGGCAAGAGAGGTTTGACCCCACGAAGCTGTCCTTTGACCTCCACAGTGATACCACAGTACGTATGCCCTCTCCCCACACACTGATGATGATGACGACGATGATGATGATGACGACGATGATGATGACGACGATGATGATGATGGTGATAAAATTTAAAACCTTAAAACATGGGACTGGAGAGAAGGCTCAGCAGTTGAGAACACACATTACTCTTTCAGAGGACTTGGGTTCAGTTCCCAGCACCCACATGGCAGTTCACAACCACCCCTACTTCAAGTTTCAAGGACCACAAAGCATATGATCCTTGGTGTACATATATGCATGTAGGTAAACACTCATGCATAGAAAATAAAACATCAGCAAGAAACAGTCTATAAGAAGCATTTCATTAGCTCTGAAGTAGATCTAAATAACACTCCAGGAAGTGAAAATGTAAACGATTCATCTTTAAAATGGGAGTCATTTTCCATTTAGACAGAAGAGAAAATCAGTGAACTGGAAGACAGGTAGAGTCTTGCCAGAATACAGTTCAGAAGCAAATAGTGCAAGAGCATTTTTCAGAAAGCAGTCCAGAAATAATATAAAAAGTGAAAAAGATTAATCTAATCAGATCCAGTAAATTTGAGAGATGTCTCCAAAGAGGTAACGACTAACATTTTGCCAAGGTGGTTAAAGACACCAGTCCTTGGACCCAAGAGTCCAGGTACACACAAGCAGGGGATGGGAAGAAATGCACACAGAGACCTAGGACTGTAAACATTCAGAACTCCAAAAACAGAGGAAAGCTGAACTCAGCACCTGAAGGCCCCATGTGTGTGTGCAGAATATGATAATATATAAATAACATAACACAATATAAATAAAAATAAAGAAAAAAAAAGAGTCAGGTGTGGTGGCACATGCCTTTGAACCCAGCACTCGTGAGGCAGAGGCAGACAGAGCTCTGTGAGTTCGAGGCCAGCCTGGTCTCTATAATGAGCTTTAGGAGCTAGCTAAATGTAGCTGCCTCAATAAAAATAATTAATTAGCTAATTAATTAATTAGAGAGAAAAAGAAAGAAATAAGAGAGGCTGTATGAAGCAATTTAATAGTGTAAGGGCAATTTTTTTTAATCTGGTGTGGCTAAAAAGATTAAGCCAAAGCATTACTAGAAATGAAAAAGAACTGTTACCTAATTCACTAAAAAGATACACAAATTCTACACCCATATGCACCTTAAATTCTCTACTCCTTAACGTCAGATAAAGCAGTTACTGCCCACTCACTCTGTTCAAGGCCGTATCAGAGTCCTAGCCTGACAACATGCCACACAGGAAACAAGTCAAATGTTAGAAGAAACGAGAAAGATCCAAACTGCCACATGCAAACAATGTTACTAACCACACAGAAAACCCCAAGGAAACCAAGGTGAATTATTATGATCCAGAAGAGAATCTGTCAACCAACATATATTTCCACATAGTAAAAAATGTTGATAAGAAAACTTAATGTTTAGAAAAAATGCCATTATCATGGCAAACGTATATCATTTAAATCTAACAAAAGGTATACAACACTGGTTTAGAGAAAAAATATACCTTGTTACAATACAAGGAAAGCCTTAAGGTTAAATTGGAGTCACTGAGACGGCTCAGTAAGTGAGGACCTTGCCCCAAGCCCGATGGCCTGAGTTTGATTCCTGAAGCCCACGTGGCGGGTTGAGAGCCAGCTCCTGAAAGCTGTCCTCTGACTTCTACACACATGCCATGGCACACACAGGACACCCCATGAATAAATGTAATAATAATAATAACAAAAGATCCAGTCAGTGTTCCTGGAAAGACACGCCAACCCTGTACACCACTCACAAGCCAAGTCTAGTTAGGGGAAGACTTACAGACTTAGAGAGGAGGCTCAACCCAGTCAGCAACTTAGGAGAGCACTACTGTACCCTCACAACGGGTAGAATGTTAAAAACAAGACAAAAGCTGGGCACCATGGTGCACACCTTTAGTCTCAACCCTCAGGAGGCAGGGGCAGGTGGGTCTCTGTGAGTTCAAGGCCAACCTGGTCTACAGAGTGAGTTCTAAGACAGCCAGAGCTACATAGTGAGGTCCTATCGCGAATAAAATAAAATAAATAAATAAAAACAAGACAAAAATACCAACTCAACAAAGAAAAAGTTGACAAATTCTATGAGACTGAAACAGGAGGAGAAGCAGCAGGAAGCGGAGGAGCTGGAGGAGAAAGAGAACAAGAAGAGAAGCAGCAGGAAGCGGAGGAGCTGGAGGAGGGGGAACAAGAGAAGCAGCAGGAAGAGGAGGAGCTGGACCAGGAAGAGGAAGAGGAGCTGGAAAGGCAGAGCCCCAATGGGCACTAACAGTAGTAAGGATCAATCAGCTGTGACATATTCCCACGGTGGACATCCATCTACACAGGAAGAGAACAGCGACAGCACACGGTAGGGATGACCACACCTAACTTGACCCTGGTGTCAAACCTACCGGGAGGAAGAAAGCAACCCCCTGAGGATGACATACAGTTCGCTTCTTTTCATATAAAGGTGATAAAAAGTCGGCTTTCCAGTGTCTTAGGGACGTGTGTGTAAACGTAATTATAAAGCAAGCAATGGGATGATGCTGTCCAAAGGGGCCTCCTTGTGGACACTAACATCCTCATTTTTAACAAAACTACTCAATGTGAGCACGCATTTTATTTCATTCTCCCCTTTCACACATTTTATTTCATTCTCCCCTTTCACGCATTTTATTTCATTCTCCCCTTTCACGCATTTTATTTCATTCTCCCCTTTCACGCATTTTATTTCATTCTCCCCTTTCACGCTTTTATTTCATTCCTTTAATTGTGCAGATATTCAGGAAATATTTTATTGATTTGATACATTTCACTATCAAATGTTAAATCTGTCTTATTTCCATAATCTTGGCTAGTGTGCCCAGACTCCAATGGTCTCTGCTTCGCTTCTTGGAGGACTAGCCCCTTGAAGCTTCACTCTTGGGCAGGGGTGGAGGCAGAGGGATTGAATGCCCCAAAAGGTGCAAGGCCTTGGGGATAAAACCCCGCCCACACCCTCTCTCTTCCTCTTCCCTCCCCTTGTTTGGTCTTAGACAGAGGCTGTCTATGAGCTGATGGTCCTCCTGCCTCAACCTCCCCACAGTTAGGATCACAGTCTGGGCCACAACCATTCGCCATTCTGTTACCGATTCAGTCTAGAGGACCTTGAGATGCAGGGCTTTCTTGGTGGCTTGTCTCCGTGGTGGTGCAGATCCGGTGCTGCGTGCCCCTCCCCCCAATCCCTGTACCTTTCTGGCAACCTGAGCCTGAGCTGCCAAGACCTACCCCCTCCTTGCCAGCAGGGCTCAGACTCGGAAGACATTCTTTGTTCTAATGATGTCCACATTGAGTAACTCGAAAATAATGTTACTTTCCTAAAAAGACAGAGTGCTTCAAACTTGGTCTGAACGTTAACCAAGGAGGGATGTCTCTGCTGTCCCAGAACTTGGAGGCAGAGGCAGGCAGATCTCTGACTTCGAGGCCAGTCTGGGCTACAGAGCGAGCTCTGGAATAGCCAGGGCTACACAGAGAACCCTGTCTAGAAAACAAATAAATAAACAAAAAAATAGCAGACCTGAGTTTGATTCCAGCACCCATTTCAGGTGAGTCACAGGTACCTGTAATTCCATCTCCAGAACTGATCTGACACCATTGGCCTCCTCGGGCACTAGTACTCACAAGCACACAGACCCACATACATATACACAATCAAAAAATAATATAACAAATATTGTTAAGAGGAAAAGGGTTAACCAGGGAGTCACAGAAAGACCTGGTATCAGTATGTCACACACACACACACACACACACACACACACACACACACACACACACACACCCGTGTGACTGAACCTCTCAAAACTCCCTAGCTCAGCAGACCTACATCTGTAAAACAGTGATGTAAGAAGTACACTGGGAGTTCTTAGAAGCTGTGGCTATGAGAAGTCAGTACACACTATCTAACGCACGCATTGCTTCCGTTTGGAGGTTCACCAGATGGGTTTGTTCTTGCATTCCATAATTCACAACTTCGGGCTTTACACCCTCCTTCTACTTCCGCCAGAGAGGAGACACTCGGCATCCCCACACTTGGCAATAAAGGTCGAATACTATATTAATTTTTGGCAGGAGTTAATAGCTTTCCCAATAAGCTGAGATTCTTGTCGTGTATTTGTTTGCACTTGCAAAAGGCACCAACAAACCCACAGAAAGCATAACTGAGAACTGGTAGAGGAAGAAATGTTGATTCCCAAATTCCTCTTTTGGGAATTCAAAATACACAAAAGCCCCAGCTGCTCTAGATCCCTCCCACCAGAAATTAGCAGATAAGTTATCATTGAAATTCAAAGTTGTGACATCTTTAGATAAATATTTGTCCTTGATTTTCCACAGCCTCAGATGCAACAGAAATCTGGAAGGCTTCGCTGTCTGGCCCAGAGAAGATCTTTTTAAAATCGACAGCTCTAAAATGTGCTTGAAACGGAGCCTAGGCTGGATTTTGGCGGCAGATCTGCCAGCCACTCTTGTCTTGGCACCACCGGGTCCCGGCCTCTGCCCCCCCGCCACCTTCAGCCTGCTCCTGAAGATCCCTTCTACCCCTTAATGCCATGGATTTGGTACCTCTTATCAGAATTCCTCTCCTACTGTGCCCACCCCAGGAGTGCCGAGAAAGCCTTAGGAAGGATACCACAGGAAAGACTGTTAAAGACTTCTAAACTTAAAACAACGTCACTATGGGCAAACTGCTCCCCCAGACAAGAGCAGAAGCAGTTCCCTCAGATAACCCCTCTGGCTGGCGGCTGGCTTCAGCCCTCTATCCAGCTGGCCACTTCCCTTATACAGGTAGCTCCTGCCCAGCTGGAAGTCAGTTCTGGCAAAGTAATGAGGCCTTTGCCTCTCGACCAGGACTGGGGTACCTTCCTACACAGCAGAGGCCCAGGACTGGGGTACCTTCCTACACAGCAGAGGCCCCAAAGCGGGGAATGTACCGATTATTAGAGGAATTTCTCCCTCATCTCAGCGTCAGCTGAAGAGGCCTCTGTACCCCTCCCTGATCTTTCATCCTGAGAAGAGAGGACACAGAGAATCCGGTCCTGGGCTATCCTCTGCCTGCGGTGTTTAGACCGTGGACAATATGGAGTCTATAATTTACGTTTGTATAAAATCGTTTATCCCTTCTCCAAGTATGTGTGTCTACAGAGTAATTAGGTATATTTTCCCATATGTCAGTCCTTCCCGTCTGTGTCATCTGTTACAGAGGGTTATTGGTTTTCCTATTCAGCCTCCCAGGCTCCCCCACCCCACCCCCACACTCCTCTCCTCCTCCACCACACACACACACACACACACACACACACACACACACACACACACACACACACACACACTCAAGCTTTCCTCCCCTTTGCCCCCCTCTCTCTGTTAGACAGTGTCTCTCAGTAGCCCAGGCTGGCTTCGAACTCTCAGCATGCTGTCTGTCAGCAGCAGCCCTGTCCGCAGCCAGCTGTAGACGTCTGCGGCCCCAGACCTCACATTAGAGGCTAAGCGCCCCCCCCCCCTCCTCCGGTCAGGAACATAGGAACTGCTGGATACAGTAGCCCAAGGGCGATCAAATCTGCAGGGACTAGAGCACTAATCGGGCGTTCCTCCCGTGTCTCCCAGGTCACCTTCCTGTCCCCCCCCACCCGGGGGCCACTCCTCATCAGGGCCAGGGCCACGCCCCACGCCCTCCCTCAGCCACTCCCAAGGCCTGGCGCTGGGGTCCCATCCCGCCTGGTGGGTGTGGCAGGGAGGCTGCACCACCCCTTGCGTGTAAAAGGGGCCGGATGGGCCGGGACGGGTCTGGCAGCCACACCCACGTCCCTCTCCATCCTTGGTCCCCTTCCCTCCGGGGCCCCAGTCCCCTGAGACTCCTTACTCTTCCTCCCGGGGTCCTCGTCCCTTGTCCCTTTAGAGTTCCTGCCCCTCCGCGGTCCCCCCAGAGTTCCCGTTCTCTAGGGATCCCCATCCCTCTAGGGTCCCCCATTCTTTCAGAGTCCTGTCCTTTAAGGTATCCTTCCTCTGGGATCCCCACCCCAGTCCCGGTCCCTCCGGGATCCCCATCCTTCTACCCCGGCACCCACCCCATCCCTCCAGCACACCCCCCCACCCCCCGACACACACACCCCATGCCAGAGCTCGGCGAGGAGCGGGTGGAGGATCTCGGCGGCCGCCCCCTCCCCCGCCTTATAAAAAAGAAATTGACTTTTGTTTGGAGTTTGTGAAAAGTGGGGCTCGGGGCCCAGTCAATGGGGCGCCCCGCGGCGCGGGCTGAGTGGGGCTGGAGCGCCGCGCTCCGCCGCGGCCCCAATTAATCCGCCCTTTGTGCGGCCCGCGCCGCCCCCGGCGCTCAGCCCGCGGCATTGTTCGGCCGCGCCGGCCGCGGGATTTACCCTTTTCAAACAGCGCGTTTTGTCCGGCGCAGTTCGAGCGGAAGTTTCTCACTGACAATTTGCCCCAAATAGATAGATTTGTCAGCAGCGACCTTCGGGAAGGAAGCAAAAAGCCACCGGCCTGAAGGTTGGGCCCCCAGACCAGGGACTCGCCGCCCCAACCCGGGACCCCCGCGCACCCGCGGCCGGCGGCTGCGCTCCGCGCCGCGCTTTTCCCCATCTGTGAAATGGAGCGGCGGGCGAGCCGGCAGTCCGGAGCTCGGCTCGGCGGGCGCCCATCCCCCGGGTCTCCTCTCTTCCCCAGCCTCACTTCTGCAACTGAAGGGCAAAACCCCAGCCAGGCCCCGGGCCGCCGCGCCCGCAGCTGGAAAGGTGGGTCACCCCGACGTGCTCAGAAGAGTGCACGTGCGGCCCCTCTTTTCTGCCCTTCTTAACAGAGATGTCAACGGAGTTAAGTCACAGGTGGTGCCTTTGTAAGGCCGGCTATTGTCTCCTCATAAGTCAAGATAGAAAACGCTTTGTACTGCTCGGCCGGCCATGATCTGCAGCTCTCGACTTGGGAGTCGGCTCGTTAGACTGCCCCACCCCCACCCACCAGAGACATTCTCCTACCAAATGACCTCACTTAATAAGCAAATTTTAAGTGGGGGTAACAAGCTGTTGGTGAGAAGAATAGTTACTGATTTCTTCTTCACTTAATGGCGAGCTCGAGTCTTAAAATACACACACCACACAGAGCTGCGAGTGCTCCCAGGACCGGAGCTGCAACTCCTGCGGTTTGCTCATTTTTCTATCTCCCTGTGAAAAACGCAAAGGTGGGGTCTCCACCGTAGCTGTTTCAGCTGTACCCCAGCGATGGTTTCCCTCCCTTCCGGAAAGATTTTCTTTGCTTGTTGCACAGGAGAGAAAAATTGAAACAACACAGCAGTGTTTTTTTGTTTACCCATCAGGTGAAAGCACGCTTCAGCACCACGCGGAGGAAGCCCTAGGTGGTCTTCAAACAACATTTCAGCGGTTAAGAGCTACAATTTAGCGTCGATGACAATGCGCACACAGTGTCAACAGTATTTAAACAAACATCCCAGACAACAGAATAATGGTTATTAACGATGATGCTTGGAGCTCCTGACACATTTCCTACGGCTGTCTGCAACCCAGCAGCTGCGAGCCAAGCCAGCCCCCCCTCACCCACCCACCCCCCGGGAAAAAAACCCCAAACCTGTTTCAGTGCATCATTTAAACGTCTCATTAGCAGTCATATGTTCCAGAACAGTCCCTTTGAGTGCAACTAAAGTGAATGGCTTAGTAGAAGCCATGGAGCCCGCGGTAGGAACGTCTTCCATGCCCAAAAGACTGTAAGCACTCTGCTGGAAAGAAAACGCAACAACCTCTGCGATGCTGATAGCGGCCTGCTTGCTGCCCTATGACCTCCAGCACAGGCTGACAGAGCTGCAAATGGCAGAGGTCTAGCCTGCTCACCCTTGGACAGGTGTTTTCAAAACTGGTTAAATTGTGTTACTGTACTAAAGCACACACCTCCCTGGGGTTTGAAGATACTAAAGGAATCAAAAGGAAAGAGAGAGGGAGGGAGGGAGAGAGAGAGAGAGAGAGAGAGAGAGAGAGAGAGAGAGAGAGAGAGAGAGAGAGAGAGAGAGGCTGTTTTGCATAATTTCTTTCTCCCTCTTCCAAATACTAAATTTAAAATTCATGTTAGAGCTAGGATTTTAGCTCGGTGGGAGAGGATGGTAGGCCCTGGGCTTGATCGCCAGCAAAGCAATCCATCAACAAAAACTACTTTAGTGATAAGGGCCTTTTAGAAAGAACTCATTCCCTGTACACCCCCACATATACATATAATTCAAACCACTGTTTAACTAAAGCAACTGGAAATGCCTGTGAAGTATAGAAAATTGGCTAAGTACACATTATTGTAACTAAGCATAAATTCAAGGACTAAATTGTAAGTACCTTCATTTTGCATAGTTCTTTTGCATAGTTATTTAGTATCCTCTCAGCACTAAAAGACCTCAAAACATCAAAGAATCTCAGCTTTAAGAAAAGGGCACCTGAACATTTGTATCCTGTCTTGCAGAGGTACACATGAATTGTATGTGGTGAGGGTGGGCGTGGAGAAACTGGATGTTTCCAATATTTCATTAGTTAGTATTCTAATCTGATAGAAATGTTAGACTTCAAATCACTGTTTCGCCTGCCCCAAATTCCGTGTCCCTTCCATGTGAATTTTTCCAAACAGATGAGAAAGTCTTGCAATCTAGTTCTTGAGTTGTGAACTCCTGTACCTGAAAGGCCAAATCCTGTGCTCCCAGCAAGCAATCATCGCATGCCCTGAAGCATGAGATCTGATTACCCCTATCATCATCTTGGCTTGCCTAGATACAGATGTTATTAACGGCTGTAGTTTAGCCAACCCTTTTTTAAAGCGCAGCTGCAGCGTTTGACTTGGGGACCTCCTGTGAATCTCACTGGTTGACTCCTCTCAAAGCACTTGGGCTTGGGGGTGGGGTGGGAGAGGAGGGAGGAGACTTGTTTTGTTTTGGAGGGTAGATTTTTGTGGGTCTTTTTGTTTTGTTTTTGTTTTTTTTTTTTGTTTTTGTTTTTTTTTTTTTAGCAGACTTTTCCTTAAATAGCCACTCTGCATCTTTGTAAGTGATGCGGATTCTGAAATTACTGAGAACAACAGAGTACTGTGTGAACTGCACCCCTTGGAAACAAAGATACCAGGGTGTTGGATGTCTCACTGAGATTGATATTAAAGACTGTAAGTATTCTCCAACGTGTTAGCCACATTTTAACCACGCTACCGGTTTTAACACTTGTTTCTGTTAGTGCTGAAATGAAAATTTATTTTTAAGCTAAGAGGCCCAATTTGTCAATTCACATTGATCAGATTTGGTGATTAATTGCTTATTCTAATCATTGGCTTTTTCAGAAAAAGATCCCCCAGGCTTACCATCCCTCAGGACACAGAGAGGGATTTGAAGGACAGTGTGAGGTGACATAGGGTGAGACTGCAGAGACACTGCACCTGTCCCTTCAGGATGCACAGGACACTGCTCCTAATCCTCAGGGTCTCAATGGGAACTGAGGGAAGCTGTGTTAGTTGGAGCTTCCAGAAGCTCCTGGGAGATGAGGGTGGCTTCCTGCTATAGAATGGATATTCAAGAAGAATCAGAGATCTGGATTCTTGGGTGGTCTATGTTTTCAGATGAGTGACTGAGGACAGGATTTGTCTTTTGAAGGGTCCCAGTTTCCTCATTTTGAGGGAGTACTGAGCTTCGTTCTGATTCGTGTGCTCTGAGAGTCCGGATGGGTGGCCAGGCTCTCCCTGGATGGAGCCTTCTTTGTGCTTCTCTTGTCAGGCTTTTATCTCAGGAAGTCAAACTCTGCTGAACCTTGAGGTTTGGGGACCTTGAGCCTGTTCCTACACCTTTTCACCCACCCTGTCCCATTGCGGGAGCTTTGTGACTTCCACCAAGCAGGCTCACTTATGTGTCCCACCTGATAAGCCCTACTGGAGCCAGGCTCGCAGTGGGCGGGCGCCTCTGTGTGAGCATTGTTAGTGCAAGGTGCAGTGAGGTTCTAGATGCCTCACCTCTTTGACTCTAGAACTGAATTTCTTCTGCCAAGTGGTGTGTGTGTGTGTGTGTGTGTGTGTGTGTGTGTGTGAATGCAGAGACAGGATTTGTTTGTTAAGGGAACAGGTCTGCCACACAGAACAACTGCATGCTTCTTCCCATTAGTGTGAAGTAATGGACCTTTCTCAGCAGCACGGTTTTGGGTTTTGTTGAGAGAAAACCTGCAACTCAGTGCTTATTGTTTTCTGGAGGAACTGGAGTTGCTTTCTGGATGGTTCTCAGTGTTGTTTGTTTGTTTGTTTTTTGGTTTTTGTTTTGTTTTGTTTTGTTTTTTCTGAGTAGAGTTCGAAGCCAAGCAACATGTGAAGAGGCCTGAGGAAGAATCGAAGAACCGGAAGCAAGCCTGGCAACAGTTTTTTTCAGCCTGCCACTTAGCAAAACCTTACTAGGCACCTGCTATACGCTGGGCTCTGCCCCATGACCCACGCACTGGGCAAGCGACAACCAGGGGCTGACTATCAATACAACTTAGAAGTCAGAAAAACAAAACAAACAAACAAATGAAAAACCCACCTTTCTCCTTCAAGAAAACAAGCAGCCAGGTAAGAAGAAGGAAAGGTCTCTGAGTTCCCAGCCAACTTCAACAGATCTGCTTGCCCGGAAGCAGCCTTTCCCTGCTCTGGGAGAGGGGCAGAGAGGGGAGAACATGGCAACATCTGGGGGTCTGGGGGGACAGTGGACGGCAGAGCTAGCATCACACCCAGACGGTCCCCAGGGCTCAGCATGTTCCTGTCAACTGCTCTCATGCAGCCTAGTGAACAGAATTGAAGCCCTGCTTTAAACTGGTTGGATGGCTCTCTACTGGAGGAAAGAGCTGGAACAGGCCCAGTCTAGAGGGAGCACACTCAGAGCGTGTGCTGAACCCGAGGGCAGCTTTCCCGGATCCATGTGTAACTCGGGGTGCTGCTTGCTGATCCAGGGACCTTTGGATACTTTTCCAGCATTCCCTGCATTTACCTCCACCTAAAACCATTTAAAAACATATTTTGTATGGATGGCTGTTTGGCCTGCATTTTATGTGTGCACCACACGCATGCCTGGTGCCCATGGAGGCCAGAAGAGGGCGTCAGATCCCCTGGGCCTGGAGTTACAGATGGTTGTGAGTTTCCTGGTGAGTTCAAGGACTCAAACCCAGATCCTCTGAAAGAGCAACAAGCACTCTTAGCTGAGCCAACCCTCCAGCTCCCCTCCCCAACACCATTTTTAATGCGTCTGCCCCCCCCCATCTCTTTGAGTAAGAAAGGGGCCATGCTATTAATCTCCTACATCCCCAGGTGGCCCATGGTGGGTTATTTGATGAATCAATCAGGTGGACTGGTGGGTTCTCCCTCTTATTTTTCTCCTGAACCAAAATGCAACCATCCCGCAATGCAGTATGCCTGGCTGGGGTTACAAGCTGCGGGTTAGGCTGAGAGCAGCAGGCTCACAGAGTGAGGGAGGAGGCAGAGCATAGTGGTGTATACCCTTAGCCCCGGGCACTTGGGGGAGAGGGGCTGGCAGAGGCAGGCATGCTCTGTGAGGCCAGCCTGTTCTACCTGGCCAGTTCCAGCACAGCTGAGGCTACCTAGTGAGACCTTGTCTTGAAAACGGGGGACTAGCTTTGGCCCTGGCCCTGGAGGACCTCTAGGTTTGGCTTTTCCTCCTTGCCAACCTGCAAACTTATCTTTGTCTCCGCTACAGATGTTTCTGAGATGAGTGTCACGACAGCCTTTTATCAATCCTTTCCCTGGAGAGTCTCAGAGGGGAAATTTGTGTAACTGAAAGTTGAACCAAGTCACAAGGCTTTTAATAAATACCAATCTGGAGGCCAGAGAGGTCTAGTCACTTGCCCAAGGTTGCACAGCTAGTTGGGGCGGGATCTGAATTCCCGTCTCCTGGTTTCCTTGCAGGGCCTGGAGCAGGCCCCTCGGGAAGTCTGCCAATGACTCCATTCTTTCCCACATTCTGTGGCACCTCCTATGAAGCGGGCAGCGTGTTGAGCCCAGTGGATGGGAAATGAAGTCAGTCTTTGCTCTACTAAAGATTTTTTCTTTGAGCTGTGTCCCAATTAGCTCCAGATTTCCACAGTTTAGAGCCAGGGTCCCCGTGGCCTTCAGCCGGCTGGCATGAGCAGAGGCCAGCCGGCCTTTGGGCTCCGGGCTTCTCTGCGATCTGGGGGTTGAAGCTCAGGCCCGCCAGCCTATTCTGCAGCTAGTTGGTGCCTTTACCACCGAACCAATCATGCCAGAAAGTCATCACTATGATTTCAGAACTGTATTGTGAATTATGCAAAGCGCGCGGATAATTACAGTCGGACGCCCAGAACACAGAACGCATATGCTGCGGGGTGGGTAGCCCCCTATGGTGTTTGCCAGAATTGAATAGTCCTCTCTCTCTGTGTGGGGTGGGGGTGGGGGTGTACGCACCCTTGCCTGTTTAGCGGGTTCCTTGGCACCTAGTTCCATTAGGAGTTAGTGCCTGGAGAAGGAACACTCCGGTTTTGGTTGGGGGACAGTTTTGACGAGCTTGGGAGTCTTTTTTCATAAGTTTTGGTGTCTGTAAATGAGTCATCAGGCTCATGTCTCATGCGAGAGAGGTCATTTGAAATCCAGGGCAGCCATGTCCTTCTACCTCCCCAGCTTGGGCACCTGAAAATCCCCTTCCTGGCCACACAGCCTTAAACTTCTCCCCGAAGACAAGCCCAGGTCTAGCCCCCGTCACCATTTGCCCTCCTCGTTGCCCGCGACAAATTAGTTCCACTTGAAGGTCTTTGTCCTTGACCAAGCGCCCCCTTCTGCCACCACTTCGCGATGGTGGCGTTGGCGGCAGCAACAATTGGATTTCTGGCAAGAGCTAGACCCCGAGGACCTGAAACCGAGGCTGGCACCCTGTCTCTAACCGGAAATGCCTTTCCCCTCTGGGCACTGAGTTCGAGTTTAAGCTGTGCTGAGAGCAGGGCTGGCTGGCAGCCCAAGTTGGCTGTCAAAAAAAAAAAAAAGTAATTTTCTCCCCTGTCACCTAAAAATTCCCACCATACCCTAAACTCGTCCCAGTTTGTAAGGCCACAGAGGAGAGGTGGTACGGGAAGCCATCACCCGCCTCTCGGTTGTTCTGGGTGGCCGGGCCCCCGTGCCGGGTGGCTGCTGTGTGTGGTGCACAGGGTCCCTTGCCTCGTGGGGCTCGGGCAACCCGGGAAAGTTGCAATCACGTGCGGCGAGCGCGCAGCCCTTGTGGTTTGGGACCCGGGCGGGCCGTGGACCTGCAGCCCGGGCGAGCCCTCGGGGGACGCCGGCAGGCCCCGCAAGCTCACTGCGGCGGGCCGTGAGGACAGGGAGCTGCGGCGGGGTTGGGCCAGCGCCCCGAGGGAGAGCCGACCACCGCTCCCCTCCCCCCCAACTCTGTGCAGCGCGGGAGGCGTGACCTCTGACCCCTGGCCGGGCCCACGCCCGGAGGAGAGGCTGGCAAGCTCTTGTTCGACAAGTTCAAGCTGCCGAGGGAGCTTAAATAGAATTAATCTCTTAGAGAACGGAGATCACTGCTCCCTCGGCGCGCGCTGTCCCCGCGCCGCCGCGCCACGACCAGGACGCCGGAGAGCTCTGGAATTCGGGATAGGCGATCGGGGTGGGGAGGGAGGTGGCGGTGCTCCCCGGGGTCTCCGGGCCTGCAGGGGGAAGCCGGCGATGCCCGCTGGGGACCAGCCGCTGGAGGGAAGGCTTCGCCTTCCAGCAGATCCAGAGCACGTAATGGAGGCGAGAGGACTCGGGCAGCTCCGGGTGGGCCCGGTTTGCTTGCAAGAAGCTGGCGAAGCCCCGCCGCCGCCGCCGTGCCCAAACCCTGCACGCCAAGGCCGAGGGACCGCAAGACCCCCAGCCCAGGCCCCAAGTCCGCGTCCTCGGCTCTGGCTTTCCATACATAGTTGCAAAATGAATAAATTACTTACCTCGGGCCAGATCCAAGTTTTACCCAACAGAAGGGGCGCGGGACCAACAATGAACCAACTCACATGACCATGTCCGGGCGCGCACAATCACACACAGACACAGCCACCCAATTTCTTCCACGAATCTATGTGTCTGGCACTCTGGAGAGAGGGGGGAAAGCGTTTTGAGACAGCCCCGTCACCCCTCCCCTTCTCCCTTGCCGTGAAATATAAAAATTCATTTTTATTACAAGAGCGGCACCGTCCTCACCATCACGCACGCACGGAGGGAGCCGCACTCGCGTATTCACACTCTAACTCGTCAGCTCCCAGAGCGCCTGCATTTTCTTTGGAAGCCGCTTGGAGGTTCATTAATATCATTAGCATTTAACCCCCTCCCTCTTCCCATCTCCTCCCCGCACATGGCTGACGTCAGACCCCGCCAGGAGTTGGGGGAAAAGCTAAGTGGGCCAGGGACGCCCTATTCCCCTCCCCGCGGCTGCCTGTCAGAGCGCTTCTGGAGATATTACCCGAGACCCGGCCCGCAGCGACAGGCACAAAGTCACAGGGTAATGAACTTCGGGGACCCTTCGCGGCGGCGTGCTCGGCTGTCCCCGGAAACTCGGACCTGGCCACCTCTTCCCTTAGAAGATCTCCCAGCCATCTAGTTCCCCCTCTCGGCGGGCGCCGGGGCTCCGGCAGCGCGGAGCTCCTCTGCCTCGGAGACCGCGGCTGTGATTTTCGTCTTTCCGGAGAAGATCCGCGGTCTGTAGAGATCTGCTCACTGGGCACGCCTGTGCGGAGCGAGAGGTTGGAAACTGAGTAGCAGGAATGGGGAAGGAGAGGAATCTTGCCCTTCTTGCTCCGTAGGAAGACCATTTCTGTGCCTCCATCTCTGTGCTCCCACATTCCCCTGGTGCTGTCCTCCCTCTCCAGCCTGCCTGTCCTTCTCTCCATCCGTCTGTTCCAGCCTGTGTCCACAGCAAGCCGCATTCCCAACAGCTGCGGTTTTGCTAGAGCCGGGAAGAAACTTAAGGATGCTTCCATTTCCACTGTGGAACGAATTCTGAGCGCCGGGAGAGCAGGGCGGCATACAACCAATAGCCACCTGTCCCGCCCCAGAGCCTTGCAGGCTGGAGGGCGGCTGGAGAGCGGCGGCGCCCGGCGGCGGCGACGTGGGCGCTGCGGGCCGGGACTCGGGCGGTGCCCACCAACCGCTGCGCCCCGGGACCGCCAGCATGAGCAAGCCCGCCGGATCAACAAGTGGGTACCTCTCCGGCAGCCGCGGGGTCCCGGCGCGTGGCCTGGGGAGGGCAGGCTGGGAGGCCGGGGAGGTCCTTCCCGGAGCTCGGCGAATTTGAGCCCCGGACTGGGACTCTCTCGGGAGTGTGTGTCCGCTGGCCTAGCTCCCCTCGGACTGTCGCGTCGGAGCGTTTCGGGAAACTGAGAGAGCAATTTCGTTGCTTCTGGATGCTAGCATCCCCGGTCGCCCCGGTGGCGGGCGAGGTTGCGACCCGCCGCAGCCCACCGGTCCAGCCAGTGGTTTCTATTTAGCTGCCAGGTGCTGCGGGTGGGAGGGGTGAGGCGGGGGCGGGAACTGGGCCGCAGCTCCAGGCGGCGGCACAATAACGCGGCCGCTCCAAACGGAGCTCCAGAGCGCAAAAGCAACTCCGCAAAGCGGATTTTGAATGGAATGCTTTGCACCCCGTTTCTAGCTATTTCAAATAATCCTGCAAAACTGGGAAGCAGAAACCATTTAAAAGTCACATTTTTCCTTAATCCTAAATCCGCGTAGGTCATAACTGGGGAATGTAAAGTATGGCGAGCTACTCGAGCAAAGAAAGGACCAAATCCCTAATCCCAAGGACTTTCCGAGCGGGAGCCCAGCACCGGCAGGAGTCCGCGGCCTGCTCTCTCGGGGCGCTTCTTCCCTCCCTCCCACTTCCTCTCGGGTGGAACGGCCAGCTGCAGCTGACCTCTACCGACTTCCCGAGGCAGGAGTGCAGGGCTACTCGGGTGTGCGAGGGAATTTGCGAGCAGAGTCTGCGGAACCTGGGGGTGCGTAGGCCTGAGCCGGCGTTGGGAGGGTGCCTGCAGGGTGCTCCAGTCTCCCCGCGGGTTTTCGGTTCCCGCCTTCCGCGGGCTGGAGGCTGTGAGTTCTGGGGTCCGTGCAGAGTGCCCACACCCTGGAGCTCTCCAGCCACCCGTGGTGTTTTCTCCTATAGCATTTTTGGCGCTCCCTGTGGGTTCCTTCCCACCTCCTCCCCCTTGGCTCGCCCTCATTGTCCCGAGTCTTTGAAAAGTTGGGAGAGTCCTAGATACTTCTGAGGACTGATAATGAAGCCTCTCTTAGGATGGATGCAATTCCGGCCTCCACCTCCCTCCCCCGTAAGAAGCAGGCTGTGTTTTCATTTTTGTGCGTTTGTTTTGGTTTGAGTGCTGAGTTTGAAAATTAGAATAAAGCGAACGTCAACAAAATGAGAATAAAGGAAACGTTCAGAGCTGGGGCCGAGAGAAGGAACCTCCTTCACAGCTTCCACGCACAGCCGACCCTTGCAGGACCGCGGTTCCCTTAGCCTCGGCCTCTCCGTGCCCTAGCTGTTCGGATCTCTCGGAAGTAGTGCAGGCTCAAAAAAAAAAAAAATTTTTTTTTTTTTTTCTGGGTGGGTGCTTTCCCCAAGAGAAGCAGAAGGAGGAGGCCTTTCCCGTGGCTGTAGAGATCTCCAATGCAAAAACTGAAGTTGAAGGGACCTGGACTGGCCTCCCCGCACGCACGTTTACCCTGGGACAGCCGGACCTGTCTCTGACAGTAAAGACCTGTTGGGACTTTTGCCCTTTTAGAGCTCGAAGCTTCCAGAGAAACTTGAAAAGCGGGGCTTCGGGGATGAGGCAAAGAGTGGGCGCGCGAAGCTCAGCTTCCAGGTCTGCACCAGGACTCCTGTAAACTAGACAGATGCAGGGCAGACTCTCCGGATCGGGGGTCAGAGTGGGCACACGGCGTGCCAGGGCACTTTCTGAGGAAACTTGCGTTTTTTAACTTGCTAAGCTGGAGTTCGGCCTTGCAGGCCTGGAGCCTCCATTTAGGGTCGCGATGGTGGAAGTGGCCCTCAGGGAAAGGCGGCAAATCCCCGCCAGAAGCGGCCGCTTCTTCTATGAAGTTTTCAGACCCTGTCTGTGGCCAGCGGGAAACCCACGGCCCTGTGGCCTAGGCAGTGAGGGGGTCTGCGGCCGCGGGGCGGGTCTGGACCCTGCCGGGCGGGGAGGTCTTCATCTTCGCCCGGCTGGAGAGCAGAGCGTTGTCACCCGGATCCCCGCCTGGGTGGTAACAAGACCCTGGCCAGTCACCCTTGCAGTCCAGACTAACTTCTTTCAACAGCCTCTGATGGTAATTACAGTAATCGAAGCTGCCATATATCTTTAGGCAATTATGACACACAAAAAGCCCCGAGGGGACCCCCTGGGGAGGGAAGTTAAGAACCGTTTTCCAGCCTCAGGAAACTCGGCTTGACTCACGTCTGAGCTCGCCCGGGCTAGCTAAAAGAGAGGAGCTTTGCAGCAGCCAACCAGCTTGTCTGTGACCCCAAGTCACCTTAACGTGGCTGGGTGGCGGAGTCGGACGCGTCGACCCTCCATGCCCTGGAATTTTCGCTTCCCTCCCTTCTGGGCCCCGCCCCAGCCCAGCTCCCTGTTTCTCCTCGGCCTGGGCTGGGAGGTCAGTCCTTACACAAGGCCGACCAGCAAGCCAGGAAGGGGTCACCCACCCACCCCGCGCTGGGCTGCTCGCCCCACTCGGGTTCTGCAGACATCTATGCCTCCAGTCTGGATGGGAAGCCTGGGCTTTAGAGGGCCCACCCCCCCGCTTCCCCGGTGGGCTCACTGGGCATCACCATCGGCGCCACCGGGAAGAGGAGGGCAGCTGGGGAGACAGTGCTACGGAGCCCTTAATAACGGGTCCCCGGCGACCAGAGCGCCTGGGTCACGCCAGGGAGAAGGGTTGAAAGGTGTGAGACCCTCGGTTACTGTTTCCCGAGTGCCGTGCAGCGGCGGAGCTCGTGACCGAGGTTCGGGCGCGACCGCGGAGTTGTTTGGGGGAGTAGTGACAGGCCCCAGGGGGTGGAGGACAAGACCCACTCTCCGTGCTCTCCAACCCCGCCCTCCCCCCCAGCCATCCCCGCTCCTGCCCTGCGGGAGAGGGGGCGCCGAAGCGGTGGCCGCAGCGCCGAACGCCTCCCCCGCCAGCCTTTGTCGCCGTCCGAATTCCCATGCTACTCTTTTTGACGGGTCACTGGCGGCTCTATAGGCAGGTGCGGCGGCGGGGTTGTAATTACCCCGGCTGAGCCGGGTCCTCACCGACCTCCCCCTGCCGGGTCCCCCGCACTCCCCCCCCCCCTCCACCTGAGGCTGAGGCCAAGGCCCCGCGTGCAAGCCCGCCCAGGCGCCTCGGGAGCCCGGAGTAGGTTCCTACCCTCCCGGCCTCCGCAGACAGCGCCCTCAGCGCCCCAGCTCCGCGGGCTCAGGGCTTCCCGCCGCCGCCTCTCCCGCCCCCAATCTGGGAGCTCCAGGAACCGCTGTCCGGTTCCCACGAGGCCCGAGATCGCCTGGGCCCGGGTTGGAATGCCTTTGACCTGTGGGGATGGGAAAATCAGGTGGTGTGAATTGTTAGTAACTGTTTTTTTTAAATGATGTTAACACTTTTTTTTTTTTTTTTTTTTTTTTTACAAATATTCCTTTTGTTTTCGGAAGAATTGTCTACGTCTAAATTGCTTCAGGCACTTGTTGGACTAGGACCCGAGAGAAAACACACACACACACACACACACACACACACACACACACACACACACACCTTCCTATTTCCCTCTACCTAACGCCCCTCCCGGAGCCGAGACCTCAGGCTTGGAGAATCCAAGCATAATTCTCCTGTGTAGGGTAGAAATCCCCCCAAAAATTGGAGCCATTAAAAAAAACCGAACCCCCCTTCCTCCAACAGTAGGAACATGCAGAAGAAGATGCTCCCAGGATAAGGGGGTCGGGGAGAAGAGACCAGTGTTTAGGGGAAGAGGACCTGGGGGTAGAGGAGGCATAGGTAACTGCCTCCAGCTACCCCATCCAGAAAGCCACACATTGGGTAGCTCTTACCCCTAGACCGGTGGTTACGTCCCTCCCCCGCAACTTTTTCCTAAGAGAAATAATTTCTCAAACGTGAAGCACTAAGCATTTTTCCATAGGTAAAGAGAAAGTTGGGCAATTACCACTACCCTTATTATCATTAATAATCTGAGGATTAGCATCACAATAATAATCCTAATAATAACAACCGCCGGGCTCAGCTCAGAGAAAACTCGATTGCCTCCCAGCTGCCATCCCCGGTTCCAGCAGTGTTTGTTTTTCTTCTTTTTCCCCCCCCCCCCCTTTTACATTTCAAGTTTGTCTCCTTGCGCGCTAACAACTTTTTTTCTGTTAAATGCAAGAGCGGAGGAGGGAGGCAGCCAAACTTTCCGCGGAGCAGAGAGGCAGCGGCGGGCCGAGCTGCTGCCCGGGCCTGCCGTAATCTTTTATTCCAAAATGGGTCTCGGCGATTAGAGGAGACCCAAATACATGTAGCGGTGCATGAATAATGCTCATTGTAGGAAGCTGACACTCGCTCAAGGAAAAAAGTTTGGCTCTAAAATCTCTTCATTATTTGCTTTTACCGCAGCTCGGATGCTAATCCCCTCAGAGGTCAGATTGCTTAGCATCTCTCTCCCCCTCTCCCCTTTCCTCCCTCTCCTCCTCCCCACGCTCCCGCTCACCCCTTCTCCCTCTTCTCGGTCTTCCCTGCGGTTTCAGGCCGCATTTTAGACATCCCCTGCAAAGTGTGTGGTGACCGCAGCTCCGGCAAGCACTACGGGGTCTACGCCTGCGATGGTTGTTCTGGGTTCTTCAAGAGGAGCATCCGAAGGAATCGGACCTATGTCTGCAAGTCTGGAAACCAGGTACTCACTCTCTAGGGTTGAGCTGCCAGGGCTCCCCTCTGCTCCCCACCCCACCATTTCTGCCAAGGCTTCCTCTGAATTCCCTGACCTGTGTCCTCTTCTCCACTCTCTGCCTCAACTTTGGGTGGCCCTCTGGAAAGGCCAGATAAGGTTAAGGATGGCGGAGGAGTTTACAGGTGGAGTCAGAGCTCCCACGGGTTTCCTTTTTTTTTTTAATTTATTTTTTATTTTATTATTATTATTATTTTTATTCTTCGGTCACATTTTGACACTGAGTAAGGCCCTGCCGGGACCAGTCTGAAAAGCCTGCCCTGAAAACTCAAGGAACTTTAGAATCTAATGCACAAGAAGCAAGCAGAAGAAGGGCCCCTTTAGGCTGCCCACCCTCCACCTCCGGTTCTCAGCAGCAGCCAAGCTCAGTCTACACCCACGGATGGCACATCTGAGTCAGGGTCACCACTACCTTTAGCTAAGGCTCCAAAGCGAACGCTGGCTACTGGAATCCATGGCGCTTGCCGGACAGATGCTGTGTCCTTTGGGCTCTGCAGATGCCGGGCTGCTCTGGAAGCCGGCAGGGTGAACCAGAAGGGAAGGCTCCAGGAAGGTGGAACCCATCAAGTTCTCTTCCCTATTCAGCTTACAAGATGAGCCTGGGAGTTGTGTTTCAGTCTGGCACAGGCTGAACTATCTCACAGAGACAGAGCAGTTGGGGAGTGAGCTGAGCCTAGCTATGGCTTCCAACCAGAGCTAACAGGAACCACCTGTGACTCCATTCCCACCTCAGTGGCTCATGGCATCCCAGGAGATCAGCCTTCTGGTCCCTACACTTTGCTCATGTTCTACAGAGGTCTCACCTTTACTCCTGGGGAGATTCCCAAGAGTGCCTTAGTCAGGAGGCATCCTCTGGTAACCAAATGATGAAAACCACCCACTAATTATGTATAGGATACATATCAACTCACAGAGTCATCCGGGGGCTAGTGAATTACAGTGTGTTCTTGCTCACTGCAACATCTGCTCTTAGCCAGTTCTGATAGGTTTTGATTGGCAGTGCACACAAGCAGACATATGCCCATAGATAAGTTATTTTGACCTCTGCACCGCCCCCTCCGACCTGCTTTCTTGGGTTCTCAGTGTCTAGCTCATCGATATCACATTATATACACACATGGGACTGTATCCCAGAAGCTCCACAGGTCTGAGGTTCTGGAGATCACCAGATCTGAACAGGTATCTACTTAGATTGTTGTTGCTGCTGTTGTCTGAGGAAGGTCTTGGTCTGTAGCCTAGGCTGAATTGAAACTCTTGATCTTCTTGTCTCAAGCTCAGGTGTGGGTCACCACCCCAGGCCACATTATCTTATACTTGCATGCAACAGACAGAACTGGAAAATCTGAGGTGTTCTGCTTTTGGGGAGATGACTATCAATTCAGAGACATTTTTATCAGTCCAAAGCACTTGCAAAGGGATGATAACAAATCTGTCAGGCCTGTGTCCCTTCCCTAAAAGAATAAAAGAGTCAAACTGAGGCTCTCTCTCTGGTTCACTCACTCCAGATACGTATATACACTTGATGTGATTTGAAAACCCACTCGAGACATTTTGTTTTTACGTGTTTCTCAAAATACTGGAGAAGATATCATTCCAATTGAATATTCAGCTACATCTGATAATAAATAATTTGAAACTCTTAACAGTGAACTGTTTTGGTGCTGGCCAAAGATGCTCTAATTTTCTCCTAGGAACTAAAAATTCATGTCGTTCTTCTCTGGTTCTAAGACTAAGTCAAGATCATTTCACTTTCTTATTAAAAGCAATGCTGACATTTAGAATTCACTATGAGCATCCACCTACCTTTACTTTGAACAAATTAACATATCTTGCTTTGGTTTGGTTGAATGTGTATGCAGGCTGGGGACAGCCCAAGCCAGCCTGTTTGCACTTGGGTGCAAAGCCATGTGTTCATGTGTGTCATTTTCCTTATGGATATTTCAGGGAGGCAATGTACTCACTCCCACTCCTGTGTTTATGAATATTTAAAATTATGAAGCAAAATAAAACCCCTATTCTGTGTATAAAATACTTATGCAGAAGGCTACGAGTGTCACTCGGTGGAGGGATGCTTGCCCAGCCCCGGTTCAGTCCTCAGCCCTTCAAAACAAAAACTTACACACATTATGTATCTGTATGCATGCTCCCTCGGTAAAGGCACCAGCACAGACACTGAAAGAAACATTATCTGAACTGGCTGTGGTAGCAGGGCAAAGCAGGAGGGTCACAGATTTAAGACCAGCCTAGGCTACACAGTAAATCCCAGGTCATCCTAACCATAGAACAGGGAGGCTCTGTTTCCAAAGCCCACAACATGGGGATACAGCTCAATAGTCAACACAAGGCTGCTTTCAACCGCAGCACTAAATAGGGAAGGGGAAGCCTTATCTGTTAATGGCTTTTTTTTTTTTTTGAGGCAGGGTCTCACTATGTAGTCCTGGCTGATCTGGAAATCACCAAGATCTATCTGCCTGCCTCTGCCTCCGAGTGCTGGGATTAAAGGTGTGCACCACCACATCCAGCCAAATATTTTTATTCACCTTTTTTTCCCTCCACAGGAAAATCACATTAGACATTTGATTGTTTATCCCTGTCAGATAAATATTTGTAAAGCAACAACTATCTTTTTACCCATTATCTTGCTAATTACCCACTGTTTGACAGCGTCTCCCTGAATCTTCCTGAGTTTTCCTCAGGCCTTCAGCTCTGCCCCCACACTCTGCATGCAAGCCTTGCCCTGGCTTGCTGGCTCACATTTCAGGGATGGCTGCTCCCATGGACTTAGAGCCTTCGACCTCAGGGTTGTCTCAGCTTTGTGGTTGTATAAGGACGGTATAACGTCAGCAGCAAAGGAAAGGACACAGGGCAGTGAGGAAGAAGTAGTCGAGGTTTGTCTTTCAGAGCAATGGGCTCACTCAGAAGATGGCCCCAAGCAATAGACTCAAGGCCAGAAAGGCAAAGAAAAGTGAGAAAAGGCGTTGTCAGGTCTACCCTAAGGGCCAGCTTCTTGCAGAGCACAGGGCCGGGTGGGTCGCTGTCTTCGGTCCTGAAAAGCGTCCTATGTGCTCCGCCCCTCAGGTCCGCGACGGTTTCCCTCTTTTGCTTCTTCTCTTAGCTCCTCGAAAATCCAGAAAGATTATTCTCTTTGTCCAACTCCCTGAGGTCGAGGACTGGTCTTCTTGTCCCAACCCTGGGAATCCCAGCCCTGCCAGTGCCCATCGGTCTCCCATTTTACTGGGTCTGGACCTCCGCCCTGGGTCAGTGGCTGGCCAGAATCCCCACCCCAGGACCGGGTTCCGGTGCCCACCTAAGGGCCCGGGGGCCTCTGACAGCCTGTGATCTATTCCAGGGAGGATGCCCGGTAGACAAGACACACAGAAACCAGTGCAGGGCGTGTCGACTGAAGAAGTGTTTGGAAGTCAACATGAACAAAGATGGTAATCAGTACATGTCTTTATTCTCCTAATGTTGGTTGAGTAGTAAGTAAATTATATGTACAGCAAATAGATGGCACTCCTATGCATGTAAATCACTTCCCCAACAGAACTCTTCTCTCCAGATGCTGGGAACTGGCCTTGGGCTGTCAGCCTCCCTGAGATGGCAGCAGTCCCCAGCTGACCTAACTGTATTCCCGGAACTAGTCCCGTGCCCATACGGGAAACTTGCGCCCCAAACCACATGCACGGAGGCAGTGCTTGAGGGCAGGAATCCACCCCCCTCCCTTAGTTGTCTATTTCCTGCTTAGGGTCCAAACGCCATTTTGCACCTCCCCCCTGCAGTCTTTAATAATCTCCCTAAGATCTCACAATCGCCTAAGTCTTCTGGAACTCTCCAAGTGCAGAGACAGGAAAACGAGAGATTTCAAGTCCTCATTGGCAAATCCAGTGTGGCCCTAAGCTCTTCAAGACCCTTTTCTCGGTGGACAAGAAGAGAGAGAGCAAAAAGAGGCTAGAAGGGCAGGATGGCACACCCTCTAAGAGTGCTGGCAACACCCTGCTCCTCTGAGGCCCAGATTTGAGCCAGACCTGGGTCTTCCGGAAGTTCGGGGCCCAAGAGGCCCAAGCTGCACTTCCCACCCTCCCGGGGTTGGGACTTGTCAAGGGCATCACTGGGCCTCGGCCAAGGAGGAAGAGAGCATGGGCACTCGGTGCAGAGTGAGCCTTGCTGTGGCACCCTGCCGTGGCACCCTGCCGTGGCACCCTGCCCGTCTGGAGTGCCCCCTCTCCTGCAGCTCCCCTCCGGAAGCAGGAGGGAGCGTCCCACCTGTTGAACTTATGTATTGACAAGTTGTCACGCTCTGCTGAGGAAGATTGCCCTGAATTAATTTGTTTGTTTAAACTGTTGGTGGTAATTGTCACATCTCCCTTGACTTCCTCCACACACAGGGGAGACGACTCTCCCTTGTCCCGTGCCCCAGGGTTCGTGGCCTCGGGTACTTTTCTCCTGGGGTCTTGGAGGCCAAGACCATTTGTGGGGGAGACTTGGAGGTGGAGGGAGCCGACCTCTGCGGACCTGGCTGTGTGTGCTGCTCCTTTCTTGGTGGTGGGAGCAAGGCCAGCTTGTTCTTTCAGAGGCCCATAGGGTCCCTGGTTTTCCTGGGTGGGGAGGACCGCTGAGCACCTTCCTGACTCTTGTCCATCTCAGATCCCTGCTTCCCACCTGTGCCGGGAAAAACGTGCCTAAGCGCCCTGCACCACGTGCCCTCCCGCTCCTGGGTGACCTTGCAGTCCCAGACGTGAGGATGGAGCGGCGGCCGGGGCTGCATCCAAGTGTCGCGGCGCCTATGATCCCAGGCCTGTGTCCTTCTGTTTGTCTCCTTAGCCGTGCAGCACGAGCGGGGCCCTCGGACGTCCACCATCCGCAAGCAGGTGGCCCTCTACTTCCGTGGGCACAAGGAGGACAACGGGACCGCTGCGCACTTTCCCTCCGCAGCCCTGCCCGCCCCCGCTTTCTTCACGGCGGTCACTCAGCTGGAGCCGCACAGCCTGGAGTTGGCCGCGGTGTCTGCCACCCCTGAACGGCAGACCCTCGTGAGCCTGGCTCAGCCCACGCCCAAGGTTAGTGGCTTTGCTGGGTCTAAAGAAGTTCCTCTTTGAGGAAAGGGAGGGGGAGGAGACGCGCTCTGTTCTGAGCTGAGACATCAGGGAAAGGTGGAGGCATTCCCAGCTGCCTGCCCCAAGTCTCCTGCTCCTTCTTGTTGAGCCAAAGACACTGATGTTTGATGCACAGTAGACCACCCTCCGAGCGGCTACAAACGCGCACGCGCTCCTGAGGAATGGGTGGAGGCCAGACACCTGCACCTGTGGGGAACGCTAAATCGGTCATGGTTGGCGAGTGAAGCTATCTAATCTTACCTCCGTGCAGCCTTAGAGGCCAGAACAGGCTAGAACTGCAGTTGACTCCACCTGGGAGAAGGGGGCTCCCGAGGTGCCCCGGGATCTATATAATCCTGGACGATTTCAGTGCAAGAGAGAAAATCACTGTTGGGAGGGCTGTTTCCCCCGGTGCGGCCTACCCACTGTTAAACCACTCCCAGGATTGGCCCGACCAGCAGGGGCACGGCCTGAAGTACCTGGGAAGGCTGCCACCTAGGGACTACATCCCAAGCCTGGAGTTGATTCCTCCCAAGGCCCCCCGCTGAAGGAGAACCTGGGATTTCCCCCAGAGGAGACCAGCTGCAGCCTCACACGGCAGGGAAGCCAGCACCTGGGCACATACACACGCACAATATTTAATACTGCTTTCTTACCCTTGATGTGTATAATAAGCTCTGGAAAGTAGTGTTATGAATATGTTGTCAGTTATGAATGGGAATGCTCTGTGAATGATTAAGATGTCTAATTGAAATATTTCCATAATATACTAATCCTTTCTAAAAATACTCATATGCATATTTGTGTTTGGGATGCCTATTAATTTATACTTTTTTCACATCTATTTTTATTTACACAAATGCAGGCAGTTCTTGTCTAAATTGGGAGCCAGGCCTGGGACTTGGCTCAGCCCAAGAAAATGTTACTGCAGGGACAGAATAGCCAGACACCCCTTTGGAAGACAGAGACCCTCAGAGAATGGAAACATGCCTCCCCCAATAAACACCATTCCCAAATTCTGTAGCTAGAGATATTTGGAGGCAACTGGATGCATAAGCAGAGCACCAGATTCCTTCACTCCACCCTCTGTTTAACCAGAACATTGAGCTGTGGCTCCCTCACTACCAGGCTTTTCTCCTTTCCCCTCCTCCCAGTATCCCCACGAAGTGAACGGGACCCCGATGTATCTCTATGAAGTGGCCACTGAGTCGGTGTGTGAATCAGCTGCCAGGCTTCTCTTTATGAGCATCAAGTGGGCGAAGAGTGTTCCAGCCTTTTCCACCTTGTCTTTGCAAGACCAGGTATGACCAGCAGAGCACCAGGGGGCAGAAAGGAAGCAGCAGTCCTCAGCCTTAGAAGCTGGATGCCACCTGCATGAACCAGCAAGGCAGGCATACATTCTGAACATGGGGAAACCATTTATCTTTACCAACATCATTCTAGAGGTTCAAAATATCTACCTTTGGAATCATTGGTTAGAAATGTACCTATGTTATTTCAGGGTAGCTGGATGTGCTCTATGTAAAACACATACAGAATCATATGGAAGTACATAATCTCTTTCTAAAGTTTAACTGAATCATCAAATGTTAAAAATCTTAATGTTCTTTAACACTGGAGATAAGCCAGGCATGAGGACGCACAGCTGTATTCCTGGCACTCAGGCTGAAGCAGGAGAACCTGGAGTTTGCAGCCAGCCGGGGCTACAAGGAAAACTATTGATAAAATGACGTTTGCTTAGGAACGCTCAAGCAGAGAAGGATAGAAGGTGGGGAGAGTATTGGCGTGTGGGATTTTATATCTTCAGCTTTATAGTCTCCACTGTGATGTGTACAGCTTGGGCCAGGAGCTTATCACCATGGAGAACCAAGAGACACATGTCTTGTTGACTAATATCTTGTTTTATTCTTGTTGGTTTGCTTGGGGGCATCGATGGGGATCAGATCCAGGGCCTCGTGTGGGAGGGAAGTGTGCTGTTACCATATGACTCCCTTAATCCTTTCACTGCTTTTACAACTTCCGGAAGCAGCTACCTGCTGCTAAGAGCACTCACAGAAATTAATGACAATTTTTTTCAAAAGGTTAATAAGCAATTTTTTGCTTCTTTTTCCTTTTTGGATAGTGGGGATCAAACCTGGAGCTTGCCTATGCCCAGTGAGTGCTCTGTCACCGCATTACACACAGTTCTAAGAGCAGGGGGTTCAATTCTTTTCATATTTAACTAATCATAAGCGCATCCTTCCAGATGCTTCCCTTAGGGGACAATAAGCCAAGCATACATTGGTATCCTAGCATGAAATATGGTCACCATTATTGTTTGCCTCTAATTAAAAAAATTATTTTCTGTACTCAATACAATAAAATAAATGAAGCATTTTAAAAATTAAACATTTTGGTCTAATTGTGAATTTAGTTACAAACCTTCATGATTCTTAGCTTTCAGAAGTAAATTCTTTCATATAAATCATCCAGCACTAGCTGGTTTTTGAAAGATTTTTAAATATAGAGAATTGTTTTCAAGGTTGAAGGCAATATCTTTGGCCAGGGTTACTGCTTGACCTTTAATCTTTTGTACTCTCTCATTCTCTCCCTTTCTCTGTCTCTCTGTCTCTGTCTCTCTGTCTCTCTCTCTCCCTCGCTGTGTATGTGTGTGCACACACAGACTCACACACATGCATATATATGCATATATATACATGCATATATATATGTATGTGTGTATTGGCTATTTTTTTTTCTGAAAACAAGAATTTGTAGATGCTAATCCAAATGAAATCCCCTTCCTGTCTGCCACTTAGCCATTTGCTGGAGACCCTTCAACAAGAAGCAAACTACAGTGAACTGGAAAGTGGAATCCAGTATATTAATTTGGAAAAGGAGCCAGATTTCCATTTTAAATATTCAATAGCACATTTTATTAGAATGAAAATGACAAGCACCTTGATGCTGTCCACTTATGAGTCTCAGAAAAATCAGGCAGGAAGGCGAGGTAAACTCAGCAAAACCCGATTAACATAATTACACCCTGATTTTCCCTCATGCCTCTTGGGAATTAGTGATCTCTCCCTCTCCCTCTCCCCCCCTCCCAGCCCCCTCAACTCTCCAGGAAGAGGGGGACCCTGACCTACAAGCTTAGTCAGGAGTCTTCAGTGTTTTACGCCCGAGCAAGCCACCTGCTCGGCCACTGGTGGCATTTTATGGATTTCAGGTATCTAGAGAAGGTGTAGGTAGCCAGGCATGGGTGGCAGCAAAGATCTGAGAGGCAAAGCCTTTTCTGAGGGAAGGGAGCTTGGAGGAATTGGAATGGCTGACTCTGAAGTACATGTCTGTGTGTCTATATAGGCACAGCTTCAAAGAGAGAAAATGTGGGAAAGAGAGGAAAATAGATTATTTGGATTTTTTTTTAAACCAAGACAGGCATTTAAAACACTTTAAAGGAAATTTACATATGGAAATTGTTTATAAATTTATAAATTACACACTATATTATATTATACATCTATTGTATGACAGCTGATGCTTTTGGAAGACGCTTGGAGAGAACTGTTTGTTCTAGGAATAGCACAATGGGCCATTCCGGTTGATGCTAACACTCTACTGGCTGTATCGGGTAAGAATTGCACAATTTAATGACTTTGTTGTAGAAATTACCATAAAAATACATTACTGAGAAAAGAACAACATGTAAAGAATAACAAATTCCTGCTGAACAATAGAGTATACCTGTCATTTATAAATCTATATTTAAATGCAAATAATGTTGTTTTGTTGTATTCATGACTGCTTGCATTGTTATTTAAATGCAAATTACTGTGTTTGTTATCATCCAAGAGAAGATTTTATATTAACTTTCATACAATATAGCCAGTTTACATGGAATCAGATATCTCAGAGTGACAATTGAATAGATATTGATATGCAGGATTTTGTCAAAAATCAATATTAAAACATGAAAATGCCTTCCTCTGAGGGTATTTATCCCATATTTCAATTCTAGGCTTGAATAGTGACAACACAGACCCCCAGAAGCTGAACAAGATCATCTCGGAAATACAGGCTTTGCAGGAGGTGGTGGCCCGGTTCCGGCAGCTCCGGTTGGATGCCACTGAATTTGCCTGTCTGAAATGCATTGTCACTTTCAAAGCTGGTAAGCAGACACAGACACCCCCTCTCCCCCTCTCCTCCTCTCTCCACCCCATTAGTTCAGCTACTTCAAAGTCTAGCTCTAGACTGACCTGGGGGGCGGGGAGACGGGGGGGGGGGGGGCAGTGGTGTTCTCATGGAGCTGATACTCTGAGGTTGGCCTGGTCTTCCATAGCTGTGGAGACCCGCATGCTTTCCAGGTAGTCATCCACGTCCAGTGCCCTGTGAGCCCACAGCCCTCCCTGTTCGGTCTCTCACGGTTTCCCGGTCTTCGTTTCCAGTTCCTACACACAGCGGTTCTGAACTGAGAAGTTTCCGGAATGCCGCGGCCATTGCAGCTCTCCAGGACGAAGCTCAGCTCACGCTCAATAGCTACATCCATACCAGGTGACCGCTATTTGCTGTGAACATGTACTTAAGAAAATTGCCTCCATTGTGAATGCTCCGGCGGGCAGTAAGAAGCCAGTTCAAACGTCGTGACTAATTATCCTGTTGCCAGCCAGTTAATTTAGTTAGAATCCACGTCCTCACCTGTCTCTGGGGGAGGGTGTGAAGGGCACATTGAATTAGGTGATGGGAGTCCAGAGCTATGCCAGACACAGAGCGCCGTGCTGGCTAAAGGAGCTGCCCAACCCAAAGGAGCTGCTCCCATTGGTGAGTCAGGGCGCGGAGAGTCAAAAACAACTTAGTCTGAAGCATTAGGTTGCTAGATCAGAAAGTGCTCAGATCGTCTTCAGACAGGTGCCCTTCTTCAGAGGCCAACCCCAAGTTCAAGGACCACAGGGCTTCACCAAGGCCATCTTTACTCTGGCCACGACTACTGTAGCTTGGGTTTGGTGATTGGCGTCTGCTGAGCGATGTGGGGTCCCAGCACCCACCACATTACTTCTGTCTAGGCAGGGTCCTCTGACTGACGTCGGACATTGGTAGAAACTCTTGAACACAGGCACTCAATAAAGTTCCCCTGGCCCAGCCCCATTGTGGATTTTCTGATTCTATTTTCGGAAGCAAAGAGGCAGGCTTTTAAAAGAGTAATGCAACCTCTCTAGCTTCCTAGGTTGGGACTGTGGTGGATCTGAGGTTGGAAGAGAAGCAAGAGGGACCCATGGAAGCCTGCTCCATCACCTCAGCATTTGCTATAGACACCGTGTGGTGATAACTGTATGGACAGCGGCCATTAACGCCTCCCTTCCCTGAGGGGTCAGAGAAATCCCAAGTCGGCAGTACCTGTGCGTGCTAGGAGCTCCTTATTTATGTCATAAATCACCCTTTGAATGCTGAATGAGTAAAAGTGTTCTGCGTTTATAAAACACCATTGAAATGGCATTACTTGGTAGCTCATGGAAGCATGCTTTTCCAAAGTAAAGTGCAATGGCTGGGAAATGTAAAACCCACCTTGAACTAAAGAATACAAATCGTAGGCGCTTAATTTTGTATTTCAAAATTACGAAATGGAACCATACATAATGCGGGCATGTTTCCCCCATTAAGGCCGACTCATGTACCTCCCCTATTAAGGCCAACTCGTGTACCATAGCTAACCTTTGGCACGCAGAGCTAGGAAAATATTCAGAACACTAAACGGAGACCACGGACTTCAGTTATTGATTCGGGCAGGCCTTTGCTAGGTGGTCACCAGGCACAGGCGGGTGGTGCAAATTATCAGAAGGGACCGCCCTTGCCCTGGTGTGAAGTGGGCAGAAACATCACTCCACGCAGAAGAGGGGAGAAAGTGAGGCGTGGGAGACGGACATTCTGATTGGGAAAGAGGGAGGGAGGTCCAGGAAGGCTGATGAGTGAAGGAGATGATATATGAGGGGGGGGGGATTTCAGTAGGGAGGGGTGGGCGCAGCGTCTGGGGGTGGGGGCTGCCGGAGGTGTTATGTGAGGTTCTTCAGAGATGAGCAGGGGCACGCTGAGCCAGCCTGGTACTCCAGGAACTGACAGGATGGTCTGGGCGAATCCCACCACAGTCTATTTTGGAGGCACGGTGAGGATGCCGCATCTCACCCTCAGTGTCTGGAAGTGGCTGAAGACCCGTCTGCTTTGTCGTGGAACTAGCTTACACTCCCAGCCGAATTATAGCTTATGTCTGGAGTCAGATATGTGACCAAGGAATGAGTCCTTTTTGGCTTAGCTCCTTCAAATCAGTGAACACGCTAAGTATGTCCCTGTCTGGAAAACAAAATCTGAAATTGGACTGAAAAGCTAACACACAAATTTATGTATCTGTCAGTGTCCTGTAATTGGCTTTTGTAGTTACCTAGGACGTAGGAACTGGCATGTCACAGTGCCATATTAGAACTGAAGATTATGAATCTGTGATAGGCACAAAATATTTAGAACTGAAAAAGAAGCTTCTAACTATTCATGCTAATAGATGAAGTCAGGGGTACATATTCTACAAAATAATTTAAAAATATATCTTCATTTTTATTTTCTTTATTTTTTAATTTTAAAATATCTTTATTTTTTAATTTAAAAAATTTTTAATTTTAATTTTCAAACCCATCTCCACCCTTATCTCCCTCCCAACTTCATGTACTTTTTAAAAACCCCATTGAGTCCAGTTGGTCTGCCTGATGTGCTGTGGCAACTTACCTGGGGCTGCATCCCTGGGATGCTTCCTCTCCCAGCAGCCATCAACCATCAAAAGCACCCCATCTAGGGGTGAGACTTCTCAGGCCCCTCCCCATTCATGCTGGAATTTCGGCTGAATTGATTTTATGAAGGTCTCGAGTGTGCAACCATGACCACTGGGAGTTCGTGTGTTCTCCGGGCCCGAGTGTCTAGAGAACATTTTTTCAAAGCTGTCCTCTACCACCTACGGCTCTTCCCATCTTTCCATCCTACTTCTAAAATGAGCCCTGGGGTGGGGGTGGGGGTGTGTGATACAGATGTCCCCTTGATGGCTGGGTGCTCCACAGCCTCAACCTCGATACAGTCTGATCTGTCGTGTGGGTCTCTGGAGCAAGCATTGTATCCTGGAAAAAGCCGATCCCCTGATGAGGGGTGAGAGTTGCACTAATCTATGGCTACACGAATAAGTATTTAGAGAGCAGTTTGACACTGTGTCCATTCTGCAACATAATACTGGTAGGCGCTCCCCTAAGGCCTATGACCTACTCAGTCACAGGTTCTTAGCCCAGTTAACAGTACCAGGCATGCGTTCATTTAGTGGAGTGGTCCTTAAATCCACTACAAAATAATCTTGAGCAGTGAGACACACTGACACACACATTGTTATTGTTTCTAGGTGGCACTCTACTCCATGTATAATAAGCCATTCTTATTGACCAAGTGACCAGCTCTCTCCCAACTAGAGAATAAAGGAGGTGGGAGAGATGAGTGGATAATCCACTTGCAGACAATCAGGAGTTAACTCTTGGGCTTGGGTGCAGCTCAGTGGCAGAGCACTTGATTGCCTTGCACGCACGAGGCTCTAGGTTCATTCCAACACCCACGCAAGGCGGTTTAATTATCGGTGGTTTCTGGATTCTCCCAAATCCATCCTTTCCAGCATATGCTATCTCCTGCAACAGTGTCTCATCAAGGGAAAGGTTTAGCGTGTTGGGTGGATTCAACAGACATGGTAGAGACTGTCTAGGTGTCCCTGATACCTCAGCTCTCCAGAGCTCTGTCTAACCCTGGGAAGGGAAACAGTCACTGAAGAGAAAAGTGGCCAGAGCTGAAGGAAGCCTGGCAGAAGCCTCAGCACAGAGAACGAGAGGTGACGTTCAGGTGTTTTTGCTTTTCTGCCTCTTAATGTTGTTGGCTGGTGCTTTTGTTTCCTTGGGCTCCTTTTGGTTGGTTGAAAGAGTCTCATTCTATAAGCCAGGCTGGCCTGGATTCGCTGTCACTATGTAGTCCAGGCTAGTTTTGAACTCATGGCAACCCTCCTGCCCCAACTTCCTGAGTCCTGGGATTCCAGTATGAACCACCACATCCAACATTTTTTATTTTTACTGTAGATAACCATCATCATTTCCACACCACCTTACCAAGTGTTGTCTGGTGCCCTGGCTAAGAGTCGCTATGAAACTTGATTATATGAGAGCCAACCAGGGTAGCCAGAGTGAATTCTAAGCTTTATATCTGGCTGAGAGGAGGATCTCTTTGTCCAGAGCTAGGAGACAAGGGTAGAGGTTGTTCTCCTAGACTCTCTCTGCAGAGTGGGGCCATCAAGCAGGTAAACAGTTAACAAGTTCCTGCGCGGGAATTTGATACCTGTGGTTTCGGGCACCTGTGGCCTAGGTGGGACATGGCTCAGTCACACACATGTCCCTGGGGCTCGGTTTTAGGTGTCTTTTTCTCAGTGGAGGAATGCTTTCCTGTAGAGGGTACTGATGCCCAGCTCCAAGCCGTTGGCTGGAGTGGTACCAGGGCATGAGAGGTGGAGTACAGCATCTAAAGACAGAGGGGATTGAACACGCACATCTGAGTACAAATGTGTGTTGGACATCAAGGAAGGAGATTGTTAAGCAATTTCTCCCGTCTTTAATTACGTGCCAATTTCATTGACGTGAAAGCTGGTGGCAACTGCCGCCCAACAGGACTCTGTCTTTAATTTGCAGTGTAATAAGGGCGGAATTATTCCTGAGAGTGACAAAGTGTAATGCCTGAATAATAATCGGGAGAATTGCTTAGAAAAAGAAGCCATCTTATTTGAGAGGAATAGTCTGTTCAAGAGTGTTGAGAATTTAAAAATATGAATCCCACTGCCAGCTTCATAATCAACCCCTGTGGTCATTCCCAACAGTGATAACGTTACATTTGTTCTTGGATTTTAAATTAGCATCAGGTGTGTTAAAGCTGATTCGTCTAGAAATAAAAAATGTACTCCCTTTGCTGATGTCGGGGGTGGGGAGAGAGAGGGAGAGAGAGAGAGAGAGAGAGAGAGAGAGAGAGAGAGAGAGAGAGAGAGAGAGAGAGAGAGAGACTGCGATGAAGCACATGTGATTTGGGCAGGACCAATCCTGTTTGGGGATTCTAGGAGTCCACCTGTGAGACAGGGACCGAGGCTCCTGCCCTGGACTCCACTGCAGCATGCTGCTGCAGCAGTCTACAGCACGTTCCTGCAGAGGCCCAGGTCAGGAAGTTCCCCTGCCTCTGTGGGGCTCTGACATTCTGTCGTGGCTTCTCCTATTGCAGATACCCCACTCAACCCTGCCGCTTTGGGAAACTCCTGCTGCTTTTACCAGCTTTACGTTCGATTAGCCCGTCCACCATAGAAGAAGTGTTTTTCAAAAAAACCATCGGCAACGTGCCGATCACAAGACTGCTTTCAGACATGTACAAATCCAGCGACATCTAAGCTCTCCAGCACCCGCTTTCCAAGATGGGGCAGTAGCAGACGGACTTCTACCATACAGGACAAGCCTCAACTAACAAACCCTCCTGGAAGGAGAAACCTGGGAATGAGTTGCCTTCAGGAAAAAATGCCAGAGGACACAAAACAATGGCTCTGACCCAGGGCTCCATCAAGCGGGACAGCTGGGGAAGCCAGGTGGTAAACAGTTACGGTTGCTGGGCCCTGGGATGGGTGAACCGGGGCCACCACAGGCCGATCCAGCCTTTCTGCCTCTGACCTGGAAGATCCGGCTGAACTCTTCAAAGCTGAAAGACAAGCCCACCCTCTTTTCCTCTCTAGCACATCAAGTCAGTTGATCAACAATAGCTTTGTGTAACATCATACTGCGGCCTTCAGAACTCGGTCGGGTTGGAGCATTTTACTTTAAAAATAATGCTTAGGTTTTAAATCAAAAGTATTATCAAAAGTTCCCCTTCTATCATAATACTTTATTAAGTGGCCTTCAGAACCAAGTGAGTAAGTGAAACGTAGCTTATGCTGTGTAATTCCCCTCCCCCACCCCCTTTCCATTCTTTTTTCTTCTTTTCTTGGTACCACACACAGGCCAGGCAACCTCATCAAAGGAACTGACCACAGAAAGGAGTTTCTCGCCAAGACTTAGCATCCCAAGCCAGAAGAGCTCTAGTGAAAGAACTTCAGACCAGGGAAGACGACTCCAAACAGCCAAACCAAATACAGTGGAGCCCGGTGACTGGGTGAGGCTGGTCGCTGTCCGTCATCACAGTGCTGAAGCCAAAGGCCGCAGGGTCAGCAAGTCACACCAGACGGTACATGAACATGCAAGCCAGAAGGAATTTCACAGAGATGCGTGCTAAACAGGTTCCCGATCATTCCATTGCTAACAGCCTGGGACTCTTGAATGCTTTTCAGAAAACTCGGGTTTCTAATAAAGCCTCGAATGCACACACACACACACACACACACACACACACACACACACACCACATCACCCTACACTCTAAGCTGCTCCTTGGGTATGAATCTATACTTATGGAAATGTAGAAACAAACATTTTTAAATAGCTGCTGTACTTTTCACATTTTGACTTATTAGGTACTAGCACTGAGGGGGAGAGATTCAGCACTTGGACTAGCATAGGATGAATCAAACTTCTCTTGTACAAAGTGAATTAACTGATTTGTGAAGTTAAAAAGGCTGTACTCATTGTATTTACAAAGAATAAAAATATATTGAATTTAAGTAAACTCTGCCTGATTTCTTTCCCACCTCCCGGGCTCACTCTTCCCTGTCAGCTACAAGGTGGAGGTGGTGTTGGTGTTGGTGGTGTTGTTGTTGTTGTTGTTGGCGGCGGCGGCGGCGGCTTCAGCTGGTGTGAAAACCAAAGCTTGGAGCCCTCCAGCATGGAGCAGAGAGAACCGAGCTACAAAGGCAATTTCCTTTTTACAGTGAAGCCCATTTGTAAAATGATGAATAAAGAAATAAAACATAAGATCTCATTCTCTACAGCACTCAGATGTAATTGCCTCTGTTAGGAAAATTGCTGTGTGAGGAAGAACAGGGCCGATGAACGGTCCTCACTCCCCGCTCCGTTTCCAGCTCTTACCAGTCCTGACCAGGAGCTGCAATCACTGTGCTGGTGAGGAGGATGGGAAGAAAGCAACAGGAAGGTCGTGCAGAAGTCCCAGGAGATCTCCAGGAAGTGGCCCCCTCTGCTGGGGCCCCAGGGTGAACAGCATGGACTTGGGGGTGGCAGGCCAAGCAAGAGCTGGTAGGCCTCTGTTCTCAACCCAAGTGACCTTGCGGTTAGAATGCATGGAAGTTCAACCATCCATGCCTTGGCTGCTGATTCTTCAGAGAACGGGAAGTGTATCTTGATCAGGTAGCACAGTGCTAGAAGACTTGCCTGTTGTACACATGGCTCTGGGTTCTAGGCCTAGGACCATACAAAAGCAAAAGGTCCTCAAATAAGCGTGCGAGGACATCCCTTCCGCTCTCTTTATGTCGCACAACTCAAGTGTCCACCAACAGGGAATGGCCATGCTGTGGCAGATAGGGAAGGGCTGGGGCCCATGTTTCATTGGGGGTACATTATCAGACTCGTGGAGGAGAAAGAAATAAGTTGCCTGGGATACATGTGACTTGGTATCATTTAAATAATTTTGCAAACCCCCAGACCAGATACTCTTTGTATCCGTTTCAATGTTAGAGTGAACGTTCAAGGCGAGCAGTGGGCAGATTAAATACACTTTGTAGACAGAGGTCAGACCTGGGAAGCAATAAGATCAGTAAAGGGTAATAAGAGGACCTTGAAGCATCTGTGCAAAGGCTTAATTAAGAAACAAAATCAGAATCACCTGTGAGATAAAAGACACGGCCTCGCAATACTGGCTGACGGGTCCAGGCTGTTTATCCATGTATTAGTCAAGTTTTGCTTTAGTGATGCTGGATGACAGTTCCCAAAACACAAGTAAACCAAAGGTCCGACCTCTGTCGTCCGACGTAAGTAATATCTCCGAACAATAAGTAACTTTCCCAGATGTAAAAGCCCATCCATTGGACGAGAGCCTCGCAGCTTTGTTGGCTGGACTTGAGCTGGGCTTTGGTTGTTGTTTGTTGGAGGCAATGCCTTGCTGTGTAGTGGCTGGCCTCCTCACACTCACCATCCCCCTGCCTTAGCCTCCCCAGGACTGTGCTTTGAGGCGTGTACCTCCATGCACCCCCATGCACCAGAAGCAGAGGGCGTTGGGCTGGGGCCAGGTTCATAGAGTGCTTGCCTAACATGTACGAAGCCCTAGGTTTGATCCCAGCACGGCATAACCCAGAAGTGTTTCAGCACATGAAAAATTTTGGCCCTGGGGAAGTAGAGGCAGGGGGGAAACTGTCATTCTTGACTGTATAGCAGTTTGGAGGCCATTCTGGGCTCTGTGAAAACCTGTTTCAGAGAAAAATATATATATGTGAAGGAGCCCGTCTTGCCATCTTGAGGCTGTCCCTGCAGACATCCCAAAGTGAAAGAAGAGATGCTGTTCTCTGTACTGATGTTTTAGCTCAGGATGTTTGCAAAAGTTGAGAGCCCGATTTGATTCTCGTTTGTAATAGCCGAGATGACCAAAACAAAGACAAGGTGAGAACTGGTGTTCGGTGGCTTGTCACACCAATTTTGTTCCTTTTGGTGTTACTGAGAATACTTGGGTAGATTAAAATAGATTACAATCGTACTAGGTATTATTATAGTCCAGTTCATCACCTCCCCCCCACCTGGGAGGGAGCTCAGATTTGACCACAGGTCTAGCTTTGGCCAGTGGGAAGTAAGCTGGCTCAAGGTTCTCAAATTATTTCAACAATAGCTAAGGTTTTAAATCTAGTTTAAGACAGCATGAATTGAACGCACTGGCCAGAGACTGGCCATTGCTGCCTTCCTCAGTTTCATTTTCTTTGTTTTCAAGAGGGGAGTATGTAGCCCAGGCTGGCCTCAAACTTCTGGTCATCCTTTCTTACCTTCTTGAATGCTGGGATTACAGGCCTGTCCTGCCATGCCTGGACCTTCATAATTTTTATTGAAACAGAAACACTTTACATTCCCCATGTATCTAGCTGTCCCCTGGCTGCTCCCTGGCTGTCCACCTAGTTGGATTGCATTCAATGTAGCTGCTTTGGTGTCTTGGGTTTCTACGGCTGTGCTAAAACACCATCAACAAAAGCACCTTGGGGAGGAAAGGGCTTAGTTCTTCTTATAACTCTCAGCTTACATCCCATCTCTGAAGGAAGGCAGAGCAGAAACTCAAGGCAGGAACTGAAGCAGACACCATGAAGGAACCATGCTTGCTGGCACCTAGGGTCTCCTGCCCAGGGCTGGCACCGCCCACAATGAGCTGGGCCCTCTGATGTCAATCACCAATCAAGAAAATGTCCCACAGACCATCTGGTGGGGACATTTTCTCAAATGAGCCTCCCTCTTCCCAAATGACTGGGCATCCTACATTACAGACGGTTCTCCGACTCCCTCTTTGTTGATCGACCTGGATTGTTGGCAGATTTTCACCTCACTAATTTAAACTGCCAAGAGCCAAACTTCTATGTATGCTTTTTGTGGCCTTGCATTTCTGCAGGATAAAGTCTTAGAGTGGTGTTTCTTGGTCAAAGATTATATGCATTTTTAATTTTGATGGATATCGCCAAATAGCTCTCCAAAAGGGTTGTATCAATTTGCACCCCTGCCAAGAGGGTCTGAGAGGGCCCATTTCTCTGCTCAGAATTTAAAAGTGCTTAATCAGACAAAGGCTTGATGAACACTTCAGAAGCTGTTAGGAAAATACAGAAAATGCATATGTTCCCATCATGAATATACCTCCGATATGATGCTATTGCTCTGGGTAAGTGGGTCCTGCCCCGCCCCCATGGTCAGAGCTGCATCACTAGGCCACTTCTGTGAACTTGAGAAACGTCCATATCACCACGAAAGTCGGGAGAAAGTGGGTGAATGAAGAGGAAGAAGCAGTTTGGCTCATGTCTTCTACTGCTAAGGTCTTGCTACACAAGCCAAGCTACTTGGGGCTGGAGCGTCACTCGGTGGTAAAATACATGCCTGCTGTGTGCAAGGTCCTGGGTTCAATCCTCACCACTGCAACAAACCCCAAGAGAACAGATTCTCATTTAAAAGATCATTTAACCAATAATCACTTCTGAAATAACAATCTCTCTCTCTCTCTCTCTCTCTCTCTCTCTCTCTCTCTCTCTCTCTCTCTCTCTCTCTCTCTCTCTCGGGACAGCGCAGGAGGGAGAGGAATTATTGAGTGGACTGCAGGACAGCAGAATGGGCAGTCACTCTCCTTAAACTGAGTTAACTCCAGTACCCTTATCACAAATGGCAAATGGCTTATTTCCCACGTGGTCTGCATTTTTAGTAGTGCTTGGAACATGTGCTAGCTCTCTTTCTCCAAATACTGCTAACCTCCACAGGGCCTGCTGTGGAAGGCCATCAATACTCAGCTGCACACAGCCAGCTGGCCCATCAGGAGCGTGGCACCAGGCACGCTCTCAGACAAGAAAGCAGCGTGCTGCCACAGGCCCCGGCATCTTTGTGTCATGCTGAAGCTCCTCGCCGCTCTAACTGGAAACCCCAGTGGAATCAAGGTCACGGGGACACCAGGGTCCCAGCTTTGCTCGTCAGACCAGCAGGGTGGCCTTGTTCTGTCCACGGCACTGCGGTCACTGACATCTTTTGATTTCTGTGTCCCAGCACACTCAGCCAGAGTCAGGAAGACTCAGGTTCTTCTTCACGAAGGCTAAAGGACAGACACAGTCCTCGTCCCCACCAATGGTCAGGCTAGGTGTCTCCTCAGCCGTGAGCCTGTGGAAGGAGCCTGGCCAAAGTCAAGAGGCCCAGCTTCTAGTCACATCCCTGTGATGCTGGGCACACCAGCTGCCCTCTTTCCGGTCTCCGAGCCTATGGTCATTATCTTCAAGTGGGCCCAGGAGGCCACCAGGAGACGTTCCCCTGGGTGGCAAGGCTAATCAGATTAAGCCCATTTCCAAATGTGCTTAACCTTGGCGGCTGGCCTTCCAAATCCTTCCATTTAGATCACCTGGGAGCTTTAACAATCCCAATACTCTGGCTGCAGCCCAGGCCAATTACATCAGCTCCCTGGAGGGAGGGCCCGGGTGTCAGGTGTGTGTGTGTGTGTGTGTGTGTAATGTGTGTACAGTGTGTGTGTGTCTGGTGTGTGTATAGTGTGTGTAGTGTGTGTGGAATGTGTAGTGTGTGTGGCATGTGTAGTGTGTGTGTGGCATGTGTGTGGTGTGTGTAGTATGTGTGGTATGTGTGGTGTGTGTAGCCGTGTGTGGTGTGTGTAGTATGTATATGGTATGTGGTGTGTATATGGTATGTGTACAGTGTGTGTAGTGTGTGTGTGGTATGTGTGTGGTGTGTGTGGTGTGTGTGGCATGTGTGGTGTGTGTGGCATGTGTTGTGTGTAGTGTGTGTGTATGTGTGGCATGTGTTGTGTGTGTGGCCTGTGTGGTGTGTGTAGTGTGTGTGTGGCAGATGTGTATGGTGTGTGTGTGTGTGTGTGTGTGTGTGGTGTGTGTGTGTGTGTGTGTGGCAGATGTGTATGGTGTGTGTGTGTGTGTGTGTGTGGCAGATGTGTATGGTGTGTGTGTGTGTGTGTGTGTGTGCATGTGTGTGTGCATGTGTGTGTGTGTGTGGTGGTGTGTGTGTGTTGAAACCAGGGCTTAGCGCCAGGTGCCCCGCCATTGAGCTAGACCCCAGCCTGATGCAAGCGTCAAACTACCAAGTGGCTCCAGCTGCAGCTAAGGCGAGATGCCCCAGCATGGGGAAGGGTGCGTCGGGATCCGGGGTTGCTGGTGAGCTTCAGCCCTTGGTTGCTCTTGCCCTACTCTCTGGTGACCTTTTAAAAAGTTAATTCTCCCCCCGCCCCCGCTCTGGCCTGTCATTGAGCTCACCCAGCTGATTGCGGAGCTTGTGATTGAGGACCTCTTCTGACCGGTTCCCTTTCCCCCAAAATTAACGTGATCATTAAGGCTTATAATTCCACTCACCAGTGCTATCAATCAAGGGCTGCGAAAACGGAGTTAAGAGTCCTTTTGTAATTGGCAGCAGCCTGGGATCCTGAGCAGAGCATTCACGGTCTGTGGGGAGGCTGAGGGGGAGCTGGTATGCAGAGCAGAGCTGCACCCCCGAACTGATTCCCAAAGCTTGCCTCCCTCCTGGAGCTAGTAAGTTGCAGTCTCCATCTTCTGTGGATGTGGGAATGAGGAAGCCAGATCTGCACCCCCCCATGTCTCTCGGAAGGGTAGTGGGTCTCTCTAGCACCCTGAAATTAGGAAGATGAATCAATTCTTTATACAGACTGGAGAACTTAAGTCTGGCTGGGGAGGAGCAGTTAGTCTGGATTATCCATAGTTCAAAGTAGGGCTGAAGCTGTCAGATCCAAAAGGCCGGTGCATTCTTCCTGCTACCTCAGGACCTCAGACACTACGGCTGAGCCCAAAGCGATGGCAAAGCATGCTGTGCCTTGCCTTGCCCCGCCCCGCCCCGCCCCGCCCCGCCCCACCCGCCCCATCCCACTCCGACCCGCCCCAGCTAACTCCAAGCTGCCTCTACATATAGGAAACTGTCGATTAGACCAGCCTCAAGACAAGGGCTCAGTGTTTTTGGTTGTTTTTAATCTTTTGGGGGGCCTGCCACCCAGCTCCCAAATAAATTACCTATAGAGTCTTATTCTTAATTATAAACATCCGGCCTTAGCTTGGCTTGTTGCTAACCAGCTTTACTTAACTTAAATTTACCTATCTATCTTTTGCCTCTGGGCTTTTCTCTTTCTCTGTTTCTGTACACTTTTCTTTGTTTCTTGCTCTTTGGTTTGCTGTGTAGCTGGGTGGCTGGCCCCTGGAGTCCTCCTCCTTTTCTGGCTTTCTTTTTTTCTTTCAGATTTCTCCTATATCTTCTCTCTGCCTGCCAGCCCCACCTATCCTTTCTCCTGCCTTGCTATTGACCATTCAGCTCTTTATTAGACCATCAGGTGTTTTAGACAGGCACAGTAACACAGCTTCACAGAGTTAAACAAATGCAACATAAACAAAAGTAACACACCTTCAAATACTATTCCCCAACAGCTGAGTTCTTCATGGAATTCCAACTCTAACCTATGTAGTGCCTCCTAGGCTGATACATACATGGTAGGTGGCATGTTGGCCAGAGGAGAGGGGGCAGCTGTAATACATATGCTGTAATAGGGATTTAGAGGCAAGAAGATCAAGAGTTCAAGGCCATCCTCAGCTACACAACAAGCTCAAGGCCAGCCTGGGCTACAGAGGACCCTGTCTCAAAAACCAAACAGCAGTAAGAAATCAAACACCACATTATAACAACAGGAAACATCTCCCCCCCCCCTGCTTTTTTTTCCTGTTTGTCGAGACAGGGTTTCTCTGTGTAGCTTTGCACCTTTCCTGGAACTTGCTCTGTAGACCAGGCTGGCCTCAACTCACAGATCTGCCTGGCTCTGCCTCCTGAGTGCTGGGATTAAAGGCATGCGCCGCCGCTGCCGCCACCGCCGCCGCCGCCGCCGCCGCCGCCGCCGCCGCCGCCGCCACCACCACCACCACCTGGCCCTTCTTTTTTTTAAAAAGACAACACCATAGGAAAGTCTGGAGGAGGGGAAGCACCTCTGATCCATCTCCTTAAGGCAAGCAGTTCAGTTGTTGCTCCATTTCCTGTCGCTTTGCTGCACACACACCTATGTGTGTTACCATAGCTGTGATCAGTGAGCACACTGTGCATTCGGATGCCCTCACTATCCTAGCACTTACATTTTCTACTTGTAGTTTATGGACTTTCAGAACTCCTTTCACTGTTTGCATAATAATTCTGTCACTTGGTGCGTGCCAGGATGTACTTGCCATTTGCTGTTTGGGATAATTAGGCTTCACAAAAATGCTTAATAAAATAAGTGCAGAGCATTTGAAATAGCACGAACAAAGCCTACCCTGGATGGTGTTTAAATCTTGGACTGGGAGAAAGAGACGGCTCAGAGGTTAAGAGCACTGGCTGCTCCTCCAGAAGACTTGGGTTCAATTCCCAGCACCCACGTGGTGGTTCACGACCATTTATAATTCACTTCCAGGGGACTCTGTCACTTACTTCTGACCTCCACAGTCACCCAAGTGTTCAAGCGGTATATAGACACACATGCAGGCAAAACACCTATACCCATAAAACAAACAAACAAAAAAAACAAAACAAAACTGCAGATTCCTAGTTCCTCCTTCCTGAGACTCAAGCAGAAAGTGGGAGCTGGGGATCTGCATTTAGCAACCCTCCAACAGCTCCCCCAGTCCCACGGCTCCACGAAACACTGCTTGGCACTTCGTCTGAGGTTTTTCTGGGGCCACAAGTGACACCAAGAGACATTTCTTTCACTTTTGAGCTCTTCCAATCAATGCCAAGGAGGGGCAGAGAACAATTCTTTAAAAAGTGGGTCATGGCTGGGTAAAGGCACTTGCCCTGAAGCCTGACCACCCGAGTGCGGCCCCCAGGATCCACATGGCAGAAGCTAAGAACCAACTCCCCAAGTGGCCCTCTAACCTCACTTCCAGGTCAGCCAGGACTACATAGCGAGACCCTGCTGTACATTTCTTCTCCTGGGAGGTAGTGTCACCAGAGATTGTGTTCACATTGTTCAGGTCCTACTCAGCAGGAGCTGAAAACATTGTTCCTGGTGCCTGTTTGCAGGAATGCAGCATTCCTGTGATGGGCTGGTGGATGAGATCGGTTTTCCTTCCACCTGATCTGCCTGGGGGACGTAAGAGTTCAGCCTGCTGAGGGGTCAGTGCAGAATGGTTTGGCTCAACACTGGGTTCACCATGCCTGAGGATGCCCCCATAGGCTCAAATGTTTCAATGCCTGGTACTCAATTGGTGGAACTGTCTAGGAAGGACCAGGAAATGCAGTCTTGTGGGAAGAGATGTGTCATGGGTGGGGGTGGGCTTTGGTAGACTGTGGCATTCCCTGTGTGCTCTGTTTCCTGCTTGCTGTTTGAGATGTGAGGATCTCAGCTGCTGTTGGAGCTGTTACCTCCACTCCACTACAGACTCTAAACTTCTGACACCATAAGCATCTTCAAATGTTCTTCTATAAGTTACCTTGATCACAGTATCTTACCACAACAATGGAAAAGTAACTTAAGGCACCGTGGCTCCTGTCAGCATAGCCCTTCCCACATGTCCACACAAGCTCTTCATATCAGCTTCCTTTCCCCCTCTGATCACATCATAAGGGTCTCTGGGTCTAGTTTACGTCAACTTGACACAGGCTGGAGTCATTGAGAGAAGAGAACCCCAATTGAGAAAAATGCCTCCATAAGACCAGGACGCAGACAAGCCTACAGAGCATTTTCTTAACTAGTGATTGGTGGGGAAGGGCTCCCACTGTGGCTGGGGCCACTGCCGGCTGGTGGTCCTGGGTTCTATACGAAAGCAGGCTGAGCAAGCCTTGAGGAGCAAGCCAGTAAGCAGCTCCCCTCCATGGTCTCTGCAACAGTTCCTGCCTCCAGGTTCCTGCCTTGTTTGAGTTCCTGCCTTGGTGTCCCTTAATGGACTGTGATTCAGGATAATGTAAGCCAAATAAACCCTTTCCTCCCCAAGTCTCCTTAGTCATGGTGTTTTATCATAGCAACAGAAACTGTAACTAAGGCTTATCCTCATGGCCTTGCCTTAGTAATGGGTCTTGAGGGGCCAGGGGAAATGTCGCCTCATCTCCCATTGCTTGCATTAAACTCTGTGTGAAGACTTTTTGGTGCTGGAACAAAATGCCAAGGACAGACAACTCAAGAGAAAACTGGTTTATTTGGGGCTCATGGCTTCAATTCAGAGTCGTGGTCCGTGGCACTGTGGTGAGTCAGGACATCATGGTGATGGAGTGTGTGGCAGAAACTACATGCCTTATGACAGACAGGAAACACAGAGAAAGGAAGGGATTGAGGATCCAATATAACTTTCAAAAAGATGCTCCTATGGAGGTTGTGGGATGATTCATCTCTAGCAGGCATGGGGGCCAGCTGGCCCAAACCAGTAATGAGATACTTTCTGAGAGCCAACCTGGGTCTGCCTAAGAGCCTTAGCAACAGCAGCTGAGACATGATCTGGAGATGACCCGAACCAATGAGGGGCGCCATGTCACACCAGCAGATGCATATCCATCAGACCTTCCCCCCAGAGGGGTGGAGGGTATATAAGGCTTGCCTCTTCCTGAATAAACTGAGCTTGTTGTTTCAACATTCTCCCGGAGTCTGTGTCATTGACTCTGCACTTACTCGGCCCCAAAGGGAACAACAGCACAGGACCCTGCCACATCTATTGCTCAAACAGGGACTGTTTGTCTCCCTTTCCCCATGTGCAGCACTGGCTGAGCAGCCCCCTTGAGCGGTGTATTTCGGTGAGTAGGCCCCTCTATGTGGTGTGCTTTCGGTCCCTTCAGCAGGTAAGCACTGGGGCCCCCACTTTCTTCTTATTGTTTGTCTTGTTTGTGAGTCTGTACAGTAGGGTGGCACATACTTTTGTTTAGGCTCGCCTGGTGTTTCCATATAAGGACTGGACCCTCAGGAAACAGAGCCACAGTCACTGCTGTTTATCACATCTTCTAACACTATGGGAAATTTCCTCCTTTACCATAAAGAGGCCCCCATTGTAGACCTCAAGTTCCTCCTAACCAGCCAGGGGCTCTGGGCTACAACATCAGAACTAGAAAGGTTTTGGACAGAGGCTGTGGTGCTTGCTTCACGGATCTCTTCAGAGAACATGTGGGAACCTGAGCTTTGGATGAGAGTTCTGTTCCTGGCCAGAAAAAGGGAAATGGCCTCAGGAGTAACCCTCCAATTGGTTTTTATGCCCATTTTGTTGGTTATGACTGCTGTCCTAAAGTCCTCTTCTACTGAAGAGATCATTAAGGCCCACAATAAGTACTGCTAGAAACAATGTATCACCAACTTATCTACCACCTTCATTCCATCCATGACTGACATCCATGTCTGCCTCTGCTGACAAGGAGATGGATGAGAATAGGCGTAAAGTGAAGGAAAGGGATGGAAAAAGAGAGGAAATGATTGCAGCAGTGCCCAAGCTTACACTGGCAACCCCTCTCTCTGTCCCCCCCATGCCTTGAGGGACTACTCCCCACACTGCAGTATCCACAGAGTGATTTGCCTGGATGTCTGTCTGCCGAGCCAGCTGCTCCGCATACCTCCCAGACTATTCCACCTGTGGTGCCACACATGCCCACCATGGCGTTTCCAGTTAATGTGGGCCCCAATGAGGCCAACCAGCCATGGATCCCTACCCCTCTTGCGGACCTATCTTTGGTCTGTAAGGCTGCTAATGAATTGGGTCCTGACTCGCTGCATTTTTAGCAAGTGCTATGGCAATGGGCAATGCATTTACAGACTTATTATGACTGGTACCATTTGATGAAGGCTGTGTTGGAGCCTGTGGTCTTCCTTAACTGGTAAGCTGCCTATGATGACCAGACCAAGGCTCAGGTTCATTTTAATATACAGTACAACATCGCTGTTTCTCTTGAGATGCTCATGGGCCAAGGACCATATGCTAACCCTGTCACACAAGCCCAAATTGGACAACATGCTTATTTACATGCCTCAGGAGACAACACTGCCCTTGGTGCATTGGAGGGATCCCATCACCCTTCAATAGCAACCCCCAGCTCCCCTATTAACTCAGGGGCCAGGTTTTGCTTGCATATTTCCCCAGAGTACCACCATGCCAATATAGATACCCTCCAGAGATGTGTATTCAACAACAGACCAAGAGACATTGGTCAAAGAAGAAGCTTCAGAGGGGTAATGTATGATTTGCCCCACTACTGCGACATTAGTAAGGATTATGTCATTACTGGCACATGACCCTAGAATTCAAGCAATTGCCTCACCCCCTACAAGGTCACTAATGCATCATCAGAAATACTTTGATTGGCACAATAAATATAATAGGGTTCCGTCCATGTCCTTGAGACTGAATTTTTTACTAATCTTTCTCCTGTTCAAATGTCTTCTAAAACAGGTTCACCAACAGTAGGTGGCCACAAAGGTGACCCTACAGGTTTTATTGGGTCTCAGATACCTAGAACAAAGTCCTCCTAGAGAGGTAATGCACTCATGGCTCACCAAGATACAGAAGGTTACTGCCTAAAGCCATCACCCGGACAGCTCTCCCGGAATGACGCTCTTTGAGGGCTGGTAGTCAATGATGGGTATGAGCTTGTTTGACAAGCCAACCTAAGGCAGACACAATCCATTATGCTGAGCTCTCCTGAGGTGGGGTCAACAAGGTTAGGGAAATGCACCGTAGCTCCCACTGAGCACGTCTCATAAAATAAGAAAAAGGGGGTGGGATGATTCATCCCTAAAAGGCCTGAGGGCCAGCTGGCCCAAACCAGTAATAAGATACTTTCTGAGAGCCAACCTGGGTCTGCCTAAGGGCCTTAGCAATAGCAGCTGAGACATGATCTGGAGATGACCCAGACCAATGAGAGGCAGCCATGTCACACCAGCAGATGCATATTCATCAGACCTTCCCCCAGGGTCGGGTGGAGAGTATATAAGGCTTGCCTCTTCCTGAATAAACTGAGCTTGTTGTTTCAATAATCTCCCAGATGTTGTTGGGAGACTATGTTGTTGACTCTGTGCTTACTTGGCCCCCTCCCGCAAAGGGAACAACAGCACAGGACCCTGCCACATGGAGAGACTTCCACCACCTCTCAAAAATAGGACCACCAGCTGGAGGACCAAGATTTCAACCCACAACCCCCTTTGATATGGGGGACATATCAAAGACAAGCCACGACACCCCCCAGTCTGGAATTGATGCATTTGTAAGTAAAGAAATAGGAGTGAGCTGGGTCCCAAAGCAGGCTCTGAAAAACCCAGACACACTATGACCAGACAAGCGCAGCCAGTTGGAGCATTGTTCTGACTCCAGCCCTGTCTTGGTGAGAGGGGGCTATCCACCTCACCTAGAACCTCTGAAGAAGTAAGGCAGTGACCAGCTGGCTACCCCTAATGGCCTACCCCACAGTTCCTTGGCCTTTCAAGTACAAGCCATAGTGACATTTATAAATAATAATGAACATCATTTTCAGGCTTTAAACATATATATGTAGATATATATATCAGCTGCTTTCTAAAGATAGGAAACGAACCTGATTCCCAATCAGCACCACGTCCCTCACATTGCCTTAATTTTCACCTGCTTTTAGTTTTCACTCTTTCTTAATTGCTCATTATTGCAACTTCAAGGCACAGGAGAGTTCAATGACGAACTGTCACATCTGAAAGCCTGTCTCTGAGAAGTCACAGGACTTCTCTCTAGAACTTCGGGCCTTTCGTTTGGGAAGGATTCTCAAATGCCTACTTTAACAGCACTGGTAACTTGCCTAAAATCTACTAGTAATTTGCCTAAAATCTACACTCTCTTTGAATAAAGTGTGACATTATGGGCCAGCAAGATGGCTCAGTGGGGAAAGGCACCTGCTGACTAGAGTTCAAATCCCGGGACTCCCCTGGTAGGAGGGAACCTCCCTCTGTGGGTTGTTCTCTCACCTTTGCGAGTGCAGCGTGGCATGTGCTCCCCCACCAACAAATAGATAATGTGAAATATCATTATCACACACACGGTCACCTTCCTGAGACACTTTGCCAGTTTCTGGGTGCTGGGGGGTGTTCAGGAGGACAGGGGAAACATCACGAGGGAGCCAAGGTTCTGGCGAGGCAGAGGTGGCCCTTTATTGTCACTTCCTTCCTCAGAAGAAGGCAGGCAGGGCCAAGAAGCCCTGAAGACAAGGGTTAGCTAATTTGAATTTGGGGGGAGATCACTCTAAAACTTTCTCTTCCCAAATGAACAAGGTAGGAGGAATCCTACACAGTTGCTTTGCCCCGACCTTCTATCACCTAGACATACATTTAAATTCATACTCCTAAAAAAGTGCATAGTTTTGGTGGCGGCTGAATCTGCCGAGTCCCCCATGTCCTTGTCAGCCTGCACCACCTGTAACCTCCAGGCCTGTCATACCCGGTGCTCCGTCTCAGTCCATAGTGTAGCTCTCTCCTCTCACCACCACAGACTGAGCAATGCCCTGCCCCGGGTGACACATCTACAACACAACCCCTACACCATACGCTACAGGAAGCCTCTTGGAAGAGGGGGGCAGAAAGACTGTAAGAACCGGAGGATCAGGAAATCTGCTATGAGATAATTAATCTCTTCTATATGATAAGGAAGTTGCATCCATGAAATCCCGACATTCCAGTCACCTAGACATGACCTGTACATGACAACCCCAGTTGATATGCTAATGTTGACGGAAGAAATCTCACATGGCCCCACTCAAGATGAAGTGCTGTAGGCAATTAATGCATGCTGAGAGAGGAAGTCGTCTCTAAGGATGAGCTCCCTCATAGGTTATCCAGTCCCAAGTGGTCAGCCCTAAACACATACACATATAAGAAACACTACATGGACTCAGCAAGGAATATTTATATATACACGTATGTGTATGGTAACTAATAATTAAAGAAGAATTTGGGAGGGAGTGGGGGGCACAAGGGAGGAGTTGGAAGTGCTCTAAATAGAATACTCATGTATGAAATAATTTTTAAATAATGCACATTTCTACTGGCTGGGTAAGCCACACGAGACTAGACCACTTAGCTTTTGTCTTGTGGGAGCCACATTCTGCCCCTCAGTCACGTTCTGTGTGCTGGAGATGGGTCTCTGTGGCTTCACAGGTATGTCTGGTTGGGTTGCAGCCATGTAGAGACCAGGATGGGCCCCAGGGGAAGGCAGGACTGGCACTTCTACAGGTTATTTTTCTTCTTTCATTTTTTTCCTTTTATTTTGTGTGTATGAGAGTCTTGCCTGCATGTATGTCCGTACACCATGTGCATCCTTGGTGCCTATGAAGGCCAGAAGAAGATGTTGGTTGGGTCCCCTGGAACCGGAGTAACAGAGAGTTGTGAAAACATCATGTGGGTGCTGGGAATTGAACTCAGGACCTGTGGAAGAGCAGTCAGTGCTCTTAACCACGGAGCCGTCTCTCCAGCCCCAGCCTATGGGTCATTTCTTGATTGCAGGCCCTTGCTCCAGCCAGGCGGCATTTCCACAGCTCTCATCCAGAACCCCCTTGCCCAACCTTGGTGGCAAGGGGCCCCACAGGTCCAGCCTCAGGGAGAGAAGGGCTCATCTCTTTGTCTTCTTTACATTTTGCCTTGTTTTTGTAGTTGGTCCTTTTCTCAAACTCTCCTCAGATTATACAGTTTGACTCTGAGCAGCCAGCTATTTGCTGTTGGAACCTTGACAATTTTTTTTGTTTTTTGTTTTTTGAGACAGGGTTTCTCTGCGTAGCTTTGCGCCTTTCCTGGAACTCACTTGGTAGCCCAGGCTGGCCTCAAACTCACAGAGATCCGCCTGGCTCTGCCTCCCGAGTGCTGGGATTAAAGGCGTGCACCACCACCACCTGGCTGGAACCTTGACAATTTTGAAAGAGATTGAGCAAGTTTTAGTGTTCGCATGCCTTTCTGAACATTTATTTCTTGTCTTTGTCTGGCCTATGCATCTATCTGCCTCACATAAACATATGGTTTGTTACAAAGAAAGGGAATGGGAGGTTTGATTCTGACATTAAACATTGGTTAGGAGGGGCTGGAGAGATGGCTCAGCGGTTAAGAGCACTGTCTACTTTTCCAGAGGACCTGGGTTCGATTCCCAGAACCCACATGACAGCTCTCAACTGTCTATAACTCCAGCTCCAGGGAATGTGACACCCTCACACAGACACACATGCAGGCAAAACACCAATGCACATAAAATTTAAAAATAAAATGGTTAGGAACTAGGGAGTGACTCAGTGGCCGGTGAGTGCTTAGCAGGTACGGGGTTGGAGCCTATGTTAGTTATTTTTCTATTGTTGTGGAAGAAGCAACTTGGAGAACAAAGGGTTGGTTTGGCTTACATTCCCAAGTCATAGAGTCCATTGAGGGACGCCAACGCAAGAACTCAACCTCAGTGGGAATCTGGAGGCAGGAGCTGATGCAAAGGCCGTGGAGGAGTGCTGCTTACTGGCTTGCTCCTCAGCCTGCTTCCTCATAGAATCCAGGACCACCAACCCCAGGGATGTCCCCACCACAATGGGATGGGCCCTCCCCATCAATCACTAGTTAAGAAAATCCTCTACAGGCTTGTCTACAGCCCGGTTTTATGGATGCATTCTCTCAGTTTGAGGTTCTCTCCTCTCAAATGACTCTAGCCTGTGTTGAGTGGACATAAAATGGGCCAGCACCAGCAACCAAGCATTAAAACACATGAGCCTATAGGGGCCGTTTTCATTCAAATTTTCACAGATCCCTACCTCACATACAGAAGGGGGGGGGTTGACTTAAGGAATGTGACAGCACATGCCTGTAATTCCAGCACTCAGGAAACTGAAGCAGGGAGATTACAAGTTCAAAGCTAGCCTGTGCTACATAGTGTGAAACCTGTCTCAAAAAAAAAAAAAAAAAAAAAAAAAAGGAGCTTAAAGTCAGGCTATTGTTTTATGCCCCGGCCAGCAGGGCTTTAACGGGTACTCAACCACCCTAAGGAGGGAATGTAGGGACAGGAGATACAAAGGAAATACACCAAGTCAAGATTCTGATCAAGGTGCAACTTTATTTTTCTCCAGGAGGGTTTATATAGTTTCTGCAGGGTGGAGGGAGCAAGAAGCTGTCATCTGCATAAGGTGGGGCAAGCTAACAGGATGTTTGTATAGGATGTTTACAAGGTGAGAGGGTCAAGGGCTCTGACTCAATGTCCTGTTGCTAGGCAACCTGACTGTAAGCTGATCTAGTTCCCTGCCTTATGGGGGGGGGGGAGGGTGTCTGTATTTTTCCACTAACTAGAGATTCTGTCCTTGTCCCTGACAGTTTTATATTCCAAATTCCTTGTCCTTTCTCACACAAACAATCAAACTCCCTGAGTTCTGTGGTGAAGAGCACTGGTCTATGACAGTGAGGCCACAGGCTTGCTTGTGAATGGGGGAGATCAAGGAGAGAACACGTCAGGAAGCTCTTTTCTTCGTCGTCCTAGATACCAGAGGTGTATCACTGAGCGAATCAGGCCTCTGACTGGGGTGGAGCACCAAGTGACTTCCACGGCTTCTTCAAACCCACAATGTGCCATGCGTGGAAAGACAAGCAGGTGCTAAGGCTTGTTGGCGTTCCCGAATCTCTGAGACGCTAGGGGCAAAGTGACGGCACAGCAGAGTGACAGGCAGAGGACGGGGTGGACTGGTGTTTCTGTGAGAGCCTCAGGAATCAGGTCAGCAAGAGCTGAAGCAAGGCCCAGTCATCAGGGCCACCACAGGCTCTGGTGAAACTTGGAGAGCAAGCCACCGCTCATGCCCGGTTCTACACTCAGTACCAACACCTGCTGGTGGGTAATACCCGAGACAGAGACATTTTCCTAGGACAGTGAGGTCAACGGCACCACACCTGTAGACCTGCAGCTTTGCATACCAACAGGAACACATCTGCTGTATTAGCCTCAATTACAGAGGACACCTTAGGGAGCTGGGGAGGAAGGGGAAGAAAGGATTGATCTCTGGATAGCTGTATGCCATCTAAAGGGCTGCTTAAATCAACCTCTTAAGATGGGCTGAAAATTCTCTTTCTGAGACAGGATCCCTACAAGAAGCAGCCCTAGCTGGTCTGGAATTCCCTATGGTCTGAGACCAGACTTTCCTCAAACTTACAGCAATGTTGGCTCAATTTTCAAAATGCTGGTATTGTAGATGTGGGCCACTGTGTCCGGCTGAAGATGTGCGTGTTGTAGTCAGCCATGGAGTAAGAGTAAGATTTACAGAAGTGAGAGAATGGGAAAAGCCCAGAGGCAAAAAGTAGATGAGATAAGTTAAGAAAAGCTGTTAAGAAACAAGCCAAGATAAGGCTGGGCATTTATAAGTAAGAACAAGCCTCCATGAGTGATTTATTTGGGAGCTGGGTGGCAGGTCCCTCAAAGAGCAAAAACAACATTTTGGTGTACCAATGTGGGCTTGTAGTTGCATAGGGCCTGAGAAAGCATTGAAAGGAAGGAAGGAAGGAAGGAAGGAAGGAAGGAAGGAAGGAAGGAAGGAAGGAAGGAAGGAAGGAAGGATGGATATGGCTCCTTTAAGAGTTTCTGCCCATATTCAATAACCTCAGGTATCACTAAAGGAAACATGTAACAACTAATCATAGGAAATGGAAATTGAGGACCAGTTGTTTAGTAGAAGTCACTGGCAACTGTAACACAGCCCCAAACCTTAGCATGGCTGACTCCATGATGGAACTGCCATTCAGGCTGTAACACTCAGCACATAGACAGCACCACCTGCCAAAACTAAAACAAAGGCCTGATCCATTCAAGTCCATAGTCAAGGGAAAGTCTCTGAATGTACTCACCTTGGTTTTTGGCTTCTGTACTTCTACTTCCAACTAACTGTTCTTACCAACTGATGTCGACCCAGACATTGTTTCTGTGCTTAAAAGCTCTACCCTAGAAAGGTTCAGTGCTACACTGGGATCCCAAACACCAGTGTAGTTGCTGACCAGCTAATAAAGACTTTCTATTGACTTAAAAAAAAAAGTTTCTGCCCACTGGCAAGCCCTTGAACAGCCAGTACTTTAAGTAAGGACAAAAAAAAACTAAGTAAAAATGCCTGCCACAGTGTAAGCATCAGCATTTCAGAGTTCTAGGAAGGTCGAATGCAGTTCCTGGTCAGACAAACCTCTGACTAGCTGCGAATTTCACGCTTGGGTTTCACGACCCGAGAATCAGGTGGAGCCAGCAGAGAGCCTCGTATGGAGGATCCAGGTGTAGATTAGCAGTTTAAAGGTTTGCTCATATGGTCAAAAAAGGCTGAAAGAAACACAGTAAAAGAGGTCCAAATGGGGGGAAAAAACTCTAAACAGGTTCCAGTGTGTTTAACAATGTGTGTAGGTTTAAGAAAAGAAAAAGGGTGTAGTCATAGAAAGAAATGAATAGTTTAAAAATGATAATAAAGTCTTTAAGGAGGGAGTAAAAGTAATATAAAAGAAAAAAGCCACCTAAGATGAGAAATACACAGGGAGCCGGGATCCTGTATGTTATTGTGTTGACTTTGAATTTTTTTGATTGTTGAAAAGCAAAGGAGAGCTGCAAAGAGACCTGGAACTGAAAGAGGGACTGTTGAAATAAATCTGCCTATATGCTTTAGGAGTGCCTTAGCTTTTAAAAAGTCAAAAAATGTATTTGTCAAATGGAGATCAAAAATGCTTTGGAGTTTTGTTCCCATGGGAGATGAGAGGCTGTGGATTCCTTGATCAGGTTTGATCAGGAGAGAACTCCTGAAACTTGACAGGTGATAGCTATCAACAAAGGTTACTGCTGGTCTTCCTAAGACTTGGTCATTATCTCAAAATTTTCTCCCTGGGGCCGTAAAGATACTTTGTCCATAGACAGCAGGAAGCAGTTTGGAGAACACAATATTTACATTCTCAAGAGGGTGTGGGGGGCTTTAGGTTATTTGGTAGGTTATGGGTGTTTGTTATCATTTAGTATATTGATACAAATTTAAAATTATTTTTGTTAGACTGTGTATATATGTTTCTACTCTTGTTTAAAGGGTTTTTGTATATTGATGCAAATTTAAGGGTGTTTTTGTTACCACATACTGTATATATTTTTCTGTTCTTATTTAAGGTATTGTACCTATGCAGTTCATTTAAAAATGTAAGGTAAAGTTCTTGTTTTTGAAAGTTATTATCATAAACTATATAGGACAATCAAGAAACATAGGTCAGTAGTTAGTCATTTATAACAATCAAATTTATAAACATGTTAGGTATGTTTTCTAGATTAAATAGATATATTTTAGATGTATGTTTTTCAAACCCTTCAAAGACATACAGAATTTGGCATTTAAAATGTTATGTTATCCTAAAGTTTTTCATGACAATGAGACACATCGGCTCCTGGCAGCACTAATTTACTTCAGAGAAAATGATGGGCACTGAAGAAACTCCTCATGGAGTTTGCTGTCATTGTGGCAAGGTTAGCCACTGGGCACAGAAACTGCTCTTGCCTTTGACTGCTGACAATGTGCTGTGCACTGGACATACAGGACCCACAAGGCGGGGGGGGGGGGGGGACTGATGAACTTTGCCAAAACAAGGCAGGATAGTCCTTCAAATTCCTGCTCCACTGAGAAGTCTGCCCGATATTCTGGGCCTGCAGGCTGAAGATGGATGCCCCAAAGTTGCAGAGGAACTTTGGGTGACTGTCCAGGCAGCCAAATGTCTCTGTTGTTAGATAATATTACACCCTTCTGGATCTTTGATGGAGTTGAACACTAGAGAGTTATAGCTGCAGTTTCCCTTAGTTATGATAGAAAGTGAGTTAGGTGTAAAACTTTAGATTTACTAAGATAGGAGAGATAATGTGTTATTTTCTTTAAATATGCTAACTGCAAATGGACTGAATATTGTAAATATAATTCCTACTCGATAACTGTCGTTGTTGTGTATAGTTTTATTGTGTTAAAGTTAAAACCTTTCTTTTCGTTTAGACAAAAAGGGGGAAATGCTATAAAATATTGTTTTAAGGGCTGTTACACAGCCAGCCATAGAGTAAGAGTAAGATTTACAGAAGTAAAAGAACGAGAAGCCCAGAGGCAAAATGTAGACAGGATAAGTTAAGGAAAGCTGGCAAGAAACAAGCCAAGGCAAGGCCAGACATTTATAAGTAAGAATAAGCCTCCGTGGATGATTTATTTGGGAGTTGGGTGGCGGGCCCCTCAAAAGAGCAAAAATGAACAACAAAAGTAGCCCTGGATGTTCAAACTCATGATTCTCTTATTTGACCTCCATAATAGTTGCCTATTGGCATGTGTTAGCGCACACCAACAAAATGGATTCATTTGTAAGACTTGATTTATTCAGTACTGGGAATTGAACCCAGGGCCTTGAATATGCTAGGCAAGTACTCTACCACAGCCATTCCCACCCACCCTTTTCTCTCTCCCCCTCCCCTTCCCCCTCTCCCTCTCTCCTTCTCTCTCTCTCCCTCTCCCTCTCCCTCTCTCCCTCCCTCCCTCCCTGAGTGCTAGGATTAGAGGCGTGCACCACCACTGGCCAGCTACTTCTCTCTCTCTCTCTCTCTCTCTCTCTCTCTCTCTCTCTCTCTCTATCTCTTAAGTAAAGAAAAGTTTATGAAGACCAGACAAATTTGTTGATCACTTTTAAGAGCTGAGTCGGTAATCTGAACTGTGAGGACATTATTTGTTGGACCTTCTTACTGTAGCTCTAAAGTGCTGGGAGAGTCATTTGAATTGTAGAATGACAGGTTAAAAAATAAATATCACCAGCTGGGTGCAGAGGCATACAACTTTGATTCCAGCACTAGGGAGGTAGAGGCTGGCAGATCCTTGTGACCAGCCTGGTCTACATAGTGATTTCAGGTCAGCCAGAGCTATAGCGTGAGATCCTGTCTCAAAAACAAAAACAAAAGCAAAACAGGACCCCGCTCCCCAAACCAAAATAAATATTGCCAAATAAAAATGTGCAGGAAAAAATGGTGGGATCCCAGGCAGATTATTTTTTGTCTGTTTTCCAAATAATCTACTATGTGGAGGGAGCAGAGGAAGCCATGAGTGAGTGAAGTTCCTTAGTGAATGCATTTTGCTGACATGGGCATGGCCTTGTAGAGGACTTCATGGCCTCAGACTCGTAGGACATGCAAAAACCTGTTACCCACATGGGCCAGGTTCAAGAGGAACGGCGGAGCTTTTCCTTGGGAGTCTGAGTCTGTGATGCTGGTCAGCGTGTGCAAAGACTACCAAGTGGTGCTCTCCTCTCTCACATTTACAGCCTAAGACTGCTAGACTACGAAGACCCCCTAAAGAGACCACACTGTACCTCATAAACACCTGAGGTTCCCAGTTGTGAGCATCTGTCTTTTCTGTGCTTCCTCACATAGCCAGAGTTCAAGACCCAAGCCATCAATCATGTTTTTCTTATTAATTTAATAGCTTGATATATTTATTGCATTTATATTCATGAAATGGTTTATATTTTAATACTTAAAAAATCAATTGATTTGAAATTTCCAAGGCTGAACCACTGGCCGATTTAGTCTTGCATTCGAGCAATTTCCAGGTGGCGGAGTGTCTAAAGAGATGGGTATAGTCCCTGATTGAGGCAAGAGGAGGTTCCCACCTTCTTGGGAATCCCACTACAAGTCCTAGGAAAAGCCACTTGTGCGTAGTTATACCTACACGAAATATTAGTTCAGCAGCTAAAGAAAGGAGTATGGTGGTGGTGGTGGTGGTGGCGGCGGCGGCGGCGGAGCACGCCTTTAATCCCAGCACTCGGGAGGCAGAGGCAGGCGGATCTCTGTGAGTTTGAGGCCAGCCTGGTCTACAAAGGGAATTCCAGGACAGCCAGGGCTGTTACACAGAGAAACACTGTCTTGGAAAAAACAAAACCAACCAACTAAACAAACAAACAAACAAAAACAAAGAAAGGTTTGTAGGAGGGCTGGAAGCCGGAGGACTCTAGGAGGGCTGGGAGGGGGAGGAGGAAGACTGGTGTATACACCACCGGTCCCTGGCGTGACAGATGGGAGGCATACTTTCTAGTGCTCACCTTTAGAGCTGTATTCTGGCTCCTTTGGGAGAAAGGAGGGTGTCCTCACACTGTACCCCAGCCCACCACTTCACCCTCATTCTCTCCCCATCAGGAAGGAGTACCTGGCCTGAAGGACTAGGGTTCTGAAGCACATCTTTATTTGGTGTGAAATTAGACTAATGTTTCCCCAAAAAGAGTTATTTGGTGTTGCTTTCTGAATAAGCACGGCTCACAGCTGGACCCCATTTGCTTTTGTGAATAGGTTTCAGGCATCATTCATACTTCCCCAAAGAACTGCTTTTTTTTTTTTTTTTTATCTGATTTTCCTTTGTGTGTGTGTGGTTTTTTGAGACAGTGTTTCTTTCTGTAGCTCTAGCTGTCCTGGAACTCAATCTGTAGACCAGACTGGCCTTGAACTCACAGAGATCCACCTGCCTCTGCCTCCTGAGTGAGTGCTGGGATTAAAGGTACATGCATGCCACCACTGCCCGGTTCCAAAAACCTTTTTTAAAAAGATCTATTTTTACATTCTGTGTCTCTGTGTGATTGTGAGTATATGTGCCCACTGAGTCCAGAGGTCAGCTTCCTTAGAGTTACAGAGGATTGTGAGCCACTCAATGGGTGCTGGGAACTGAACCTGGGTCTCTGCAAGAGCTGTACTCATTCTTAATCTCTGAGCCATGTCTGTAGCCCTTAACAGTTTGATTTTGAAAGGAAATTATCGATGTGTACAAGATGGATGGATCGTAAAATACTATGTTAGATGAAGTACACTTAGGTGGAATATAAGAAGCCAGACAGAAATAATACTGGAAACAGCTGGGGCTGAACTCAGGCCTCTGGGGTGCAGGCCTGACACCCGGCCTGCCACTTGGCCCTCTTAGCCCAAGTTCTGGGGGATGTTTAGGGTGGTACTCTGAGAATTCCTTTCCATATCTGAGAGGGTTGGTTGGATTCTTTCTAAGACTCCTAGTGGTTCTAATGAGGCTTTCTTTTTAAACCTTTACTTAGTTTTGAATAGTCCAAAGCTGCAGCGACTCCACATGTCACAGACTGCCCAAGGCTAATAAGACACCACACTACTGTAATTTGGGGACCTGCAAAGGAATCTGGAATGAAGAGAGAATGTTAGAAAAACTAGCAAAAGTTAAAGTTTGGAGTTAGCTAATAACATACCAGTACTGGTTTCCTACTTATAACAAATGTGCTGTGGTCGCTCATTACTAGGCGAGGTCTCTGGGAATTCTCTGTAATATCTTTGCAATGTCTCTGCAAGTCACAATCATGCTCGCTGGACAGGGTTTTGTTGTATAGCCTTGACCGTCCTAGAACTTGCTCTGTAGACCAGGCTAGCCTCTAACTCATAGGGCTCCACCTGCCCCTGCCTCCCGAGAGATGGGATTAAAGGCTGCTTTCTTAACAGGTGAAATGCTATTGGGCACCATGGAAGGAAGTCCCAGCAGTCGGGAGGAAGAGGCAGACCGATCTCTGTGATTTTGAGGCCAGCCTGGTCTACACAGCTAGTTCTAGGATAGCCCAAGCCTACAGTGAGACCCTGCCAAAAAAGAAAAAAAAATAAAGTGAAATATTCTCCTCTCGTCTCAGTAGCCAGTGTTGCGGTTTCTGACGTAATATAGGGACATTCAACTAACAGTATATACTATGAACATCGCATCACAGTGATTGTCAGCTTGTCCCCCACGGAGGTTATAGCAATTCATCTCTTCCAGCTTCTGTGAGGAGCAGCAAGCTCACCAAACCAACCAGTCCTGAGACTGTGTCCCTCACAATCAGGTGGAGTCAGGCTGTCAACTCTCAAAATGCTCTCAAGCAGAACCTTTCTAGAACACTGTCCCAAGTGGCAGGTCTGTCCCTAAGGAGGGAGCAGATGCCAACGAGAAGCCGGCTGAGGGGGCAAAGGGCAGCAAGGTCCTGAAGAAGCAGCCGCTACAAGATTAACATTCCTGACATCAGGGGCCACTGTCCTTCAGGGCGGCAGAGCATTGTCTGGGATCCACAGCACACAAAGGGTCAAGCCGCACAGATCTGTGCCTAGGGGAAAAGAACACCAGAGGTCAAAGCGTTCAGATTACGCCCAAGAAAATCCCTTTGCAGAGAGACGACAGCAAATCCCCGGTCGGTTGAAAGGACCACACTTTCTTCACCTCAGGGACTGCAATGAATAAACCGGTCAAACATGGTTTGGATTTACTGAACATGAAAACAACGGGATTAAAGTATAATCTGGCGAGAAAGGAAAGGAAATGTACCAGAGAGCTCAGTAATGACGAGGCCACTGTGTTACCCTCTGCCACATCTCAGACCAACCCTGAGAGCACTCCGCTCACTTCAGACTGTCAACACAAACACGTTCTCTAGAACGCTGTGGCCAGATGTCAGGTCTGTCCTGGGGCAGCTACACAGCTGGAGCCGCATCTGCTCGCCTCCCTGCCAAAGCGCCCGATGCACGCCACAGGTGTAGGCTTGCGGGTCACCAAGACTAGGGTCTCACTTTCTACTGGTCATGTGACCTTGCTCTAGGCCAAATCTGTCCCAGCTCTTCTCTTGGCAGAAATGAGGTTTCTACGTTTTGCTCTCTACACTACCCACCCATGCTAGAGTGCTGTCTACCTTTTCCGAGAGAACATTTAACTTGTTAACCAGTGACTTCTGATGGATAATCCTAGACACCTGATGTTCCTCTCTGGTTTTGACTGGTTTACCTCTCATTTTTTCTTCCATTCAGACACTGCTTGTTCCTTCAGACACACTGCTCTGGTGCATACAAACAGGACAGGCCGTAACAGAAAAACTGTATAGCAATCTGGCCGGAGTTGAGCTGTTCATTGTTTGTGGTAGTTTTCTTTGTCTCTTACCTGCTGGAGGCTTCACCTTCCTCTGGTGTCTTTGTTCCTGCCTCTCTATTTCAGGTTTCCTGTTACTCCTCAGAGAAGGGTTGCTGGTTGTAACCACTGTGCTTACACCAGAGCCCCGGGTGTGTGGAAGGTTCGGGGGACACTGTGTCTAGATCAGACCTCAGCTTTTACTGGGTTTCTGCCACACACAAGTGTATCTCCAAGGTTCTGTTGGTTAGCTTGGTGGCCCTCATCCCTTCCCTGGCTACAGCATTTCCTCTTTAGTCCTAACCCCGTTGGCAGGAAGGAGGCTGATGGGGAAGAGCACCTGTCCCTACTGGGTAGAAGACTCTGGTCTTACTTTGAAGACCAGGGAAAGAAAGGAGGTTCTGCCTGTTTTCTCGGGATTATTCATGGTTTTATTTTCTCTACATCTTCGCTGCATCAGATCCGGGGGCTTCCTGAAGGTCAGTCTTCAGACCTCGAGGCGCCTCTGTACAGGCGTGACATCCAGAGGCTCCTCATGTCAGTCTACACTAGCAAGCCGTCTGCATTCTCTTCTAAAAAACAAGTACACAAGCCAAAAAATCCACACTACTTAGGTGCGTGTGGCTGCACGCATGCTGCGGTGCGTGTGTGGGGAACAGAGGCAATCTGGGGGAAGTCAGTTCTCCCCTCCTCCAGAGTCCTAGGGGCTGAACTCACGTAGTCGGGCTTGGTAGAGTTCCCTCACCAGGCTGAGCCATCCGATTCTGTTCTCAACCAGGTTCTAGCTCCCGAGACCCCTCCCAGCAATCCGGCGGCAGCTGATTCTCTTAGGTGAACGACCCTGGGAGGCCCGGACCAGATAGTTTGCTCTGTAACCGCAATTCTGAGGGGTCCAAGGGAGGGCTGGTTTGGTCTGGCCTTTTGTTTTGGGGTGTGTGTGTGTGTGTGTGTGTGTGTGTGTTGGGGATCACGTCCAGGGTCTTGCACCTGAGGCAAGTGCTCTACCACAGAGCCACCCCCTCCCCCACGTCTCCAGGTTCTGTTTGGAGGAGCGCCAACTCTCATGTCGCCCAGAAGCGGCAGGCTTGACTCTGAATGGCCACCCCTGCCCCTCCACCTGAACTGCATGTCCTCTTCTTGTCCTCACAGTTGCTGTGTTCACTCTCTGGCCAGGACGAGTTGACAGTGACCCAGGCCTGACCTCGCTGGCGGCTGACCCTGCTCTCCCACACTGCTGCAGCACTCGGGTGTCACCGAGTTTAGGGGGCCATTCCCATGCACAGCACGCGCTCTGACAGTGAAGGCAGCTCTAAACGCCCTTCTGGGATTGTGAAATCAGCTCCTAGCCTCCAGACCAAGGGCGGGTGTTTTCTGAGTTCAGAATAGGAGAATACTTCGTTCACGCCGTATCAAGAGTAACAAAAATAATTTCTCAAGGTCTGATAGTACTTTTTCTTAATTTCCTGATTTTAAAGGTGAAGCTGGCCGAATTGGTTCAAATATGGCCATCATCATAGGGTCTCTCCTCTCAGGGGAGTGCCCAACCTATTCGAGGATTTCCTGGGAAGTTTTTTTTGTTTGTTTTTTTGAGACAGGGTTTCTCTGTGTAGCTTTGCGCCTTTCCTGGAACTCACTTTGTAGACCAGGCTGTCCTCGAACTCACAGAGATCCACCTGCCTCTGCCTCCCAAGTGCTGGGATTAAAGGCGTGTACCACCACCACCTGGCCTTTTCCCCCCTGGGAAGTTTAAAAAGGCCCTTGACTCAGTCTTCCAGAATAATGCGATGTTTACTGACTTGAAGCCAAACTTAAATCCAAACCCATGCATTCACGTCCTCATTCATGCTCAGCTCCTACAGTGCCTTTCCCACCGTGGCAGACTGAGGGCCTCTGGAAACCCAGCCTTTCACGCTGTCAACTCTGTGGAAAGCCACAGTCCTTGCCCACAGAACAGGTCACCATGTGGGGGCCCTTTGATGTAGACACCCTCGGTCATCCATCCTGAGCCCAGTTCATGGAATTTGGGAGTCTGTCTTTTCGTGTCAAGGGGAATGATACCTCCATAGGACTCTGCACTCCCGGAGAGCACACTGGAAACACTGGAGGCCCACACTCTACCCTGCACTTTCCAAGTCCTCCCCAGACGGAACCCTTGGGTGTTATACTAATCAATGCTAGCAAGCACTGAGTATGTAATCTTCAGGCCCCAGCACCCTGAATTATCTGTCCTTCCAAAAGGCCAGTGTATTTTATCTGTACTGACTCAGTGGCCTGGGAACTCGTCACAGGCTTCTTCGCTTCTGCCCCTAGAGAGGAAGGAGATTCCTTCAGAGTGGCCCATCGCAACATGTCACAAAACCACAGGGTCCTGGTGGCAAAACACCCAAGCAGGAAACCAAATGCCAATCACCCTTGCTAGTCTAGATGCCCGCAGCAAGTGGCGATGAGGCCAGTTATTAGGATGCAGTCTGAGGCTCCCCGGGTGCTAGGCCAGGACTCCACCAACTGAGCCACGTCTCCAAGCCCAGAATTAGGTTGGCTACAGGGAAGCTTCTCCACATCCCGGAAGCTGCTGTTCCACGGAGTTCCACAGTTGATCCTGCTAACTATTTTTGTGTCCCCAGGACCAAAGTTCTGCGGAGAAACAACTTAAGGGCTGGAGGGGTCTGACTTGTGTCCTCAGGCGCCGTCAGGGGCCGTCAGGGGAAGGCACAGTGGTGTTCTGGAAGCAGAGACCTCACAGAGGCACTGACCACTCACATGGCGGCTGTCCGATAACCCTCATGAGCAAGCCCCTACTGATGGACTTCAGCAGCTAGGAATTCATCCTCGATGTCTCCACTGACCTCCCCCCCCCCCCAAAAAAAAAACCCATAGCAACATCAACAGTTGGGAACAGACACTCAAAACATAAGCCCATCGGGGACACTTGAAACCACGGTACCCAACAAGCCTGCGAGTTACTAAAGGCCCTGCTGAACTGACTGCAGCAGGCAGAAGCGGACACCGGGGCTTACTGCATAGGCAGGGCCTGAAGTTCCTTACAGTTACCCATCAGAGGCTTTAGAACCCACATCCAGTGTGTTGTTAGGACGGCTTGGGCCTTTAGGACTCTTCTCTGTGTGGTTAGAATTAACAGCACCACATTTGTATCACTGAGGTTCGAGGTGTAGTTTTACCACCGACTACAGCCTTAGCTAGAGGCCAGCGCTGAAAATTCCTCTCACATTAGGCAGAGGTTATAACTTGGAATAGACAACTTCGTGCCCAATTTAAAGCCTCTCATTTTTCTGGGAGCTGGAGAGATGGCTTAGCAGTTAAGAGAATGGAGTGTTCCTCCAAAGGAATTGAGTTTGTTCCCAGGATCCCTGTCAGGTGGCTCCAACTATGTCTAACTCCAGCCTAAGGCAGCTGATACACATCCTCCATGAGCACTACACTTATACACACACGCACGCACGCACTCACTCACTCACTCACTCACTCACTCACTCACTCACTCACTCACTCACTCACGCATTCACTCCCTCTTAAAGAAAAGGCATGAGCAAAACCAGCCCTTCTGACTTTTCAAGAGCGTGCCTATCCTGACGAAATGAGCCTGGAAACAAGCAGGCAGTACGCCCCTCTCCAAAGACCACAATCAAGGGAGTCCCAGTGAGTGGAAACGCCCATGCTACTGTCTTCCTGGTGGGGAGGACTGTCCCGTGCATTGCAGGTTTAGCCGCACAGATGACCTGTTACGACTCCACCTCTCAGCTGTGACAAAAAGATAAATCCAGACAGTGCACAATGTCCCTACTGAGGGGGGAGGGGAGGTGGAAAACAGCACCCCTAGTTGACAACTGCTTAAAAGAACTACCTAGCAGAGCCACCCACGGTGTCCCTGAGACAGGGTCTTGCTATGTCGTCCTGGCTGGGCTGGCCTCTGCCTGAGTGTTGGGATTAGCCATGTGCACCACCATGCCTGACTCCATTTTGAAATTTTCAACACAAATTTTGCCTGTGTGTTCAGGTGTGAACCGGGGCCAGAGGACGAACAGGTAGTAGTGGGTTCTCCCCTTCTATACCATGTAGGTCCCAAGGATCACTCCGACCCCGGGCATGGCAGCAAGCACCTTTACCCGATGCGTCAGTGTGCTAGCACCTTACTTCTACTTTGTCTAGCGAACGTGGCCAGCCTTGATGTTATCACTCGGCTCACTGAAATCAAGTTTGCACATTATTTTCTGTGGTGTTCCTGTGGTGGAATTTGTGTATGGGTACTGAACGTGTGTACAGAAATGTGGGGACCCAGAGTCAAAGCTGGGGTCCTCTTTGACTGCTCTCCAATAAATCCTAAACTTACTTCCTATGGGCTGGGGTTACAGGCAGCGACGCGCCCACCCAGGTCTCACATGGGTTCTCGGGATTTGATCATTTATTTTTTTTTTTTTTTTTTTTTTTTTTTTTTTGGTTTTTCGAGACAGGGTTTCTCTGTGTAGCTTTGCACCTTTCCTGGAACTCACTTGGTAGCCCAGGCTGGCCTCGAACTCACAGAGATCCGCCTGGCTCTGCCTCCCGAGTGCTGGGATTAAAGGCGTGCGCCACCACCGCCCGGCTGATCATTTATTTTTATTTTAAATCATGTGTCTCTTGATAGTTTTAAGCACATGAGTGCAGCTGTCCTTGGAGGTCAGAAGAGGGTGTCGGATCCGCGGAGCTGGAGTTCCAGGCAGGAGTGAGCTGTCAGATGTGTATGGGTGCTGGGAACTGGATCAGGGCCTTTGCAAGAGCAGCAATGTTCTTAACGACAGAGCCATCTCTCTACTCCTACAGTATACACCTTCCTTCTGTTATTGAAACAGTTTTGCTATGTAGCCCAGATTAAGTCCGGAACTCAATATAATCCTCTTGCCTCTGTTTCCTGAATGCTGGGATTACAGGTATTCATCACCATGCCTGGCTGCTTCATAACATCTCGTAGTGGTTCAAATAACTGGTTTTATGAAATTGTGGAATACTGTTTTGAGCAACAAGAGGCCTTTTACTGAAACTGTGACTTCATTGCATCTGCAGTCTGCTTGTGGTTATCCTGGGTCTGACCAAGACCTAGGCTTGCTTCTTCTCATATACTGCCTCAAGTTTGAATGTGCTGGCACATGGCTGTGATTCCAGCATTTGGGAGGTTGAGGCAGGTGCATCACGAGTTTGAGGTCAGTCTGGGCCCTTGTCTCCAGAGAGGATGCTCTGGGGTTGGAGGATGGCATTTCCTCTTCCAGGAACTTAACACCCAATCATATTGGGGTCCCAGACCACTTGATGTGCAGATGTGCAGACTAAAAACTGCATCCCAGTTGCTGAGTCTGGTCAGAACACTTGATGTGCAGAAGCTGTGCGTTTTCTGGTCTTGTCGTTTATGTAAGCCAGGCTGCTAAGGCAGTGCCCCTCTCCTCAAAGGGGGAAGTGTGCCACTACTACAAGCCAAATTACAGAGAGCACGCACCTGCCACTTAGTACACCCCCCAAGTTCCAGCACGTCATTCAGATGCCCGGGGGACAACTGCTGAGAAACAGGAGGCACGTACTGACTTATCTTAAAAGGCCTTTTGAAGAATGACTTGAGATTATAAAGCATTTCTCCAACACACAGTCCTTCCCAACAAGGCAGTAAGCCTTCAGGAATGCTTCTCAGTGCACCACTCTGCTGCTGTTTAAAGAAAATACCCCATTCAGAAGGTGGTGGCGTATTTGGTATCACCGCCGTTTAAAGAGGAATGGAGTTACGGGAATGAGAAGTATATAATTAGTGTATAATCCCTCTTAGGGAGCGAGGTAAGCACAAAGCCAGGGAGAAGGACAGGCTCTGCAGGCCCTTCAATCAGTGCACACCAGAAATGCATTTCAACTTTTATTTGAAAACAACTTAAATTTTTAGACAAATGATTTTAGTATATAAATTTGATTTTGTTTTTATACAGAATATAAAGATTTCCCTCATTAATCTTCCATGTGAAGGGGTTACAGGCCAGAAGAAAGACACACTCTGCAGACAAAGCACACCTCGTGTGTGTGGCCCTGGAGACAAACGGTCGCTGTGCTCCTGCACATAAATGACGACCGAGTGGAGGCATCACACAGTAGGGGGATGTTCTAGTCAGTCGGATTCCAGAAGAAACAGGACACAGAAACTGCAGATAAGGCCAGGTCAGCAACTTTAGTGAGGGACTCGGGTTCTAGGGGCTTGTGAGGCTACAGTGTGCACACGGACACGGCGGGGCAGAGCTGGCAGAGGCGCAACGAGGGTGTTCCACTAAAGCAAAGGACTAAGGGAGATGACAGGGAGTGAGTGTTAGTATACCCAGGCAGGTGGACCAGTGTCTGTGCGGCATGCTAAGTTAGTTACAACTTCTTCATTGGTGTGGATGAATCGTTAATGGTCTCGTTTCTGCCTCTTCTGTCCAAACTCAGGCATGTCTTATTTTAGATGGAGTATAACTTTTATCTATTATTTCATCCTGTAAAAACATGTGAAGACAACGCTCATTCTGGGCCAGAGGATGACCAGCGACCCTGGGAATAAAAAATACAAACTTTTAGTCCACTGTTTATTAAAGATGGTGTAGGAGGGGTCAAAACAAACACATTTTAAGGTTAGGAAATATGTACGATTTGTTAAGTATTATTCTGAACTGCCCATACAGCCATGCTATCAAATAATGGCCTTTTCCTTTGGTCCATAAAGTGATTCAGAAACATTTTAGAGATGGTGCAACGGGTAAGGGTGCCTTCGGTCAAGTCTGATGACCCGAGTTCAATCCCCAGAACCCCACATGGCAGAAGGAAAGAAATGACTACAAATTATCTTCTAACCTTCACACAGGCCCTGCAGTGGGGACACACAAACACACAGGTAAATGTAACTAATAAAAATAACCTTAAAAACTCTGTAGTGTTTCTGGAACGTGTATCCAATTAGCTTTTCAATAGTTGGTACATGCCTAAGAAACTTACATTTTATAGTTCACTGGACTTTAAGAATTTATTTTAAAGATACAAGATCCAAACCAGCATGTCAGCCCATGCCTGTAATCCCAGTACAGTGAAAGCTGAGCAAGGAGACTCTGAGTTTGAGTCAGCCTGGGCAAATATAAAGCAATAAAATAACCGGGTATAGTTCTGAATTAGAAATAGAGGAAGCTCAACAGGAAGAAACAAACGTGTGGGTGTCTGCTTTTCTTCCCTCCCCACCTCTAAGCTTCCCTGTGACTGGGGTCCGACTTCTGTTCAGTCCAAGCTTAGCTCTGCCTTCTCAGAGAGTATGTTCACCAAAAATCTAACTGCAGGCGGGTGGTGGGGAACACCTGTCATCTCAGCATCTTGAGAGCTCAAGGCCAGCCTGGGCTACACAGTGAGAGCTGGGTGCTACAGCAGGAACCCTCTACTTAGCACTCACAGATACCCAGTCATGCGTTAAAGAGCGTGTGGCTCACGCAGCCGCATCTGCTAACGCTGGCTAACCTGGGAGAATGGACGCTGGTACGCGATCGCAGTGGGCACGGCGGCACACCTGCGGCCTCAGCTACTCAGGAGGGCTGGAGGACTGCACGGCCCAGGTCGGGGCAGCACTGAGTAGGGCATGGGCACTGTCTGTCCATCTGTCTGTCTGTCTGACTCCCTTCCCTCCTTCAGCCTTCTCCCTGCAGCCCTGGCTGGGTTTGACCTTACACATTTCTGCTCAGCTTCCCAAGTGCTGGGTCACATCTCTTTAAAAGCCAGGCGGTGGGAGCGCACGCCTTTAGTCCCAGCACTTGGGAGGGAGAGGCAAGTAGATGTGAGTTCAAGGCCAGCCTGGGCTACAAGGCTGTTCCAGGACAGCCAGGGATACAAAGAGAAACCTTGTCTTGAATAAAACAAAGACACAGCAACCACAAAAAAACAAGGGAAGAATATTGGTTTGCGCTTATCAACAGTTACTAAAAGACAAACAATCCTAAATTTTCTTACATTTTTTCAAAAGAAAACACTTTGCCATGAAAAAATTTTAATGTACATTTTTACATAAAACATGCTGATAATATTGTTACCTGCAATCAAACAAAATGATTGCAAATGTATTGTACATTTTATTACTCACAAAAGAACATACCTTAAATCAGAATCACAAGTAAAACTATTTTCTGAATGATGCAATTTTAAATGTAATTTGCATAAATTATCCAAAAACAACAAATATAAAACACAGGTCAACACAAAATCCCTCGCTTCAGCCATTCGAGTGTCAGCATTTACCACACGGTGTTGAACTTGGAGAAACTTTCACGTCATTTAGTACAAAGGGCCAGGCAATGACCCAAAGGAAAGGCAGCATGGATCAACTCATGACAAGTCGTTAGGGCTAACGAGGTCCCCGAGTGGTTGAACAGTGAAGAGCATTGGCTGCTCTCGGAGAGGACCTGGGTTCAATCCCCAGTACGCATGGGGAGCAGACACACATGCAGACAAGACATCCAACACACAAGATAAAATAGTGAAAGAAAAAAACTAACAACTATTAGTCATGAATGTCAAAGCACTGTTCTCCTCCTTCCCTGAGGAATGGCCAAGTACTTACTTGTTTATAAATTGTTCCAGTCCCTGCTTCCTCTCCTCGATGAAATTGTCATCAAATATTCCATCGTCTCCTCTAAAAGGAAGCTGCCGCAAAAATGCTTTCCCAGGGAGTGGGGGAACTACCACCTAAAACAACACACACAAAGTCAGTTCCTGATGGTGACGACCCAGGAGATGCACAGTCGGAGTCAGTGGTGGAGAGAGAACCAGACCCCACAGACCTTCACAATACAGTGTGACACTCATGTGCCCACACACATTTACATGGATGGACACGGACGGACGGACGGACGAACACACACACACACACACACACACACACACACACACACACACACACAGAATAAATAAAATGTAATAAAAAGTAAAATTATGGGGTTGGAGAGATCGGTGGTTAAGAGCACTGACTGGTCTGGTCTTCCAGGGGACACGGGTCAAGTCCCAGGACCCACATGGCAGCTCACAACTGTCTGTAACTCCAGTTCCAGGGGATCTGACACCCATGTCAAAACACCAATGCATATAAAATTAAAAAAAAAAAAAAAGAAGAACATTTATAAACCAATGGTGGTGATGCATGCATCCCAGCACTTGGAGGCAAAGGCAGGCAGATCTCAAGTGAGTTCTGGGCCAGCCAGGGCTACATAATGAGACCCTGCCCCACAACATGAAGACAAAGATGCCCTCACTATGGCACCACGACTCTCAAACTTGTTTAAATCCACAACTGAAAAGAAACACACAGAAGGCCGAGAACGCAGCTCAGTGTCAGGTTCAGGTGGACACTTGGAGGAGACAGCTCTTCTCTTCTTCCATCGTGTGAGTTCCTGAGACTGACCTCAGGGCACCTGGCAAGTGCCTTATCTGCTGAGCCATCTCACCAGCATTACATCCAGTCATTTGTAAGCACTATGAAAAGACTTAATTAGAATTCCATCCTCTCCTCTTTTTTGAGACAGGGTCTCTCTCATGTAGCCCGCGATGGCCTCAAATTCATTATGTAGCTAGGATGACCGTCAGCTTTGGATCTCCTGTGCTGGGATTGCCTGCATGTGCTGCCATGGAGGTCTGTGAGTGCTGGGAACCGAACTAACTGGGGCTCAGCACTCCCCAGAGAAGCACTCTGCCGACAGCTACACATCGCAGCTCTTCTTATCAGTTCACAGCCAGGAGAAGCAGAGCACACCCATAATTTCAACACGCAGAGGCAGGAGGAGAAGACCTCAGGGGTATCTTCGTTTACACAGTGAGTTTGAGGCCAGCCTGGGTGCCATGAGACCCTGTCTGGAACAAACAAATACTTCTTACATTAAAATCTGTGAATCCAAGACTCCGTTTGTGCGTGTGGGTAAGAGGGAGATTTCTGGTGAGTATACTGTTGAAAGCTAGTGTATATCAAGACGAAAGCCAGAGAATCAGCCCTAACGACAAACACAGACACTGAACGTCACTCAGTTTCTAGCTCAGGCCTTACTGAAGAGCACAGATATAAAACAGAATAACCCACACGTACTGCTCTTGGCAATGATGAGAACAAAATGCTCAGAGGCTGGACTCCCGAGAGCTTAACAGTCCCTAAGTGCCAAGTAAAAGCCCGCAGACAGAGACACAATAAGGAAGCTTTACACTTTAGACAGAAGGCTGTAATAAAAAGTCAACCACTGAAACAGGCACAGGATCTCTGCACACATCTCTCCAAAGAACATACACAAATAGCCAGCAAGGAAATGACCGGGTCAGCAGCAGTGTTAGCCACCAAGTGAGAACCAAAAGCACAATGATATCGCTCCACACGGCAACTCAGAACTGCCTGTAACTCCAGTTCCACGGGCTCTGACACCCTCACACAGACATCCATGCAGGCAAAACACCAACGCAAGAGAAAGAAAAAGAAACCATTTTAAACATTCCAGTGTAGTACATGCTATGTTCGAAAAAATGCAGTCTATCAAAATACTTCTTCCTCATGGTTATTAAAACTTTCTTAAACTGTTCAATTTGTTTTATTTAACATACATGTGTATGTTTTTCTATTATTTTATATTATTATTACTTTTAATGTATAAAGGTGCTTTGTCTGCATGTATGCCTGCAGACTAGAAGAGGGCATCTGATTGTGAGCTGCCGCGTTGGGTGCTGAGAATTGAACCCAGGACCTCTGGAAGAGCAGCCAGTGCTCTTAATCACCGAGCATTCTCTCCAACCCTATCTGTGAGTTCAAGGACAGTCTGGTCTACAGAGCGAGTTACAGGACAGCCAGGGCTACACAGAAAGACCGTCTTGAAAAAACCAAAACTAAAATCCCAAACAAAACAAAACAAGGCCCCCCCCGCCCCCCCAGGCTAGCCTTTAAACTACACTCTGCTGGTCTACAGTCACAGCCCTACAACAATACAGTTTTCACAGCTTCTCAGGGGTGGGAGAACAAAGACCCTGGGAATGAGTGTGTGGGTGGCCCCCAAAGTTTTAACTGCTACATCCTTAGTATGTTCTCGGTATCTGGAGCACAAACACATGCTCAATACAGCATGAAGCACTGTGGGCCACGCTTGGGCTTTGGGACTCTGAAGCTCCCGTGGGAGTCTGCTTAGTGCGTGCAGACCTCCAGTTGAGTCCTGCTGCAGTGGCGCTCTGACTCAGCTGTAAGGCGAGGGCTCCACCTCCCCACCACCGCCACGTGTCTAACAGAATGTGAGAGCCTTCAAAGGAACCTTAATCGGTTCAGAGCTGCATCTGCAGCCCCCAGAACAGTCTCCAGATGCACACTGCACACCAGACCCATCACCTGCTCTGCTCCTACCTCTCCCTCTCCCTCTTCCAGTTTCAGGGGTTCTCTTCATTTCCTGCCATTTTTATTTTACTGAGCTTCAGAAAGCAACATGACCTTTCATCTACTTCAGTCAGCTTCTCTCTACTGCATTCTAGAAACAAAATAACCCCAAAACTGTCTCCTAAGAGAAGACAATTCTTAGCAATTGAGACAATGGTGTCTTTCAAAGTAGAAGCAGCAGTGTGCTAGTGGATCATGGTCGCCATTTAAAGTCTAGTCTGGCCGGGCGGTGGTGGCGCACACCTTTAATCTCAGCACTTGGGAGGCAGACAAAGGCAGTCGGATCTCTGTGAGTTCGAGGCCAGCCTGGGCTACACAGAGTGAGATCCAGGAAAGGTGCAAAGCTACACAGAGAAACCCTGTCTCGAAAAACCAAAAAAAAAAAAAGAAACTGTCTCAAAAAACCAAAATAATAATAATAATAATAATAATAATAATAATAATAATAACAACAACAAAATAAATAACAAAATAAATAACTAAATAAAATAAAGTCTAGTCTGGGTACGTGGCTCAGTTGTAGAGTGCTCCCCTCACATACGCATGCCCTGGTCTCATCCCCAACAGCCCGTATAACTAGGTCTGGTGACATATGGCTGTACTCCAGCATTCAGGAGGTAGACAGGAGATCAAGGTCAGTGTCGTCCTCAGCTACACAGAGGCCCATTATAGGCTACATGAGACTCTTGTTTCAGAAAACAGTATCTGGTCTGGGGGCTGGGGTGTAGCATGAGGAGGACCAAGTTCAGATTCCGGCTATCCACATTAAACTCCCGAGTGGCAGTGCCTACCACCCCAGAACTTGGGGATGGAGGAAGTGCATCTAGGCGGCTTGCTGGCCAGCCAGCCTAGCTGAAACATCCACCTGCACGTTCAGTGAGAGACCTTCCTCAAAAGCAAGGTGGAGAGTGATAGAGGAAGGTATTTAAAGTCGACCTCTGGCCTTCATGAGCACACACATGTGTATGAGCCCCTGATACCCATCAGCAAGCTTATCTGAAGAACATGGATGTACCACACAGTAAGATCAACATTTTATGAAACTTCTACATACATGTGGGATAATAAAAATGTTGACTATGAGTCACACAAAACTGGAAAACATACTGACATTGAGGAAGAGGAAGGAAGGAAGAGCAGGAAGGACTGAGACGTGACTGCACTGCTGAGCACAGAAGGAAAAGAGCTGATGGCCACTGCTTGCTCTCCTCTCCGTACGAGGTGAGCTGGACCCACTGACAGCCGGCCCTCTACTGGCTGTCACCCACTTTACGACACACTCTGGATCTCAGGCTGTACTGTAAGTAAAGGAAGAGCTCCACGTGAAAGAATGCTTACCTTGCTCTCTCTCTCTAGTTCACTTCGAAGCCATTCAAAGTCACTGTATCTCCTCCTCACTGTCGATTCCTTCAGCTTGAAGATAGGAAGATTTGTCTGAAACCGAAACAGGCACTCCTAAGTTGAAACACATTAAGGCATTTCCAAAAGGGAGGAAGGTGTCTGCCCTACTGACAACATGGCACACATATACCTTCATGGTTTCTGTAAGGTAATCAAGCACATCACCACCGAGCGCTCTCCCGTCCTCCTTCACAGTTCACTTTGAGACAGTTGTTCCCTAGGCTAATAAGCCTTGACTACCATGCCCTGTGTGTCCAGGTAGGCCATCCTCCTGCCCTGTGTGTCCAGGCAGGCCATCTTCCTGCCCTGTGTAGTCCAGGCAGGCCATCCCCCTGCCCTGTGTATCCAGGTAGGCCATCCCCCTGCCCTGTGTAGTCCAGGTAGGCCATCCTCCTGCCCTGTGTATCCAGGTAGGCCATCCTCCTGCCCTGTGTAGTCCAGGCAGGCCATCCCCCTGCCCTGTGTATCCAGGCAGGCCATCCTCCTGCCCTGTGTGTCCAGGTAGGCCATCCTCCTGCCCTGTGTAGTCCAGGCAGGCCATCCCCCTGCCCTGTGTATCCAGGCAGCCATCCTCCTGCCCTGTATATCCAGGCAGCCATCCTCCTGCCCTGGCCAGGCACTACCCACCCTTCTTTCTGTGGTGCCAGGACTGACCCAGAGCTCTGCATACTGGGCAGAGCTACATCTCCAGTCCAAACTTACAACCTTCCCTTTGGTTTCTCCTTGGAAATCTGTGTGTCTTGAGTATGTGTGAGAGGCCGTGCGAGTGTGTGCGAGGAGAGTGGGTAGGTGTGTGGAGTCTGAACACACATTCTGAGTTATTTCTTTCCTTCTACCTTGTTTTGAGGTAGGGCTTCTTGTTTTATACTAAGCTGTGTATCCTGTATCTGGCCTGCCAGCTGTGAGAGACTCCTACGGCTCCGCCATGCTCGCCACCATGTCACCCAGCTTCTCAGCATGGGTTCCGGACTGAATTCATGTCATCAGCTTGCAGGGCAAGCACTTTGTTTGCTCAACCCTCTTCCTGAACCTTAAATATTACCCTTAACTGCTTTCTTTAAAAATGCCAAAAAAAAGGACAGGGACAGTGTTGTGATTTCTTTAATTATCTCGTAGAAAATTAAGAGACAAACAATCGAACAAAAGCAAACAAACAAACACCACCCCCCTAACAGAAAAAGGCAACTCAGGGGGCTGGAGAGATGGCTCAGCAGTTAAGAGTAAGTACTGCTCTTGCAGAGAACTCAAAGTTTAGCTCCCTGCACCCATTCTGGATGGCTCACAACCACCTGTAATGGGGCTCCAAGAGATCCAATACTGGTCTCTGTGGGCACATACCCATATTCACACATCCTTAAAAAGGGCGATTAAGGGTTGTAGCTCAGTGGTAGAATATGTTCACCTATGTGAGGTTAAAATTAAGTCACAGTAGATAAACTACTCTTATAGAGCCAGATTTTTATAGGAAAAGAGCATATTTAAGAACTGAGAGCCGGGTGGGCGATGGTGGCGCACGCCTTTAATCCCAGCACTCGGGAGGCAGAGGCAGGCGGATCTCTGTGAGTTCGAGGCCAGCCTGGGCTACCAAGTGAGTTCCAGGAAAGGCGCAAAGCTACACAGAGAAACCCTGTCTCGAAAAAACAAACAAACAAACAAAAAAAGAACTGAGAACATAGCCAGTGTGTTAGCACATGCCTTAAATCTCAGCACTCAGGAGGCAAAGCAGGCAGATCTCTGAGTTCAAGGCCAGCTTAGTCTACACAGTAACTTCCAAGATAGCCAGGGATACATGGAGAAGCTCTGTCTCAAAAAAACAAAACAACAAAAAGAACATGATGCCTAGTATGTTGAGGCTAGTCATGATGCAACACAGTTTTTGGACTGCAAAGGCTACTTGTTGCTATTTCTGCCAACTTTTTTTTTGGAGGGGGGGGCAGGGGGTGGAGAGTGGAGGGGTGGTTAGATGTGAAGGCCTCTCTAAATAGCCCTAGATATAATGGAACTTACTCGGCAGACTAGGCTGGTATTGACCTCACAGTTACCTCCCTGTCTGCCTCCCAAGAGCATTGGGATTAAAGGTGTGTGCCCATCCATCTTTTTTTTCCTGGGTGACAAGAAGGTCCCTGGCAGGTAAAAATGCATTTTCTATCAATTCCAAACTCAATCCCTGAACTCACACGGCAGAGGTGAGAACTAACTACTGCAAGCCGTCCTCTGACTTCCACATGGGTACTGGGCATGTCCATGTGTGCACACACAAACAAATAAATGTTAAAAACAAACAAAAACTGGCTGGGGTGCAGCTCAGTGGTAGAGGCTTAACTGGAAAACTGAGGCCCAGGTTCAAGCCCTAGCAGAGGAAAAAAAAAAAAAAAAGCAAGCTACTAAAGCCATTAAAATGATTTTATGGCCAGGCGTGGTGGCGCATGCCTTTAATCCCAGCCCTCGGGAGGCAGAGCTAGGTGGATCTCTGTGAGTTCAAGTCTAGCCTGGTCTATAGAGCCAGATCCAGGACAGGGACCAAAACTACATGGAGAAACCCTGTCTTAAAAAACAAAAGATTTATGACAAAACAACATTAGCAGAAGAAAATGGATGTGAGAATTAAAATTCCTGTACTCAGGAGCAAAGCAGGATGTCAAGTCAAGGTCAACCTGGGACCCACAGAGATGCCTGTCACAAAGTTTACAGAGCTCAGAAATGATTTAGTGTAACAAATGGCAAGCTCTATCAAAATCTCACTACTACCTACTCTCTTGAGTGAATTCTGTTAATTCAGTATTTGCACTTGGGGAACTGTAAACTGTTGAAAAAAAAATTAAGAGGCCCCTGGAGGAAAGACTTCCTGCTTGGTAGATCAAGGCATCATGCTATAGCGTCCATCGCTAAGAAAGTTCTCATCGGCTAATCTTAATGCCACCAGTAAACAGCTGTCACCCAGCAATGAAAGGCTTTCTATTCAGGACCCTGAGCTCCTTCTGCAGTGGTCTCACTTTTTCCAAAGTGTATTAACCTCTCTGTTGTATATCTTAGTGCACGGTGGCTTCTACACATGCTATTGGGCATAACAGTGTATACGTTTCAAGCATGAAACCAAATCTCACAGGAGGTTTAAAAGCACTTGAGTTTTCTTTCCCAGGTAACCACAACATTTGTTCATTGTATTAATGACTAGGAGCAAAATTGCACCTAACAAGACTCTTATTATACTAAAAGTCAAACTTGTATTTAGAGACGCTGGCTTGCTATACAGAGGAGCATTCTCATTCCTCAGAAGGAAAAAACTCAGGTCCCCTGGAGAGCAGGATGATAATTCCCAGAAAGAAAGCACTGGATTATGTCTCTCTAATTTCATCCATTGGCTTTTTAACCAGGTTCACCCTTCCGCATTAAAATATGAAGTCTTTGTAAGTGTCTAAAGACAGAAAGGTCTTTACAGACTGAGTGCTTTCTGCAGGTGAGATTTTACGTTCTGAATTCCCTCCTCTCAAATTACTTTACAAAAGGGATTAACTGCTCTCTTTATTCAGTATGTTAAGATCAAGCCTGTGAAAAGAGGTCCCCAAGAATTTTCATACTTCTGGGTACGGAAGTCTATAAAGTTAATCTCTGAAACAACATATCAAGCTTACAGGTACAATGTTGAGGGAAGAGTGCCAATTCAGCTCACTTTCCCTCCCATTTTCCCTTTTGAACTTTTGACACAATCATGATTATATCTGATTCTCTATAATTGAGTGAGGAATGAGGGGAAAGGCTATATTATAAGCTAGTAGTTTATATATTTGGCAAAGGATCTTTTAGGTTTATTCAGCTGGCTATAATTCTCTTGTACAGTGCTACTCTGGAGTTCTGACAAAGTCTAGTAGGATCTCCGGGCTAGGGTGGAACCAGTGACGGGAGGGGACTTGCCCAGTTCGAACAAGACCCTCTGGCACTCTAAAAACAAACAACTGAATCATCATTTTCCCACTACATTTAGAATACTGAGCTTGAGTAAAACGCCTGTCAGTTTCTCCTAATCAGGTGTAGCGGCATCTAGCAATCCCAGAATTAGAGAGGTCGAGGCAGGAGGGTCAGAAATTCAAAGTGCAACACAGAAAGTTTGAGTCCAGCCTGGGCTACATGTCTCAACAATAGTTTTCCTGGGGCTGGAGAGGCGGCTCAACATTTGGGGACACTGGCTACTCTTCCGGAGGAACCACATTTGGTCCCCAGAACCCACATGGTGGCTCACAGCAGTTCCAGGGGACCCAAAGTCCTCTTCTAACTTATGTGGACAAAAGGCCCACATGGTGTGTACACACACACACACACACACACACACACACACACACACACACACACGGGGGGGGGGGGGTCCCCCGCAGGGGCGGCACAAAACAATCATACACATGAATCTAAAAGGTAAGTTAGAAGATCACTTGAACTTACTTGATCAAAAGAGAAAGAAATAACTGCCATGTTTTTGTATGAACCACTGAACTATCACTACTGGACTGCAAACTCTTGTTTGGCCACTTTCAAATTATTTAATGCTTATAAATGGCCCGAGGCTGGATAGTGCCAAGCTCCCAGCTTCGGAAGACTCATCTATTGTTTACCAAGCATCTGTAAGACAACAGTGCTAAATATGGAATCATTACTTAAATCAATGGATCAAATGCAGTCTTGGCCCTCATGAAACTTATGAGACACCAAGAGAAATAGAAGACAATTAATATAAAACTCTGAGTCTGTGTGGTTAAAGCACCACAAAGAGGACTTGGAGTTCAGTTCATTGACAGAACCTTGTCTAGTATGTTCAAGGTCCTGGGACCGATCCCAGTACAGCCCGCCCCCAGCGGGGCCCCACCCCCACCCCGCCCCGCCCCCACCTCCTCAACCGAACTATCTATACACCAAAATCACTTAAGAAGGGAAACAACAGAAGCAGAAACTAAGTGAGCGATTTGGCCAGGGTGACGACAAGTGGGACAGGGACTCACTCTGCCGCCCCAGCTGGTCCCGACTTCTCCCTCCCTGCAGAGCTCTCCTCCGTCAGCTCCCTAGTCTTGGGGTTTTATTTATTTATTTATTTATTTATTTATTTATTTATTTATTTATTTATTTATTTATTTATTTTTCGAGACAGGGTTTCTCTGCGTAGCTTTGCGCCTTTCCTGGAGCTCACTTGGTAGCCCAGGCTGGCCTTGAACTCACAGAGATCCGCCTGGCTCTGCCTCCCGAGTGCTGGGATTAAAGGCGTGCGCCACCAACGCCCGGCTTTATTTTATTTATTTTTGAGAGTTTTCTTTTGACTGTGTGTGCTCGTGAGTGTGGGTGCATGTGCCCAGAAGCCAGAGGTACTGGACTCCCTGGAGCTGGAGTTACAGTTTTGCGTTTCCCAATGTGGGCGCTGGGAACCCGACCAGTCTTCTGAAGGAGCACGTGTGCTCTGAGTCACAGGGGTGAATCTGGAAGGTGGGGTGTGGTCGTGAATTAAAATAATCACTGTTTGGTAAAGATCTTCTATGATCGAAACAACTTAGCTTTTAGGTGGTTCTAGGCTGCCCTGACATGGGGGCTGGGATCCAAATGCAGGTCCTCTGCCAGAGCAGTGTATGTTCTTAACTGCTGAGCCATCTCTCCAGCCCTCCTAACTCTTAGCACTTGGTTCCATCCTGACAGTCAGACATTTGGGCAGGGATGCCAATGCTTTCTGAGGACCCCACTTCAGGTGTGCTCACAGGGCACGGGTTTACGGTAAGGTAGAGGCGGCCTTGCCCGACTTCTCCAGTGGAGGTAACTTCGTCTCCTTCCCATTCCCCTCTCTCTGTCCCCAACCTCTGCCCTATTTCCTGAGCCGGGCTTGAGTCTAGGGCTGTCCACTTCTAGGTAAGAACTAGATCACCCCGCTGCTACCCAGGCCTTTCAAGCATCTTTCCCCTTCCTCTAAAATCTGTTCTTTATACTGCTCAAGACTTGCAAAACTAACGGAGAACAAAATGAATTCTGCTTTTTGGAAAAACTACACATTTGGGTGAATTTGCCCAAATGTTTTTTATCAGTACTTAGGACTGAACACAATACAGGCCCTTGCATGCTACACATACATTCATTACACCACCAATCCATGTGCCTGCTTTTAACCTAACACAGACACTAGTTTTGACTGCAGAAAGGGGCCATTCCCTGGCAGACACTATGTGACTAAACAGACTGTTTTATGTTCACAATCTGTTGACTCGGCATAGGGTACGCGATGAGGTATTGTAGGGTGATAGGTACATCTATGTATCATCTTGCCTATTCATTTGCAAGTTGAAAACTGAATTCATCTTAGCTCATGAAAAAGATGGACTAGATTACAAAACCATGGAACACAGAGAAAACTAGAAAACCAAGTAGGGCATGATGGTGCACGCCTACAATCCCAGTGTGTGGGCAGGAGAGGAAGAGGATGAGGAGTTTGGACATAAAGCAAATTTGAGACCAGTCTGGGCTACACGAGACCTGTCTCAAAGACCAAAAGAAAACTAGAAAAGAACAAGAACCAAAGCCAGAAGAGAACTGTGCAGTGCCGTCTTTTGCTGGTAATGTACTTCAAACAACACCAGAAACAAAACAGTGACCATGTTAGAAAAGATCTATGTGCCTGTACTTTTAATCTGCTACTTACAGAAACCAGCCATTTTTTTCCCAGAGAAACTGTATTATTTATTGATCACATGGGTGAGATCATCAGGACTCCAAATGGACAGTGGCAGGACAAATTTTTGAAAGCACGGTACAGAGATCTAAAACAAGTGCTCTCTTTGAGTCTAAGCACAGTACGTTCCCATTACTGTCTTACACACTTCCACGGGCTGACCTCCTGAAGTCAGCAGCTCACACACACCCTATATGTAACCTGATTACCACTGATACTAAGCAGAAAACCAAGCTTTAAAATGCCTTCGACTGAATATAGCTTAACAATAGATAGCAGAAAAATGTTTACCGGGTGTTTCTAGTATTTCTTCAGACAGTGTCACGTGTGCATTTGAAAAAACTGGCAACAACATCAAAAGCACACTCGACAGAGCACACTCTATCCAGCCACTCCTAAGAGAGTAAGTGGATGCCCCTCCAGGCTCTCATTCAGCAGTGGTTTCTTCAAATATCTGCATTAGAGATAAAGGATAAGATGCAGCCTAAGCCATTACCTCGCCCTCCAGTACTCTCGATGCTTGTTTTACCCAATCTGGAACAGCATGAATAACCAGAGATATGGTTTATAACCTAGATGAACTCCTAAATATGGCTGGAGAGAAGTCACTTAAGTGAAGAATAAGCTTTTAGTCTGAAGAACCTTTGAAATGGAGATTGTGAGTAGACCAACGTATTTAGTTTCTTTCTTTCTTCTTTTTTAAACACTAAGGACATGGCCTTCCAATGATACAATTCCTCATTATTTTAAGGAAGTATCCTTTATGGTATAACTTCCAAAAAGGACAACAAAGAGTTATTTAAACTAGTTTAATGCATAAACCAAGTAATTCCATATACTCTTCCCACTTTGTTCATATTCTTCACTTGTGAATTGCCAAGAACATGGAAGGTGTTCAAATAACAACTTTTAACAGAAGTGTATAGTAAGTAATTGCACTGTAAAAGAAAATCATATACATGTTTACAAACAAGCACACAATTCTACAGACTGATGGTGGGAGAAACAGGTCTACTAATTAACATGCCAGTAAATACTCTAACTTTTTTGCACATTTTATATGTATAAAGCTTTAAAATTTGTATTTAACGCATATCTTTCCAACTTGCCCAACCCTAAGAAGCATCCCCAGAAGTGACTGCCACGTAGAAGCACTTCAAACAGTCTGGGGAGTAGTGGTTTGGTTACCTTCCTGTAGCTGTGATAAAACACAATGACTAAAAGCAACTTACGGAATAAAGAGCTGAGGTGGGCTCAGGGTTTGAGAGGCCAAGAGTCCATCACGGCAGGAAGGCTGGGCATCAGACAGCAGGCACAGTGGCAGACAGGGCTCTGAGGGCTCCCCCACCCTCACCCCCCGCTCCCCCCCCCAGGGTCTCCCTGTGTAGACCAGGCCCACAGAGCCCTGTCTGCCCCTGGCTCAAGTGCTGGATCAAAGGCCTGGGCCACTATGCCCAGCCAGGAGAGCTCACATCTTGAACCACAAGCACAGGGCAGAGAGAACAAACTGGAAGGAGCTTGAAGTTCACTCCAAATGACACACCTCCTCTACCAAGTCTGCACCACCTAAACCCACCCCAAAAGGGGCACCCACTGGTAAAATGTGAACATGCCCATGGGGATAGATAGATAGGGCCGTTTCTCATTCAAACTCAACATCAAACTGATTCTGACTTAGCTGAGATGAATATGAACAATATTTTGCTCTGGAAAGGATAATGATCCAGAATACAATGAGAAATGTGAACTGGGAATGGTATGCAAAAATCATTGTAATCTATAGTGTAAAAACAGGGGGAAAGAATATACTTAGATCTTAAAATTATTGAATATACTATATTCTTAGGGAATCACAAGACTGAATAGCTAATACAATTCTGAGAAAGGAAAAAGTTGGAGACATCACACTTTCTGATCTACATAATCAAAAGTGTATGGGCTGGCCAGACAACTCAATGGGTAAAGGCACTTTGCTGCCAAAGCCTGACCATGGGAGTTTGACCCTCAGAAACCACATGGGGGAGAGAGCTGACTCAGTAAACTGTCCTCTGACCTGCACATCTGTGCCACAGCTCAGGTGCACACACACTCACACAACTGTCCTCTGACCTGCACATCTGTGCCACAGCTCAGGTGCACACACACTCACACAACTGTCCTCTGACCTGCACATCTGTGCCACAGCTCAGGTGCACACACACTCACACAACTGTCCTCTGACCTGCACATCTGTGCCACAGCTCAGGTGCACACACACTCACACAACCGTCCTCTGACCTGCACATCTGTGCCACAGCTTAGGTGCACACACACTCACACATAAATAAGTACCTTTTAAAAATGAAAAATAGGGGGCCCAGCGTGGTAGTGCACGCCTTTAATCCCAGCACTCAGGAGGCAGAGGCAGGCAGATCTCTGAGTTTGAGGCCAGCCTGGTCTACAAAGTGAGTTGCAGGACAGCCAGGGCTACACAGAGAAACTCTGTCTCGAACCACCCCCCAAAAAATGCAAAAAAGGGAGAGGAGGGGCAGGGAGCCAAGTAAATGGAGCCCAGAAATAAATTTAAAAATATGGTTAACTATTTTTACAATGGGTAAAAAGAAACAAAGGGAAATAAGCCTCTTGAATAAACTGTGCCAGGCAAGTTGGATTTGTTTATTTAAAAGAATGAGACTTGCCCTGCAAGATGGTTCAGTGTTCAATTTCTAGAACTCTCATGTGAAGGTTCTAGAAGGAAGAAACAGAGTCCACAAAATCCCTTTAAGTCCACATGGGAACTATGGCGTGTGTATGCTCCTACATAGAGTAGATGGTCCTCTTCTGGCTCCGTGCACATGCTTGGGCACACATATCTTCACAGTGCACATGTACCACATCATTCACCCACCCACCAAAACCAATGTAAGATCTTTCATCTTCAAGATATGGAGCATGGGGGCTGGAGAGGTGGCTCAGTAGTTAAGAGCACTGACTACTACTCTTCCAGAGGTCCTGAGTTCAATTCCCAGCATGAAAGAAATGTATAAAGTAAAAAGAGGGTTGGGGTAGACCTTAGTGATAGAGCAGTTGTCTAGCACAGGCCTTGGATCTGCTACTGCTACCCTGCTGGAGTGAGCTCAATCAAGCCTCTTCACAAAAACCAATAATAAGCCGGCTGGTGGTGGTGCACGCCTTTAATCCCAGCACTCGGGAGGCAGAGCCAGGTGGATCTCTGTGAGTTCGAGGCCAGCCTGGTCTACAGAGTGAGTTCCAGGACAGCCAGGACTGTTACACAGAGAAACCCTGTCTCAGAAAACCAAACAACAACAACAACAAAGAGTAAGTAAGAGACTGTTGAGTGCACCAGGGTTGGGGGAGGAAGCTCAAGGCAGAGAACCCTAACACAGGAACCCTCAGCCTGAGTCAGGCTCGGGAACACCATGGGAGAGGGGGTGTGGGAGGACAGAGGGCTAAAAGAAGGGGTGGGGTGCTTTGGAATGCTGCCTTGCTGGCACTGATGGCCACGGCATTCTCAGCAGGTCTGAGACAAGACCTGGACAAGACTGGGTTCCCCAACATTCCATCATGGAAAAGCTCATGCAGGTCTGAGACAAGACCTGGACAAGACTGGGTTCCCCAACTTTCCACCATGGAAAAGCTCATGCAGGTCTGAGACAAGACCTGGACAAGACTGGGTTCCCCAACATTCCATCATGGAAAAGCTCATGCAGGTCTGAGACAAGACCTGGACAAGACTGGGTTCCCCAACATTCCATCATGGAAAAGCTCAGCAGGCCCTGTATTCTCTGAGGATTTACAGGTGTTAACATTGCTGGGGAATGGGGAAGGTTCAGGAAGCCCTCACCGAGGACCTTTAGGCAGTTCATTAATGGTAGCTGGGGAAGGCAGGTATTTCTTTTCAGTGTGCAGCCAATGGTATGTTGTCCATGTTCCTATAAAGAATCTCTTACCCATGCTCTTGTAAATAACTAATTAAACTCTCTTACCCATGCTCTTGTAAATAACTAATTAAACAAATCAGGAACATGAAAGTAGAAGGGGGCCTCATTAGGAAAAGAAAAAAATAGGAGGGACAAGAGAGGGTAATGGGAAGTGAATATGATCAAAATACATTACGTACATGTATAAAATATCATGAAACCCATTATTAAGTAAAATTAATATATGCCAATAAAAACTAAAAATAACTGGGTACAGTGGTACATGACTTTAATCCTAGCACATTAGGATGTCTTCAATTACTTACATTTTTTGTTATTTTCTGTGTATGAGTGGTATGTATGTATGTATGTATGTATGTATGTACGTACGTACGTATATGTACCACCTTGTGCCTGGTGCCTGGGGGACCAGAAAACAGAGCATCAGATCCCCAGGAACTGGAATTATAGATAGTTGTGAGCCACCACATGAGTGCTGAGAATCAAGGCCAGGTCCTCTGGAAGAACAGCCAGTGCTCTAACCACTGAGCCATCTCTCCAGCCCTGTCAATCACCTTTTCTCCTTTGAAGCAGGGTCTCTGACTCTGGAGTCTGCCCGCTTCTCTGCTGAGCTCAGACACCTGCCCCACCGCCAGCTGTCCGGTGGCTGGTGGAGAGCAGGACTAGGTCGCTATGCTTGCAGGCCAGTGCTTTATCCACTGAGCCGGCTCCAGCTTCAGACACAGTCTTTGTTCTTTTGACTTTTCCAGACAGGGCTTCTGTGTAACGGTCCTGGCTGTCCTGGACCTCATTTTATAGAGCAGGTGGGCCCAAACTCAGAGTCTGAGGCATGCATCACTATACCCAGTGTGTGTGCGTGTGTGCGTGTGCGTGTGTGTAAACAGAGTCTCTCTATGTAGTTTTGGTGCCTGTCCTGGATCTTGCTCTGTAGCCCAGGCTGGCCTCGAACTGACAGAGATCCGCCTGGCTCTGCCTCCTAAGTGCTGGGATTAAAGGCGTGCGCCACCACTGCCTAGCTATATCTAGTATTTTTTAAAGCCCCGGCTATACCCAGCATTTTTTTTTTTTAAGTTTTTTCCTTGGATTTCATTACACACACACACACACACACACACACACACACACACACACACGCAAGTGTGTATGTTATTTTTTTCTAATGTGTATGTATGTCATGTGTGCAAGTGGGCACATGTATGTCTGGAGGCCAGGAGGGCAGTGGACCCCTTGTAGCTGGCATTATAAGCAGAAAGCCTCCACACTCCATGAGCGCTGGAAAGGCAAATCGAGTCTCCGGAAGAGCAGCAAGTGCTCACTCAGCCATCTCTCTAGGCGGATACTCAACTTTTTTTTTTTTTAATGAGGAAAAAAAGGTTTGTTTTTTTCAGTCTGAACACAGATATGCTAGGCAAGTGCTCTGTAACTGAGCTCTATCCCCAATGGGGGTGGGGTGGGGAGAGGGGACAGATAAATATCAAGACAGGGTATCCTGTATCCTAGACTGGTCTCAAAGTTACTACACAACTGAAGATGACTTGACGTTTTTAGGTGGTACTAGGGATTACACTCAGGATTGCCAGCTGAGCTACCTCTCCTGCCCTGAACATGAACTTCTCATCATCTGTTCTGCTGGATTACAGATTTGGCCTGGTTTATGCGGTGGTAGGGATCAGACTCAGAATTTTGTACATGCTAGGCAAGCACTGTTATCTATTGAGGCCCATCCCCAGACTCCCAAAGAAAAGTATTTTCAGAATTCTTGGCCAAATATCTTGGCTTACTAGAAGGAAAGGGACAAAAGCCAATGATGCTAGACAGCTGGAGAAGAAGTGACATAAAGCTGCGACCTTCCGATCAAGGTTCAGAATTAGCTTCAGGCCTAGTCAGACCTTACTGAGTCTTTGAGGCTGCGGGCACCATTATCATTAGCTCTCTGTTGCTCCTGGAACATCTTATGAGGAACTCAACACCTTCCAAAAACTCAGGTTTACTATCTTTAAAGGAGTTAGCTTGAAGGGCTGGAGAGATGGCTGCTCTTCCAGAGGATCTGGGTTTAATTCCCAGCACGCACACGGCAGCTCACAACTGCCTGAAACCCCAGTTCTAGGGGTCTGACAAAACACCAATGCACATAAAAAGTTTTAAAAATCATTAAAAAGGTAAAAACAAAACTTAAAAAAAGAGGTTAGTTCTAAAATCAGTGTCACTGACTTTCTTTGGATGATCCAGGGGAAAACCCCTTTTAGCGTTCTAGTTTCTAGAGGCTGACTGCACCCCTTAGCCCTGGCAACCTCTCCCATCTTCAGATCAGCAATCCCATCACTTCAACCTCTATTAGTATGAATGAGGTCAACACAATCAAGGCTACACGGGGCAGACCTACAACAGACATGGTGAGAGACTGAAAAGGCGTGTCCACTAAAATCAGGAAGACGGCCCGCTCTGTTCTTATTCAATACAGCACTGCAAGCCTTAACCAGAGCAGTGAGTGAGACAAGAGGAAGAAGCCTTAACCAGAGCAGTGAGTGAGACAAGAGGAAGAAGCCTTAACCAGAGCAGTGAGTGAGACAAGAGGAAGAAGCAGGGGGATAGAAAAATAGGAAGCGAAGGGGTTCAATTATTGCTATTTGCAGACAACACAATCCTCCACAAAAGCCTCTAAAGACTCCAGCAGGAAACTCAGATAATACTTTCTGTGAAGTAGCAGGATACAAAATCAGCATACAAAAATAAGGAGCTTTTTAGTACAGCAATAATGAACCTGCTGACAAAGAAATCAGGAAAAAAAATCCCACTTATAAGAGCTTCAAAAAACAAAACAAACCAACAAGCTAGGAATAAGCTAGGTAGCCAGGAACAGTGGTGGCGCACACCTGTAATCCAGGGGCAGGAGGAGGATCTCTGTGAGTTCAAGCCAGCCTGGTCTATGCAGGGAGTTCCGAGACAGCCAGAGCTACACAGTGAGACTTCCTTAAAAAGACAAAGGGGTGGGGAGGGGGTGATCGAGGAGGTGGAAGATTGCTACAAAGAAACTTTAAACACCAAAGAAATTGAAGACGACCCCAGGAGATGTTAAGAGCACCTATGTTCACAAATCGGTGTGATCACTATTGTGAAAGCGGCCCTAGTACCAAAAGCACACAGAGTTACTGAAATCCCCATCAAGATGTCAAAAAGATTCCTCACAGAACTAGAGACAATCTCAAGCTTCACACGAAACAGGAACAACCCCAAACAGCCGAAGCACCCCTTAGCAGAAAGCTATGCTGCAGCCACCCATCCCAATGCTGAACCCAATCACACCAGAGCCAGGAACAAGACACCACGGACCCAGCCCAGGCAGACAGGCAGAGCAAGGATGACAGCCACAGCTCCAGACACCTGCTCTCTGACAAACAGATGATGCCGGGGAAACGCATCAGATGTGCACATGTCAAAGATGCACCTAGAACGCTCTCTCAGCCTGCACAAAATCACCACAGAGCGAATATATGACTTGAAACGCAAACTGCTAGAGCGGTGGTTCTCAACCTGTGGGTCGTGACCCCTCTGGGTAGGGGTCGAATGCCCTTTCACGGGGGTTTCCTAAGACCATCTGTATATCAGATATTTACGTTACGATTCATAACAATAGCAAAATCACAGTTATGAAGTAGCAATGAACATTTTTATGGTTGGGGGGTCACCACAGCATGAGAAGCTGTGTTAAGGGTCCCAGCATTAGGAAGGTTGAGTACCACGGCACTAGAGGAAACACCTGTAAAACATTTCAAGATTTAGGCAGACCCAGACTTTCTAAAAAAGACTCCAACAATGAAGGAAACAATTCTAATAATTGGCAAGTAGGATGGAATGGAATTAAAAACTAAAAAAAAAAAAAAATTTGTTTGTTTTTTGTTTTTTGAAACAGGGTTTCTCTGTGTAGTTTTGGTGCCTGTCCTGGATCTCGCTCTGTAGCCCAGGCTGTCCTCGAACTCACCGAGATCCATCCACCTGGCTCTGCCTCCCGAGTGCTAGGATTAAAAGCGTGTGCCACCACCGCCTGGCAATAAAAATATTTTTATGTGAGCTGTTTGTCCGCATAGATGTCTCTGCACCACATGTGTGTCTGGAGTCTCTGGAGGTAGAAGAAGGAAGGCATCTGATCCCCTGGATCTGGAGTTAAATGTGGCTGTAAGCTGCCACATGGGAAATGAATCGGGGTCCTCTCAAGAGCAAGTGCTCTTAACCACTGAGCCATTTCTCTGCCACGTTAAAAGATTCTTGACTGGGGACAAGATGCTTGCCTGATATACCTGAGGCTTCCGATTTAATCTCCAATACCACAAATAAAATAAAATAGCTTCTCCCTCTGGGCGGAGTTGGCACACGCCTTTAATTCCAGCACCGGGGAGGCGGATCTCTGAGTTCAAGGCCAGCCTGGTCTACAGAGCAGATCCAGGACAGGCACCAAAGCTACACAGAGAAACCCTGTTTCAAAAAACCAAAAAAAGAAAGAGAGACAGAGAGAGAGAAAAGGAAGGAAGGAAGGAAGGAAGGAAGGAAGGAAGGAAGGAAGGAAGGAAGGAAGGAAGGAAGGAAGGAAGGAAGGAAGGAATTGCTTCTCCCAGCAAAGAAAATCACCACAGTGAAAAGACAGCTTATAGAAGAAAAAGCTTTGCCAACTATACATTTCACTTGGAATTAATATGTATAAAGAACCCCAATTTTTTTTCTCATTTTGCCATGTGTGAGGGTACACACCTTTAGTCCCAGCACTCGGGAGGCAGAAGCAGGCAGATCTGAGTTTGATGCTAGAACTCACAAAGTTAGTTCTAAGGCAGCCTTGTCTATACACCAAGAAATCCTGTCTCAAAAAACAAAACAAAAAAAATTTCTTTTTCATTTTAAACAAGTTTATTTAAACAGGAAGATGCTTGGCTCAATAAGAGTATTACCTAGGATTCATGGGTTAAGACATTTTAACAATTTATTATTTTTTGTCTTATGTGTATGGACATTTTCCCTTCGTGTATATGGATACCACTTGCATGTCTGGTGCCTGTTAAGGCCAGAAGATGACACTGAACTCATGGAACTGGAGTTACAGTTGTGAGCCACCATGTGGCTGCTGGGAATTGAACCCGGGTCCTCTGGAAGGGCGGTCAGTGCTCTTAACCTCCAAGCCATCTCTCCAGCCCGGATTCATGATTTTTTGAAAAGAGTAATTTACCCCTCCTTAAAAACAAATTGCAACCTGGCGGGGGTGGTGGCAGCAGCAATGAATGGCTGCACCTTTAATCCCAGCACTCAGGAGGCTGAGTTCGAGGCCAGCCTGGTCTACAAAGCTAGTTTAAAAAAAAAAAAAAGCAAGCCCCCCCCCCAAAAAAAAAACCCAAGATTGCTCTACATGTAGGAGCTATTTACAAAAGTTATAGAATCATCCTTGGTTTTACAATGATAAATAGAAAACATTAAAATTCTCCAGGAATAAGGTATGAGGATTTTTATGTGTTGGATAAGAGACAATGAGAACAAAAGAGCCACTGGAATACAAAGGTAATGGTTGAAGCAGCATGCCACTAAATGGCGCTGGTTTAAAGAAGCAGTACTTTCCCCATACGACCATCACCACTTAATGCTAACCAAAACGAACAGTAGCCATCTAGTTAAATAGATAAAAAGTGTAGCACGCGTGTGCACACACGCAAGCTATTTTATGTCTGGTAAGAGAACAGGGAAGGGAAATGAGAGGCAGAAAGCCATTCTGCAGTACTGAGGCCGGGGACCCAACTGCACTTCCTGCCCACGCACCCTCCTCTGTAACGACCTTCAGGAGTCAAGCAGCCGGTCCCCTCACCTCTCGGTCCCCTCACCTGCTTCTGTCTCATCCCCCATTTGCAGCTGTGCAGATCTGGCCGCTCCACAGACCGACTGCCCATCCAACTGGAAACGATCTGTCTGTTCACTAAGTAGCATGTGCCTCCTAACCAGAACCGTCTGCCCACCACGCCAAGTTAATACAACCACGGTTCTCAGTCCTGACCCTCCCCACCAGCCTCCCTAGATGAAGCTCCACAAAAGAGGGAGCTGGGAGCACTGAAGGAACCTCCGAGGCAGCACCAGGAGCACAGGAAGCAGCAGCCGTGGGCACGTGTTGTGGGTACGTGTCACGGTCCCTCCTTTCACCCAGCATAGGAACTCCAACAATTCAACACCAAGAACCAACTCAACCAACCAGCAGACAGTCAATAAACTGAAAAGACAGCTCTCAAAGACAGAAATACGAACAGCCAATGAAACGTCCAACATCCTCAACTATCAGGAACACAACTGTGAGGGCCAGGGAGATGGCTGAGCAGGTAAAGGCACTTGCCCCCACACCTGACGCCCTGACTTCAATCGCCAGGACCACAGGGAAAGCATGGCTTACGTGTACCAAAACCGACACATGCATAAAATAAATTGTAAAAACTGCTCTGAGATTCCATCTCACCCCAGTCAGAATGGCTGTCATGAAAAAAAGAAATGTGTAACAAGGACACGGAGTGAAGAGGAACCCTTCTCCACTGATGGGAGAATGGAAACTGGTGCAGTCACTGGGTGTTAGAGCAGGGAGGTCCATCAGTGAAGTGATGGGGCCCTCCGTCAGCACACCAGAAGCAGTGGCACGATGCCCAACCTCGAGTGCGCAGAAACAGCCTTGGTGGACAGAAACAGATGCACGGATAAACAAAATGTGGTACTTACAGGCAGCAGAATCAGAAACGGAACTGTGTTGCGAGATCTAAGCTGGACTCAGGAAGACAAATACCACTCTCTCCCATGGGTGAGAAGATCTAAGTGTATTTGTGTGTGTGTGTGGGGGGACATGGAAGCGGAAAAGGGACTATGAGCAGGAGGAGGTCTGAAGGGAGAGGAGTGAACCAGAGGAAGAGAGGTCATGTGAAGAAGAGGCACAAGGGAAGAGCTTTTTTTTTTTTTGGTTTTTCAAGACAGGGTTTCTCTGTGTAGCTTTTGGCGTCTGTCCTGGAACTCTCTTTGTAGACCAGGCTGGCCTCGAACTCACTGAGATCAGCCTGGCTCTGCCTCCCAAGCGCTGGGATTAAAGGCGTGCGCCATGGAAGGGGGCCAAGGAGAGGAGGAGACAAGACAAAAAATATAGGGCAGAGCACGGTCTCAGTAGACAGTGACAAGGGGTCTTGGGGAACCGAATGGTCAGAATCCCCCATATTCTAGGACCCAGGCAGGGAAGGACAGAAAACAGAGGTGCTCCCTCTACTGGCCTGTCTTCTGCACTCACCCTCCTGGCCGACTTAGTCCTCACTACACATTATGCACATTTTCACCGTGCGCAGGACGTTGGAATTGAAATTACCCCCACCTCCAGTCTACACTGAAGTGTGTGTGCACTCTGGTTCATGCGGAGGTCAGGGGTCAATCTTTTTGTTTTGTTTGAGACAGGCTCTCTCTGTACAGCCCTGGCTGTCCTGGAACTTGCTCTGTAGACCAGGCTGGCCTTGAACTCAAGAGATCTGCCTGCCTCTGTCTCTGCTGGGATTAAAGGTGTGCACCAGCAACATCAGACCAGAGGCCAATCTCGAGTACTGCTCCTCAGGATCCATCTACGATGGAGACAGGAGTCTCTCACCAGGACGTAGGCCTCTCAGATCAGGCTGGGCTGGCCAGCTGGGCTAGCTCCACCTCCCCAGCGCCATCATGACTAACTTTGTACATGGGTACCAGAGGGTAACTCAGTTAACTATGATGGGAAGGGGTGTGTGTGTGTGTGTGTGTGTGTGTGTGTGTGTGTGTGTGTGTGCGTGTGAGAGAGAGGGGGGGGGCGGGGAGAGAATATGTCCAGCCCAAGCTTTTCAGGGCTACTCATCTTTCAGTCAAGCATCTAATATAATACATGTTCATCTACTGGATTGTTTTGGGAAAACAAAAACAAAACTGTATAGATGTAACCAACCGTCTTATTAAATAAGAAACACAGAAACAATGTAAAAGAGAAAGCCGAGAGGTCAGAGCTCAGAGCTAAAATCTCACCCTTCCTCCTGCTGTCCCAGCTCCGTGAAAGAGACCTACTTCCTGTCTGTCCGTTTTTTTTATAGTATGTTGTTCTGCCTTCTCATTGGTTGTAAACCCAAACACATGACTGCCTCGTCACTGTCTGAATGTACAGCCCCCTAGGTCTTAAAGGCATATGTCTCCAATGCTGGCTATATCCCTGAACACACAGAGATCTATGGGATTAAAGGCGTGTGCCACCACCGCCACACTCTTGCTATGGCTCTAATAGCTCTGACCCCCGGACAACTTTATTTATTAACATACAATCAAAATAATATTTCAGTACAATTAGATTACCACCACAAAACTGACCAGAGCAATCTAGTCCTGTTTCAGGATGGTGTAAACGTCTGTTTTTTGAGTCTCACTGAACAGCCCAGGTTGGCCTAGAAGTCACTATGTAGCCCAGGCTGGTCTCAAACTCCTACTGATCCTCGTGCCAGCCTCCCAAGTGCCAGGTTTACAGAGAGAGCAACCATGTCCAGAATGGGTGTATAGCAAGCATGCTTCAGTAAACTCAGCATTCTAAGTCATCAGTCAAGCAACAGTCACAGAAACTACTCAAATCTAACATTTTTTTTCTTACATGTGGATCTGGCCTTTCTTGACTTCTGGCTTACTTTCTTGACACAGAATACACATAGTAGAGGCCAAGCCACCTGGCTTAGGTGTAGAAACCCATAGTAGTGAGAACTTACTCAGGATACATGAATCTGAGCTTGCTTTACCCAGCAGGGCTGCATAAGAGGACGATTTGACCACGGGCATGGTTACCAGGTGTTTGGAAGGGTCTAGACTTGACTGTGTGGTTGTTCTGATCTAGCAAGGGGGAGGTCTTTTGCCCCACCCCTTGGCACTGTTATAAAAAGCCCTTTGGAGGAGGCAGAAGGGGCCATTGGGTTTTGATCCAGGTCCTCCCAAAGCTATCCTGTGCTTTTGTCTTTCTCCTCTTCACTATTTCTTTCCACAAGTTTCATATCCCTCTCTCCTCCTCATAGGAACCCTTTTAAAAGGTGGGAGCTGCCCTCCTACAGCTAGGTGAAGAGTCTGCATCTCTCCTTTTTAAATACCCAAGCTGAAGAGGCTGACATCTTTAACTTAGTGTTTAAATTGCCTCTCCTTCAAAACAAGTTTTCTATCTATCTTTGAAAACCACCATGGTTTTCTTCACTGTTGTTCGAGTGTGCCATTTCTGTTTCATGTATTTGCTGTAACTCTTTCAGAACTTTTTTATCCTTATCAAGGCTACTAACGATCGTAATAGTGGCTGTGCTTTTCTCAGACTTCCTCACTGTCTGCATTCCTCAGTGAGAGAGCACTGTAGTCACACTAAGAGAATCTCCAGGGAGGTGTGGTAAGTGCCTCACTGGGATGCTTGTTACACTACCACCGCCCAAGCCTCACCCCCCAGTTTAGAGGATCTATAATGGGGCTCAAAAGCTCTCCACATGACAAGAATACGCAAGGGTGGCGAACAAGTATGGACTCTATAAGGAACGTCCAGATTTACATCCCAGTAAATCTCACCACTACTAATTGGGACCTCCGGAAGTTAACGTCCCTAACCTTCACTGTTCCGGTGTCCACCATGTGCCAAGCGTGGCGTCTGGTGTGGAGCAAGGGTGGGTAGGACAGTCTGTCCTTCAGGAGCCTCTGGTGTGAGACATGAATGAAACAGGGCAACTAAGGCACGTGACAAATGACACTAGTCTAGTGTGGCAGGATCAGCAAAGTCTCTTCTGCTATGGGGTAAGTCCTGACAGCCAGATGAGGCTGCTGGAGGAAAATGTTCTTAAAAAGAGGAGTACAGCAAGGTCTGAGGACAACGGAACTCCACTTACTGGATGCAAGCACACCGAGGCCGAGGCATTAAGTTAGGCTGAGGCAGGATGCAGGCACAATTCAAGCCCAGGTTGAGCTTTATAGTGGGACACTGACTCAAAGATGCGAAAATGTGGGCTGGGAGGACAGCTCGGTCAGTAAGGAACCTGCCAGGCAGGAACCAATGGGACCCCTGGGACAGGTGAGAGTGGAGCAGAGTAAATCCTGTAATCCTGGTGCCGGGGAGGCGGAGACAGGCAGATCCTGGGCAACCAGCCTCAAGGATCAAGCTCTAGGTGTAAGTGAAACACCCTTCTCCAGGAAAAATAAAAACAAAACAACAACAAAAAGAAAAACCCTCCCTATGCTAATTCCCTGCCAGGTTCCACCCTCCTGAATGCTTAAGGGAAGATCCTTGTTTGTGTATCCTGCATAATGGGCATTAACAGCTTAGATGCAAGATTGTAAAATATCGTAGTGAACTTCTACCCTCCGGGGTTCTCCCATTGTGCTGTAAGACTGTATTTAAGACCTCCTCCCTCCTTCAATAAATGGCATTCTGCATTAAATAAATAAATTGATTAAAAAAGAAAAAAAAGAAAGAAAAACCAAACAAGGTGGTTGGCTGGGTGTTGTGGTACACACCTGTAATCCTGGTACTTGGAGGCAGAGGCAGGAGGATCTCTGTGAGTTCAAGTTCAGCAAGTTCCAAGCCAGCCATAGTGACACAGTGGGATGGATCCTGTCTCAAACAAACAAACAAACAAACAAACAAACAAACAAACAAACCAAAAATAAGGTACACAGCTCCTGAGGAACAAGACCCTGCACACGCTGAGGCACACACACCCCAGAAGCAGAAAGGGATAGAGGGATGAAGAGGAATAGGTCTCAGCCTCTTCACCTGCAAACACTGGGCTTACTCCTCCTTCGCTATACCAGAGGTTGCTTTAGATATTTAAGGCGGCACTTCCAAATAATAGGTATCAATCTTGGCACCTGCAGGTCACCTCTTCCTAGCACAGAATCAGATCCTCTCCAGCTCTCTTCCTAGGCACATCTTACCTACTGATGTCAACTTCTAGATCTCAAGCATGCCAACACTGGAATCTCCTACAAAGCGTTCAAACATCTGAATACACCAAAAACTAAAGTTTCATGTATTTTTTAAATTAAAAAAAAAAAAAATTGCAGCCGGGGCTGGAGAGATGGCTCAGCGGTTAAGAAAGAGCACTGGCTGTTCTTCCAAAGGACCCAGGTTCAATTCCCAGAACCCACATGGCAGCTCACAACTGTTTATTACCTCAGTTCCAGGGAATCTGACACCTTCACACCGATTCATATAAAGATAAATAAATCATAAATAAAAATAAAACAAAAAACTGCTGCTAGCCGGGCAGTGGTGGTGCACGCCTTTAATCCCAGCACTCGGGAGGCGGAGTCAGGCGGATCTCTGTGAGTTCGAGGCCAGCCTGGTCTACAGAGTGAGATCCAGGACAAGCACCAAAACTACACAGAAAAACCCTGTCTTGGAAAAACAAAACACAAAACAAAAATGCAGCCCGAGCAGTACTGCTGGTGAAGTGACTGTCTTCAACAGCTCTGTCCATCACCACGTGTCTGCATCCTGAATGAGAACTGGGAGGGTTTCTGCATGCATTGGCATTTCAATAAATGTCAGGTTGTTTTTTTGGGGAAAAAAAAAACCTGCAGCCCATACCAAAATACTTAAGATTATAACCATAGCAGCTCTTGTGCATTAAGTAGACAGCTTGCGGGCTTGAGAGATGGCTCAGAGGTTAAGAGCACTGTCTGCTCTTCCAGAGGTCCTGAGTTCAATTCCCAGCAACCACATGGTGGCTCACAACCATCTGTAATGAGATCTGGTGCCCTCTTCTTGCATGCAGGAATACATGCAAATAGAATACTGTAAACAAACAAATCTTTAAAAAAAAAAAAAAAGTAGATAGCTTGCTCTGAGTAGAAGACAAATTTTCTGTCTAATATAAAACAACAGAACTCCCTTTTTAACCATCACTGCTTTTATCACATTCTCTTGTGCACATACACAGGCAGGCAGAAAATTCACACACACACACACACACACACACACACACACACACACACAATTCAAAAAATTTATTTTTCAAAGGTCAATTACAATTGACCTCAAATGTATAGAGCATTTATTAGAAAGCATTCCAGTTGGGCGTGGTGGCACACATCTTTAATCCCAGCACTCAGGAGGCAGAGGAAGGAGGACCTCAGTGAGTTCAAGGCCAGCTAAGACTATATAGGGAGACCCTTTCTCAAATAAGAAACCAACCAAATTCATGTCTAACTGACTAACTGAAAGAGCTATGGAGATCGGGCTGCTATCTCTGGCATCAAATGACCTAATTTGGGATCAGGAGTTTAGAGTACTTGTTGGTTGCTCTTGCAGAAAACTTGGGTTCTAGTCCCAGTACCCACACAGTGGTTTACAAACACCTTAACAACTCCAGTTCCAGGGGACCTAACGTTCTCCTCTGACCTCTGCAGGCACCAGACATGAATGTGGGGCACAGGAATTCGTACACATAAAATAAATATAGTTTTTAAATGGTCTGATTTTCAGTTGGGCATAGTGGCACGTCTTTAATCCCAGTATCTGGTAGACAGAGGCAGGTGGTTGGCTGTGAGCTCAAGGTCAGTCAGAGAGGTAAATGAGACCCTGTCTTTAAACAAAAAACTTCCATTTTCTGAAATTCTGTTTTGGCCAGGCATGGTGGTGCAGGCTTGTAATACGGCACATCAGAAATGGAGGCAGAAGGAATGGGAATTAAAAGGCCATCTTCAGCTATATAGTGAGTCGGAGGCCAGCCTGGTGGGCCATAGAAAAGCTTGTCTCAGAAATCACAGTAACTACTAAGTTGACCCTTTAATAAAACACTTGCAAGTCTTAAATACTGATTTCCAACTTTAGTATTAGAGGACTGACCCAAAGAAAAACAACTTGCCAAGAAGTGGTGGTACCATGCCTTTAATCCCAGCACTCCAGAAGCAGAGGCATGTGGATCTCTGGGTTCAAGGCCAGTCTGGTCTACAAAGTAAGATCCAGAAGAGCCAGGGCTATGAAGAGAAAAAGGAAGGAAGGGAGGGAGGGAGGGAGGGAGGGAGGGAGGGAGGGAGGGAGGGAGGGAGGGAGGGAGGGAGGAAGGAAGGAAGGAAGGAAGGAAGGAAGGAAGGAAGGAAGGAAGGAAGGAAGGAAGGAAAAACAACCTATACATCTTCAGAACGATGAATGCTATCAAGCTGCTACTTGAAATGGTCTCACTATGCAGCCCCGGTTGGCCTGGAACTCCCTATGTAGACGAAGGCTGGCCTCTGCCTCCTAAGTGCTAGGAAAAGGCTGTTGGAAATCTAGCCACACTGCTGCTTCTACCAAGCATCCCCCTTGTTAAAACTTTTATCAACCCATGTTGGTATTAAGCTTTAAACTTGAATATTGTCTAACGACAATTTGGTTAGGTACCAAAAAACATGGCCCTTTTATATCACACTTGCCTCAATGAAGGTATACTTCCATGCTAAGTAGTCTTTATTTTTGTTTTGTTTTTGTTTTTGAGACAAGGTTTCTCTGTTTAACAGTCCTGGATCTCACTTTGTAGACTAGGCTGGCCTCGAACTCACTGAAATCTCCCTGCCTCTGCCTCCCAAGTGTTAGGATTAAAGGCATATGCCACCACCACCTGGCACCAAGTAGTCTTTTTGATAAGGAAATCCATCCATTTTATTAAGTCAACTGAAGCAAGTTAACACAAAAAAGGTAATTATCTGTGACTTTTCATTTAGAAGATAATTATATTTAGAAAGGGCCAAACTGTGAGTGAATACTGGATGACAGTCACTATATTATCCAGTCCTGGGAGGCAGATTTGACTAACAAGGATCCATTTCGTGGAAAGGAAGTGTAACTTTAGGTTTTTTGTAACTTGTCCTGCCAGGAAATGGTACTTATTCTTTGAACCCAAGGTTAGCTCCAACTTCAAGGAAGAACCTCATGCCTATTCCTGCTTGATACCATTGTCTCCAGGTACTATAGTAGACCTTAAATAACTAATAAATAACTTAAATAAACCTAACACAAACTTCATAAGCAGTGGCTGAGTTTCCTTTTCAGCCCTCTCTTTAATATGCCTAATAATCCAGACCATGAGCTTTCCCAGACCTTTAATCATTTACGGTGTTCTCTGCCATACCTACCCATTAGAACAATTTTTAAAAAAAAAATTAACACTGTGCCAATTATTTTCAGAAGCTGAGAGATACTAATCAAGTGATCCTAATAGTCTTAAACACTATTCTCAAACGTGAAAAGATAAATGGAGATTGGGAAACTTGTATTATAAAGTGCCACCATCTAGATAAAATTACCCTGTGAATTGGAGCAATTTCAATCAGACCCTGTAAAATTGAACATTTTTCTCAAGACTAGAATTAGAGAATAACTATAAGATAGTTTAAGGACCTGAACTCTGAAAAATAAAAAGACTTTCTACAGGCAAATTCAACAGCAAAGGCAGGCAGCAGAAACTAGGAAGAACACCAACAGTTTAGAAGAATAATAAATAAAATTACAAAATGATAAATGTATCCATCTCATGGCCATTCTAACTTTTTTTTCTCCTATCCTGGAACTCGCTCTGTAGATCAGGCTGGCCTCAAACACAGAGACCCGCCTGCCTCTGCCACGCAAGTCCTGGGATTAAAGGTGTCTTATTCTACCTTAATAGATCATAATTACTCTTGAAAATCATGTACTGCTTAAATAAAGCCTGAATGTCTTCCTACATTGCTGTCCTGGGTTTTCAGTCAATACACACTACACACTAAGAGAAACTCCAACAGCATTTTCTAAGCATTAAAAACTCAACTGTGTTTTATTACTGGGTGCCAGTACTGCCATTAGACATTAACACACAACCAACGGGCTTAGAATAAAAATAAACCAGAGTAGGTAAACAATTTATTTAATTATCAAACTCACTAATCACTCTTAAAAATGACTTTTCTACGTACATGGCCAGGCCATTAATAATTACATCCAAATGTCAGGTCCACTATTTAGTAATAAGGGCTCGTGTATTTTTGGAAAGAGAATTACCACACTAGGATCCATTTAACAATGTACTCAGCAAGATAAGCACCACGTTATTAAGTGGAGGAAGTGGAGGTGGATCCAGCTGAACTGTGTGACAGGAAGCACTCGCTCTGGAAGTTCAGAAACAGGAATGCCAAGTTGCGTGCTGGCACAAGGAGAAAACGTGTGGGTGAATAAAGCCAAAAGAGGAAGTGCTTTTCAGTGACAGGCCACACAGAACAGACAAAAATCACCCCCAGTGTTTAAAAAAAAAAATCATCACCTTAAAAAATTAATAAAAAAAATTCTTCTGGGGTTGGGGATTTAGCTCAGTGGTAGAGCCCTTGCCTAGCAAGCCCAAGGCCCTGGGTTCGGTCCTCAGCTGGGGGGTTGTGGTAGGGGGGATTCTTCTGTCTGTGCTGTGTGAAGGAGACCAGAAGAGGGCATGGAGTTACAGGTGATAGGATCTAGCTCTGTGGATACTGGGAAATGAACTCCAATCCTCTGCAGGAGTTAAGTGTTCTTAACCACTGAGCCATCTCTCTAGCCCCTAAAGTTACTGCAGGAGTTAATTGTGTTCTTGACCACTGAGCCATCTCTCTAGCCCCTAAAGTTAAAACAGGCTTGTGTAAGAGTGCATTCTCACCGGGTGGTGGTGGCACACGCCTTTAATCCCAGCACTTGGGAAGCAGAGCTAGGCGGATCTCTGTGAGTTCAAGGCCAGCCTGGGCTACGAAGTCCCAGGAAAGGCACAAAGCTACACAGAGAAACCCTGTCTCAAAAAACCAAAAAACAACAAAAGAAAGAGTGCATTCTCCAGCCGGGTGCACCCAGCACTCAGGAGGCAGAGGCAGGCCAATCTCTGTGAGTTCAAGGCCAGCCTGGTCTACAGAGCTCCAGATAGCTAGGGCTACACAGAGAAACCCTGTCTCAAAAAAAACAGAGGAGAAAAAAAAAAGTATTTCCCTAGGTGTACTGGAGCCTGAATTTTACAGTTTATGGAGAACAAAATACTAACTTGGCTCATGTTTTATGTATCTATAGGGTTTAAAGAGTAGCTTGCAAGACCAAGTTATTAAGTTTAATGTCTTACAACTTTGTTGATTCACCAGACATGGTGATATGCAATTTTAATCCCAGCAGTTGGGGCCAGCCTCATCTACATAGTAAATTCAAGCCCAGGCAAGGCCTACATATGAGCCTGCTTTAAAATAAATAAATAAATAAGCAAGATGGTGGTGGCCCACGCCTTTGATCCCAGTACAGTGGTTAAAGAGCCAGGTGGATCTCTTTGAGTTCGAGGTCAGCCTGGTCTACAGAGCGAGATCCGGGACAGGCACCAAAACTACAGAGAAACCCTTTCTCGAAAAACCAAATAAATAAACAAACAAACAAATAAATGTAAAAGTATGATGATTAACTTTTTTCCATGTCATTAATTATATAAGAATCATTTTTAAAAAGTGTGTTAAGTTTCACAACCTAAGTATATGTTAACACTACTGAGCCACACGACTTAAAAATGCCTAGGGTGGCAAATTTTGTTTACCACACAAAAAATGCCTACATTAATGAGAAATTTCTTCACTTAAAAAACACTAACAGTAACTTGTTATGATTCTTCTAAGCCCAAAATTATCCTGTGGTGTTTTTTCTAATAATTTAGTGTTTAGTGATGAATTGCTAAAATAAAAATTTTTTTCTAAATGTGGACAAAACCCTTAATCCTGAACTTCAGAGCAAAAGCAAAGCAGTATTTTCATTTAGCATCTTTCAAATCATCTAAATTACTTATTGCCAAAAATCACCAGCTATGAAATTCTAAACGCATGCTTCTACTTCAGCTGATTCCTTCATTCAGTTGAAGTGAAAAATCCCATTTGAATGAGTGGGTCCCCTCTCCCAGGCCGGTGTTATTTAGGGTACCGAGGTAGGTGACGTTCTCCACACCTAGGCCTTCAACAGGGCGACAGCCAAGAACGCTAAGGTCAACCATTTCCCATCCCTGCTAACGCTTGGTTCGGCCCTACCAAAAAAAAAATCTGTCACGCTCTTGTGAACTCCCATCAAGTTCTGCTCGGAGAAGCAAGCGTAGGACCCAGGTGAGCCCTGCAGCCTGGGAGAGGCCTGCAAAGACCAGCTCAGCTCGGCTTGGCCACGTCTTGGTAAGCGTCCAGGAAAAAAAAAGAGAGACCGAGAGGGAGGGCTTCAACTTTGCACAGCCCCCTCCTCCTCGGTCACACCTAGGTTCCCATTGGGGGAAGAGTGTTCTGGAAAGATCTACCTCTTCCACTCAAATGGCATGCCCAGATGAGCTGCCTGGGAGGCAAGCAGAGCTCTGCCCACGCCCTCCTCCTCTTCCAGCACCTTCCACCGAGCCAGCGGGCTGCTCCCGGTGCACACCGAACACGGAGACCCGGGCTCACGCCTCCGCCGGCAGACAGGCTGCCCGGGGCGTCTGCAGGGGACTCTGGCCTGGGCGGCCGCTGGCCCCGCTGGGGCCCCGCTGGGGGCGGTGGGGCCGAGCGGCCGCGCACCGGGTGGGGGTGACGGGGGTACGGGACGCCTCACCTTGACCCTGATCTCGTAGGTGGTGAAGCGGCCCCGGCCGACCCCCACGGTCTGCGGGTTGCTCACGTCGATCTCGAGGAAGTTGCTGGGCGGCCCGTAGGCGTCATTCAGGTTCTGCGGCTTGGTGATCAGCCGCCGGGTGTCCGCTACGGTCTCCGCCATCTCGCTGTCGCCGCGGCAGCCGCGGGCTCTCTCCGCCGCCTCCGCCTTCTGCCAACGCCGCCGCCGCTGCCGCCGCCCGCCGCGGGGACTCCGGGCTCGCGCGCAGCGGACGGAGGCGAACGAGCACGTAGGGCGGGCGGGCGGGCGGGGGGATCGGGGGGGGGGGGGAGGCGCTCGTTCCTCGCGAAGCTCCGCCCCGGGCTGCTCGGGCTTCCGCCCTCTGCCCAGGGAGAGAAACAGCTGACTGGGCTGAACGCCGCGCCCCGGTACGCAGGCCCCCGCTGCGGCCCCCGAGGGACACTGCGGGGTGGGGCCGAGGCGCAGCGGCGTCACGGGACCCTGTGAGCCCGAGGCCCGGCGGGACTACAATGACCACAATGCCTCGGGCGAGCGCGCCGCCGCCGAGGGACGCGCAGGCGCGGTAGGGAGGGGCGCCGGGGCGTTGGGGTGAGTTCCGGTGGTTCTGACTCAGCCTCCGCCCGGGAGGGACCCCGGAAACGATTTTAGCTGTCTTGGCGCATTGAAGGTAGTAGTTGGAACTGCAGGGAGGAGACAAAACTGCCTACACAGCCCGTCCAGTGCCTCCCTGTGATTCCTGGAAACTCGCTTCCAGAAACCTTGAATAAACGGCCCAAAGGAATCGGTTCACCTCTGTCATCCTTACATTTGGGAGTTGGAGACCAGGGAATCAGGAGTTCGAGGCCAGCCTGAGCTAAATAAACCCCCGTCTCAAAAAACCAGGGAGCTGGTGATGCAGTTCACTTGGTGGATTGCTTGCATAGGGTTTATAACGTCCTGGGTTCAATCCCCAGGAAGGACGTGAATCCTGGCGTAATGTAATGCCAGCACTCAAAATAGTGGAGGCCTGAGGATCAGAAGTTCAAGGACACCCTGCTCTACACTGATAGATTCAAGTCAGTAAAATAAGGGAGTGGAGTTTTTAAAAACTAGTAAGATCAAATCAAGGTCAAACTGTGTCTAAAGACAGGTCCACCCCCTAAAAACAAATGTAGACAAGCCAAAAGCAGCCCCAGGAATCCTGTCTGGATAAGCTGCCGCTCTTGTTTCCCACAAATGCTGGTAAGTTGGTTTTGTTTTTACATGGTAAATGTGCCTATATTACACTTAGAAATCACCTTAGATAAACCTTTCAAACAAATGGGGAAAAGGACCACAGAAGAACTCTGGAGGGGTTGAGGAGAGAGACAGGAAATAGGGAGCGCTGAGAACTCAGATACCAGAAGCCACTGCATTGTGCTGTCATCCATCATGTCTCATAGGCGGCTTCTCATCCGTTCCTTAGAGACGCTTCCGGCCAGCCTAGAAAAACAGCACCGTAGCACGATCTTGAAGCTAGCAAGTGCCAGAGTTAGCAGTTTGTTTTCAGAGTATGGGAGACCTGAAAAGGATAAAGAGTTGGAGGCGAGGTTCAGTGATTACGAGTGCTTTCTGTACATGAGTGAGGACCCACCACTAACTGCAACACGTACGTGTGTGTGTGTGTGTGTGTGTGTATGTGTGTGTGTGTGGTGGGGAGATAGGAGAATCCCTGGGGTTTGTTAGCTCTCATCCAGGGGTGGGGGCAGGGAACAACAAAACAGTGAGCTCCAGGTTCATGGAGAGACCATACCTCAAAGAAATAACCAACAGTGATAGAAGACATTGATGTTGGCTTCTGCCCAACATGTCAGTGTACATCACACACATATACACCATATTCACACATACACAGAAATAACTAGAAGAGAATAAAGTGGCTGGATGCATAATTTTTTTTTGTCTACACAAATGCCTCGTTATAATGGAAATGGGAAAAAAACAAAGGAAGCAAACAAAAAATGACAAAGAGAAAAATAATAAATCGTTCTTGTAACAGTGACCAAAATTACTAAATCCCCAGACTCAGAGGGAAAGGCAGAAGTATCTGGGGGTTGGGGATTTAGCTCAGTGGTAGAGCGAAAGGCCCTGGGTTTGGTCCTCAGCTCTGAAAAAATAAATAAATAAATAACAGAAGTATCTGGACTTCAAGGCCAACCTGGAGTACATACCAAATTCATGTATGTACATGAGACCTTTGCCTAAAAAACATGAGTTCAAGATTTAAATGTCAAAAAAAAGAAAGAAAAGACAGGGTCTGAGATGCAGCTCAGTCAGTAGAGTGCCTGCCTGCCTAGCATGCAAGGGAGCCCTGGGGTTGACCCTGGCACCACATTAAATGGTGGTGATGGCAGATGGCCGTCACCTGGCACTCAGTGGAGAAGGAGAATCAGAAGTTCAAGGCCAGCTTGAGCACCTGAGAGACCTTGTCTAGAAATAATGGATGCTGGATGTGGTGGCACGTGCCTATAATCCTAGCAGTGGAAGACTGGGGCTGGGGACCTCCGTTGGAGACCAGCTTGAGATTCAAACGGAGAGCCTGTCTCAAAGAAAATTAGAGAAAATTGAAAAGTCTTATAACCCTGAGAGAAGAGTATATCTTTTCAACTCTAGAACACAAACTTTTTCATTTATTTTATTTTGTGACAGCGTCCAACACAAATTCTTTTAACCAGTCACCCCTCTACAAAGAAGCAGAAGTTATAGCTAGGAAAGAAGACAGGGTACACAACATAGCCAGCCGGCCTTTCAACATTGCAAAAGAATTTCAACTTTATTCTTTATATCTTAAACAATGTGGGAAACAGCTGTATTAGTTCCTCTGATTTTTGCTGTGATAAGTAAGAAGCAACTTAGGAGAAAAGGATTCATCTCGGCTCCTGGTCCATCACAGAGTTCACAGTGGCGGGAGCGTATAGCTGAGACTCCTTACATCTGGAAAGATCGGGAAGCAGACAGCTGTATATGCTGGTATTTCTGTTTCAGTTTTTCTTTAGCCCTGACTCCCGCCCCAGGGGCGGTGTTGGGAGTGGGTATCTATCTATCCTTACTGATTCCAAATCCAGTCACGTTGACCGTGAAGATGTCATGTAAGGACAGAAATTTCTGAATAAAAAATAAACAGCAAAAAGTGCTCTAATGAAAAATGGGGGGCGTGGCCTGGGGCTGGGGCTGCCACCGAGGTTATGCAGGAGATAGAGTATAAAGGGGATGTAAAGTTGGGTAACAAAGGTTAATATTCCTAATATTACAAAAGTCTCCCTGAATTATTCTCTCTCTCTCTCTCTCTCTCTCTCTCTCTCTCTCTCTCTCTCTCTCTCTCTCTCTCTGTCTCTCTCTCTCTCTCTCTTCTCTCACGCACGCACAGTAGAAAACAGGAGGAAGGACCGCCAGGATGGTTCAGCAGGTAAAATGGTGCCGAGCCTGACCACCTGAGCTCAGCCCTCAAGATCTGCACTGTAGAGAGAGCTGACTGTAGCTGTGGCGTGGAGGTAGACAGCTTGCCCATCGTGCGTGATGCTCAAACCCTAGCACTAAAGAAAAGGAAGACAACCCACACCTAGGCCAGGACTATTCAAAAAGAGACGAAGAGACAGAATAAGATAAAATAAGGAGCTGGGTGTTTTGTACACCTTTAACCCCAGCACTTGGGAGGCAGAAGCAGGTGAGTTTCTGTGAGTTCAAGGCCAGCCTGATCTACAGAGAGCAAGTTCCAGGCCAGACGGAAACCCTGTTTCAAAAGAGAAATGTTTATGCATATCATTGCCTATAGCTTCTTTTTACTTTTCTTTCTTTCTTTCTTTCTTTCTTTCTTTCTTTCTTTCTTTCTTTCTTTCTTTCTTTCTTTCTTTCTTTCTTTCTTTCTTTCTTTCTTTCATTTTTCAAGACAAGGTTACTCTGTGTAGACCTGGCTGGCCTGGAACTCACAGAGATCTACCTGCCTCTGCCTCCCGAGTGCTGGGATTAAAAGCGTGCGCCGCCGCCGCCACCACCACCACCACCACCACCCAGCTCCTGTAGCCTCTTAAGAAAGGAAGTTCAAGTGGACAATAAACATAAAGAGTGTGCCCAATATTTCAACCAAATAAATGCTGCTGGTAGAGGCCTGAACGAGCATACCCGATCCATAAGTTTCATGGTAATTGTCAGTTAAGGATCTGTTTTATCAACTGCTTCCTTTTTTTATTTGAATGTGACTTCCCCAAACCCAGAAATCTCCAAGGGAAATAATAAAAGCAAGTAACTGGCCCTCCAGGGCCAGGGTCTGAATCATGGCACGCCTAAGACCTGCGTGGCGAAGAGCAGCCTAGTCTCTTCTAGACCTTTTGCCAGTTCAAAGCACCGTGATCCTCCCACTGGGACCTGTCTCCTACACCCCTGCCACCAGGCTGTTGAGCATTCCGGAGGAAATCCCAGACTGAGTAGTGAGCAGTTCACCAAATGCATGGTTTCCAACTTGATTTGAGACTCCCATACACTCGGGAAATCTCTTACTTTACACTGGTACCTCCACACTCATAACATGTAATCTCACTTCTTTCTGTACCTAGGGAAGTTTAAAAAACAACTGGGCATGGTGGCACACAGCTGTAATCTACAAGTTGGGAAGCCGAAGTTGTGGTTTGCTCAGTCTGCTTTCTTAAAAATATTTTTTAAAAAAGATTTATATGTATAAGTGTTTTGCCTGCACGTATGTATGTGCACCATGGGCATGTCTGGTGCCTGTGGAGGCCATATCTCCTAGAGCTGGAGTCACAGATGGTTGTGAGCCACCGTTTGGGTGGTGAGGAGGTGCATAAAGGTGATCTGATGGACTCTGCTGAAGGCGTTTTCTCAGTGAAGTTCCTCTTTCAGATAACTCTAGCTTGTGTCAAGTTGACAAAACACTAAGCAGGATGTAGCCTTTCACTTGATAACGCTGCAGTGAACGGCCTTGAATGTGGCAGATCCCACGTATCGGGTATGTTTGTAGGATGAATTTGTGTAGCTGGAGTTACTGAGCCAGAAGATAAGTGCATTCTTTTTTTTTTTAATTTTATAATTTGATTTAATTTTACATATCAGCCACAAATTCCCCTGTCCTCCCTCCTCCCGCACCCTCCTCCCCCAGGTGCATTCTTAATATATAGAGATCCTGCAAAATCTCCCTTTCTTTCTAAAGTTGACACTTGATTAAATTTTTAATTAAAAAATGTCTAAATTTAGCCAGGCGGTGATGGCTCTCACCTTTAATCCCAGCACTTGGGAGGCAGAGCCAGGTGGATCTCTGTGAGTTCGAGGCCAGCCTGGTCTACAGAGCGAGTTCCAGGACAGGCTCCAAAGCTACACAGAGAAACCCTGTCTTGAAAAACAAACAAACAAAAAGTTTAAATTTATTTGTGTTATGTATAAGAGTGTTTTGCCTGTGGTTATGTGTGTGCACTGTGTAGGTACCTAGTGCCAGAAGGGATCAGAAGAGAGCACTGGATCTCCTTGAACTGAAGTTGTGGTTCTGGGAACCAAATCCTGGTCCTCTGAGAGAGCAAGTGCTCTGACAGATGAGCCGTTTCTCCAGTTCTTGACATTTGATTTAGCAACCCATGGAAGTACACTTTGTTGTTTCACAAACACAGCATGTTATCATTTTTTAAAATCTTTACTGGTCTGAATGGTATCCTGATTTGAATTTTCCTCATTTTGAGTGCCTGTGAACTTTTTTTTTTTTTTTTTTGGTTTTTCGAGAAAGCGTTTCTCTGTGTAGCTTTGGAGCCTGTCCTGGAACTCACCCTGTAGCCCAGGCTGACCTCGAACTCTCAGAGATCCGCCTGGCTCTGCCTCCCGAGTGCTGGGATTAAAGGCGTGCTCCACCACTGCCCAGCTTGTGAACATCTTTTTACAATTTTATGAACCATTCATATTTCCTTTTCCCATTTGTGATCTATTCAATTTGTTTGTTTGTTTTGAGACAGGGTTTCTTTATGTAGCTCTGGCTGTCCTGGAACTCACTCTGTAGCCCAGGCTGGCCTTGAACTCAGAGATCCTTCTGGCTCTGCCTCCTGAGTGCTGGGATTAAAGGCATGCGCCACCACCGCCCCACTAAAGGGCACTTCTTTGGTGATATGAATCACAATGACTCCCTCAGTTTAGCCTCCAATGATGTTTTTTGCCACCCACTTCCTTTATTTTATTTTGTCACTATTATAATATTTACTTATTGAAACAGTTTCACTTTTACAGCCCTGGCTGGCCTGGAACTCACAGAGATCCACCTGTATCCACTCTGTAGCCAGAATGCTGGGATTAAAGGTGTGGGCCACGCCCCTGCAATGTCTTCTTTTATAGCTTCTGAATGATAAAAAATGACAAGAAGGATAGAAAAAAAGACGGTTACTGGTGCACCAGGAGTGTCAGAGTCGGAGTGGGGTCTAACTAAACCACAGCACAGACAAGTGGGCATTTACGTCAAGGAGCCAGGGTAAGGGCGTCAGTGCGTGGAGAGTCACTGAGAGGGGACATCCTGATATGGAGACCCTTGCTAAGCCGAACTAAAAGGATTCTTGCTACCATCAAGTCGCAGGTTTAGACCTGAGCGGGGATGATGAAGGTGACCAGGGGTCAAGGCTGAGGATTCTTTCCACACTGTCTTAGCAGTGGTTCCTCGAGAATGGGCATGGGAGGCCAAGGACTGGCAGGGAAGAGCTCAGTGATGTGAGGGTGGTCTCGCCGTGACATCGTCACTCCGATGATCACCCGGGCTGGCTAGGCAGGTGTCCCCTTCCTCCCTCATTGCTAGCGTCCCTCCGGAAGTTGCAGGCTGGATGGAAGCCAAGGGCCTTCTCTGATGGAGGAGGACCTTCCTTCTGCTGACAGTGTGGATTAGCTGGGTTCCCCTTCTAGGACCTCCAGATAAGCTCTGAGGAGAGCTCAGCGGGGCCTCTCCACAGTCTGCTCACCAGAAGAGGCTCCCAGCAGTTTAGAAAGAATGCCCGAAAGAACTGTGAATCTCAAGGAGCAAGCTCAGGGTTTTCTCTGACCTGCCCCTCGGGTCGGTCTCATAATCATTCCCAAGGCACAGGGAGATAAAGGGTCCAGACTTTCCTTCCCAGGAGGAATGCAGTTCTGAGGAAATCCCATTGAAGGAGGAAGATTAGCCACCAGAGAGAGAAAAGGCTAAAGGTCTCTTTCTGGTGAAAATGCCTCCAAGAGATCACCTGAGAGGTTTTATCTCCATAAAACAACCTTCTGGTGTGTGTGTGGGGGGGGCGGCGGCTGGGGAGCAGCACATGCCAGTGATCCCAATACTCAGGAGGTTGCAGCTGGAGCATCATGAGTTTGAGGCCAGCCTAGACCTGCATAGTAAATCTCTGTCTCAAAGAAAAAAAAAAAAAGCCAGGGCAGATATATTTGGTTAATTAGTGAGGCATGAGGGGGGTCCCACTCCCAGGACCAATGGTATCTTGTAATCTCTCTGACTGAATAGAAACGTTCTTGTCACCAGAACCTCCAAGTGAGACCCTATCTCAAAAAACAAACAACGACAAAAAAAGAAATGTCCTCTGGAGGGCTTTGGGATCCTTCTGGTCATTTTGTAAACAAATAGTATTAAGCAGGCTGTGTAAGGCTGGAGTGGGTGTGGGCGACATGCGAGGGGGAGGTGGCACACAGCCTGGTCATAGGACAGAACAATGGTGCCGCCATAATGAGCACTTGGCAGTGGAAACTGAGAGCCTGGAGCTCCGAGAAGGAAGTTGAAGGCTGTCCTGGGACACCCAGAGAACCAGAATTGCTGTTTCAAAACAACAGCAATAAAAAAATAAAAGCCATCTAGAGTGTGATAAGAGACACATAGCAGAGTCTTGGGGAGGGGGTTCAGAAGTAAAGAGTGAGACAGAAACGTGAAATTGGTATGCATTCTTTTTTTTTCCCTAAGAACTGAAATTAGAGCCTCCCACATGCTTGAGTGCTTACTATTTCCTATCCCTGGAGTTGATTGACTGGGAAGTTGCCTATGATTTTGGGTGTATCTGTGTGAGGGATGAACATTCCAAAGAGAGGGATAAACAGTTCTGAGTGTAGTGTCAACACACCTTTAATCACAGCACTTGGGAGGCAGGGGAAAGTGATCTCTGCGAGTTTGAGTTAAAGACTGGCCTGGTCTACATAGTGAATTCCAGGACAGCCAGGGATATGGTGAGAGACCCACCCTATCTATAAAAAGAAAAGAAAAAAAATTACAGGAGGCTGTTTTGGATACTCACACTTAGAATCCAGTGTTCAGTATCAGTATGGGTTACATGAGACCCTGTTTCAAAAGACCAAAGCAGAGCAATTGGCGGGACTCAGCAGATAAAAGTGCTGGCCTCTAAGCCAGATGACCTGAGTCCAATACCTAGGCCCTACGTGATGGAAAGAAAGAACCAACTCCTGCAAGCTGTCCTCTTGACTTCCACACATGAACCAACCATGGCACACATACACTATGATAAGTAAATGGGTAATAAAAACTAAATCAGGGTTGGGGATTTAGCTCAGTGGTAGAGCGCTTGCCTAGCAAGCTCAAGGCCCTGGGTTCGGTCCCCAGCTCTGGGGGTAAAAAAACAAAAACAAAAAAACTAAATCAATTGTGAGAGCCAAAATTACACATTAAGTTTTAATTTCTATGCCTAAGAGAGCCATAAAATAAAAATGCCTCCAATCTATAAGCCCCTTGCCCAAGGAAGGAGAGTTCCTGAAATGCTGGAGGCTATTGTTTATGGGAGATAAGAAGTCACAAGTTTTCACTCCCCTAAACAAGTTTGTCTGACCCATCTGCACTGATGTACTTGATCACTTGTGGACGGGAGCTTCACAGGCTGGAGGTATGTCTGGATGTATGCTTGCCCCTGATTGGACCTGATGGGAAATGCAATGAATTATGGGTTTCCTTCTTAAGCTGCTACAAACTCTGATTCTGGGCCATTTCCCCGGGAACCTGGGTATGGACTTGGGCAGGGCCCATCCACCTGGCTATTATTTAATTAAAGCTTGCTTCAAATTTGGCTTTAAACTGTGGTAGTGATCTTCTCAATCAGTGGGATTAACACAACCAAACTAAGCAATAACAACAACAAAAACTATAAGACTAAGTAGATGTATTAGGCCACAAAAGAACAGGCTAAAACTAACAATGGAGTCAATCACGCTAAAGTACCACGCAACCAAACTCAAATTAACCTGCTTACCTAATCTTCTGAGGAACGAGGAAAAAGGTCAGGCATAGTTATAATGCCAGCCCTTGGGAGGCTGGGATAAGCAAATTTCAAGTTCAAGGCCAGCCTGGACTGCATCCTGAGCTGAGAGACTCCTGACATTTTTTTAAAAAGCTGAGTTGGAGTTTTTGTAAGGTGTGTTCTAAGCACTGGAGTTAAGAGGGAAAAGATGCTCAGTTTGAAAGATACACCTGGGAATGTTGGTGTGGGCTTCTTATGTCACCTCACCGAAAATCCTGTCTCAGAAAAAAACAAACTATGCTGGAAGCAGTGGCCCACGCCTTTAATCCCAACGCTCAGGAGGTAAAGGCGGGTGGATCTCTGAGTTCAAGGCCAGCCTGATCTACAGAGTGAGTTCCAGGACATCCAGGGCTACGCAAAGAAACCCTGTCTCAGAAAAAGCAAAACAAAAGTAAAAAGAAGAAAAACGCTGATTCCATTGCAGGCAAGCCCAGGACTGTGCCTCATTAGTTACAGGGAGCTGGGATTCGAACTCGGCTCCTCCTGCTTGTGCAGGAAGAGCTACTTACTGAGACATCTCTACATCGCTACCAAGACGTCTCCAGCCCCAATGATGACATTCTCTATACTGTAGTCCTTTCATAAACTAAGCCATTCCAGGTAACCGGCAGCCTTTTTCCTCTTGCTCAGTCTTCCATCCCTGCTTTGTGAGGAAAGTTATTTTGAAATGACTAATCTAGTTTTTGTCTGTTTTGTGGTCTTTTTCTGTCTATAAAAGCCAAACTTCTCTTTCGTCTCACTGGAGCATTTGTTCCATCCTATGGAATGAAGTACTGCCACTTCTATAGTGGAAGAGAAAGTCACTCAAGTGTCAGGGCTAAAAAAGCTCCGTTTCATGCTGGGCGGCCGTCTTGGTACCCACAGGCCGTTTGTCTCTGACTCCAGTCCCCGGAAGATAAGTTCCCAGTGACCCTGACTCGGTGACCCCCACCCAGAGATGTACAGCCGTGACTGTCTGCTTGTTATGATATGGCTAACTGCCTTTTGGCTTCTGTAACTTGCTTCCACAGATACCAAAGACTGCTTTGAGTTGCCTTAACTTCTTGGCAGAGCAGAACAGTTTTTGCTTGTTTGCATAGATATGGAAGGTCTTCATGCGGTTTTCCCCTTTAAAAGTCCTTCCTCATACCCCTCCTTGGTGGCAGTCTCAAGTTTGGCTCAGAGATTGTTGGTCCTGTTAGCAGCGATTCAATAATTTTTTTTAATTATAATTGGATTGAGTTTATGGTCTTTTCCCACGGGTCACAAACTCCACAAAATAAGACCTTTGGGGACCGAGAGATGGTGCCGAAGATAAAGGCATTTATGGTTCCAGCCTGACCACCTGCGTTTGACCCCTTGACTCATGTAAGAGTGGAAATTGTCAAGTTCACAGTTGTCCTCTGACCTCCGTGTGTGTGTGTGTGTGTGTGTGTGTGTACACGTGCTTCCTTCCATCACACATACAGCATACACAATGACAATAATGATAAATACAATTAAAAACAACTCTTAACTGGGCTGGAGATGTAGCTCATCGGTAGAGTGCTTGCCTAGCTTGTCCAAGGTTCTGGGCTTGATCCTCAGTTCCTCAGAAGCAGCAAACAATGAAAAGTTTGAATTGTTGTCCCTGGGTTAGCCGTAGGGAAATACACTCCCAGTCACACATGCAGGGGTGACTCTCCATTGCAGTTACAAAGGAAGTTGTCCCTACATTTTCATCTGGGAGCGTGCCTTCACAGGAGGTGTTTATCTAGAACCTGTGTGTTGGGTTTGGTAGGCGCCTACCAAAGGTCAAAGTGTGGTCCACTCAGCTCTCCAGTGCCCCCGGTCTGTCACTACTTCAACTGGATCACGGGCATATCACTGATATTGACCACCCAGGAGCCGGTGAAATGGCTCAGTGGATAAAACTATTAGAATTCCTAGCCACTCGCAGGCTACATGAGGGCGCATGCGCTGTCCCTCAGTCAGGTGGGACGCTTAGTCATCCTAGGGCCTTGCGTCCTACGTAATTGTTGCGATGCATGATCTCGTCATCTATGCACATTCCTGGCGTAGCTATGTAAGCCCCTGTTCACATGCGCAGGAGGGACCCATAAAAGCAGATTCCACCCATTTCCCACCCCTTTCTTCCACACTGTTCGCTCCTAGTAGGCCAATTGTACACCCCCTCTTTACCCTCCTCTAATCAAAACTCTTATAGTGGGTTTCCTTGTACCTCGTGTTTCTCTCGCTTGGTAAAAGGCACCGCCAATAAATAACAAAAAGTGACACCAACATTAAAGACCTTCATTCTATCCACATGATGGGAAGAAGGAAAGAACACACACACACACACACACACACACACACACACACACACACACACACGTGCATGCATGCATGCACGCACGCATGCACGCACGCACGCACGCATGCATGCATGTAGGGAGGGCACTATACATGAAAGAACAATGGCCACTCAGTAGGCCACACATTCACACAGGCACCTATATGTGATTTCTGCTTGTTGTACCACTAATTAAATTCATTCAAAATCATTCTCATCTATTTCCTCTCAAGTAAGTCCTGGTATTTATGACATTCTTTTTCTTTTGTTTTCTTGAGACAGGGTTTCTCTGTGTAGCCCTGCTCTCCTCCACTTGCTCTGTAGCCCAGGCTGGCCTGGAACTCAGAGATTTGCCCTCCTCTGCCTCCCGAGTGCTGGAACTAAAGGTGTGCACCACCACCACCACCAGCACCACCACCACCAGCACCAGCACCAGCACCACCACCACCACCGTCCCATTCATTATTTGCATCTGTTCCCTGGTGCTGACTTTCTATTGCTTGGAACTGGAACTTTAAGGCATCGTTTTTCCTTCTCGCCTGCTCTCATCCTGCTGCAGTACTTAAGTCTGGCTAACTTTACAATTCGCAGGGTTCTGCTCTGTCTTGTTCCCTCTGGTAGCTCCAGTCCATGGTCCATAACCCTAGCATGGTTTACAAGTTCCAATTCTAGTATTTTTGGGTTTTGTCTTGTAAATTTATCATGGCTGAACTTTTATATTTTATGTAAAAATCTGTTTATGGTAGAGGCAACGCTATAAGCAAATAAAATTCTATTTAGTCTAGGCTTGATGGAAGAGGTGGGCGGTAATGTTAGGCACGTTATCGCCGGCCTTGCCTCCTTCCCTTTCCCTCCCTCTCTTCCTCTCTCCCTCTGTAGCTCCTTCTCTCCTTCCTTTTCTTTCAACAGAGTCTCGTTTACAGCTCAAGCTCTCTGGAAAGCACCACATAGCCTAGGTTGGTCTCCAATTTGTGATGCTCTTGCCTCTGCCTCTGAAGTGCTGGGATTAGAGACTTGTAACCCCATACCAGGATGAGTCTCCATTTCTTCACAAATAAAATGAGGATAGCCTGACAGAGGTGGTGCACACCTTTTTTTTTTTTGGGGGGGGGGGTTGAGACAGGGTTTCTCTGTGTAGCTTTACACCTTTCCTGGACTAGCTCTGTAGACCAGGATGGCCTCGAACTCACAAAGATCTGCCTGCCTCTGCCTCCCGAGTGCTGGGATTAAAGGCATGCGCCGCCGCCGCCGCCGCCGCCGCCGCCGCCGCCGCCGCCGCCACCACCACCACCTGGCTGGTACACACCTTTAATCCAAGCACTCAGGAAGCAGAGGCAGGTGGATCTCTGTGTTCAAGGCCAGCCTGGTCTACAGAGTGAGTTCCAGGACAGCCAGGGCTACACAGAGAAACCCTGTCTCAAAAGTGGGAATACCAAGCAGGGAATGGTGCTGCAAGCCTGTAATCACAGCATTTAGGAGGCTGCAAACTTAAGGCCAGCCTACATTACAGTAGTAAGTTTGAGGGCAGCCACAGCTACAATAGCAAAACCCTGACCCATACATAGATAATAAGTAAGTGTTGTACCCTGGGTGCAAGACCCCCAAAGAGACCACCAGAGACACGAACTCACCGAAATGCAAAAGCAAGGTTTATTGAAGCAGTTCAAGCTGCGGCAGGGACCTCGGTTTAGCACCCCGACACAGCGGCAGCTAGAGGAGGTGCCCACGCGCCGCCCCCCCCCCCCCCCCCCCCCCCGCAAGCTCAGGTTTTAAAGGCAAAAACCACAAGGTCACATCAGTTAGGGGTGCTAGTCTGGGTACAATTCTGATTGGCTCAAGTTTCAGGGTCTTTCCAGGATTTCTGTGTTATCTTACTTTGTAGTTTTAACCCATTGTTTGTCAGACTTTATAGACTATCTCCGGCATTGGGGCATTCTGTGGTTAATCAATTGCTACCAGATAGTCCCTCAAACATCCTGACTTTGTGCTTTTGAGTTCCTGGGACCTATGTCAGCAGCTCTGTGGATTTAAAACTCAGGCCTATTTCAAGCTGGGGTGAGGGGCTTGCTTGAAATAGGGATGTTTTGGTTCTTCAGTAAGTAAGCAAATAAATAAACAAACAAACAAATAAATAAATGGGCCTGAACATAGCTCAGCTGGTCAAGTGCCTGCTTCTCAAGCATGAGGACTCCGTTTAATCCTCAGCATCCACTTAAGCCGTACATGAAAGAGCACACCTGTAACTCCTAACAGGAGGCTGTAACCATAACTTTTCTCAGACCCCTCCCAGCCCTGCAGTCCCATGTTCCTCCGGTCCGCCCAGCCCCACAGTCCCTCAGCCACTTATAAAATAATCATTCCGAGGCTTAATATTAATTATCAATTGTATGGCCTATGGCAAGCCTCTTGCTAGCTAGCTCTTATAACTTAACCCATTTCTATTTATCTATAAGTTGCCACATGGCCGTGGCATTACCAGTGTGCTGGCATCTTGCTGCTCCTTTGGTGGGGGCTGATGACTCTCCAGACTCCGCCTTTCTCTTTCCTGTCTCTCTCCTTGGATTCCCCGCCTGCCTCTAAGCTGCCTTGCCATGGGCCAAAGCAGCTTATTTATTAACCAGTGGGAACAACATATATTCACAGTGTGCAAAAAGACATCTCCCAGCAGGAGCCTCTGAGGGGTGTTGGTCAGCCTGTCTATCTAAACGGTGAACTCCAGGTTCAGTGGGAAACTCTGTCTCAAAATGAAGGTGGAAATTGATTGAAGACACCCATGACCAAGATATGGCTCAGCAGGTAAAGGCTTTGCCCGCTAAGTCTGAAGACCTGAATTGGACCCCTGGGACCTACATGGTGGCATGAAGAGAACTGTCTCCTTTAAGTTGTCTTTCAACCTCCGTGTGCATGCATGTGCACATACATGTGCATATTCACAACTAAATTTAAGAAAAGGAGCTGGGCTGGAGAGATGGCTCAGCAGTTAAGAGCACTTGCTGTTCTTGCAGAGGACCTGGGCTTGGTTCCCACACTGCAGCCCACAGCTGTCCGTTCAATTCAATTCCAGGCTATGTGACCTACTCTTCTGGCCATTTTGGGCATCAGGCATGCACATGATACAGATACATACATGCAGGCAAAACACTCACACACACATTAAAAAAAAAAAAAGAAGTAAAGAAAAGAAAGAAATGGCACCCAGTGTTGACTCTGGTCTTCACATGCAAATGCACACATACAAAATTAAATAACTAAATACATAAAAATAGGGATGCTAACAGTACTACTTCACAGAATAACAAAAGAGTTATTACTCTGAGAGTGTTTGACACTGTTTGGAACAGAGTCAGACTTATGAGATCTGTATAGAAGCCAACAAGAAAATGGGCTTATGTGCAGAGACTATGGCTTTCAGGTCATAAGTGGAGGCCTGGTCTGCCACAGTGGGGATTGACCTTGGTGGGGTTTGGTGAGATCCTAAGAGGGAGACAGAGCTAACTGAACCAGAGGGAAACAGTGATGCCTTCTTTTGACCATAACAAACCTGAGCTTAGATCTGATGGAATGTTTGAATACCTTGATTGATTTACTGTGATTTGAGGTTCAAAATTTGAGTTTTCATAAGCACATCAACTGAACGCAGTACCAGTTACTGAGACTCCAAACAAAGTAGTGTCCTTAAAGGTTTGTCTCACCATAGTTTGCATTTAAGAAAGTCAAAATTTTCTAAATGTGGTTAGTTTCAAAGTAATTTTTTGATAAACCAACTTGAATACTGCATTGTGGGTAACAAGGTTAAATAAAGGTTCTAATAAGACAAACAGTGACAATTTAAATAAATCAGATGTTTTTGTGGAAGATTACTCTGTGATTTTCTCCAATTATTCATGACATTTCACCCATTCATATTGTGATCTGCTTTAATAGTGGAAGGGGAAAAAAAAACCTCTTGTCTCCTTGTTTATTCTTTGTTCTCAAGGAGATAAGCTGTTTATAAAGACACGTTATTTGTTATTTAAATCACTTTTACTGAAGTTGTTTATTTCCTTGTTTCAGTTTCTAAAAATATTGCAACAATTGTAATGCTTCTTAGAGATGTCTATTCAATTCAGAGTGATTTGTACTGAAATCTTTGCTAAATGGGCCCAGGTGCTGCTGTGGAGAACATGCTAGAGTGAGTCAAAACCAGCGTGCTGAGAGGTGGGGAGGGGCCGACTGTGTCAACTTCTCCAACCGACCTTTCCAAGTCTTCTGTAGTTGCAAAGGTCTAATGCTCTACGTGCCACTTTGTAGGTATTTAATAATAGTAATACTAATAATGATAATAACAAACTAGGTCTAATGCTAAAACCATAAGCAGAAAAATTGTGTGATTTAAATCCAGAAATCTATCTCTTAGAAAATGCCCTTTAATCACTTTGCAGACTTTCAAGATCATAATTATTACATAAAAGTAATTACATTAAAAGATAATTTACCTGGTAGGAAAGTATCAAATTAAAGCTGAAAAGCACTACTTATAAACAGAAATAAATATGTACTTTTAAAAATTGTTGAACAGCAAACATGAAATTATATCTCTTCTACTTCTTTCCCCCTTGCTGTGTACAAAATTACCACCAAAATTAATTTTGGTGTGGTTCTAAGAAGTGGCATGAGACCATCTCAGACATTACATGTTTTACACATCAACCTATAAAGCTAGACTATGGCTTTTCTTAGGTAAGCAACAGGATTGATGTGTGAAATCAAACCAAGTGGATTTGAGATTAGAAGGGACTTTTGATTATTTCCAAGAACGAACAGTTCCAAATCCAGCTGGGTTGATTTGTCTAAAAAGAAAGTGAAGCCCACTCTCGTAATTTACAGTCTGCATTCCTGCTGAGTGAGCCTGGGTACGGCAAACTCCGGTCTGTGGGTGCACATCTCTCCCTTTGAAGCTGATGAGAATTGCTTGCGTTAAGTGAGATACATGCTGGGAAAATTGGACCCTTACGTTGGTGTGTGTCGACATTATCGGTCTCATGACACTTTCCTGAACTGGTCCCTCACTTTTTCCAGTCTTGGTTTTGGCAGGAGATACTCAGCTTTGGAACGAACATCCCTTGAATAAGATAATGTCCGTGATATCCAGGATTAAAGTTATTCAGTTATTAATGTTATTGTCCTCCCAATCTCACTTGAGAACTTCTCCATTATCCTTGGATACATAAAACTTCCCTGACTTAAATCTTATCTAAATCATCTCAGCTGTCCATTCGAAAAGCAAAACAAAAGCAAACCCATAGGATGCCTTTGAAGTCTAGGCCATTCTGAGTGTAGTCGCCTAGAGCAAGTCCAGTAGGTTCACAAAGTTTTAGCATGAGTTATGAAGACTGGCTTCATTGAAGGCCAGCCTCACTCAGTTCCTCTGCATACGTGGGCTATGTAGAAAACCGTTCAGTTCTTCTTATTGCTTCGGCGCATCCGTTAGATACAGAAATCAGCAGAACTATAATGGCTACATTATCAGAGAGCAGTTATCATGGTTGGTTTTTTTAATTTTTTTTTTTTTTGAGACAAAGGCTCTTTGTGGTTTCAATCAGAAATGTTCAGGTTTTGATTCTTCTTTCTTTCTTTTTCCTTTCTTTCTTTCTTTCTTTCTTTCTTTCTTTCTTTCTTTCTTTCTTTCTTTCTTTCTTTCTTTCTTTCTTTCTTTCTTTTCTTCCTTCTCTTTCTTTTTCTTTTTTGAGACAAGGTTTCTCTGTGTAGCCCTAGCTGTCCTGGAACTCACTATGTAGCCCAGGCTGTCCTCCAACTCGGAGATCTGCCTGCCTCTGCCTCCCGAGGGCTAGGATTAAACTCGAGCACTGCCACACTGCCCCGGGTTTTGAATCTTGTTCCCCGGCTGTCGGTTCTCTTTTGGGGTCTGTGGGGCCTAGGGATGTAGAGCCTGGCTGTTGGAAACATATCTCAGGGGAGGTCTCTGAAGGGTGTTGCCTGGCTCCTACTGGCCACTAAGCTTTTCTTCTCAATCTACTGTCATGTGAACAGCAAGGCCACTTGATCTAGCCACTAGGAGCTAAAGGAGCCTTCCCTCTTTTAGGTGATCCTGTCTGGTATCTTTTCACAGCAGCACAAAAGTAATGAATGTCGTCTGGCGATATAGCCCTGGCTGCCTTCAACCCATGATCCTCCTGCCTTAGCCTGCCAAGTGCTTGTAATTACAAATGTGTGCCACCACCCCTGAACACCCAGTTGTTGAAATCTATTTAAAATTCCGCCATAGGGCTGGAGAGATGGCTCCGGGGTTGCCTGAGTTCAATCTCCAGAACCCATGTGGTGCGAGGAGAGAGCCAACTCCAGCAAACTGTCCTCTGGCGTTGGCACACATGTAGTGACAGGAGTGTGTGGGCCCACGTAGGTATGCACGGACACACTCACACACAACCACACACAAATAAATAAATGTTTAAAACAAACAAACCGGGAGATGGCCAGAGAGATGGCTCCGTGGTTAAGAGCACTGGCTGATCTTCCAGAGGACCGGGGTTCAGTCCCCAGCACCCACGTGGCAGCTCACAACCATCTGTAACTCCAGGTCCAGGGGACCCAACACCCTCACACAGATGCAAAACATCAGTGCATATCAAGTTAAAAACAGACACAGTTTTTAAAAATTAAAGAAAAATCCTAAACCTAAACCTAAAATCCCACTGTCAGAGTGGTTGCTGGCTAGCAGATATAACAGCTTATTAAATCCTTTTATCTCAGAGATTCCCAGGCTTCTGAGTTTTAACTGAAACATAGATACTCAATGCATATGAAGTATTAGGCCTGAAACATTCTTGGAATTGTCCTGGAGATTTAAAATTCAGTTAGTTCTTCTAATACTTACTTAAAAAACAAACAAACAAACAAACACCAAAAAAACTGTACAGCTCCAGCCACCTAAATTTGTGGTGATCTTCCTGCCTTTGTGACTGGAGTGTTGGGATTATAGGTGTGTGCCACTATACCTGACTTAAAATGTGTATTACTTATGAAAAATGCAGCAACCCAGAAATAGTATCAGAATACATACTTAGGAAATGGGGGGGGCAGTTAATTGATAGATTGGATTACTGTTCTACTTTCCTACTTATTCTGGGATTATTAATAATATATAGAGGCTCATAAAAGCAAGATAGTTGGTAAAACACTGATTTTCCAAGCCCAAATCATTGATCAGATACAGGAGCCATGCCTGTTTTCAGACTGGTTATAAAGAAATTGTGGTGGGTGTGTTAGTGAGTGATCTTACTCCCTGCATTTGGGAGGCAGAGGCAGGTGGATCTCTGTGGAGGCCAGCCTCCACAAAGCGAGTTCTAGGACAGCCAGGGCTACATGGTGAGACTCTAACCAAAAAGGAAAAGAAAGAAAGGAAGGAAGGGAGGGAGGGAGGGAGGGAGGGAGGGAGGGAGGGAGGGAGGGAGGGAGGAAGAATTGTGCTTCATTCTTTCATTCTTTGGTCCACAGGGAAGCCCCACTAATTTAGATGGCTGGAAGCACAGTATACACATAGAGTGATCTGGAGAGTAACGAGACTACATCAGCTCTGGCGGACCAAATGACAGTGGACGGATTTAAGGTATTTTAAGACAATAGGGTCAATCATATTTGAGAAAGGATTGGGTGTGAGGGTTGTGGGTCAGAAATTAATTGAAAGTGGCTCCTGGATTCCAAATTTGCAGCTGGAATGCATATGATGAAACTCGCATGTAATCACTCCATGGGAGGCTGAGATAGGAGGATCACTGCCAGTTCAAGGCCATTTGGGGCTACATAGTACCAGGTCAGCTGAGGCTCTGCAGGAGACTGCTGATGCGTGGGGAGACAGGTGCAGGCTGGTGAGGTCACGGCTGGTGGAACGTACAGCTGGAAACTCCTTCTCCTTGCTGCTGATTGAGGTATAGGAAGCAGGCTTGGTGAATTCCAGGGTCAAGAAAGCCCACATAAGGACAAGGAGAGGGAAGCAGAGTGGCTGGAGAGGAGAGAGCCTGTTGTGACGGTGATGTGGTAAGGTACCTTTGAATGGCACGGGTCAGTTTAGAAGTTTAGAAAGGGTATGTTGCTGTTGTGCGGAGGACAGACTGGGTTCGGAGAGAAAGCAAGGAGGCCAGTGAAGGCTGAAAGGGTTCTTCGGCGAAAGAGTATCTTGGTGATTGGGGGCCAAGGAACACCACAAAAACCACACCCCGAAAGCAACAGACCTCACGTAAGACATTTACTGGGCATGGGGAGGGATGCAAACGGCTGCTTCTGAGTGAGGCTGGGGACAGCGACAGGCCACGCCGTGATGGCAGGCTTCATGGGGGGTTCGGAGCATGTGCAAAGGGAAATATGGCAACAGTGGAGGGTGTCGCACTGGCAGTCAGTGATGGTGGTATGTCCAACGTTCCTCCCTTTGGATTATTGTAAAAGATAGAAATAGGAAGGGACGACTTCTGAGGTTGGAGTGAGGACCCTGTGCTCATTAGACGGCTTCTTTTCTTTTTGTTGTTTCAGGCATTGCAGGAACAGCAGGACTGACATTTTTTTTTTTTTTTTTTTTTTTTTTTTTTTTTTTTTGGTTTTTCGAGACAGGGTTTCTCTGTGTAGCTTTGGGCCTTTTCCTGGAACTCACTTGGTAGCCCAGGCTGGCCTCGAACTCACAGAGATCCGCCTGCCTCTGCCTCCCGAGTGCTGGGATTAAAGGCGTGCGCCACCATCGCCCGGCACAGGACTGGCATTTTATTTTATTTTTTATTTTTTTTTTTTTATTTTTTTTATTTATTTATTTATTTTTTTTTTTTTTGGTTTTTCGAGACAGGGTTTCTCTGTGTAGTTTTGCGCCTTTCCTGGAGCTCACTTGGTAGCCCAGGCTGGCCTCGAACTCACAGAGATCCGCCTGGCTCTGCCTCCCAAGTGCTGGGATTAAAGGCGTGCGCCACCAACGCCCGGCCTAGGACTGGCATTTTATTAACTTTCTTACTAATAGGCTTTTCTGTCCCCCAATAATCGGTGTCTCAGCTGATGCAGTAAGACAGATCAAGCTGAACTGAAAAAGTATGAGAGCAGGTTTATTTGAGCAAAGCAACTCTCGGGTGGGTTCTCCAGTTCCAGATATAGAGGCGAGAGAAGCCACATGCATGAACTAAAAGCAGGGAGATTGTATAGCCTGTAGGTGAGGGGTGATGATGTGTTTGCCAGAAGCTGGGTTTGTACCCAAGTAGGGTCCAAAGCGGGAACACTTAGGCGGGGACTTGGGCTGCGGGCAGCAGCAGGGGAGGGAATTGCAATTGTCACCAGGAATGCCGAGCTGGGCTTCCTGGTGCCTTTTCTATGTTGGAGATTCTCTGGGAGGGTCGAGTTTGGAGAGGGCAGGGGCAGGGGCAGGGGCGGGGCGGGGGCGAGATGGGACTTTCCCCATCATGCAGGGGCGGGCTGGAGGTTCCAATTGAATACTTACAATGGTTACTTAATTTTCTTTTTATTTTATGTGCATGGATGTTTTGTCTCCCTGTATGTCTGTGTCATGCTTGCCCTGTGCCCAAAGAGGCCAGAAGGGGGTGTTGGATCCCCCAGAACCGGAGTTACAGATGGTTGTGAGCCACCATGTGGATGCTGGGAACTGAATCCAGGTCCTTTTGAAAAGCAGCCAGTGCTCTTAACTCCTGGGCCATCTCTCCAGCCTCTTAATTAGTTTTCTTTCTTTCTTGAGGCAGGATGTCTCTTTGTAAGCCCCAGCTGTCCTGAAATTTGCTCTGTATGTAATGGCTAAAGTTGTGTTTTAAGTTTAAAGTACTGTGCTTACAAGATCTATAAAACAAAAATGCCTCTAACCTATACGCCCCACTTACTCAAGGACAGATAACTTCCTGGAATGCTGAGGCCTGTTGTTCATGTAAGATTAGAAGCCACTGTTTTTTGCTTCTGTAAAGAAGCTTGAGTGCCCCAACCGTACAGGATGTGCTTGATCACACATAGGCAGGAGGTACATAGACAGGAAATAATGTACACTTCCTGTCTACGTCAGGACATATGCTTGGCCTGGTTGGATGAAGGCAGGAAGTACATAGCCTTGTTGGTTTTGCCTTCATAAGCCTCTGACTAGTGTAATTTGGTGCTAATGGGCATGGACCTGGTCAATGACCATCATTCTGACCAGAACTTAATAAAGTTTGCTTCAAATTTGGCTCAAAACTTATGGTTGTGGTCTTATTCTTGCCCAGTGGGATTGACATGTAAACTATCCTGGACTCAAACTCAAGGATACATCTGCCTCAGCCTCAGGAATGCTAGGATTAAAGGTCTGGGCCACCATTACCCAGTTAGCTTTCTTACCTTAAAAAAAAAGTATGACCAAGTTATTTTCCTCTCAATTATATGATGCTTACCTGAGTAATGTTCAGTTTGCCACTTCCATGTACTTGCACCACCACACAAAAAATTCTAGTAGATATTCCTGCTCATTTGACACTAAATGACTACCGATTTCATGTCTGTCATTATTAAGCTGTTGGAATTTCTAATAAGGGATAATCTCACTTGACCAAGGCAATTGTTTTTCCAGAACAGTAGTAGTGGTACCTAAATGCCCTCTGAGTGTCTTTTGAGTGTGATAACTAAGTCAGTCAAAGGTGAAGAGATCTCCCCCGACCCCACAGGGCTCTCTGTGTAGCCCTGGCTATCCTGGATCTTGCTCTGTAGACCAGGCTGGCCTTGAACTCAGAGATCTGCCTGCCTCTGCTTCCCAAGTGCTGGGACTAAAGGTGTGCCTGACTGAAGCAACCTATGTTTTAAAAAATTTATTCATTTTATGTGTATGAGTGTTTTGCCTGCATGTATATGTGTATGAGTGTTTTGCCTGCATGTATATCTGTGTACCATGTGTGCCTGGTGCCTGAGGAGGCTGGAAGAGGGCATCAGATCTCTTGGAACTGGAGATGGATGGCTGTGAGCCTCCAGGTGGGTACTGGGAATTGAACCCAGGTCCTCTGAGAGAGCAGTCAGTGCTTTTAACTGCTGAACTATCACTCCAGCTCACAACCTAATTTTTTTATAAAGGTCTTTCACTACCCAGAACTAAACTAAACTAAATTAATTAATTAATGTTTTTCTACAAGGTGTCACACTAAAAGAAGTAATGGTGATGGAAAAACGTTCCCTGTGGTATGGAGAAACAGTTGTTCCTATCAGAACAATGACATTAAAACAATACAGTTGGGTGTGTAAATCAGAGGGTACAGTTGTTGGGGTCAGAGCTTGGCAGCCTTAACAAACGAGAATCAGCTACCAGTCCTCATAGGCCAAATTTACGAAACAAGTAAAAGAGGTAAGGCAGCCGTGGCCCCCACCTCTGATCCTAGTGCTGAGGGGTAGGGCGAGAGGATCACCCGGAATTTGAGGGAGGCCAGCCTGAGCTACAGGGCGAGACCCTGATTCAAAACACAAAGCGAAACACACAGCAGAAACAAAGGAGAGAATGGGTGGCTAAAAGCAGGGACCACAGGCACATGAGGAAGAGAAACAGCACTCCCGCCTGCCAAGTCCGTCTCTGAGGGCAGAGGGGCGAAGAGCTAAGCCGTCCTGGTCAAGGTGTGGTCCTGCCCATCACTGACCCGCCACAAAGTGGACTGGCGAGCTGTCAGAACGGCGTGGAACCGCTTCCTGGAAGACAGTTCCCGCCCTCTTCTGGTTTGGCACAGCCTTCAGCCTTTTCCTTCCAGCATGAGATTCTTGGGAACATTCCAGTTTCTTAGGGACCATTGTTTCAATAGTCTAATAGCCAAAGAGAGGGGCACAGTGTCTCTCTTTAGACTAGCTCCACTCCTGGCAGGTGGGTACCTACTTTGACAAATGAGCTAAGAAAAATCTCAGAATTACTCTGCACCACATCTTCCTTTTCCTGTTTCTTTAGAATTCCTCTTCTGGTGACCATGGCCTGGCTTCCTGGAATTCATCTTAGTATTCTCTTTTCTGGCCACACAATTGAAACTTTGTTTTCTCCTTCCTATACTCCAGACTCTCTCTCTTTCATTTTCTTTTCTTTTTTTGGAGACAGGGTTTTTCTGTATAACTTCCCTGGCTGTCCTGGAACTCATTTTGTAGACCAGGCTGGCCTTGAACTCAGAGATCTGCCTGTTTCTACCTCCTGAGTACCGCCTGGCTACTCTAGACTTTCTTGTTTTCTATAATCCCCAGTTAAAAGTTCAGGAGTTTCAGATGTGATCCATGGCTGAAGGGTTTAAATTTATTTTTAAGGGTCTCATGTAGTCCAGGCTGGCCTATGTAACTATGTAGTTGGACTTCTAATTCTGCTGTATCCACCTCCCAAGTGCTAGGATTACAGGCACGTGCTATTCCTGGTGCCTGTATGGAATCTTGTGCTGGTGCTGGAGATGGAATCTTGGGCTTCACACACACTGGGCAAACACTCTAGTTCTGAGCTACATCCAGTGCCCCCCTGGGAAGGCTTTTAAGTCTTTATCTCTTGTTAAAGGTTAATCTTATACGGGCTGGAGAGATGGCTCAACAGTTAAAAGAATGTGTAACGTTTGCAGCCAGCCTTTCCTAGCACCCATGTCTGGTGGCTCAAAGTCTCCTGTAACTCCAGCCAGCTACAGGAGATCGATGCCCACTTCTGGCCTCCACAAAAATCACTTTCAATATAGCACGTACACACCTAGAGAAACACACAATCTTTTTCAAAAGTTGAACCTTCTAGAGGTTCAATCTTACCATTTGTCTTTTTGTTGCAGTTTCCATCTAGCCTAAAGGTAGCCAACCTCAAATAGGGGCCATCAGGTAGACGGTCCCCCTTGTTTGTGCTGTCCCATGACCACCACGGCCACCGGTTGTGGTCCATCTGGGGCTGTTGTCTTTCCTGTCCCACTTAAGAGCTCCTTCAGAGCATGTGAGCGGGTGCTATATTGAAAATGACTTGTGGTATTCAACAGCTCAAACGGAAAGTGGCAGGATCACATTTCAGGTGCTCTTCACATGTTGGGACACTGAAAGAAAACTGAGGCTATATTATACTGGACTGGACGAAGTCAGGACCACCACTAGGCCACCTACGTATTATGCACGCTTAGAAGGTTCGGGAACTGTTCCTACAAGCTGTGCTGCTTCCTCCAGGTCCCAGTGGGGGTAGGGCGGAGAGTGGGTCCCAGCTGGCCAGCCGTGGGGGCGTGGCCACCGCGGCCTCACGCACTCGCGTCTGGTCTGGCTCCGCCCCCCTCCTCGAGGCGCGGTGGCTTTCGGGGCTTGTAGTCCCAAGGCCTACCGGAAGGCGCGCAGGGCAAGGCGTTCCTGCCTGTCTGTACTTGAGGTCACCCCTCTTTAGCGCTCCCTGGTTCTCAGGCGTGGCCTCCTGGAGCGTGGGCCACGGCCCTCGGCTGCCCCGTCGCGTGCTTCTGGTTTTTTCAATAAAGTTTTCCTCCCTGTACGGAGCTCAAGATGGCGGCCTCCTGGTCGCCCTTGGTTACCCTGCGCGCCGCCGCGCGCAGCCGGCTGACGGGGAGAGGTGTTGGGTGCGGGGCGCGGGCCGTCGCAATCCCTGCTCCGGCCCCTGGCCCCGGGAGCCCCCTTTGGAAAGGTCAGTGACCGTGTCACGAGCGGGGCCGCGCAGGCTCTGGGGTCACCCCGATCCCCGATCCCTCCCGGCTGCACCCCCTGGCCCCGCAGGTCGTAAGGATCCTCGAGGAGAGTTTGTGTCCCCTGACCTCTGGTGGTGCCTGGTTGTCCTGAAGGAGCTCTGAGCACCCCGGGCAGCTGCCCTCCTCCCCCAGGTTAACCTCCACCTGAGGGTCGGAGGTCAACCCAGTTCCTTCCTGGGCCGCTGAGAGCTGGGGAGCGCAGGTGTGCAATGCCTGGCTTGGAGGGGTGGGGTAAGCCAGTGTGGAGTTGGTGGCTGGGGACCCGGCGCCCTCAGGCTCCAGGCTGGTATTGGGCGTCCGAGCTATGCCCCGGACCCTGTGCCCCCTCCCCGCCCCCGTTCTAGAGGCAGGCTCCAGTGAGCCCGGAGCCCCTTCTTCATGTCCCTGGATTCCTAATGTTCCTTAATCCCTGGAGGCGTCGGGTTTCGTTTTGTTTTGTTTTTTTTTTTGGTCACAGCCCTTGGATTCGTTCGTTCTACTGTGGTGTGTTCGTGCATAAGTGGATAATATTTTGACTAACCAAGTCCACAAGGGTGCTAATTCATTGTGTGAGACATGGTCTCGCTGTGGGGTGCAGGCCGACTTGGAACTTGAGACCCTCCTGTTTCAGTTTCCCGGAAGTGCTAATTTTATCGCTGTGTTCACTAAGAGACATCAAACCCTGTGCCGTTGTGTCCCCAGCACTTAGGAGCGTGGTTGGTGTCATTTCGAATGGATGGTGTTGTTATTCTCATGGTCTTCCCCCATCCACAGCTGTGTTTTTCCTCTTCCCATCTCCAAGTGCCTCTTTATATACCTTAGTAAATTGATATAATTTAACAAAGTATGTGAGTTGATGCTGATTCTCATCATCTCAAAATGGGTTTCCTTCAATCATTGAAATTTTACTACAACTATTAGCCTTAGATGGTTCAATTGGCCGAGAGCGTGCTGTCAAGCCTGGATCCAATCCCCAGGATGTGTGTGGTGGGAGGAGAGGACCAACGCCCTGGTTTACAATTTTCTGCCCCTTTCTTGACTGTTCCCCTCCCCACGTGACATCAAGAAATAACTCCCCCCCACCCCACCCCCCGGGGGGCCGTATTTAGTATTCACACTTCTATTTTATCTCCATTCTTTTTTTTTTCCTTGTTTGAAGTTTCATTTAGAAAACATTGGCTTAAACAAAGGAAGGAAATCAGTAATGGAAAAGAATATAAGGAAAGGAAGGGCAGGCTTTTGCTAATGTTTGGCTCTACTGTGCTTGACCTCAAGGTCTCCTGAGGGCTAGGCAAGCCCTTCCCACTGAGCTGTTCGGTTCCCTTCTCTTTTGTGTTGAGATGTGGTCTCACTTGCATCCTGGGCTGGCTTTGGCTTCACTCTAGTTCAGGTGGGGCTTGAACCCCTGAAGGCCTCCTTCCTCAAAGCCTGAGTAGCCGGGATCCCAGGCCCCGCACCTCCAGGTCATTCCTTAATTACTCCCCCCCCCTCCCCCGAGACAGGGTTTCTCTGTGTAGCTTTGTGCCTTTCCTGGAACTCTCTCTGTAGCCCAGGCTGGTCTTGAACTCACAGAGATCCGCCTGCCTCTGCCTCCCAAGTGCTGGGATTAAAGGCGTGCGCCACCACCGCCCGGCTCCTTAATTACTTTTTAACACTTATTCTGTGTGTATGAGTGTTGGCCTGCATGTGTGTATGTGTACCACATATATGCCTAGTGTCTGTAGTGGTCAGAAGAGGACGTCAGATCCCCTGGAACTGGAGTCACAGACAGTTAGAAGCTGCCATGTGGGAGCTGAGAACCAGGCCTGGGTCCTCTGCAAGAACAGTCAATGCTCTTAACCATGGGCCATGTCTTTAATTCCCTTAATTTTGTTTTTAATGTCTTGTGTTACTTTAATGCTAGGCCTGGCTCAGCCATTTTGTACACTCATCCTTGAAAAGTTTGTGTGCCCTTAGGAGGCACAACATTGTGCATTTCATTTTGGGATATGCAGTTTTCCATTAGGTGGATTTGGGTGATTTCTGTAATTTAAATTATGGATTTCACTGCCTGTTTTCTTTAGGTCTCAGTAAATCTTCATTAACTGCAAGTTTTAAACCTGTTCCCCGCCCCTTCCCCCCCCATACCCACCCCCCCCCCAACCCAAGACAGGGTTTCTCTGTGTAACCCTGCTGTCCAGGGAACTTACTCAGTGGACCAGGCTGACCTCGAACTCACAGAGATCCGCCTGCTTCTGCCTCCCGAGTGCTGGGATTAAAGGTGTGCACCACCACCGCCTGGCTGTTTTAAATCTCTTAATAGTTAGAAGGAAGACTTGTATTAGACTGCAGAGTGCCGTCTGTGCTTGGGGGCTCCGGTGGTAATCACAACTCTGTTGCCTGATCACAACATCACAGCAGGTTTGAGCCAGCCTGAGCTCGTAGTGAATTCAAGTCGAGCTCTGTCTCAGCAAATGAATAAACACCTAACGACGACAACAAAATCACAGTGGCCAGGGTGTGGGTAGAAATGTGACTACACTGTTAATTCAGTTTAAGTCTTTTTTTTGTTGTTGTTGTTTTTGTTTTGTTTTTTCGAGACAGGGTTTCTCTGTGTAGCTTTGCGCCTTTCCTGGAACTCACTTGGTAGCCCAGGCTGGCCTCGAACTCACGGAGATCCACCTGGCTCTGCCTCCCGAGTGCTGAGATTAAAGGCGTGCGCCACCACTGCCCGGCCTTAAGTCTTATACTAAATGTAAGGAGATGTATGAATAAACTGGGTCTAGCACTTGGGAGACAGAGTTATGAAACCTAGCATTTGATAGCTAATATGTGATGGGCCCTTTCTTTTTGTCTTTAATACACACACACACACACACACACACACACACACACACACACACACACTTACATACATTCATACACACATATATGTTTGAACCAGGGCCTTGGCTAGAGCTGGCCTGAAACTCACTTGCTGTGTCATTCCCTAGGCTGGCTTCAGACTCGCAGGCCCCATGTCTTGGCCTCCCAGCTGTGGTTACAGATGTGAGCCACCAGGCCCAGCTGGAGCCTTTTCTATATTCCCGGCAGACTGCTAGTCATTTCTTTTTCTTATACTCTGAGCTTCGTTTGTTTGTTTTTTCAGCCAAGTGTGGAGAGAACAGCGTATGACCCTTGCTGGTTTTTATGGTTCTGAGGGAGAGCAGCCAGAGATGAAGCTGGGATGGGGAGCTGCCGTTGGTTTCAAAGAGCTGTTGATGCCAAGGGAGCTGTCGAAGCTTCGAGAGATACTGTGGAGCCTTCTTTGGAAGAGCTGTGGGCAGATCTGTTTCAGCATGAGTGCTCCTGGGACTGCCTGGAAACATTGGGATGCCGGCTGGCCGGCATGGGGGACTGAGATAGGGTGGGAACTTGGAAGTTCAAACCATTGAGAAGGCAGTTTGGCTAGGCCTAAATTGTTGCTATGGTGAAGGACAGGGTGGCCAGGAGGGCATTCAGAGATGGCCGATTGATAGATGTGACAAGTCCTGCAAGAGATGAGGAAAATCTGTTATCAATGTGGAGTTCCCTGTTTGGGTGACTAAGTCAAAACAGAAAAAGAGCCCCAAAAGAGCAGTTCCATTGTTTTGGCTCTAAAAGTTCTTTACAAAACGACTCGGGTGCCATGGAAGGACAGCAAACCAAGCCATCTCCCGACCCCCAAGGTTCGGTTTTGACTTACTAAACTCGGGCTGTTTGTGATGGTGCTAGGCAGCTGAGCCCAGTTAGTTGTGGGATGCAAGAGGGAGGAGGAAATAGGAGGCAGTGGAAAGCACATGAGAGGACTCGATTGGGCAGCTGTGTAGAGCAGAAAGTGCAAACAGTGAGTCCTAAGGAAGACGTGCATGTTATGGAAAGAAGATGCCTCCGAGAAGGGCAGAGAAGACATGGAGAACTGGGATGCACATCAAAAGGAGGGCATCTCCAGGTTTTCCAAAATACAAAAACTTCTGTCTAAAATTCTGCTTTATTTAAACTAGCCTAGGGAAAGTGTGTTTCGTGGAGGCAAGGGACTAAAGGATCAAATCTCATGACGTCTTTGTTACAGCACCTTGTGGAAGCAGGTGCTATATCTTTAGGCATTGCTGCTAGATGGTAACTCCTTTTTACCTCCAGCTCACAATCTCAACCAGTACATGAACCGCAGAGATCTTTGTAATGAGAGCAGAAGTAGCTCCTGTTTCACCGTGTGGTGTGGTAGAGTTATTACTAGTGCAAAATGGTCTTAGGACTTGTTTCTTGAGTGTGTGTGTGTGTGTGTGTGTGTGTGTGTGTGTGTGTGAAAGTGGAGGCCAAAGGTCAGCTTTGGGTATTGTTTCTAAGGATCCATCTACCTGCTTTTTTGCGAAGAAGTGTCATGAGACCTAGGTCTCCCGAGGAGAGTAGGTTGGCTGGCCAGTGACCTGTAGGGATCTACTTGTTACCTTCTCAGCACTGGATTGTAAACATGGACCAACTGCTCCCATGCCAGACTTTTTACGTGGGAGCTGGGACTGAGGGCAGGGCCTTATGCTTGTACATTAGCCCGTGGACGTCCTTCGTAGTTCTCAATTTGGTGACTGTTTGGATGCAAAACAATTTAAATCCATTAGCATTTATTATTAGAGATAAGTATTCATACCCACTCTTTAATTTTTTTTTTTGTTTTTCGAGATAGGGTTTTTCTATGTAGCCCTGGCTGTCTTGGAACTCACTCTGTAGATAAGGTTGGCCTTGAACTCAGAGATCTCCTGCCTCTGCCTCCTGAATGCTGGATGAATCTCTTAAGCACATCACAGTGTACTGATTCTTCTTTAAACAATATTATTATTTGTGTGTGTGTGTGTGTGTGTGTGTGTGTGTGGTGTTTGGGTGTATGAGCTGTGACCCTCATATGTAACTCGAAGGACAACTCTGGTCAGTTCTCTCCTTCCATCTTTATGTGGGTTCCGAGGATGAGACTCAGGTGTCAGGCATGTGCACCCAGCACCTTTACCTGATGAACCACCTTATTGGCCCAGGCTAGCCCTTCTGATTTCTTCCCTTGTTGCCCTCACTGCCGAGGCTGCTCTTGGCAACATGTTTTCTGTGCGTGTTCTCTACCAGGTGGCAGTTTTCAGTTAGGAAGTGACAGAGCTTGGACATGCAATTCTCTTTTAAAATTCATGTCTTAAATGTATTCTTCAACAACTTAATACATGTATACAGTGTGTTTTGATCTTCTCTACTCCCCCCAGACTCTCCCAATATAACCCCTCACACCTTGTCCCCTCTTTTCTTTCTTGTTTTTTTTTAGTTTTATTTATTTATTTATTTTTATTTGTTTGAAGACAGGGTCTCACTATGTAGCTCTGGCTGTCCTGTATAGGACACTGTGTAGACCAGGCTGGACTCAAATTTACAGTGATCTGCTTGCCTCTGCCTTCCAAGTGCTGGGATTAAAGGTGTGCTCCACTATGCCCAGCTTTATTTTTTTCTCATAACCCACCAAGTGTTGCCAATCTGACACGGTGTGGGGCAGTCACTGGAAAATGGGCAACCTACTGGTGGCTACTCTACCAAAGAAAATTGTCCTTCCCTCAGCAGCCACCAACTGCGAAGAACTCCTCGGCTGGGGAGAGTCCTTGGGCCCCTCCCTCCGTCATGCCCGGATGCTGGCTGGCTTGAGTTCACACATAGGACAGTATTTCTCAGTAAGCGTTTCCCAGCACGCACCCCCATCCTCTGGCTCTTTCACTCTTCCTGTCCCCTCTTCTGTGATGTTGCCTGAACCCTGGTGGAGCTTGTGGATTTGGGAGTGGGTAGGAGTTGGGAATAGACGTCCCACTTAGGGCTGAGCACTTAACGGCCTTATTCTCAGCACTTGGACCAGTTAGCTGGGATCTGTACTCACCACTACCCACTGCAAAAAGCTTTTCTGGCCGCGGCTGAGAGGATGGGTGTTTATGGGTATAAGTGAACATATTTAGAAGGCAGCTGGACAACATGGCCACCTAGCAAGACAACAGCAGCAGGTTCTAACCGTGCCCTGCTCCAGTGACCCTTCCCCCACATCTTCTGACTAGGTGTGCGGTGCCAGGCATGCCTTCCCTCCTGTGCCGAAGCCTCGAATCCAGCCAGAGAGAAGCCGGCTACTCTAACAGTCATCCCACCACTACCCCGGTCCCATCCTGTCTGGCAGGTCGGCATGGCAGGACTCAAGATCCAGCTGTGGGTCGGATTATTGATGTCTTTTCTTCCTTAGTGGCTGGAAGCCTCCAGCACCAATGAGCGCTAGCCGGCAGGGAGGAGGTTTGCTGGTCAGGGGCCATACCATTCTTTTTTTGTCCTCTGAAACTCATTTCCAGTTGTGCACATCTGTGGTGTAGAGTGCAATAACTGGATCCATAGGTACAGTGTGTAAATGGTGTCAGCACAATCACCAGTCCTGTCTCCTTCAACATTTGTCCCTTAGTCCTGCTGGGGACCCTCCGGCCCCTCTATTACGTCTTAGTAAGATACACAGTACGTTGTAAACGGTGGTCATCCCTCTGTACTTTGAGACCCGTCAGCTGGCCTTCCTCCGTCCCCCTTCATCTCTAGCCTATCAAGTGCCGACCATCCAACCCTCTCCTCCTCTGGAAATCCACTTTAGCTTCCATGTGTAAGTGTGAACATGCAGTGGACAGTGTTTGTCTGTCGGTGTCTGGCTTGTTTCACTTAGTGTGACGTCATCCAGCTCCATCCAGGGACATGTGGTTCTTATGGTAGTTCTCTCACGGGGTTACATTTTAAATGTAACTCCAGCAGACTCCATTTAAAAACCCTCCTTTATATGTGGATGAATCTATCCAGTTTAAAATAAACCAGGGCTGGGAATGAAACTCATTAGGTAAAGTGCTTATCTGCCATGCATCGTGCCCTGGGTTTGATACCTCATAAACCCAATATGGTGGCACACACTTGGAACTCCAGCATGCTGAAGGTGGAGGCGGTAAGATCCGAAGCTGAAGGTTATCCTCAGCTGCATAGTGAGTTTGAGGCCAGTCTGGGTTGCATGAGTCCCTGCCTCAATCAAACAACACAACAAAGAGATCAGTCATTGTCTTTATCGTTTGAAATAAGGATCTCTTAGGCCTCGTTATCAGATGGTGGGTGAGCAGGTGAATACTAAGGAGTTACTACTCAGTATTCCGGGCTGTGCCCATGATTACTTCAGAATGGTTTTATTCAGATTTTTAGGCAGAGTTTTACTGATTTGTTATCATGAAATTTAAAGTACTGTTTTTTTTTTTCCTTTTGTAACATTACACACATTGGCACATTTAACATTAACTACCTTCTAAAGGAAAAGAATGATAACCAGGAAGCATTTAGTTTTAATTTTCATAATTTTTCTATTTAAATCAAAAGCACCCTTTTGAAGCCCCTAAATCAGCCTTTTATAAATAAAGTAAATCATCATGTGATGCATTCCTTGATGATGGCTTATGTTGTTTTTCTAAAGAAAAAGTTTAATTAAGATTTGATTTTCTTTATTCTGCAGCTTGTTTACTCATCAGCAAATCAAACGTAGGTCTTTAATGTCACCGAGAAGGCTTGACTTTTTGAGTCCTTCGTGACCATTTCAGTTTCTCAAAAAAGAAACTGAATATTTATCTTTGGAGTATGATTAGGACGGAACAGAAGACAGAGGAGCTGCCTCTGACCTGGGGTTCGCTCCCGCCGCCGCAGCAGGCCATCACTGGTCAGTGGCTACTATTGACAGTTTGCTGGAATCACACAAATGTACAAATAACTCGGGAATAATTTGTACACAGTATTTGAATGATGTTTAATAAATATGCATTAAAAATCTAATTACAGTAATGAAGTTTACAGCTGAAATTTTAATCCAGCCCTTTAGAAATATTAAATGTGCTTTTCCTGATTGTGCATTTTTCTCACAGCAGTTGGGTAAACATTTTAAACTGGAAATCGAAATGCCTTATAGAGTTTTGATTTCATTTAACTAAGCGTGAGTTTTTTCCCTTCATGAAGAACTGAAGTTTCTTCATTCCATAACTGGTATTTTGAAGAATTTTCCATTAGTTCTGACTTAGGACCAGCGGACATATGTGATCCCAGGTGCCTGCTAACACGTGACCTGGAGGGCTTTGATCACCCTCTTGATTCCACGCTGGGTCTATTTCCTCCTCTTTGGAGTGGGGTTGATCAGTCTGTGTCTCCCTGTTGATCATTGGCGAGGCTTAAATAGCTGTTCTGAGGCAGTCCTTTGAAAGCTGTCAGAAACGTGTGGTGTGTCAGCAGTAGCTGAGTCTCTGATACGAAGCTCCGGGGACAGTGGCCTTCAGTCAGTGAGTGCTCCAGTCCATCTTGTTCAGAACGATGAGGTCAGGGACAGTGGCCTTCAGTCAGTGAGTGCTCCAGTCCATCTTGTTCACAATGGTGAGGTCAGGGACAGTGACTTTCAGTCAGTGAGTGCTCCAGTCCATCTTGTACAGAATGATGAGGTCAGGGACAGTGACTTTCAATCAGTGAGTGCTCCAGTCCATCTTGTACAGAATGATGAGGTCAGGGACAGTGACTTTCAGTCAGTGAGTGCTCCAGTCCATCTTGTTCACAATGGTGAGGTCAGGGACAGTGACTTTCAGTCAGTGAGTGCTCCAGTCCATCTTGTACAGAATGGTGAAGCAGCCTGAATCTAGAGAATGCTTAAGGTTAACCGTGGTGCAGGGATCCATCCACTGATTCAGGGATTTGCAGTATAGAAAGTGACTTTCAATGTTTCTTTTTTTGCTTTCTTGAGACAAGGCCAATCTAGCCCACCCTGTTCTGGAACAAGCAATGATACTATTGCCTTAGCACCCCCAGTGCTCAGTGCTTGGCTCCAAACCTAATTCAGTGTTTCTAAGATCATCCATGGAGCCTCTGTAGATAGCCTGGGTCTTTCCTTTTTTTTTTTTTTTTTTTTTTGAGATAGAGTCTTGTTATGTACACATAGGTGGAACCCACTATGTTGTAAAAGTTGGCCTTGGTCATGGCAGCCTGAGTGCTGACTGTATATGGGCATATACCACCACCCTTGGCTTCCAGAAAAAGGAATAGAATACTAGTGCATCCTGAGGTTTTGATTATTCCCACCCCATCCCAGGGGCACTTGACCCTGAGTTATATTACTATTGGTTGATTTATGTGATGCCTGGTTTTGGCCAACTTGGCACAAACTAGAGAGACCTGGGAAGAAGGAGCCCCAGTTGAGGAATTGCATCCATTAGACTGGCCTATGGTTATGCCTTTGGGGCATTTTTTAAGTTGCTAATTGATGAAGGAGGGCTTATCCCACCGTGGGAGGCCCCATCCCTAGGCAAGTGGTCCTGGGCTGTATACGGAATGAGGCTGAGCAAACCAGGGAAGCAAGCCAGTAAGCAGCACTCCTCCATGGTCTCGGCTTCAGTTCCTGCCTCCAGGTTCCTGTTTGAGTTCCCGCCTGGACTTCCCTTGATGGTGGACCCTGACTGGGTCCTGTAAACCAAATAAACCCTTTCCTCCTGAAGTTGTTGGGTCAGTGTTTTATCACAGCAATAGAAAGCAAACTAAAATAGGAATGTAATTATGGATTACTTCACCAAACATTATGTTTGTGAAGTAATCCAGAATTAAAATTTTCTTCATGTGTAGTGATCTATCATTCTCTCGCTAAATAAATGACTTTGACTTACTATACCTCAGTTTTTGTTTGTTTGGCAATAAGTATTCTGTTTTGTTTTTTAATAGGAACACATTCTATATAGTCCTGGCTAGCCTGGAGTTTGTTATGTAAACAAGGATGTAAACAAGGCTGGCCTAGAACTTACATTTGTCTTCTGGACTCAGCTTCCTGAGTACTGGAGGTTCCAGGCATGTACCACCACCCCAGCTGGGTTTTTTAAAGTTTTCCTTTTCTTTTTTTTCTTTTTTCTTCTTCTTCTTCTTCTTCTTCTTCTTCTTCTTCTTCTTCTTCTTCTTCTTCTTCTTCTTCTTCTTCTTCTTCTTCTTCTTCTCCTCCTCCTCCTCCTCCTTCTCCTCCTCTTCCTCCTTCTTCTTCTTTATTTGAGACAGAGTCTCCTGTGTCAGTTAGGCAGATCTGAAACTCTTGGACTCAAGCAATTCTCCTGCCTTAGCCCCATTAGTAGCTAGGACACAGGCACTCACCTAGGTGTGCTTAGCAAATGACTTCCCCCCTTTTACTACATAGGGGATCAAACCCACCGCCTTAGATATGTTTGGCAAACATTCTATCATTAGTCTAAACCTCTAATTCCTAATGTCAGTTGAAATTGTTTTCAGGTTCATTTTAGTTTCTGTGTATGAATGTTTTGCTTGTATGTATGTATGTGCACTGCACACCTGCCTGCTACCCTTGGAGGTCCCAAGAGTGTGTTGGATCCCTTGGACTCAAGTTACATGAGGTTATGAGATGTGGTAGGAACCAAACCCAGTCCTCTGCAAGAGCAGCAAGTGTTTCTAACTAGTGAACCATTTCTCCAGTCCCTTAACACCACCGTTTGTAAATCCATTTTATATTACTAGATACTGGGGTACTTCCCAATTTTTAGCTAATACTAGTTATGATACTGCTATGAATATGTCTGTGTATTATATTTTGGTGTAGATAGATACTTTTTGTTGAATCTATAACTAGGAATATAGTTATTGCTTCATATACTATGCATATATTTAGCTAGATTGGATAACTCCAATTTTCCAAAATGGTTATATCAACTTATTTAATTCTGTTTTTTGTTGTTGTTTGTTTTTTTGAGACAGGTTCTCACTGTGTAGCCCTGGCAGAACTCACTATATAGGCTAGGCAGCCTTGAACTCACAGACATCCTCCTGTCTCTGTCTCTCAAGTGCTGGGATTAAAGGAGTGAACCACCACATTTGGCTGCTTTTCTTTTTTTAGTCTTTTTTTAGTAGCCCAGGTTGGATTCATAATAGATTTGTAGTTGAGGCTGACCTTGAACTCCTGACCTACTGCTTCTAGGGTCAGAAGAACCCAACTTTCAATCCTCCTGCCTCAGTCACCTGAGGTGTGGGCTAGCACTCCAAGCTTCTCAAACCATGTTTTCACTGGCATTATGTGAGATTTTAGATCATACATACATCCTATTAATATTTTTAAAAGTATTTTAGCCAGCCGGGTGGTGGCGGCGCACGCCTTTAATCCCAGCACTTGGGAGGCAGAGCCAGGTGGATCTCTGTGAGTTCGAGGCCAGCCTGGTCTACAGAGCGAGATCCAGGACAGGCACCAAAACTACACAGAGAAACCCTGTCTCGGAAAAAAAAAAAGTGTTTTAGCCACTGTAGTAAATATGTTCCAATATTTATTAGATATTTTGTTTTGCCTTTTCCCTGATGACTAGTGTTGATGAAAAACACAGCTCTCACTTCAAAGTGAATGAGAAATAGTTTATTCTGGAGCCCAATAGGAGTAATGATGGCCCAGGACATGGGTTCAGATTGTTTCAAATACTGTGTTCCAATGTGGTAATGGTTTCCTTATGTTTCTATAGTTACAGAAGAAAGTGGTAAATCAAGATGCTCTTCAAACACATTGGCATTTGAAAGTACTGGGGCACATCAGACCCTTGATTTCACTTTGGATTCAGCTTGTCCCTTCTCAGAAACCAGCTGTTTTCTCAACATCTGACATCTTATAATCTGGTAGTGTCTAGGTTACTTTTGCTTACTGTGACAAAACACCGTGATGAAGGCAACTTATAAAAGGAAGCATTTGATTTTAGGCAGACAGCATGGCTCTGGAGCAGCAGTCTTGGGCCACAAGCATGAGTCAGAGAGAGAGAGACAGAGACACAGAGAGACACAGAGAGAGACTGACACAGAGAGACACACAGACACACACACACAGAGACAGAGAGACAGAGACAGACAGACACACAGACACATACACAGACAGACACACAGACACACACAGACACACACATACACAGAGGGAGGGAGACTGACACAGACAGAGAGAGACACACACACACACACACACACACACACACACACACACACACACACACACACACACACTCAGAGATCAAGCCACAGTCAGAGAGATACAGACAGAGACCTACTGGGAATGCTGTGGGCTTTTGAAACCTCACAGTCCACCCCCCAACCCCCCGTGACGCACCTCCTCCAAAGAGGCCACACCTAATCGTTCCCAAATGTTTCCTCCAACTGGGACCAAGCATTCAGATATATGAGCCTGGGGGGGGGGGGGGGACGCATCCTCATTGAAAGCACCGCAGCGGTGGTTACAGCAAAGAGGGGATCTGAGGCCGTTCTTAGCTTTTGGGTTGGTGAAAGCTAGTGGTCTGGTTAATACATTCCAGAAGGTTTTGCCTAGTAGTCACAAGGAAGGCAGATCAGACACTGAGGGGGGCAGTGAGTCAGGTGTTAAGGAAACTAAAGATAACCCAAGATAATCCGGAGCTGGATCTGCAACATTCCAACGCTCTACAGCCACAAGTCAGTCAGGCAGTACTGCAGAATCCTAAGGAGAGGTCTGGCTTTTTCCTGAGAATTCCAGTTCATACAATTGATGTTGAGCATATACTTACTGGACAATTAAATAGGCTCTTTCGTGATCCATGACACGAATTTTTAAGGCTTTTGCCCATTTTCTTTCCTGTTGCTTTGTCCAGCTCCCCAGTCCCCTTCTTTCTCTCCACTTCTTGTAGGGTCTTGTCATGTAGCCCTGGCTGTTTTGGAGTCTGAGAACCTCTGACTTTAACCTGTGGGGTACTGGGTTTGCGGGTGCGTGACAGCACCCAGACTAGTCATAGCGCATTCGTTTATGTTTGCTGTAGTTAGAAAACCCGAAAGGTCAGAGCTCTACCTTCACGCCCTGCTGAAGATAGCACACTCCTCGGTCAGAAGGACAGATGTCTGTTTTCTTGGCCCAGAGCTTCCTGTGTGCTCCAGTCCTGGTCCTTCCGGTGCCAAGGGATGGGGCACAGTCAGCAGGCTTCTGCTACAGATGAGACCCTCAAGGCTTAGGAGACCCTGTCTTTCTTAGGGGTCTACAAACAAACCTTCCCAACCTTTGACCCAGGAGAGAGCATGTGAGACTAGAACCCTGCTTTCCATTTGGGCAGATAATCCTTTTGGCTTCGGTGGTCTCTGTGTAGCAGCCCTGGTGTGATGGGAAGGTGCTGGTGGCAATCCGTAAGCTGGGCATGGACGGACTGGGCCCTACAGAGTCTACAGACTTCGCCGAGACAAATACTCCTTGACTCATATATACGTGCCTTGTTTGTTTTGAATTAAACAATATTTACATTAAATCTGGATGTAGGGGTGTGGATTTATAATCCCAGCCCTTGGGAGATAGATGGTGGTAAGAGAATGAGCAGCCAGATTGTCCTTAGCTATGTGGTGAGTTTGAGGTCAACCGCACCCCAGAACAAACAAGCCACCACAAACAACTTATCTGGCGGGTGTCTTGGTGTCCAGTAGGATATACTCTAAATTAAAGCCTGTGTTTTTCAGTATTAGATGCTGCTTGTTAAATGACCTATTGCCCCCAAAGCTGACTTCACTCACACAACAGATACTGGGTACTTATCATATCTGTTATGCCTCTACTAGGCACTGTGGATACTTGGTAAACAGTGAGTTATACAGATGTGGTACCTCCTTCTTGTGCTTTTCAAATGAACAGCACATGTGTAGTTACGAATTGATAGAAGGGAAAAAAAAAACAGTGATAAGATTTTTCTATTCTGAGCTGGGCCAGTTTGGTGGGTAAAGATGCTTGACCCGAGCCCAGTGACCCAGTGACCTGAGTTATCCCTGAGACTCATGGCGGAAGGAGAGAACTGACTGTAACAAGTTGTCCTCTGACCTCCCCAAGAGTGCTCTGGTGTGCAAGTGTGTGTGTGTGTGTGTGAGAGAGAGAGGGGGGGGGATTAGAGGGTTGAGATAGTTTTCAAGTATCCTAAGCTGGCTTTGAACTCTTGATCCTCTAGCTGCCTCCACCGCCCAAGTGCAGGGATACGGAGCTTTCATATTTATTTGGAGTGTTTCATATTTATTTCCACATGTGGTAATCACGATCTCTTTATCACTTTCCTCCTGTGTGTGGTGAGGGTCCATGTTTGTGTAGCATGTGCAGACGTCTATCCCAGGGAGAAGGGAGGCCTTCCGTCCTCTCTACAGAGGAGACAGTCTGGAGACAGGGTCCTTCACTGATCCTGGAGCTCATCCTGGCTAGGCTGTGGCCAGTGAGCTCTCAGGATCTGCTGGCTCTGCCTCCCCAGCGCTGGGGTTACAGTCTGTTTATGGGGCTGCTGGGGATCTGCTCAGGTCCTCAGGTGTCTGTGGAGGAACTTTACCAATGGAGCACCTCCATAGCCTTCTTTCAGTAGTTTCTAAGAATCGTAGGTTAGGATTTTGGTGGAAGTAATTTATTCTGTAAATTAATTGGGAATAATTGGTAATTTATAATGTTTTATCTTCCCTTCCTATAATATGCTTCTTTTTCATATTTTCCTTATGCCTTTGTGAAAGATTTTGGTGTTTTTCATATAGACCTTGCATGTTGGTTGATATTATTTAGCCTTTTTTGGGGGACAGGATCTCGCTCTGCAGTCCCTGGCACCCCCTTCCTCTTGATTCCAGAGCCACACTGAACTCTGTGTCCACACGCTTGCCTTTGCAGCCTTCTGGCTCGCCAGTGTGCCTCCTCCCTTCCTTCCCGGGCCGATTCCTTCCGTCCCTTCGATCTCCATGGAAGCATTTCCTCTCCCCCACTTCCTTTACTTCCCGGCCTAGGCTGCTGTCTTTGGCTCTGGGATCTCACAGCCCCTGTCCTTCCCCTTGCTACAGACCAGGCTTTTGTTAGAGTCTTTGTCCACGGTTGTGTTTTTCCGAGGGTTCTGTCAGTCTCTTGGGAGCAGTCACAGCACCTGTACAGAGCTCAGCCTGGGGCCTGGATTGTATTTGCAGCGCTGAGCACAGAGCTTTGTGCTGTAGACACTTCGTTTCTTCAATTGTTCACTGCTTCAGCAAATTCTTCTGTTTAATGGTTTTTGGTTTTGGTTTTGTCGATTCTTTTACAGGTAATTGAAGAGTATTTTGAGTCAGGGTCTGGCTGGGTGGCCAGTCTGCCCTCAGATTTGCAGGCTTCTGCCTCTGCCACGAAAGTGCAGAGATTGTGTGAGGGGCCACCATGTCCAGCTGAGTCTTTTGTTTTTGAGACTTTCTTGCTGTGTGGCCCAGATGGATTTTAAGCTTATGGCAGTCCCCTGCCTCAGCCTCCCGAGTGTTGGGATTGTGGATGTGTTTCACACTTGGCTCCCAGCTACTTTTTTTTTTTTTTTTTTTTTTTTTTGAAACGGGGTTTCTCTGTGTAGCTTTCCTGGAACTCACTCTGTAGCCCAGGTTGGCCTCAAATTTAACAGAGATCCACCTGCCTCTGCCTGATGAGCGCTGGGATTAAAGGTGTGCGCCACCACTGCCTGGCTTACTTTTTAAACTTAAATGTGCACAATAGTTAATTCTGTGCCCAGGTTCATCCATTTGTTGTAACCACTGACACTTAGAGTCGCCATTGTGGTCTCACCTAACTTGGTGGGTGTTGGGTGTCAGCTTCATGGCGGAGGACTACGTCATTTGTTTTCCTCTAATATCTGTATTTCATATGTATAATTGTACATAAATCGAATTACCCTCCACTTCTTTCAAGTCAGCTGTGTGGAACACAAGGGCTGAGTCACGTGAGCAGTTTCTCTCTGACCCTTTGACCCTGGCTTTTAGTTGACAAAGCTGCTCTGGTGGGGTGGAAGGTTTGGTCAGCAGTGGTGATGACCTATGACCCTGCCCTGTTGCAGGAGCCAGAGAAAGCCAGGTGCTGATCCACCGAGAAGCTCAAGGAGGAGCCGAGAGAGGTTTGTGCTTGAATCTCGGCTGCCTGGCCGCGACAGGCAGGAGCGGTCTGTGGCTGTGGTCTGTAGCGTGCTGGTGGCTTCAGTGAGGTGATACCCACGGCTTCTCACGCTTAGCTCCGCGTCCTGGCTGGGTCCCTGCTTTCCTGGCCTTTCAGTTATTTTAGTTTTCTCTGTGAGGGAAAACCGGCCCCTCAGTTCTGTTGCGGTTGTTATTTGTTTGCAAAAGCTAGATACTAAGAAAACGGTGTCTCATGGTTTAAGTTGGTGATTTGTTTTTTAAGTTGGTGATTTGTTTTTTGTTTTTGTTTTTGTTTTGTTTTCCAAGACAGGGTTTCTCTGTGTAGCTTTGTGCCTTTCCTGGAACTCACTCTGTAGACCAGGCTGGCCTCGAACTCACAGAGATCCGCCTGCCTCTGCTTCCCGAGTGCTGGGATTAAAGGCGTGCACCACCACCGCCCAGCTAAGTTGGTGATTATTAATGCCAGCTTTTTTTCACCTTTCAGAATTGCTTCACTCTGGTTCTAAAAAGCAATATTTAAAAATGTTATTCTGCTGTGAGGGATGACGCCCAGGACCTTGTGCAGGGACACTTTGTACCACTGACCAGCAGAGGCTCCAGTCTTGCATTTTAATATGACTCCAAATGTTGAGTCTTCAAAAGTTTTTTTTTTTTTTTTGAGACTGTGTCTCTTGCAGTCTAGACTGCCCCATTCTTCCGTTCTTCTTGCCTCTGTTTCCCCGAGTCCTGGGGTTACCACGGTGCCTGGCATGGAATCCACTCTGTGGAAAGGAAACCTCAAGCTGTTCAAATGAGCACAAAGCGCATGGCTTTGATGTTGTATGCACACACCTCTCACAACCTGTTGGTTTCTTGTTTCTTCAGGGTATTTGGAAGGGAAAGGGCCTCACTGTGTAGCCCAGTTGGCCTCGAACTTGTACCTCACACTTTGGGTAACCTTAACTTTGGAAGCTGGGGTTACAGACACCTGTCAGTTTGCTCTGCTGTCGACTGATTGATTGATTGATTGATTGATTGATTCCTCCCCTCCCCCCAATCTCTCTCACTCTTTTGAGTCAGGAGATGTCACTCTGTGGTTCAGGCTGGCCTTGAACTCGCAGCAGTTTCATCAGGACTGAAGTCCCAGGAAATGACTCAGTGGGTAAAAATGTTAGCCACACAAGACTGACCACGTGGTTTGATCCCAGAAGTCTTATAAAAATCCAGATGTGGTGGCATGCGCCTGAAATCCCAGCACTAGTATCTTGAAATGGGAGGTGGAGACAGGAAAAGCCGCTGGAAGCAGGCACAGCTGGAAGCAGGCACAGCAGCAGAAACTAGAGACTGTGCCTCCAAGGGGGAGAGTGAGAGCCCACTAGAAGTTGTCCTCTGACCTTATGTGTATGATGGGGCGCATGAATCAACACATCACACATGCTCACACTCAACACATCACACATGCTCACATTCAACACATCACACACACACACACACACACACACACACACACACACACACACACACAACTAAAAACTGGAATTATAGGCATGAGCTGTTATTGATACCTGACTTGAAAATAGACTAATCACAAATTCTGTTGACTACTTCTGGATATGCATCTGTCCTGGAGGGTCCTGGAGATAAACAAAAAGTTTTCTTTGCCTTGGAAGTATTTTGCATTTGTTACAGACACACGGTAGCTTGCTTCCTTGTTTAGTTATGCCTTTTGTTTTGTTTGCTTTCTCCTTGTTTTGTTTCCTTCCTTCCTTTCCTCCTTTCCTTCCTTCTTCCTTCCTTCCTTTCTTTTTTTTCTGTGATGGGGTCTCACTGTATAGCTCTGGTTAGTGGCCTAGAGTTCACTGTGTTCAAGGCTGGCCTTGAACTCACAGAAACCCACCTGCCTCTGTCCCCCGGATGAACTCTTGATCTTTCTGTGGCCACCTGGAATTCCACCTGTGCACCATGCACAGCTCTCAGACGTTTGGGGGCTGAGAAGTTGTCACAGATTTTTTTTTTTCTTTTTGATCTAAATATGTAATAATAGGAATAGAACCCAGGGCTAGCTAGGCCATTTTGATTTTATTTTGCGATAAGGTCTTTCTAAATTTCCCTGGCTATCTTCAAAACTGTGATTCTGAGTGGTTGGGAATGCACCACCACACATGGCACAGAATGTTTTCCAGCTGAGTCTCACTTTAGCCAAATTGTTTGCAGAATTTTTACATATTTGAACACATTGTTGTTAATTTTGAGTATGGAGTAACTAGAATCGTTAGTTACATTTCTAAGGCTGGGGTGTGTGGGTACTCAGTGGTACAGCAGCAGTTGTCCAGCATTGGTAGGGCCTGGGGTCTGATCCTTATCACTGCCAAAAATATTAACTTATTATTATTAAGTTCTTGTGGGCTTTTTCCTCTTTATCTCCCCCCTCTTACACTCCATGGAGGCTTTTTATTTATGTTTTATATCTCTAGAAAAAGAATCTCAGGATTTTCTCTCCTGTGTTGTGGTAGTTTGAATAGGAATGGCCCCCATAGGCTCATATATTTGGATGCTTGGTCGTTATGAAATGGCACTGCTTGACAGGGATTAGGAAGTGTGGCCTTGTTGGAGCAGGTGTGGCCTTGGAGGAGGTGTGGCCATGTTGGAGGAGGTGTGGCCATGTTGGAAGAGATGTGGCCTTGTTGGAGTAGGTGTGGTCTTGCTGGAGGAAGTGTGTCATTGGGGGTGAGCTCTGAGGTTTCAAATGCTCAAGCCAGGCCCAGAGTCTCTCTCTTGCTGCTGCCTGTGGATCCAGATGTAGAACTTTCAGCTCCTTCTCCCACCCCATGTCTGCCTGTGTGCTGCCATGTTCCCCACCATGCTGACAGTGGACTGAACCTCTACACTTACAGCCAGCCCAATTAAATGTTTTCCTTTACAAGAGTAGCCATGGTCACGGTGTCTCTTCACAGCAACAGGACACTGACTAAGACATGTGTGTTTTTGTCTTGCTTCATCGTGATCCATGATGCCACTTGAGGTTGTTAGTACAATGAAGCCAAACTGGCAAGATGGGCGCAGATTATTCTGCCATTTTTCCAGACCTTTGGGCTGTACATCAAATCTAGGGCTCACAATACTATACAACCTGCCTGTGAAGCCCACAGTTTTCCCAGCTCTGTGGTCATCACTGATTTCAAATTCTCCAGCATCAGCATGCTTCATTATCGAGTTAGGAATCCAGTGATGACTTTGGAGCAGGGCCTGAGGAGGACCCCAAGTTTGCCTCTCTGGGCATGGTTGATGCTCTTGGGAGCGTCTGCCTCGGCATTCATGTGCACCTTTGTGGCAGAGAGGAAAGATGGTGGAAAGGGCCTTTAAGTCTTTCTATCTCGCCTCTCCTCCTCTCCCTTCCTCCTTTCCTTTCCTCCCTCCCCCCTTTCCTTTGTTGAGATGTTGCCCAGGCTGGCCCCAAACTCCTGGGCTCAAGTTGTACCCCTACCTCAGGTTTCCAAGTAGCTGGGGCTATCAATATTCACTATCGAAAACCTCAAGATTGGAACAAATTTCCAACATTTCTTGAAGGGAAGATGCTTATTTTCTTTGTTGTTGTTATTGTTTTAAAATGTATTTATTTGTTTATATGTGTGTGGATGGTTTGCCTGCATGTATGTCTGTGTGCCAAGTGTATGTCTGCACCCTGCACCCTGTGGAGGAGAGAAGAGGGAACTGCATTCCCTAGAACTGGAGTTACAGACAGCTGTGAGCTGCCGTGTGTGTGTGTGTGTGTGTGTGTGTGTGTGTGTGTGTGTGTGTGTATGTGTGTGTGTGTGTGTGTGTTCCATGTGTGCTGGAAATTGAACCTGGTTTCTTTGGAAGAGCAGCCAGTGCTTTTAACCACAGAGCCGTATCTCCAGCTCCCCATTTGATTTTCTTGTCTACCATTTTGTCTAAGGGTCTGAATTCTATTAGAGATAATGGATTCCACCCCACAAGAACCTTCTCACCATCCATAGGCCCCTGAGTCCTTTGTTCTGCTCCAGCTTGTGGACACAGTGCCAATCGTGCTTCCGGGTGTATGTAAGGATTATGATCGTCTTGTACGTGTCAGCGTCCACGTTTGCTTTCACGTTCTTGAGTTGCCATAGCTGTCCAGGTATCCTGACTTTATAGGAAAACAGTGAAGGCAGAAGAGAATGAATTCCTGTCCTGGACTCTGAGGGAGACAGCAGAAGCAGGTGTCACTGTGAACATCACTGGCGAGGGAGGTGACCATAGGCTGCCTGCCAGGGGAGATGACAGTATGGTGATTGAGAGCCCAGATTGTTCATGGAGCAGGCTAGCAAGACAATACCCCAGAGCCAAGCTCATGCCCCAGCGTGACGCCCCTCCCCTAGCATCACGCCCCGCCCCTAGCATCACACCCCTCCCCTAGCATCACACCCCGCCCCTAACATCACGCCCCGCCCCTAACATCACGCCCCTCCCCTAACATCACACCCCTCCCCTAGCATCACGACCCGCCCCTAGCATTACGCCCCTCCCCTAACATCACGCCCCTCCCCTAGCATCACGCCCCGCCCCTAGCATCACGCCCCTCCCCTAACATCACGCCCCGCCCCTAGCATCACGCCCCTCCCCTAGCATCACGCCCCTCCCCTAACATCACACCCCTCCCCTAGCATCACGCCCCGCCCCTAGTATCACGTCCCTCCCCTAGCATCACGCCCCTCCCCTAACATCACACCCCTCCCCTAGCATCACGCCCCTCCCCTAACATCGCGCCCCTCCCCTAACATCACGCCCCGCCCATAGCATCGCACCCCTCCCCTAGCATCACGCCCCGCCCCTAGCATCACGCCTCCATTCTGCACTCCTGTGCGGGTGCTGCCATGCAGCTTCCTGACTTGGGAAGTGGACCCCTTACTAAGCCTCTCTGTGCTTCAGTTTCCTCGATTGTTTTCTTTTTTGAGACGGGGATTTAATGTAGTCCGGCTAGCTTTGTACTTGCTGTACAGCTGAGGGTGCCCTTGAACTCCTGGTCCTCTGGCCACCACCTCCCAAGAGTGAGCGGCCCAGCGGTTTCCTTGTGTTTGAAGCTGGCGTCTACCTCACAGGGTGGTTGTGAAGTCAAGTGAGTTGGTGTATAGAAAACCCTCAGGAAGGGTTAGCGGTGTGGCTGCTGCTGTTACACACACACACACACACACACACACACACACACACACACACACACACACACAGCTCTGACTACATCGGCTGGCCAGTGAGCTGGAGTACAGTGGAGTCTTCCAGAAACTTGGTTTGCAGAAATCAGTGCCATAAGATACAACACTGAGGTGTTAGAAAGAGCAACAGAGACTCTTTTGGGCTTCCCCGAGTCTTCCATTTTTGTTTGTAAATTAGTGTATGGAACTTCAGAATGGCATTTTCCCACTGTCCATTTGGAGTACAATAAGACAAATTAATACAAATCAAAATAATATGGTAGCGGCATCACATAATTTGTGTATACTGGTGTAGTAACAGATTTAATTTAGTGCAGCTTTGGAGAAGTCTTTTGTATTTCAGTTTATACAGCTGCTATCCAGGGCTTGGCTGGCCGGTCTCAGCCTTGAGCGTCTTGCAGAGAGAATCTCCTCTCATCTGCTGACTGGCTGAGCAAATGCCTCTTCCTTAGTTCACCTTTATTTTCTTTTTCAAAGAGAGGAGAATGTGTGCATACTCAGCAAAGATAACTCGTAAGTAATAATAAAGTCAACCAAAGATGCTAAGCTTTCCAAAGCTGGGTGCTGAGCAGCACAATACTTCATCTCCGAGGCCTTCCTGTGCACAGCCTTGGAAGGGAAATAGTTTACAAATGTAAATGGGGGAGGCAGACAGGAGTGGCTGGAGATGATGAGTCCTGGGGGCCTGTCAGGAGTCACCTCATCAAGGCCTGTCATCACAGGCTGGACTGAGTAGGAAGTGACCAGTGGCTGTGGCAGGAAGGGAGGAGGGCACATGTCCCACAACAATGGGGCTCAGGATGCTTTGTTGTTATTTTAATGTTTTAAAAATAGATAGCAGTTGAGGGACAGAGAGAGAATGTGCGGAAAGCCGCACAGGCAGCCGCCGGGCAGGGTGACACAGGCCCATAACCCCAGGAGAGAAGGCAGGGAAGGGGAGGGGGATTGTGGGTTGGAGGATGGTCTGGGCTACACAGTCAGACCCTGTCTCAAACCACAAACCAAAAGAAAGAAAAAAGAAAAAGCAGCTTAGTAGGAAGTAAGAGGAGAGGATGATGAGATAGTACAGCGGTTGTTAACGAGAGCAGCAAGCTATCCAGAAAGTCACAAAGACCGAAGATTCAGAGTATCCAGTGGGGTGAAGTGGTGCACACTTTTGATCGGCTCTAGGGAGTAGAGGCAGGTGGACTTCTGTGAGTTCAAGGCCACCCTGGTCTACATAGTAAGTTCCAGGCACATGTGTGGAGGTCAGAGGGCAGCTTGTGGGATCAAACCCACATCATCAGGTGGCAAGTACTTTTGCCGAGTGATCCCTCTTGCTGGCCCGGTCATATAGGTACCTGCTGCCTACGGTGTACCAGAGTTTCTGATTGGATGAAGGAAAGTAGATATTCAGTGAGACGACATTGTTTGTAGAGCATCACTCTTTACCCTTTTGGTTACAATGGTTACCCCCCCCCCATCTGTTTCTATGGATACAGCCTTAGGCCTGCTGTGTTAACCTTTGCCTGCAGTTTGTACTTAATGTCATCCTAGAAGGTGGGGGAGTGGCTGGGGGCTGCTGGGAAATGGTAGTTATATGGGTACAGGCATGCTCCTCTCTTCCCACTTTTCTTGAACAAATTGAGAATTTTATTTATTATTTGTGTGTGTGTGTGTGTGTGTGTGTGTGTGTGTGTGTGTGTGTGTGGTGCATGTGTGGGCCTGTACATGCTGCAGCAGGTATGTGGAGGTCAGAGGACAACCCACCTTCCACCTTTATAAGCGTTCTAAGGACCAGGTCACCAGGCTTGTGAGGCAAGTGCCTTTGCCCGCTAGGCCATCTTGCTAGGCCTGAATTGAATGGAAGATTTTTGTATTTAAAAAAGCTGTTACTATGAAAATCACTTGTTACACAGAATGTCAAAGCTTATAGCAGGTTGCTTTTGGTTTTGTTTCTGGTCTCTTCAGCGCTTTCTGATACCAACCTTCTCTGCCCAGCCCTCTGGAACAGACTGGATTTTATGGAACGTTGTGTTACTTGAGTCTAGAATTGCAAAGAAAGCCAATTAAGGCCATTGGATAGGCTGCGGGTTTGTCTGTTGCTACAAAAAGAATGTTGTTGGGCTCCCGTTTGATTGGTGGAAGGTATTCTAGGTAGTGTGATGATGGTGGGGTGATCAGAGGCAGGGGGACAACTGCCACAGCCAAGCTAGAGAGAAGGAGAGGAGGGGACGGATGTAGAATTGAGCACTCACAGGGAAGAGGTTGCAGGACCCAGGGAAAGCAAGTAGTATTGCTTGGGGTTTTCCTAACCGGTTAAACTCCGGAAAATTAAGGGAGTGAAAAGAGCATTTTTCTCTGAATTTGAGATTCTGAGTATTTTTTTTTCCTGTTTTTTTGAGACAGGGTTTCTCTGTGTAGCTCTGGCTGTCCTGGAACTCTTTCTGTAGCCCAGGCTGGCCTCAAACTCAGGGATTACCTGCCTCTGCCGCCTGAGTGCTGGGACTAAAGGTGTGCATCACCACCGGCCAGCTTCTAAAATCTTTCAATACCAGCTGCAAGTCCAGGAATCAACTCAATGCTGACACCGTGCACTGGGAATGAAGAGCAGATTCCCAAGTGAATGCCGAGCACCACTACGCGGCTCACCTTCATGTGCCAGCTGCGAATGGGATGCCCTGGTTACCCACACCTCTGCCTGACAGGCTATAGATTCCAGGACTTGTCTAACCTTCCCCACTCAGCCTTGGTAATTATGGAGAAGAGCTCACCTGACTCAGGCTTGTGACTCATTTGTTATGAAGGTTCAACCCTGGGGAGTGAAAAGGAAGAGATCACGAGGCCGGCAAACCACCCTCTCAGTACATAGCCGTGTTCAGTGACTTGAAAGCTCTCAGCTCTCTGTGCTTAAGAGTACTTAGGAAGCTCAGCCCTGGTCCTCCTGCCCTCCCTCCCCAGAGTTCTGTGCGTGGGGTTGAAAATCCAGGCTTCTGCTTGCTCCATCCTCTGGCCACCATCCCTGTCTTGAAGCTGTCCAAGTCAGAAGGGGGTCGCTGTGATAACAGAAGACATACCACTCAGGGAGTTCTTTAGTAAAAGATGTTATTGAAAACAAGAAGATTAATTTGTGTGTGTGTGTGTGTGTGTGTGTGTGTGTGTGTGTGTGTGTATGCCTGCATTAGTTTATATGCACTACGTGTGTTCAGGCGCCTGTAGAAACCAGAGGATGTTGAATTCCCTGGAACTGGAGTAACAGGTCGTTGTGAGCTGCCCACTCTGGGTGCTGGGAACTGACTCTCTGAAAGAGCTGAGCTACTTCTCCTGCCTTTTAAAAACTTTTTTTTTTTTTTTTTAGACAGGGTCTTACTTTAAAGCTCTGGCTGGCCTGGAACTTGCTACGCAGACCAGGCTGGCATCAAACTCACAGAGCTCTAATTATGTCTGCCTCTTGAGGCCTGAGATTAAAGGTGTGTGCTACCATGCCTGGCCCCTTTAGAAAAAATTTTTTAAGATACCAAATGGGCTTTATTTTTTTTCCACTTTTTAAAAATTTATTTTTCTATGATCAGCTTGATACAGTATAAATTCTTATCCTAATTGTGAAATGTTTCATTGAGGCTTGCCCAGTAATTGAGTAAAACCAAAACTTACTATAAGCCATAGTCATCCCAGGGTCCCCCTGCTATATAGCCTCCCTGTTTCTGTGGGTAAATTTTTTTTTTTAATTATGTGTATATGTGTATAACTGTGTGTGAATTTGTCACTTGAGTGCAGTACCCCCAGAGGCCAGAAGAGGGCATTATATATGTGTACACACACACACACACACACACACACACACACACACACACACACACACACACTTTTTCTGGAGATGGAGTTACAGTTGTGAGGCACCCCCATATGGGTACTAGGAACTGAGTCTGCTCTGCCCTCTTAACCACCAAGTCATCCCTCCAGCCCCTACTCAGGGAATTCCGAGGACTGGTTTTAGGAATGCTTGGCATGAACCAAGGACCAAATAGCATGTTGCCTCCCCACTTGGGAGATAAAGGCAGGGGGATCTGAAGCTCAGAGTCATCCCCAGCTTTGTAGGGAGGAAACTGCTACTTGAGACCTGTCTAAATGAATGCATGAATGCGTGAAGTCTAAGCTCTTGTATGTTTTTGTTTGTAGCCTACACAGTCCAGACGTCGGCAGGTGTACGCCCGACAGCGGCTTCTGAGGCCCATTCAAAAGCCTTGGCTGTTTGCCGCGGACCTCTGGACCACTATGAGTTTCTGATCAAAGCTCAGGAGCTGCGGGATGATGAGCACCAGAGGAGAGTCGTTCAGTGTCTGCAGAGGTTACTGGAGGACCTGAAAGGATACAGCACAGAGGAAGAAGGGCTCCTTTCAAAGGTGAGGGTCTCACATTTTCTAAAATGAATTCAGCCCTGGAAGGACAGCCCTGAAGCTGCCTCCGCTTGGTGGATCCCCATTCCTGCCCTTTTTTGATGTTCTCTTACCTTTCTGGATTCAAACAGCTTCATAGTTACTAAATAACATAGCCCCGGCTAAATGAAACTTCTGTGAACCCCTCCATCTCACCCCACCCCTGTCCCGGTCCTCAAGCCTCACCCTGGAAGGTGGCAGGAAGGGCGTGTGATCAGGGCGTGTGACCACGTCTCCCCTCTCCTCCTTTGCTTTGCTGTACTTCCGAGGGCCAGAGGCAGGATGAATGAGCGTGGTCATGGGCAGCAGTCTTAGGTTCCTTTAATGGTAGCTGCTGGCTGCTAGTGCTCTGATAAGGGACACTTGGGTGGGTTCCAAAGGCCTCTCCTGGGGACTGTCGTGGTGTCCCGTTCTTTGACTGTCTTCTTGTGACTGGGAAGACACCCCCCACCCCTGCCTTTTGCTGAGATCTCCTTCCCTGCTCTCAGCCATTTTTCGTCCTTTCAGGGTGCTCTCTCTGGACCCTTTTGTTGGTCCACTGAGGCCACCGGTGCATAAGATTTTGTTTCTACACCTGCTATAGTGTGGAATGCTTTAGTTACCCTGGGTTTCTTCTTCTCTTCTTCTTTTTCTTAAAAATCAAAACGAAACAAGCAAAACAAACAAACAAGAACCTGTGTCTTTTGCCTGTGTGCTGTGTCCCACATGCCTGTGGAGGCCAGGAGAGGGCATCAGAGTCCCTGTACCTGGAGTGCCGGGTGGTTATGAGCAGCTGTGTGGGTGCTGGGAACCGAACCTAGGTCCTCTCTAACAGTGGCCGGTGCTCTTAACTGCTGAGCACTTTCTAGTCCCTGGCCTGGACTTCTATGGGCAAGAAGAGGGCACCAGGTTGGGTTTGTCCTGTATAGCCTTACATTTCTGAGGATTCATGGCAGGTCCCCCACAGGCTCTTCTGCACCTGCCTCTCCCTGATGAGTGCTAGGGTTATAGACTTGTACTATTGTGCCTGGTCATGTCTTGCTGGGCATCAAACTGGTCCTGAAGCGTGCTAAGCAAGCGCTCTGCTACCCACGGCACACCTCATCTGCTGCTGTAGTATTCCTAGTGCAAACCGTGCCGTCCATCTGCTTCTGGGATGATGCCGCTCATCATGGGGAGGCAGACAACCCTGCTCGCACTGAAGCCAGCACCGCGCAGCTTTGATTTGCAGCCTTCAAACTTGAGCCAAATAGACCTCTTCTCTTTAAAATGTCAGCCTGCCTCAGAATGTCATTGTAAGACAAAACCAGCTGAAAATGGACATTGTGACATACGTCTGGAGTTCCTAGTATTTCAAAGGCACAGGCGGGAGGATCTGTGCCTGTTTAAAGAAGTTGTATAGAAAGTTCTAGGCTGCCTGCTGTATGAGACAAACACACACAACGTCAACAGCAACAAAAACCAAGCAAGACAGACTTAGAGCCGATTTTCCTGATGCTCTCACAGAACACAGACGTTCAGGTGTAGTTTGCACGGATTCTGTTGTTCCTCTCCCCCATGCTCTCTGTGTGTACATACACACACGTGTACATACAGGTGCGTGACGTGTGTGTGGAGGACACGGGTCGGTGCTTGCCCCCCTCAGTCACTTCCTGTTGACCGCTCTCGCTGGCCGTGTGACCTGGGAGAAGGGGCCTAAAAATGAGGCGGACTGAAGTCTCATGCAGCAGCCAACTGTACTCAGAGCATCAGACAATTTACACCCGCGGGTTCAAAAGTCACACGAGCAAAGTGTACAACCACAAGGACAAGCCACACGTGGCGAACACGTGTTTTCCCGTAGAGGCATGTAAACAAATGACAAAGCCAGTTGTACTGAGTACTCTGGAGCGCTCACTCCTATCCACCACACGTGGGAGGGGCACAGACATGCATTCTGAGAACAAGTCCCTGATTTTGAAGACTGAGGTCACAAGACTCTTGTCTTGTTTTCGCGGAGTGTTCGCATGAGCACTCAGAATTCTCCTCGCACGACTTCATACACGGACTGTGTTCAACAACTTCCTTTTTTTTTTTTTTGAGACAGGATCTCTCACTGAAGCTGGAGTTTGCCTATTGGCTGGACTAGCAGGCCGGCAAGCCCCAGGGGTCCCCCTGTTCCCACTTCCCCAGCACTGTCCTTACAGAGATGTGCTTGGCTTTTCCTGTGGGTCCTGTGGGTGCTGGGGATTTGAACTCTTTGCTGACTGAGCTGTCTCTCCAGCCAGGACTCAGACATCTGACACAATCTGAGAAAGCGCATGGGAAACTCTTTTGAAGATTTGTAAAGAAGCCCCAGACCTCTTTCTTTTAAACACAAAGAGGGACAGGCAGGGAAGTCTGCCAGTTATCACAAGAGGTCAATCCGAGAGCTCAGGCTTCTCAGTTCTCAGATGATGCGTGTGTCTTTCTTCTGGCCGAGATGCGTGATTTAGAGGACTCTGAGGTTGTTCTCCGTGCAGATGTAGACGGGTTCCTTTTGTGCACTTCTTTTCTTTACTTCTTGGTAGTCCTAGGGAAATTGCTGCAAGTCTGCACTACCATGTTAAACTGGAACGCACCTCCTTCACCTGGCCATGCTTCCTGTAGTAAACACTGAGGAAGTTCAGAGCATTGCCTCTGCCCCAGGAGCAGCGGACTGTGTGGAATGAGATCTTGTGGACACGTTGTTACCAAATAAAACTTACAACCAGGTTAATCCGACACATTTAATGTATGCATAATTGTTATTGTGCTGGGAGGTAATTAGGCATAAATGATAAGTAGTTCATGGAAATCACTATAATTAGAATTACTTTTACACAGCCAAATCAAGCGTTTCTGGAGTCAGGGAGGGAGAGAATTAAACAGCCTTCGAGTCTCACTCTCCATTAATCAGGGCCGTGCAGGCTCTGGGTTTTTTCATCCTTTGGAAGGAGACTTTACAGCTTGTTTGTAAGGAAGCTCAACTCGGGTGTCCAACTGTAGTCACATTTCACGTATCAGTATTTTGCTCAACAGTGGACCTCATATGCCACTGTGGATCTGTGAGATGATCTTGGCTGAGAAAATCTCACCCAGTGATGTCGTAGCAAGACACCCTGGTTCGTGTGACGGCGTGCAGACAGCTGTGTGACAGTGTGGCACCTACAGTTCTGAACAGTGCTTTCTGCGTGGATGGCAACAAGCCGTTACTTGTGCACATGGGGCACGTGCAAGCACAGCTGTAAGGATTTGTGTGCGGCAGGTTCTGACTTCCCACTGCTCGACGAATCCAGCTCATTCTCGTTCTTTCCCCCTCTTTCCCTCTCTGTATATGCGGTGTGTGTGTTTGCATGTGTGCATGTGTGTGAGGGTACTCACGTGTGTGTGTGTGTGTGTGTGTGTGTGTGTGTGTGTGTGTGTGTGTGTAAAGGTTAAAGGTCAATGTCTTAATTGGGGTTTCTATTGCTGCAATGAAACACCATGATCAAAAATCAAGTTGTAGAGGAAAGGGTTTATTCAGCTTACACTTCAGCATTGCTGTTCAGGAAGTCAGGACAGGAACTCAAACAGGGCAGGAACCTGGAGGCAGGAGCTGATGCAGAAGCCATGGAGGGGTGCTGCTTACTGGCTTGCTCTCCATGGCTTGCTCAGACCACCTCCTTATAGAACCCAGGACCACCAGCTCAGGGATGGCACCACCCACCATGGGCTGGGTCCTCCTGCATTGATCGATAATTGAGAATGTGCCTTACGGCTGGACCTCAGGGAGGCATTTCCTCAGCTGAGGCGCCTTCCTGTGATGACTCCAGCCTGTGTCGAGTTGACATGAAACCAGGCAGCACAGTCAACATTTGCTGTTTTCCTCTGTAGCTCTCCATCTTGTAATTTTTAAAGGAAGCACAGATGACTAATGCAATGGAATGGGTGTGGGTGTGGGTGTGGGTGTGTGTACGTGTGGAGCAGAGAACAGCTTTAGGAGTCGGTTCTTCCCTTCCACGTGGCTCCAAGGGATCAGGCTGGGATCATTAGGTTGGACAGCAAGTACCTTTATTCCCTGAGCGGTCCACCAGTCCTCCACCCTGTGTTTTGAGATGAGGTCTCTCCCTGAATCTGGACTCACTGACCGGTGATACTGGGTGGAAGGTGCCCCCAGGAGCCCATGGTCTCTACCCCCAGCCCTAGGGTTACGGGTGCACGCCCCCTCTCCACATCCGGCTTTTTACATGGTTGCCGGAGCTTCAACCCTTGTGGTTTCCCCACTGAGACATCTCCCCAGCCACGTTTCGGCCACCGTTTTTCTGTCATTCGTGTTTTTACTGATTCATTTACTCACTCATTAATTTGACCAAACACAGTATTAAGTGCCACATCCCAAACATGAGCACGCACGTACGTACAGGGCGGTTTCTGCTAGGAGTGTTCCGAAGGTCAGTCCCTCGTGGAGGAGGGCCGTGCCAGGCCGAGCTGTTCACCGCTGGAATGACTTAATCCTGCCCACCCTTAGATATGCCCCTACTGAGCTCTTTCCAGCTGCCTTTACGGTTCCTGTTGCTGATGGTGTTCCATGCGGTTGGCATCTTTAAGGGGTCTCTAAAATATTATATTCCTTTGACAGTATTAAGCTTTTCAAGAATTAGATTTTTTTCTTTAAATAGTTTCTTTTTTAAAATTACTATTTATTTGTTTGTTTATTACATTTTCTTTTGTGTGTACATGTGTGAACATGACATGTGTGTGTGTCAGGCTGCACATGTGGAGGGCAGAGGACAGTTTTTGAGAGTTCTCTCCTCCTACCACATGGATCCCAGAGACTGAACTTGGCCAGGCTTGGTGACAGGTGCCTCTACTCACTGAGCCATCTTTTCAGGCTTCAGTGACTCCTCTCCTCTTCTCCCCACCCCCCTCTTTCTTGAGATAGGGATTTACTGTGTAGCCATGGCTGTCCTGGAACTCACTGTGTAGACCAGGCTGGCCTTGAACTCACAGAGATCCGCCTGCCTCTGCCTCCCGAGTGCTGGGATTAAATGCAATTGGAATCTGTCAAAAATCTGTCAATTGGAATCTGTCAAAAGCGGTGCCAAGCCGGGCGTTGGTGGCGCACGCCTTTAATCCCAGCACTCGGGAGGCAGAGCCAGCCGGATCTCTGTGAGTTCGAGGCCAGCCTGGGCTACCAAGTGAGCTCCAGGAAAGGCGCAAAGCTACACAGAGAAACCCTGTCTCGAAAAACAAAACAAAACAAAACAAAACAAAACAAACAAAAAAAAAGCGGTGCCAATTCTTTTCTTTTCTTTTCTTTTCTTTTCTTTTCTTTTCTTTTCTCTTTTTAAAAGATTTATTTATTTATTATGTATATAGTATTCTGTCTGCAGGCCAGAAGAGGGCACCAGACATTATTATAGGATGGTTGTGAGCCACCACGTTGTTGCTGGGAATTGAACTCAGGACCTCTGGAAGAGCAGCCAGTGCTCTTAACTTCTGAGCCATCTCTCCAGTTCCGGGGTGCCAGTTCTTAAAAGCAGGTGGCTTAATCTTAGCGGTAACTCAGTGCTTGCCACTGTAGGATTTAGTGCTACCTCCTGGAAGGTGTGAAATCCCAGGTTTTCTCTCATTAGTCCATCTCCCTGACCGGTGGCTGCTGCTTTTCACTCCCTGAACTCTTGACAAGTTCCAGACTTTGTTTCCTCTAAGCACAGTCTTTCCCTCTCCATCTGTCTTCTGCCTCTGCTTCCCAGCCCTCTTTCTCCTCCTCCTTTTACTTATTTCCTCTTCTAGTCTAGGAACTTTGATAACCTATGTCACATCCCAAAGTACAAGTTCCTCGGATTCCTTAGTCCTCGTCTCCTGAAACACCTCTGAACGTTCAGGTGAATGTAATGGTGCTCAGGAATCTAGCAACTCAGTCACCGCCACTGTGGCTTTGGAAGCATCTGATGGCCTTTCCTCTCTCCCCAGTTAGTGCTCCAAGCGCTTTTCTTTGTCTTAGTTGAGCACTTGAGGTAGACAAGTAATATAATATAGTTGGATACTGTTAGCTAGTTGAGTGGATACAGTGAAGAGTTTACTGAAAGTGACTGGAGACTGTTGAGAAGATTTTAATGCTCTATACAATAAAGAACATTCTTGTTTTTTTTTTTTTTTTTAAAGATGCCTGGAAACCCAGTATAATTCTCCAGTTTGTTATTTATTAAATGGCGCTGTTTACCATTCGAGAAAAGCCATGAGGCACAACAGAACCCACTGTAAGAGTTTATTAAGGAGAGGAAATAGAAGGGGGTGCTTAGGCCTATGGAAAGATTGTGCAGGAAGAGGAGGGATATGTGGAACCCGCTTTTATAGATCCCCGCCCCCCATATGTGCATATAGACTTAGGTAGCTATGCCATACATGCGCATGGGTTATGTGATCACGCATCACATGCATGGATTACGTAGGATGTAAGGCCCTGGTATGACTAAGTGTCTTGCCAGCGCATGCAAGGTCATGGGGGCGTGGCTAGGAGTTCTAACACAGTTGAGAACCATCAGAGTTTGGAGCAAGAAGCCGTTTGTTTCCATTACTTTGTCTTAACAAGTTCCTGAGTATCTTGGCAAGTATGCTCACATCCTGGGTGTCCCATTGACGAGTAGGAGAGGCCCGGCCAGAATCAGAGTAACAAATAGGGTCGAGAGACCAGGAGGATCTGCTGGAGAATTGCCTCTTGTCGCTTGTTTCCCAGTGGCACAGAGGGGTTCTTAAAAATACTTTTGCTGGACCTAAAGTTCCAGCAGTGGGAGGGAGGAAGCAGGACCTTGTCTTAAAAAAGCATTGCTATCTGTATATTCTGTTAGAGCAGAGACTGAGCAGGTGTTTTGTTTGCCAGGCAGGTCTCGGTTCGTGGTCCCCAATCCTCCGTCAGTGTCCTAAACAGCAGGAACTGTAAGTGAACACCATCAGGCCCAACAAGTCTCTCCCTCCCTCCTCCTCTCCCTTCCATAAGATGTTTAAACCCCACAGTTTATTAAATTAATTTAAAGCACAACCAATGGGAATCTGGGGGACTCAACACACTTGGGCTATATCTTTGCAGGAGGACAGCTGTGTGGGTGTGAATGTCTGAACTCGCCATGTTCTGTCACCTGCTGCAGCAGCCCTTCTCCATGACGACATTAAGCCGACAGGGCTGGGTTTGAGCAAGGCGGACGCACACACTGAAGGTGTCTGGGGTAGCTGACCCATCCCTGTTCTATCTACTGCTCCATGCTAGCTTCTCACTGCTGCTCCGCAAGCCATTTCTTGTGTGTGTTTCTGTAGAATTTGAAAGCCTCTTTATTTAGATACTTAAATAGCCTTAATTATACTAGTAAACTGAGCAAATTGATGTGCTTTAGGTTAGGAGGGTTCTTTTGAAAATCAGCTAAAGCCATTAAAAAAAAACATTTTCATTTAAAGAGAGTTTATGGATGCTAACATATAGTTCTGTTTTTTAGTTTTTGAAGATCTGTAGAAACCTGAAGGATATACTTTTATCAAAAGCAGTCCACGTGGAGAATGCTGTAATGCCAGTTTTTAAAAGATGTAATTATGCTCAGCATTCCAGCTGGAATCATTGTCTCTGATTCTGCCGTTTGGGGAGATAATAACGCAGTGGTGGGGAAATGGGGAGAAACAGGAAAAGTAATATTCCTGCATTTTAAACAAACTGAAAACAATACTTTTTGTCTTAAGAGCAACACCCTTATTATCTGGTTGTCCTGATGGAAATTCTGCTGGAGCAGCAGAGGCCACGCATCTTAACTCAGAACATTCACTAGAACCACCATGGATCATTATGGGTAGGATGTGAAAACTTTTTTTTTGAGACAGTGTTTTGCTATATAGCCCGGACTAGCCTTGCATTTTTGATCCTTCTGCCTCTGCCTTCTGAGTGCAGGGATCACATGGTGCATCATGTGCCCAGGGCCTGGGTCATTTTAATGTTAACGTTTTAAAGACATGAAGGACAAAGATAAGATTTACGTCATCAAGTGTAAATACTTGGGATGACCACTTGGAGTTTTCAGTGGTTAAGACAAAGAAATAGTTTTGAGAGCAAATATCTCTAGCATCAACGTGCAGGTGGGTTTTTCATTGTTTGTTTGTATGTTGGTATGCTTGTATGCCTGTATGTTTGTTTTTGAGACAGGTCATTCAGGCTGGTCTTGAGCTCATTGTCTAGCTAATGATGACCTTGAATTTCTGATCCATCTACCTCCCTCAAGTGCTAGGACTGTAGATTCCATTTACCGTGCACAGCTTGATTTTTAAAAATCACTTTAGAGCCAGGCATGATCGTGAGCCCTTTTAATCCTGGTAACTCCATGAGTTGGAGGCCAGCCTGGTCTACAGGGTGAGTTCCAGGCAGGCAAAGACTACAGTGACACTTTGTTTCAAATTTCTGAAGAAAGAGATTGAGAAAACACTAGAAAAATGGAAAGACACCTGTGTTCACAGATTGGTAGAATTAATATTGTGAAACAACCTTCTTACCACAAGTAATTTACAGATCAGTGTAATACCCATAACATTCTTCCCTGGGATAGAAAAAGACCCCAAAATTCATATGGAACCAGAAAAGACCCTGGCTAGCCAAAGCAACCCTGAACCCCAAGAACAGTACTGGGGGGGTTGCCATTCCATTCTTCACGATATGTCAAGAGAGCTGCAGCCATAAAACAACACGGTGCTGGCACAGAAACAGACGTGTAGACGCACGGAATAAAGTAGATGAGCCGAACCCGAGTACAGGGAACTACAGCCATCCAATACTCGAAAAGAGGCCAAAAACATGCATCGGAGAAAGAAAGCATCTTTAACAAATGGTGCTGGGAAAAGTTGATGTCCACATGCAGAAAAAAATGAAATCAGAAGCTGTGTCTGCTGTGGATATCACTCTATATAAATAAAGCACTGATTGGCCAGTGACCAGGCAGGAAGTATAGGCGGGACAAGGAGAGAGGAGAATTGAGGAAGGAGGAAGGAAAGAGGGACTGCCTGGAGCCGCTGCCAGGACAAGGAAGATGTAAAGTGCCTGTAAGCCACGAGCCACGTGGCAAAGTGAAGATTAATAGAAATGGGCTGAATATAAGAGTAAGAGCTAGACAATGATAGGCCTGAGCTAATGGCCAAGCAGTTTAAATAATGTAAGAGTCTGTGTGTTTATTTTGTAAGCGGGCTCCGGGACTGACGGGACTTGGCGGGAGCTGGAGAGAAATTCTCCAGCTACATGTGTCTATCTCTGCACAAAGGTGAAGTCCAAGTGGATAAAAAATCTCAGTGTGAAACCTGAAACACTAAAATTGCTAGAAGAAACCAGGCAGTGCCCTAAGAGATGTCCTAAGAGGTGGAGAAGGGACTTCCTGAGGAGGACTCCATTTGCCCAGGAATTAAGGCCAACAATTTAAAAATATTTCACAGTATTTGTCTTTTTTCCTTGTGGTTTCTGGGTTTTTTTTCTTCTTCTTCTTCTTCTTCTTCTTCTTCTTCTTCTTCTTCTTCTTCTTCTTCTTCTTCTTCTTCTTCTTCTTCTTCTCCTTCTTCTTTTAAATCTTGCTTATATTATACTTCAATATTATAAAAATAAATGAGCAGGAAGGTATGTATAAAGGTGTTGATGAGCAGCGGGGTTATGTGAGAAGTAGGATTTGATGTGCCACGGCTCCTGGAAAGGAGTGGGTGGGTTTTGAAGGCAGACCCCAGTGAAGTCTGTCACGGGAGGGAGGAATGGAAGGTTGATTGTGGAGGGCAGAGCTGCAGTTCATGGAGGAAGCTGCAGGAGTTCAGCCCCACGAGACACTCCTGCTTCCTCTCTGTGATGAAGTGGGAGCCGTTGTCTGAAAGTGAGTGGGGAAGGGTGGGTTAGCTTCTTGGGACTGAGAGGGTTCCAGAGAACCACCGAAGAGGGAGAGGCTGTCTACAAGTTCTTGAACGCATCGTTGATATGTTGGTGTAGAGTTCATTTGTGGATCTAAGAACTGAACCTCAGACCTGTGTGCTAGGCTGTTGCTCTGTTGCTGAGCTAGCTATAACCCAGGGTAGATAGAGGGGGAAATTGTCCAGATTCTTTCGGAGTTATTTTTATTTTTTGGGCATGAGTGTTTTGTCTGTCTGCCTGTATATTTATGACACAGTGTCTGTGTGTGAGGAGGCCGGAGAAGGGTGTTGACTGCCCCCCAATAGAACAAATAGGTGGTTGTGAGCTGCCCTGTGGGTGCTGGGGACCAAACCTGTCCTCTGCAAGAGGTGCTGATGCTCTTAACCGCTGAGTCGTCTCCAGTCCCCACCCCCATCCCACCATGTAAATTTTAAATGGGTTCATTACAGTATGTTTTTATAGTAATTCTCTTTTATTGTTCGCTGTTATTGTTTGTATCTTATCATAGGTAGGCATATATAGAAAAACATGGCATGTGTTGGGGGTCAGGACAGTTCAGGTCTGGCAGTCCACTGGAGGACCATGCTTCCTGAGGAGAAGGGAGGCCTGTTGTGTGTGACATCATTTAAGGGGACCGTGAGAGGGCTCAGTGGTTATGTCTGCTTGTTCCCATGCTGTATGACATGAGTTTGTCCCTCAGGACTCACATGGTGGACTGGGACAACAGACCTCAACATATATGTTATGACATGCACATGCCCCGCCCCCCAATACACATATAAATAAATAGCTGCAATACAAATTTAAATGTCATTTAGATTCACTGTGCTTAACCTTGATTGGTAGAAGGTATCCAGCTTTTTATTTTTATTTTACTTTGTTTATATTTTTAATACAGTGTCTCACCAAGTCACTGGGTGTCCTGGAACCATGTAGACCATGCTGAACTCAAATTCAAAGAGATCAGCCTCCCTGAGTGCTGGGATTAAAGGCGTGTACCACCATGCCCAGCCTAGTATCTAGGTTTTAAATGAAGTAGTCAAAAGTTATTTATTTTGTTTATCAACTTTTTTGGTGATGCTGGAGATTAAACTGAGGGCCATTCCCATTCTACCACATAGCTACAGCTCATCTCTTAGTTGTTTTTTTTTTTTTTGAGACAAGGTTTCACTGTGTAGCCCAGGCTAGCCTTGAACTCAGATCCTTTTATTATTATTATTATTATTTTATTTTCTATTATCAGCTTGATACAGTATAAATTCTTATCCTGATAGTGAAATGTTTCACTGAGGCTTGCCCAGTAATTGAGTAAAACCAAAACTTTTATTATTAGCCACAGTCATCCTAGGGTCCCCCCTGCTATGTAGCCTCCCTGGATCTGTGGGTTGCAGTCTGATTGTTCTTTGCTTTACATCTAGTATGCACTTATGAGTGAGTACATACCATGTTTGTCCTTCTGGGTTTGGGGTTACCTCACTCAGGATGATTTTTTCTAGTTCCATCCATTTGCCTGCAAATTTCATGCTGTCATTGTTTTTCTCTGCTGAGTAGTTCTCCATTGTTTATATGTGCCACATTTTCTTTATCCATTCTTCAGTTGACAGGCATCTAGGTTGTTTCCACGTGCTGGCTATTACAAATAATGCTGCTATGAACATGGTTGAGCATGTATCTTTGTGGTATGATTGAGCATTCCTTGGGTATATGCCCAAGAGTGGGATGGCTGGGTCTTGGAACTCAAGATCCTTTTGCTTGAGCCTCCCAAGTGCTAGGATGGCTGTGCAGCCTAGCAGTGTGTCTTTACCATTAAGGTACAGTGCAGGGCCTGGAAGAAAGGTGGTGCAGGCCCCAGTCCCAGCACTTAGAGGCAGAGGCAGGCAGATCTTTGTGATTTTAAAGCCAGCCTAGTCTACAGAGAGAGTTCCAGGCCAGCTAGGGCTACACAGTGAGACTCTGTCTCAAAAAGCAAAGCATACCTTCCCCTAAAAATCATTAAACCGAGGAGAGAAATAGGAAGTGAATATGATCAAAATACATGGAATTAGAATTTCAAAGTATTGATAAAATATATTTTAAAAGATACAAAGCAATGTAGCATAAATTACACATGTAACATACAAAAATTTGACAGCATTCTCTTTCTAAATATATTGAATTATTGAATAGGAAAGAAAAAAGCAGGCAGAGCTGTAAACGCTCCTTCCTGCCTGTTTAAGGACTGAGTGTGGTTTCCCGGCCATCACCCTTGGGAGGACTCGATCTATCATGGAGCTGCTCATTACATCCTCAGCGCTCATCATGGACATGCTGAGCTCCTGTACGACCCTCCTCCCATCAAGTTTTTCTAACTTGAGTTTTGTTTACTTAGTATTTATTGTTTGCATCCTGTGAACAATACCAGAGAAAAACTATCCCAGGCATGGCGGCTCTCATCTTTAATCCTAAAACTGGAGATCTTTATGGCTTTGAGGTCGGCCTGGTTAACATAGCAAGTTCCAGGCCAGCCAAGGCTATGCAGATATAAGGCTATATTGTCTCAAAAGAGAAAACAAAAACCAACTGCAACAAAAAATGATTTGTGCAGAATGTGTTTATCACCTCCAGTTAACTGGCACAGAAGTAGTGCTGTCAAAGACTTTTAATATGCAGAATGTACTTAGAAACCTTAGGTTTTATATTAGGCTTCAAACTTGACATTGTCCTAAAATTGTTTAAGAGTGTAATGCTTTTTTTTTTTTTTGGCAAGTTGAAAATCTAGTTACATAATGTTTCACATAAAAAAAAAGAAATAAAAACTAAGAGATGTTGGTAAGAGTGGAAATCTGTTTTCAGCTGAGAACTAGGAACAGTGATTTCCAGGGAACAGGAAGCTGTGCAGATGTTGGAATGAGACGCAGAGGATCCACTTGCCTGGCCTGCACCAGGGTGTGGCCCATAGAGGGAGATAAATCTCGTAGACTTAGAATGAGCTCATGGGTTATAAAACAGAGGCAAGAGCATTAAGGATTAGATTCCAGTCTACGGCCATACCACCCTGAAACGCGCCCGATCTCGTCCGATCTCGGAAGCTAAGCAGGGTCGGGCCGGGTTAGTACTTGGATGGAAGACTGCCTGGGAATACCGGCTGCTGTAGGCTTAAAAAAACAAAACAAAACAAAAAACTTAAAAACTAAAGCCTTTCAGAACTCTTTCAGAAGGACAAAAATTAGAATCACCTGAAGATATTAGTATGGGGACCACCTGTGATTAACTCTAAGGGAAAACAACAAACCTCTTAAGACAGCAAAACCTAAGTTCTGTCTTTCAAGCTTTAAAAATCATCCCTGCAATGCAGGAGGCAGGGACAAGTTCCTAAAAAACCTCTTCTAAGCAGTCTCTTCAAGCTAGTAAAAGACAGTGGGTCAGAGTACTCTGAGGGAAACACTTGGGACAGTGCCTGTAAAGGATTAGATTCCAAGTTGAGCGTTCAGATTTTGCCTTTTAAATCACAGGTCTGGTTCTGTAGTCCCGGCATCCTCCTGCCTCAGCCTCCTGAGTGCTGGGATTATAGGTGTCTGTCACCATGCTGGCCATCGTAACTACTTTTAATTACACAGCTCAGTGGCAGTAAATGCTGACGTAATTCGGTGTGTTACTTCACCTGTTACACAGAGGAACTCTATCCCAAACAGTGACTCGTCACTGCTGCTCTGCCCTGGCAACCATATTTTCTACTTCTCTCTCTCTCTCTCTCTTTTTTTTTTCAGTTTCAAAAATCAGTTTCTTACATTTTATTGACAGACTCCATTCCCAAGCTGCTCATTTTTATCTTGGAATCTACCTCTCGTTTATATAATTTTTGGTTACTCTGAGTACCTCATATAAGGGTCATAAGTATTTTGTCTTCGTGTGACTAGCTTATTTTACTAATACAATGCCCTCAAGGTTTATCTGTGCCGTAGTCTATAAAAAATACAGCCTTTTAAAGGCTGTACAATAGTTTGGCTTTGCAGACTTTCACACCAAGTATTTTTTCCTTTTTATTGTATATAATTTATGTGTATATAATGTCCCATATATAGCACAGCTGGGAACTTTATGTGTATTATTATATGTAATTCTTTTCATGATAGAAAATTTGTAATTTGTTCTTAATTTGCAGCTTTTTTCAAAGAACAAACCTCCAAAGGGCCTGTATGTTTATGGAGACGTCGGTAAGTGTTGAATAAATAAGTCCTGGGGGGCGGCCAGAAGCTTCTGAAGGTTTCACTCAGGGACAACAACTTCCATGTCCACCTCAGTCCCAAACCACAGGAGACCTGGCTGAGGAGTGTGACGTGGGCCGGAGGGACAGGGACCTCAGCCTTCCCCCTGGCTTCTCCGAGGCTGTGGCTGTAACTTAAGGCAGAGCCGGGTGTCATGTGAGAGGGAATACTTTATTATGCATGAAGTGCAGTGAGCCGGCCCGCAGGAAGTTGTCTGTGGCGGACATCACAGCCAGGACCTCATGACTGTGCTGCTTGTCTCTGCGAACTCCTTTTTAAAATTAAGCGCATGCTTTCTGACTTTCTAGTCTCCACACAGATTTCTACTGATGATCTAAGCCCTTGGAGTAATGACCTGGTTATCATTATTATCTCCCCGCCCCCACCCCAGCCCCCAAACAGGGTCTCTCTGTGTTCCCTGCACTGGTCTCCATTTTGTGGACTCACACCCTCCTGCCTCAGCAGCCCCTGTCCTGTAGTTTCCTTTAAAGCAGTTAGTAGATGCAGTTGGGGCATTAGCCGCAGGACTTCCTTGATCTCCTAGTTCTGTCCTTGGGGTGGCCTTGCCTGTCCTTAGCTCCTAGGCTGGTTGTGAGTTTTGAGATGATGTTTTTCACTCACAGCAGGTGCTCAGCAGTGTCCTGTGTCTGCGCAGGGCACTGCTCACAACCTCCTTCTGGCCAGCTCTTGTTCCTTGGGAGAGCATTGTACTTCCTGTACCTTCACTTTCATGTTCCGTCATTGCCAGAACCTGTTCCTTGTTGTTCCCGTTACCTTAACCACTTGCCCTTAAATGGAGAGGGTTAGTAGAGACTTCTGCAAAAGGCTTCAAAACAAGACTGGTAAAAGTTGCTCCCAGGGCCTCGAGAGATGGCCCAGGGGTTAAGCTCTTCCAGAGGACCCAGGTTCAATTCCCAGCACCCACATGGCAGCTCACAACTGTCTGTCCAGTTTCAGGGGGATCTGCCACCCTCACACAGATCTACATGCGGGCAAAACACCAATGCACATAAAATAAATAATTTTTTAAAAGTTGCTCCCATAGCCTAACTAACTCGAGATACAGTATGAATAATGTATCTGAGTCCTTGAAAAAAAAAAAACAACAACTAGCCACAAATGAGGTGCAGACCTGCAGTCCCAACACTCAGGAGGAGTATGAGCTTGAGGCTAGCCTGGGCAATGTTGTAAGGCCTTGTCTCAAATAAAACAGAACAATGAGGAGAAAGAGGGAGAAAGAGATATCGGGGATGTTCGGTATAGGCTGGGTCCATGCTGTTGGTTAAAATACTTTTGTATCACACAGGGGAAGAGAGACAAACCTTGAACTAGGAAGTGAGATAACTTTTGGTGGCTAGAATCAGTTTAGAATACTCAGAAAAGGGGGAATAAGAAGTCAAGTTCTCATTTTGGGGGCTCTTGGCTAGAATAGTCTGAGAATGCCACCCCAGACTCTTATTCTTTACCACCCCGTTCCCAGGAAAGCAGTTTCCTGGAAAGGAGGGTACCTGCTTCCTCGCACCCCCTGCAACCCCCCCCCATGTCTCCACTGCCTCGTGCTCTGGGGCACCCACCATGTTGTACTCTTTATTCACAGGTGGGTTGAGCTGAGGGACTTGGGTGGACCAACATTGTAGTCCAACCTTCAAGAGAACTCTTCTCACTAATAGTGTTTAGCTCATCACAGTCAGGGGCTGAAAGCTTTGTGGTGATGTTTTGTGGCTTCACCTTGGCATGTAGCTGGCCCTGTCACAGGCTCTTGACCAGAAGGCTACTGTTAGAGCAAAAACCCAGTTCTCACCTCAGAGAGAAGAAACCCAGTTCTCACCTCAGAGAGAAGAAGAGATCGTTTATTCTGAAGCTCATTGAGCAGCCGGGGCCTGGAAACACAGATTCAGGGCCCCAAACACCACTCTGCACTGTAGGAGTACTTAACACCAGGTTCCAGTAGTCACAGAACAAAGGAAGCTGTAGATCAAATACAGTGGTGCGTCCACAGGTTACAGCCAAGCAAGACAACTGCTGTCGGTTTGAATAACACCTGACGACATGCTTCGGATTGGGATCAGTGGTCTGCTAATGCGTTCAGTTTTGATAGTCACAGGATGTTAGGTCAGACACAGGTATGGGCAGTGGATGGCTTTCAGAGGGACTGAAAACAGCCGAGATCATTTGGTTCGGGTTTGTAACATTCAACTCTCCTTAATCTTGAAGTTGAGTCATTTGGCCTTGTAGACTCTTGAACACAGGCCCAGGGTTCCCTCCATCCTGCCTTCCCTTTCATCCTCAGGGTTAATGATTTATCTAGACATTCCCAGAGAGGGGAGTTGAGCCCTACTGTTCTTCCAGTCCCCGCTCGCAGCAGCGTGGCCCGTTCTACGCTTACACTGAGTTCTAGAAGTTAGCAGAGGTTAGAGTGCAGTCATGGGCCTTGGAGGGGTGTGTGTGTGGGGGGGAGGAAAGACCCCACTTCCTGCTCTGTCTGCAGAGGAGAGCGGGGAGAAGGGACCTCCAGGGGTGGTCTCCAGTTACCTGACTTCCTAACTCAGGGCTTGGCTGTCAGACCTCAAAGCTTTGGGTTTTTCACGTTAATTCCCGGCAATACTCCTCTCTTGAGAAAACACCAGGTTTAATTTACGATTCTTTTTTTTTTTTTTTTTTTGGTTTTCCGAGACAGGGTTTCTCTATGTAGCTTTGCGCCTTTCCTGGAACTCACTTGGTAGCCCAAGTTGGCCTCGAACTCACAGAGATCCTCCTGCCTCCGCCTCCCGAGTGCTGGGATTAAAGGCGTGCGCCACCACCGCCCGGCTAATTTACGATTCTTACAGACTAAATCAACATTGTGAACTTGGTAGAATTTAGTGTCCAGCCCCTTCCACTTTTCCCCAAGGTCCTCTGACCTTGTTCTCTTCACCCCTGGACAGGTGTTTATGGAGCATCTGCCCGGTACCAAGCAGTGTGTTGCTTTTGGAGATGGAGTGAATGGACAGACCAACCATTGCCCACTCAAAGTTTATTCCTAAGTCCAACCTCTCCGCATTTTCTTCAGCCTTCAGGTCCCTGGAGCACTGCTCTCCTTCGGGCCGTGAGTCTTCCTGCTCCAGGCCCCTCACAGAAAGGGAATCATCCGATAATCGAGCCTTTCATGTCTGGATTATTTTACTTAGCAAAGTAGCTTCCAGATTCATCTATATTGTCCCACACATCAGAGTTTCCCCCCTAGTTTTCAGTGTCTTCCTATTTTCAGTATAGTTTAAAATAGACTTTATCAGCTATTAGTTTGACGTGAGATAATTTGAAGACTGTCTCATGAATAAACTGAAAAATAGTTTTGCAAGGGCAAAAAAAATCCAGTCACACAAGAATTTTCCTCCTTTTAAAGGCTGAAGAGTGTTCCATCACATGAATGTAGCACAGGCTATCCACTTATCTACCAGTGGGTGTTTGGAGTCCTTCTGTCTTCAGTTGTGACTAGTGCTCTATGAGCATTGATGTATAGATCTTGGTTTGCGTCCCCGCTTTCCATTATTTTACATCCCCCCAAAGCGGGGTTGCTAGATGGTGGCTCTGTTGTGTTTACTTTGGGGCCGGCCACTCTGTTGCCAGGCAGTGGAGTGTGCCCTTGTCCTGCCTGCCAGCAAGCGGAACCCAGGAACTCCGTCTTCATTGTGCTGTTGTTCTGGGTTTTGAGATGGGGACTTATTAAATCTGAGCCGGCCTCAAACTCAGTGTGTAGCTGAGACTGGCCTTGGCGTTCTGGGCTTGTAGGAGTGTGTGCCCCAGTGCCTCGTGGTTGAGTACCATTGTGCTCAGGGCCTTCCAAAGGCTCCTCAGACACCTGTCTGGAGCCAAGGATGAGATGGAATTGAAATCAGAGACTGAGATATCTACCAGAAAAATGCCCTTAGGGCAACTCACACAAACGACCGGCTGTGTGCAGACTCCAGCCCTTGCTTTGTGTTTCCTCTATATTGTTTAGTTGAGATAGGGGTTAGTGTTTTGTTTTTTTTTTTCCTTCAGTATTTTCAGTGATTTAGCTTTTGATTTATTGATTTCTTAATTTTATTATTTCCTTTCTTACATTTACTTTGGGTTTCATTTGCTGCCTTTTCTGATTTTGTAGAACAGGATAAGTTCCTATTGATTTTGAAGTGTTGCTTTTTACTATAAGCATTTGAAGTTATAACATTACCTCTGAGAGTGACCTTGGCAGTGCTCTTCAAATGTTGGCATGTCTTTGACTTTCCATTTTGTTTGAAGCAGGATAGAAAGACAAAATTATGAGGGTGTGGGAAGGGAAAGGAGTCACCCTGGAGTCTGATCAAAGTCTCTGCCAGTTGAGGATCAAGAGTTCCAATACTACCAGGTGGTGGCAGCACACACCTTTAATCCCAGCACTCTGGAGGCAGAGGCAGGTGGATCTCTGTGAGTTCGAGGACAGGCACACAAAGAAACCCTGCCTTGAAACAAACAAACAAACAAAAGTTCCAACACAATTAACATTGGCTGTATAGACTGCCTATATAAAGACATTCCTTGCAATATAAGGACATCCAAATAAGAATGCTAAGATAGCAGAGAGCCATGTTTAAGGCCTGAACATCTGTATCCTTTAGTGTGATCCTGTCCACATCCTTTCTCCTGTTAATTTTAGTTCACAGTTAGCATCTCATGCAGTCCCTGTGATCTGAAGTGTTACTTTGTCTGCTGTATTCCTGGTGACTCCGTGATCTAATTTCAAATTCTTGGGCACCCTTTAAAGACAACTTGAACCTCCACCAAACCCTATATATGGCTATTATAAAGACAAGGAAATGAGGCTCTCCTCTGGGAAGCCAATGCCAGGTCTGGCCGTAGTCTCAGACCTGGCTTATGCTCTCTCCGAGTACCTCTTTCTTTCTTTTAATCCTTGTGTCTAATCTGTGTTTAAAATGAACTGCAGCTCTGCTTTATCCTGGTTCATCCTGAAAGTCCTTTCTGTGGCAAAGTCAAGGATCCTACTTTACCTAAGGGGAGGTCTAGAAAAAATTCAAGCTGCTGTGGGAGGTCGTGTGGGGGCTGCATGGGTTACTTACCTACATGTTGATAAATTTCTAAATATCTGATTGATTTCTAGTTGATTTTTTTTTTTTCAGAGCTGAGGACCAAACTAAGGGCCTTGCACTTGCTAGGAAAGTGTTCCACCACTGAGCTAAATCCCCAACCCCTCTAGTTGATTTTATTGTGGTCCCAGAAAATGATTTGTATGATTCAATTACTTTCCTTTCATATTTCAGAAGACTTACTATGATTTAGGGTTGAATGTTGTGGAATAGAATATTTGTTTAACTATGTAAAGCTGTGTTGCTGTTTGGCATTGCCTCCCTAAGGCACCTGATGGGTCTAATAAAAAGCTGAATGAACAATAGCTAGGCAGAGGAGGGATAGATGGGGCTGGCAGGCAGGGAGTAAAGAAGAGCTGGCCAGCCAGCTGGGGATCAGCCAGCCCAGCATGGAGGAAGCAGGAAAGAATGGACAGTATGTAGATGAGGTAAATGAGTCCCAGGGTAGCACATAGATGAATAGAAATGAGTTAATTTAAGTTAAAAAAAAGAAAAGCTAGCTAGAAACAAGTCTAAGTTAAGGTTGAGCATTCATAATTAATAATAAGTCTCTGTGTCATGATTTGGAAATGGCTTGCACTGCACTGCTTGTTTACTTGGGTACTATTATATCTTTCTGGGGTCTTTGATGGAATTGAAGACTAGATATAGTTACAGTTTTCCTTAGTTATGATAGATAGTTACAGTTTTCCTTAGTTATGATAGAAGGTGAATTAGGTACAAAACTTTGGACTCACCAAGATAGGATAAATAATGGAGTATTTTCTCTGAATTTGCCAAATACAAATGGCCAAATACAAATGGACTGGATACTGTAAATGTAACTCTTACTTGATAATTGTTCTTATTGTATATAGTTTTACTATGTTAAAGTTAAAACCTTTCCTTTTTATTTAGACAAAAAGGGGGAAATGTTGTGGAATAGAATATTTGTTTAACTATGTAAAGCTGTGTTGCTGTTTGACCTTGCCTGCCTAAGGCACCTGATTGGTCTAATAAAAAGCTGAATGTCCAATAGCTAGGCAGAGGAGGGATAGGTGGGGCTGGCAGGCAGAGATAAAAGAAGAGCTGGCCAGCCAGCCAAGGATCAGCCAGCCAGACCGGAGGAAGCAGGGAAGCAGGATGGGCAGTACACAGATGAGGTAAGTGAGTCTCAGGGCAGCACATAGATTAATAGCAATGGGTTAATTCAAATTAATAAAAGAAAAGCTAGTTAGAAACAAGTCCAAGTTAAGGCCAAGCATTCATAATTGATAATAAGTCCACGTGTTATGATTTGGGCACTGGTGGCCCAAGAAAGCCTGCTGCAGTTGAATATTTCATGTGTATGTGAAAACACTAACCACTTATTGCTGTGCATAATGTTCTGTACCTCAGTTTTCTCAAATGTTATAGAAATCTGTATCCTCACTGCCTTTTCTTTTTCTTTTGTCTTTTCCCAAGAAAGGAATGTTGATAGCTCCCACATTTATTGTGGATTAGGCTATTTCTCCTTTTAATTTCATTTAATATACTGTGAGCTCCATGAGTGGGCACAGACGTATTTAGTATTGTTATTCTTCTTTCCTTTCCTCCTTTGATACAGGCTGGGCTCCTATGGGCTGGGATTCCAGATGTGGGCCCCAGTGACCCCTGCTGTTCTACCTTGATGAACCAAGCATCTTATTACAGAGCGTCATTCTTTATCTTTAGCAATATTCCTGATTCCTTGTCCAGTGGGTCGATATCCATATGATTACTGCAGCTTTCCTAGGATGAGAATTTGTGGAGCAGATCTCAGTTTTTACTTTTATTTTTTATTTTTTTGAGATTTAATTAATTAACTTTATGTGCTTGGTTGTCCTGCCTGCAAGTGTGTCATCGTACCACACGCATATAATCCCTAAGGAGACCAGAGAGGGTGTCGGGTCCCTTGGGACTGATGATGGTGAGCTGCCATGTGGTGTCCTCTGGAAGAACAGCCAGTGCTCTTAACCACTGGGTCATCTCTGAAGCCCTCGGTTTTTGGGTATCATGAAGAAAGTCTCTAGTTTTTATTTGGGTATCATGAAGAGAGTCTCTAGATTTTGCTTTTTGTTTATTTATCTTGGTTTTTTTTTTTTTTTATTAGATCATGTGGTCCAGTTGGTTTGATCGGTATGTTAGGGCTGAAATCTACCATCTTACATTTGTGTTCTGTTTCCCATCTGGGTCCTTCTTAGGTATCACCCCACCCAGCCCTTTGTTGCTCTTGTTTTAAGATGGGGTTTCATAAGAAAAAAAAGAAAGAAAGGAAAAAAAAAAAAAAAAAAAAAGATGGGATTTCATATAGCCCAGGCTGGCCTCTAACTCTTTACGTAGCCTAAGCTGGCCTTGATTCTCCCGCCTCGAGCTCTCAAGGGCTAGGATTACCTGTCTGTGTCACTATACCCATCTTGTTCTTTGTAGTTGTTGTTGTTTTTATTGTAAAAATTACTTTATTACTTAATAATTTGTTTTAGTTTGTGTGTACATGTGCCACGATGTGTATGTGGAAGTCAGAGAACAGCTTCGGGGTGTTTCTTCTCTCCTTCCACTGTGAGGGGCCTGGGGGTTAAACTCTGGTTGCCAAGTGTGGTGTGTGTGTAAAGCTGTTGACTGGCCTACCTGCCGTGTGTGTGTGTGTGTGTGTGTGTGTGTGTGTGTGTGTGTGTGTGTATATCCCCTCACCTGCTGAGTGGCCTACCTGCCCTGTGGTGTGTGTGCGTCCTCATCTGCTACTGGCCTAAAGACTGTATATTCTAGCTTATTCATATGATTAGTCTTTTTGTATCTTTTGTGTTTATATTTTATTTATTCTATCTTGTGATTGTGTAGAACATTTCTATCATATCACAGTCTTCCTTCGTTCGTGCTCTCCCAGCCTGAGCCACTGAGCTACAAATGCCATGCACAGCCATGTAAGAGCACTTTTTTATTTCTCTCACTTACCTAAGAATAACATCTGTGCTGACATTGCCTACAACTCACTTATATGCTATGAACCTTGTGGCACATCACTTTCCCAATCTGTTTTAAGTCCTCCTGAGGCCGGGTCTTGCTGTAGTCCATGGTGGCCCGGAACTCCTTGAATAGCCCAGGTTGGTGAGGAGCTCATGCTGATCCCAGGGTTTTTTTTTTTTTTTAGTACTGTTCCCATTGTACCTGAGCACCGGCAGTGGCACCTTATCCATGTGGACATTCAGTAAATATATTGATTAAGAGAACAGGGATATTTATTGTATTTAAGTAAGATTTCGAAAGTCGCATGGTTGAAAGTTATGTAACTTAATATTTCTATTTTTTTTTTTGAGATGTGTCTTGCTATGTAACTCAGGCTAGCTTCCAGCTCACATTTGACAGAGAGTTCACACAAATATCAAATTCAAGTACATGTTCTCCACATTTTTGGTTAGATAATTCTAGAGATTTTCTGGACCAGTGTTAGATGCAGTAGAAATTGAAACTTTGCTGCTGTCCTTCTTTTGGTAAATGTAGTGAGTGAGAATCTGCTGTTGCTTATTTTAGCCAGAAGTACTGTACTGAAGATTTTGCAAAGAGTCACTTTTCAATTTAAGTGGGCCTTTTAGTGCAAATTCTGACTGGGGATTGCATTTTCACACACAAAAAGATCTGGCATTGAAATGGCACGGGCTTGGGTGTCGGAGTCAGCTCTGACCTGACTAAGGGTTCTTGTAGGGAGGAGAGAGGGATGAGGAAGTATTAGATAGAAATATAGCTGGAGATGAAGAGAAAGACAGAGACACAGGATAGCTTCGGGAAGGCCCTGGATCAATACCCAGCCTCTTCGAGATTTAGTCTAATGGGCTTTTTATACACTGCCAAGGGGAGCAGCAAAAGACCCCCCCCTTTTAAGATCTAAAGCACAATGTGCAGCCGAGTGTGGACCCTTCAAAACACCTGGTAACCACGCCCGTGGCCAAATTGTCCCATTATTCGGCCCTGCTGGGTAAAGCAAGCTCAGATTCTCCGTCCTTGAGTAAGGTCTCACTAGGGAGCCTCTGTGGGCCCCACACTTGGAGGCTGGAGAGAGGCCTCAGGGGTTAAGAGCGTTTGCTGCTCTTGCAGAGGACCTGGGTTCAGTTCCCAGCACCCACGTGACGGCTCACACCCATCAGTAACGCCAGTCCCAGGAAGAATCTAACACCCTCTTCTGGCCTCCCAGGGTGCTGCATGCATGTGCTTTACAGACACACATGCAGGCAAAACCAGCACACACATCAAATTTAAAAAGTAAAATAAAATAGAGAAAGAAAGAATGTCATGGGCTTAATGTCTTCTGGAGTAGAAAAAAGCCCAAAGATAAGTCTGTATCTTCCCATTTGCTAAACTGCCTTGGAATTTTAGTAGTTGCATCATTTGATTTGGTGTGTGTGTGTGTGTGTGTGTGTGTGTGTGTGTGTGTGTGTGTGTGTGAGAGAGAGAGAGAGAGAGAGAGAGAGAGAGAGAGAGAGAAGACTGGAGACAGGACCCTTACATGCAGGTTCGGCTTGCTGATGGCTGCTGGGGTGTGGACTAAGTGTGGGTACCGCTGCAGTCCCGCAGGTACTAGGTTCCCGGGTGCTAGGTTTTCTGTAAGAGAGGAACACTGTGCTTTTCTGTGCTCAGGGGACTGACATTCAGCTGCTAGTGCAATTGGAGTGAGGAACACTTTCAAGTGTTGAAAACTGAATAATTTAATTCTAACGATTGATGATCAGAGTTTCTGAAGTAGGGCTCATTTTGAAAAGCACATCCTTATCTCTAAATAGGACAAAGTATTATAACTGACCATTTTCCTCTGCATTTATTCCTTAACTTTTCACCTCTTTAAAAAATTATTTGTATCTGTTATTGTTGTGTGTGCCTGAGTGGGGGATGGGGTCACATGCCAGTCGGCAGGCTTACACGGCCCGCACTTCATCTGCTGAGCCCTCCTGCCAGCCGGCCACCTTCTCTTGATAGTCTTACTTTAATTTCTGAATTTCCCATAGTTCCTAATATTTAGTAATGCCAATAGATTAATTTATTCCAGTGTCTTTTAGACGGAAAGACGGAAGGACAGCCTAGAAATCATGCCAGGTTATGAGCATACCTCTCAGTGTTGACTCAAAGCAGGATTATGATGAAAAAGGGAACATCAACCTTTTAAAGCCAGTTCGGCAGGCAAAGTAAGTGCCTCCTCCACCCCAGCAGAGCGGCAGCCTCTGGCTTCCCAGCAAAGAGCTCTCAGTCTCATTATCTCAAAGCTAATGAACAATCATTAGTGTAATCAGCACACGCCGTTTAATGGTATTCTTAAATTTTTTTATTTTTATTTTTAAGGTACAGGGAAAACAATGGTGATGGACATGTTTTATGCTTATGTGGAAATGAAGAGGAAAAAACGGGTCCATTTTCATGGCTTCATGCTAGATGTGCACAGAAGTAAGTGACCCCACGCAGCCAGTGATTTTTCAGTGTGATAACTACAAAATCATCTTCCTTTTCAGTGATCAAACACATATAAGCTGTAGAAAAAATAAGACCTTTGCTTGAGTAAGATTTTCTTTGGTATCTTTTGCTTTGCGGTGTAGGAAAACAAGAATGCATCTTGAGGTAGTTCTTAAGACCAGTTCAGTGCCAGGCAGTTAGCGCACAGAGGCGACACCTGTTTTAGGAAGTTTTTGATTAGGTTCCTACTGCGTTACCTACCTCGTATGTGCTCAGTCTGTATTTGCAGGTAGATTGCGTAGCTCTCTTTAGAGGCCTTTTTTTGTTTTGTTTTAAATCTATCTATCTATTTATCTGAGGCAAGGTTTCTCTATGTAGCCCTGGCTGTCCTGGAACTTGGTCTGTAGACCAGGCTGGCCTTGAATTCAGATATCTGCCTCCCTCTGCCTCACAGAGTGCTGGGATTAAAGGCGTGTGCCACCACACCAGGTTTCTTGTTTATTTTTTGAGATGGCCTGATGTAATTCCTGATCCTTCTGCATCATCTCCCACTGGTGGGATTCACATGTTTTGCCTATCTCTCGGTGTTTGTTGATTATTTCATTTCCTGCATGGTGTGCCTGGCATCTGTCCCTCCCTAGAGCGGGAACATTGCTTTTCCCCCCAGACATTCAGTGTTTAGTGTAGATATTGTGAGTAAGCAGGAATGGTCTGGATGTTGTGGGTTGGCGACAAGAGAGCGTTCTGACTAGATAGGCGAGACAAGGTTTGCACTTCACAGGCTCATGTCTCCCCTTTCCTCTCATCACTTAAACCCAGGACCAATTCCAGTTTGCTTATGCATCTAGCTGCCTCTTGCTGTTGTCCTTAAAGTGATTCAACAACTGGATGGGTGACCTTGAGTTGCCCTACAGTTTTATGACTGTAATAACTTGTTGGGAAGTGGAGAAACTGCAACACCTTTCAATAATCAAATTGTGATGACTGAACTCTGTTGCATGTGGACTTTAAATTTAATGTTTATGTCCAGGTTAAGTATCATTCAGAGATTAAAAATATGTTCTAGTTCCTTAAAATGTTCTATTAATATAATATTTTGTCTGCTTCATTTTGTGTATCCAAGGAATACATCGCCTTAAACAGAGCTTGCCCAAGAGGAAGGCAGGATTCATGACTAAGTCATATGACCCCATCGCTCCCATAGCTGAAGAGATCAGCCAAGAAGCTTGTCTCCTGTGTTTTGATGAATTTCAGGTAAAGTGGGGATTTTCCTTTTTTGTTAGACTTAGATTTATTTTTATTATTTTAAATTATGTGTATGCATGTGCGTGTGCATACTCATGGGGCTGTGTATGTGAGTATGGGTATTCACCAAGGCCGGAGGCATTGGGTCCCCTGGAATTGTAGTTACAGGTGGTTGGAAGCTGCCTGGATTCAGGGAACAGGACTCAGTGTTCTACAAGAACACCAGGCACTCTGCACCTCTGGGCTGTTGCTCCAGCTCCAAGTGGAGATTTTTCGTAGCTATAGAATGGCATGGTGAATGAAGTGTGAGCATTTCAATTTTGCTCCTGGTATTTTCATTATTTTATGAATTGATTTCACATATTCTTTGTTATTACTTCAATTTCACAGTCTTGTTTAGAATTTCACAAGCCATGGCCTACTCAGGATAACTGGCCCCTGCTTCTGTGTGGCCCCTGAGGAAAGATTTCTGGGGCATAGCACTTTAAGGTCTATTTTATTATTCACTGCTCTGTAAGTGTGTGTGTCTGTGTGCACATATGTGCATGTGCATGTGCATGTGGATGCTCCTGGAGGCCAGCAGAGGGTGACAGACTCCGGAGTTGCAGTTAGAGGTAGTTGTGGTGCTGGGAGTTGAATGTGTGTCCTCTGCAAGAGCCAGACCTTTTAGCCACTCAGCCATCCCACCAGCCCTAGGTGTGTGTTCTAAGTGGTAGCAAGAGGAAGAAGAAGAAGGATGGTGATGAGGAGGAAGATGAGGAGGAGGAGAAAGAAGAAGGAGAAGAAGAAGAAGAAAGAACAGAGAGTCTATGTGGTGTGGAAAGCCTGAAATACTAACTTACTGTAAGAGAAATTTGCCGACTTACAAGTTACAGTAACTGTCATGTGTTTCCCTTCTATAACAGATATTATACAGTTGTAAAATAGTGTGCCTACATGAGTTTATGTGCACCACATGTATGCAGTGGTCACCAAGGCCGGAGGACAGCAGATCCTCTGAAACTGGAGTCACGGGCAGTTGTGAGTAGCTCAGTACGAGTGATGAGAAATGAACCTGGGCCGTCTGTAATAATGTTAAACATTCCTAACCGCTGAACCATCTCTTCAGCCCCCTAAATCTTAGATTTCTTTATTTCTTTTTATTTTAGGGTGTATGAGTAGTTTGTCTGCTTGTATGTCTGTGCACCGTGTGTGTGCATTGCCCACAGGGGCCCAAAGAGGGCATCCTATCACCTGGAACTGGAGTCAGTCAGTGGTGAACTGCCATGTGGGTGCTGGGAATCAAACTGGTTGCTCTTGAAGAACAGCCGGTGCTCTTGACCACTGAGCCATCTCCCCAGCCCTGTATTTGTTTTTATATAAATACGGCTATAGATTTCTGATGTTTTTGATTAACTAAGGACGGATCCTATGAAAGTATATATTCTAGGGTTCCCCCAAACCACAATGTTCCACTAATAATGAAGTCCTGACAGACCTGGCTGTCTGAGTACTCTCCATTAAGTTCATATTTGAGAGGGTTGACTAATGGGAGGAAGGAATCAAGTATGAATGTCTACATTGGTAATGCTTAAACAAGCCCAGGCTCATCAGAGAAACCGGCAACAAGCAGGGCTTTCCTGTTACATGTTGAGTGTCCTGGTTACTTTTCTATTGCTGTGAAGAGAGGCCATGACCAAGGTAGCTTGTAGGAGAGAGTTTATTGGGGCTTGATTACAGTTTGGGAGGATTAACCCATGATCATCACGGCAGGGAGAATGGTGTCAGGCAGGCATGATGTTGGAGCAGTAGCTGAGAGCTTACATGCTGAGACAACCTAGGACTTGGGTTTTTTAAAACCTAAAACCCACCCCTAATGACACATTTTCTATAAGAAGGCCACTGATCCTAATCCTTCCTAAACAGTTCCACTAACTGGGGACCAAGTATTCAAATATCTGAGCCTATGGGGGCATTCTCACTCAAACACCACATTGAGTAAGAGAGGCTCTTAGAGAATCTTGCCTGCTAACACAAACAATAGAGGTGTGTGTCATCACTGGCCTCATCCGAACTTGGTTTGATAGTTATCCCAGTTGCCTGATTTCTTATCACAGGATCTTTTCTGTTCCACTGCTAATTAGACTATGCCTGTCTATAAGTAGCTAATCTACAAGCTTGTCAGCAACCTCGGACCTATGTCTCTTATGAATTTGATCTATCTGGGGAAACACTTGTATAGGGGACCCCATTAGACCAGAGTACCTCTTTGTCTCTATCTGTTCAGGCACTACTTACTTAGGTACTGATTTTTCCAAATGAAAGTCTTTCAAGTACATTTCATTTTTCATAAATTGGAACCTTTGATGGTTGAGGTCTTGCATCAAGGCATCTTTCCCATTGTCCCAGTCAGGATTTGAAGTTTCTCTTTAATAATACTCTCTCCTAAAAAGTTGCAGTTTTATACACATCTTGTTTGCAACCTTATTTATTTATCTATTTTGAGACAGGGTCACTGGGTAGCTTTGCTGGTTGCAACTCTTTACATAGGTCCGGCTGGCCTCAGACTCACAGAGATCCATCTGCATACTGGCCTGTTGAGTACTGAGATTAAAGGCGTGCATACCACAGCTGGCCATTTATTTATTTAAGATTTTATTTATTGTACTTTATCTGTATAGATATTTTGCCTGCATGTATGTCTATGTACCACATGCATGCTTGGTGCCCTCAGAGGCAGAAGAGGGTATCAGATCCCCTGGAACTGGAGAGAAAGATCACTGTGAGCTGTCTTGTGGGTGCTGGGAATCAAACCCAGGTCCTCTGGAAGAGCAGCCTGTACTCACCACTGAGCCACCTCTCTAGCCTTTTTTTTTTTTTCTGAATTTTTAAAGATTTATTTTATTTTAACTGTAGGAGTGCTTGTTTACCTGTTGCCTGAATCTTCAAAGTTCTTATTAATAAAATCAAACCCGAGGCCAGTTATTGGGGTCAATGCTGGTAGATCAGAGAGACAGAACAAGCCACAGCTATCTCGCCTTGCCAATTCCTCAGCTGGTCCTGTTTCCTCAGACTGGAAGCTTCTGTGTCCTCATCCCAATGGCTCTCAGCTGAACTGCTGCATAAAAGCCTGAATGCTTAACCAGACGAATGCTGAACCAGCCAAATGCTACTAGTTTTTGGTCCTCACGCCTTATATACCTTTCTGCTTTCTACCATCACTCCCTAGGATTAAAGGCTTGCTTCCTGGGATTAAAGGCGTGAGTCACCATGCCTGGCTGTTTCCAATGTGGCCTTGAACTCACAGAGATCCAGAGGGATTTCTGCCTTTGGGATGCTAGGATTAAAGGCGTGTGCTATCACTGCCTAACTAGTGGCTTTTCTGTTCTCTGACCCCAGATAAGTTTATTAAGGTGCACAATATTTTGGGGAACACAATACCACCACATTTACCTGCATTCGGGTAAGGCCACTGCAAGTGTGCCTGGTGCTTGCAGAAGGCACCAGATGTCCGGGAACTGCAGTTATGCATGGTTGTGAGCTGCCATGTGGGTGCTGGGAACCAAACCTGGGTCCTCTGCGAGAGCAGCCAGTGCTCTTAGTTGCTCCACCGCCTCCCCGGCCGCTGTCCACATCTGTCAATATACCCATGCTCACTTCTTGGCCTCGCCGAACCTTCTTCTTCTTCTTTTGTAATCTGCCTGCTCTGTCTTTGCTCTGATTTCTCACTGTGAACCCTACAGCAAGCAGCAGCCAAGCCACAGGTGAATGCTGGGTTACGTTGACTCTTCCCCAGCAAATGGAAAGTCCACTGCTTTTGAATTCAGCCTCGCTTACAGTTTTCAGGACACGAGCAGATCGTACCGCACTCTTTGCCAGAACATAACACAAGTGGCCTCTAGCCTGTTTCCCAACAGAGCCCTTTTGTCTGAAACCTGAGCAGTCTTTGCCGTCCATGTTCTGGCGTTCCACTCTTCCCCACTCCCTCCAGAACGGTCTGTTAAGCTTTGCTTACAGCATTCCCCGCTTACAGCATTCCCGCCATTGTGTGTCAGACGCCTCCTGAACAAAGTCAGCAGTTTAGAACCAAAGACAAAAACCTCAGCCACGTTTTCTCCTGTCAACATCCTGAATTATCTGGTCATTTTTAATTGTTAATAGGTGAAAATGCTATCTTATTATTTAACTTATATTATTTATACTTTAATATAATTTCTCTCCTTTGTTTACTTATTAAGTTAGTCTTTCATGAACTGTTTGAGGTGTTGCCTATCTATCTATTGGGCTGTTCCATTCCGTCTATTATGTATACTCATTAGTTTTTTTCATTCATTTTGGTGCTGGAGACTGGACCTAGGGCCTCTTGCACACTGGACAATCATCTACCACCAAACTGCATCTCAGCTCCTTATACGTGCTCTATGATGGCTACTGTTTCCTGGGTGCTTTCTTTCTTTTTTTTAAATTTAAATTTAACTTTATTTTATGTGCATTTGTATAATGGTGTTGGATCCCCGGGGTCTGGAATTACAGACAGTTATGAGCTGCCATGCGGGTGCTGGGAATTGAACCATGGTCCTCTGGAAGAGCAGCCAGTGCTCTAAACCGCTGAGCCATCTCTGCAGCCCCTCCTGGGTGCTTTCTATGTGCCTGTATGTTTGTGTTGATTGTTTTGGTTTTGGTTTGCTTTGAGTCAAGGCCTCTCTATGTAGCCTTGATGGTCCTGGAGCTTGTTTTGTAGACAGGCTGGTCTTGAGACCATTTGCCTCTGTCATAGAGATCCATTTGCCTCTGCCTCCTGAATGCTGGGATTCAAATGCTCCATCATGTCTGGCCCCTATATTTTGTCTTTCTTTTAAACAAAATATTTATTTTAATTTTTAATTGTGTACATGTGTGCACATAAGTGTGGGTGTTTGTGAACTCCAAAGAAAGCATGGATCCCCTGGAGCTGGAGCTGGAGGCATCTGGGAGCTACTTGGCGTGGGTTCTGGGAACTGAGCTGGGAGAACCAGAGTTGCTCTTGACTGCTAACTCCAGTGCCTTTGTTCTTAACCACCGTGCTGTGATACCTGTCCTTCCGTTTGCAACCAAAATTCTATACAACAGTGCGTTACTGATAGGGAATTATAGGGGTGTGTATACTATACATAGGTAATAACCCCAGTTAACATTTCTTGAGAGTTTAATATATGCCTTATTAAAGTTTTGCAACTAGGTATTGTTGCTGCTTTCATTATATTGGTGAGAAAATGGACAGTCAGAGAGGTTATGTAACTTAGCTGTGGTCTAAATCCTGCAGCCTTTCTCAGGCTCAGAACAGCTCTGCTATGTATCTTTCTTAGTACACAAAGTCGTGTATTATGTGGTTAAATATCTGGCTGCAGAGGAAGGTGGGGTCTGGAGGTTTTTAACAGCAGAACCTAGACGTCATCGTTAAGTTTAGTACAATACTTGCTGAATTGACTAGAAAAGACTCTTCCGGTGCTTTAGTCTTAGTGATGGTATGTCTGCAACTTCACTTTTAAAATGGAATCATCTTATGAGTCCTGCTGGTTTTGCTGTTTATTATTGACCTCTAGGGCGGTGGTAATGAATATAACGCTTATTTTATAAGGAGACGAATGGGAATTATTGCTGCTTAAAAACAAGGGCATACATTCTGTCTGTGCTCTTGAGTTGAAGGGGCTTCTAAGCTTCTACTTTGGAAGCATTTAGCTCACATTTTGCAGAGTGCGCTCTCTCCTCGTCATCTCTGCCAAGCATGACATCTCAGACACGCTTCTTTGGTTGGGGGATGTGTCTGTATAAGGTTTTGGTTTCGATCTTTTTTTTTTTTTTTTTTTTTTTGCTTGAATGTGTTTTAGTGGCTGAAATAAAAAAAAAAAAAACCTCGTTCTTAAGGTTTTCTTTCAAATCCTTATTGTATCATCTTTGAATATTTATGTTACCTGCTAAACCACTTGTGATTCTGAAAACAGAATACTGAGGGAGGACATGTCTTACAAATATAGTCTTTCAAAAGCATTTTGATAAGCAGAATGCTGTATAAAATTCTCCTCCATAAACTATCAATATCACTCAACGGATACAGTTAGCCGTTTTTATAAAGCAGGAGCACTATTAAAAACTGCTAATAAAAAGTAGGTGCTTGTTTTTGTGCTAATACTAATTACTGATAATGCATGCTTATGTTTGTCAGTCATTGCATGGCAGCGTACCAATCAGCGGGTGACTGAGCCGCAAGCACTTACACATGTAAATGAATTACTTTTTTTTCCCCTTTTTCCTTTAAGTGAGTCAGGATGGAAGGCAACTCTAGGTCATAAAGATCTCTTCTCTTTAATGCTAATGAATGTCTCCACTCTCTGCTTGCAGACTACCCTTATTGGTAATCTGTAGTCTTGTCTTTTGTTCCGGGTGGTAATGAAATGCTGGGTGCTGAGCACCCCAGCTCTCCAAGAATGTGGGGCCAATGGTCTTCTGTTCGCTTCTACTGTAAAATTACTGTTCCCCAGCAAAGCCGGGCAAGTGCGGGGCCGAGATCAAAGAGTATACATTGGCATCCAGCTGCACCGAGTGACTCCTGCTTTATTAATTAGTCATAGCTTCTCCAAGTTAATTTTCTCAGCTAGCACAAAAACATCCCATAATGTAAAAACAGCCAAGTGAAACTCGACCACAAGCCTTGGCTGTTTGTTGCTGTCCATTTCTGGGTGAAGCTTTTACACTGTATCAGCTGAATATTTCACTCAGGGCACAAAAGCTGTTTTTCATTTTTTTATTCCAAAAACCACTATGAACATAGTCGGAGAACTGCCTTCATTTTTTAATATCAAGTGGCATTTCATCGATTTTCTTTTTAAAGGGAATGGGTGGAGAGGCCGGGGCTGGCTTTAAAATCTAGTTTAACAGTGCAGTTGCTACTGAATTTTGCAAGCTCGTTCTATCCGCTCATCAGAAATGCCACTGGTGTTTAAGCATTTGAAAAGGACCTTCTCTATGAATGTTTCTGTGGAAGCAAAATTTGTCCATAGTCCTGAGCTCCAGCTGAACGCCACCAGCAACACGTCTCTTTTTCTCTTCAGTGAACGCTTGAAGTTCCTTGGGTCTTTTTTAACAGAAGGCATTTTCAGTGGTTTCTCCTAGTTAAGTTTGGAAGTCATTGCTTGAGATGGAAAGACTCCCCCTCCCCCGTCCCTCGTGGTTTTGTTGTTCAGGTGGGAAGGAAATCCTTCACTGTCTCAGTAAGATCCTGGCCGTCAAGAGAGAAATGACCGAGACCTCTGCAACTCAGTTTTGCCTGGCTGTGTTATAATGGGTCAGTTGGTAACTTGGAGTTTCTTGATCAGATAGAAAGATCTCCGTGAGTTTTTGTACCCTCTAAGGGAGGGAAAATAATAATGTGACGAGTTAGGAAGCACACGTAAGGCGTATTTTCCAGAGAGTCTTTGAATGTGCTGGTGAAGGGGGTCGAGACCATCCATCGGTACGGTAGAACCCCGCTGGCACTCCATCCACAGCTGCAGTGGGCAGGGGTCTTCATCCGGCCTTTGGGTTGTGTGTGGAGTTTCCCTCTCTCGACTGCTGATTTCTTTGTGAACTGTAAAAGCCTCTTTAAAAAAAGTTGCCATTAAGTGGACTTTTTGATTATGATTTGAACAGGAAACAATTTTGAATAATTTCAACAAGAAATAAGAGATGAGTAGCTGTGTTCCCCGTTGCCTGGCGTGGTTTTCCCTGCACTAAGCCGTGTTTCAGCTGCACGATGCATTTCTGGTTTGTCAGAGGTTATGGTTTTAAGGCACTGCACTAACCCTCCTTGGGAGGGGTAGATTTATTATTATTATTATTATTTTTTAAGCAGGAATATTTGTGTTTGCAAGGTTAGCAGAGGCTGGCGTGCTGGAAGTGACTGCAGCGCCTTTGGATTATTCATGGACAGTAATAGAAAGCACTTAAAAAGAACAATGAAATTGCTTATTTCTGTGATGGGCCATCTGTTGAATTGTTTTGTGCAACAATTGCACAATAGTATCTATGTCATATCATTCTATTTTCAACAGCAGCTGATTATGTCTCACTGGCTACTTGTCCTTATTTCTAAAGTCCCATGACCATTAAAAGTCACCTTTCCAGGGACCTTTGCCAGAAAGGTATTAGGAATTGCAAATAGCCTGTGTATTTTAATGTGGTTCTTGCTCCCCCACCTGTGTGTGTGTGTGTGTGTGTGTGTGTGTGTGTGTGTGTGTGTGTGTTGCGGGGGAGTAGAGGGTGGCATGCTCTAATTAATTGGATTTCCTAAATGTTTAGGTCAGGTTTCTATGCTTCCCACATGCAGTTGATAAAGACGTTAGCGTAGAACCATTTGATAATTTGGATTGAAATGATTGATCTGCACGAAGGAGGAGGGTATGTAGAAGACTGTTCAGTGGCCTTTCATGCTTTTAATTATCTACTCTTTCCTTCCTGACGATAATTAGAATTTTCCTCCTGGAATTCACTCCCATCTTAAAAAAAGAGCCATTAGCAGAAGTAAAATTAAAATAAAACAAATGTGTTGTTGTCCACAGGTCACTGACATCGCCGACGCCATGATTCTGAAACAGCTTTTTGAAAATCTGTTCAAAAACGGGGTCGTCGTTGTGGCAACATCCAACAGACCACCGGAAGGTAAAACAAACAAGTGCCCTCCCCACCCAATCAGAGGGGGGCTTACAGAGCTCCCGAAACCCCGCGTCTCTGGAGGAATAGTCTTCTGTGTGTGAGTCTGATGACTTCACACCCACCCCACCCCACACCCCACACCCCTGGTTTTTGTAACAGGCTTAATCTGAAGAATCAGTCTGAGTTTGTATTTAAGAACTATTTCTGCTTTTCAGCAAGCTGGGCCCAGGTGCTCCCCATGGTGGCTGTGGTCCACAACACGGCCCAGGATTTGTACCTAGAAAAGTGCAAGTGTTTCTAGCTGCTTTTTATGCCATACAAGAAAGCTCAATGAAATGAAAAACTCTTAATTAAATTTTAGAAAAAGATGAAGCTCACTTTCATGAGTAGGTTTTTTTTTTTACTACTTCACTTAATTTATCATTTCTAAAAAGGCACTTGTGGCTTATTAGGAAAGTATTTAAGAATTAAAACACAAGTAGTAGTTAGACAAAAGTAACACATTTAAAATCCTGTAATTTTTTTTTTTAACTCATCATGTGGTCAGTTAAAGGTGAGGAATCCAAAATAATGTTTCCCAGGGGCCTGTCAAGGCCTTGCTCAGAGGGCCTGGCCTCACCTCCCTGACTGCAGCCCGGCCCTCTCACCCCGTGGAGCTTCCTTTGCCTCTGTACTTTGTCACAGGGCTCTTGACTTATTTATCCTCTTTTTGGTTCATTGTCTGCCCTCTTTCAGAATGCCCAGCTTTCTGAGGGCTCGGATCATCTTTCCTCCCGGGATGTGGGTGGGCTCTATGCACTTTCAGAGAGCCTAGCACACAGGTGGATCTCAGCACGAGGCCTCAGGTGAATGTGGAATGTATGTATTTCTGTGAGGACCTCCGGGTGCAGTGGAGAGAGATTGTGTGGATGAGCTTTGGAGACTGGAGTGAGGACCGAGAAGGCTGTCACAGCAGTGCTTAGGAGAGGAGACAGGGTAGCAGGGGGTCTGAGGCTGTTTGCATCATAAGCAGTGTCCACAGGGCTTGGGGATGGAAAAACAGAGACCGGGCAAGCAGTCTGCCCCTGAGCCCTCCCCCCATCCTTCAAGAGCTTTTTAAAAAATGAAATTACTGGCTGGGCATGGTAGTGTAGGCCTTTAATCCCAGCATTTAGGAGGCAGAGGCTGGTGGATCTCTAAGAGTTCAAGCCAGCCTGGTCTACTGACTGAGTTCCAGGCTATCCAAGGCAACCTAGTGAGACCTTGTCTAAAAAAACAAAAAACAAACAAAAAAAAAAAAAAGAAAGAAAAGAAAAGGAGAGGAAAAATGTGGGAGGTGTTGGGAGTTGTGGTTTGAATGAGAACAGCTTATATATTTGAATGTTCAGGTCTCAGTTGGTGAACAGTTGGGAAGGATTAGAAGGCGTAGTCTTGTTGGAGGAGGTGTGTCACTGGGGGTGGAATTTGAGGTTTCAAAAGGCCGCAGCAGACCCACAGTCTCTCTCTTCCTGCTGTCTGTGGATCTGGATGTAGAACTCTCAGCTACTGCTCCAGCACCACGTCTGCCTGCTGCCGCCACACTTCTTGCCATGATGATTATGGACTAAGTCTCTGAAACTGCCATCAACCCTCAATGAAATGTTTTCCTTCATAAGAGCTGCCTTGGCCATGGTGTCTCTTCACAGCAATAGAACCCTGGCTAAGACAAGAGTAATGGAGGAAGACACGTGATGTGGACTTTGGCCTCCACATATACATGTGCTCTGGTGCATACTCACCCCCCACACATGCGGGTGCAGGAAATACTACACACACACACACACACACACACACACACGCACACGCACACGCACACGCACACACATGCACACACACACACACACACACACACACGTATAAGTACCCGATCAGCTAAGTGAAAACGGTGTTTGCCTCTGCTGTAGCTGATCTGACAATATGATCAGGATTATCTCTGCACAATGACAAAGGTGTGCTCATAGGTAGGGACGGGCTAGAACAGTCTGGGAGGTTCCACAGCAAAGACTGTCGAAGGAAAAGCAGCGCTTGGCTGTGCAGCAGTTCCGGTGTGGTAAAGCGAGGCAGGCAGTCACAGGGAGAGGCTGAGGGACGCTTTGGAGCACAGATGTTGTAGGCATGAACGAGCCCCAGACTGTCAGAGAGTGTGCAGAGATTGAGCTGGAGCTAGCTTTGGAGGAGACCCGAAGGTCACGATGCAGAGTTGAAGCAGCAGTGGACACTGGTCAGCTGACCGCCTCTTCCACAAGCTCTAGAGTATCTCCCACTAGCAGGGTGGACGGAAACCATCTTCACAGGTGCATTTTTATATATATATTTTTTATTTTGGTTTTTCAGGGTGGGTTTCTCTGTATAGCCCTGGCTGTCCTGGAACTTGTTCTACAGAATGGGCTGGCCTCGAACTCAGGTATCTGCCTGCCTCTGCCTCCCAAGCACTGGGATTAAAGGTGTGCACCACCACCACCTGGTTCCAGGCTGGCTTTTAACGTGTGGTCCTTCCCCTTCTGCTTCCTGAGTGCTGGGATCAAAGAGCTTAATATTTTAATGTAAAGACACGGTGGTTTACACATGGAATCCTATGGCTGGGTGCAAGTTAAAGGCCAGCCTGGGCTACAGAGTAAGCAGCTAGCCTGATCTACAGGGGAGATGCTATCTCAACAAAACAACAACCAAACATTCCCAAACCACCAAAATTAAAAAATCTGATGCAAAGAGCATGACACATATGTGAGTGTGGATATATTCATATGTGTGAGCTTATTTGTGTGTGTGCGTAGTTTTATTGGTAAAGAAAGAGATTAGGAAAAGACAAAATGATAGAATAAAGAATGGATCTGTGGTTGCATGGGCTGGGGTGGGAGATTTTGACTGTAAAAGGGCAACAAGAAAATATTTCTTGATAGATTAGAATTGTACTGTGTCTTGACCGTGGTGGTAGTTCCGTGTGTTAAAATTCACACAACTGTACTCCATAAACGTTAACTTTATTCTATGTAAATTAAGAAAATCTTCATTGGCTTGTTTCTCCTGGATGGCTGTGAATGATCAGGGTCTAACTGGCCACATTAAAGGTTGTTTTCTTTTCCAACCATGAGATACATGCAGCTTTTTTCTGTAGGTTATAGCTTTGGTCCAAGACCCCCAGGCAGTACTGTCATTGAAGAGCTAGAAGTAGCCATAGGATGGAGCAGCACATGCCTGTAGTCCAGCACCAGTGGTAGACCAGAGGATTGCCCCTGAGTCTGAGGCTATCCTAGCCTACGTAAGGAGTTCCAGGCCAGCCACGGTGACATCCCTTTCCTCTTCAACTCCCTAGACAGCACATCTCAGATGGCTTCCCCTACCAATTGGGGAAGGAAAGTTCTTGGAGGAGACTTGGGAAGTGTTAAGTGGCTGGGAAGAGAGCAATGTATTGGAGGAGCTCAGAAGACAGCCCGTGCCACCACAAAGCGGGGGGTATAGGATGAAGCCAGAGGAAGGAGCTATTTTGAATTTATTGTAAGAGATAACGTAAGCCACCGAAGCTTGCCTCAGGCAGGGCTGACAGGATCCCAGTCGGAAGGATTGCTTTGCTTGTAATTTGAAGAAGGGTGTCTGGGGGGAGTGAAGTAATGTGGTAGACCCGGGTAGACCTGCTAAGAAGCTACTGTAGAGTCCAGACAAGAAGTGGCTATGTCTTGGTACCAGACAATGGTTCTCTAGTGGGGACTGTGTGCCTTGGAGATTTAGCAAGGCCTGACTGTTCTCCCCAAGAGGGGGCATTGGCAGGCATCAGCGGTGAGGCCGGGACGGCTGCCAGAGACATTGTCAGTGCAGAGCTATTCTCCATACAAGAACCACTCGGACAAACATGTCAGGAGGAGACAGAATCAGAAACCTGATATAGCCTGGTGGCAGTGGATTTGTACAGAACAACTAGAAAATAAACCCACGATTTAAATTTCACATACGTAATTCTCACATTTTATGTTCTAAAGTGAAGTTTTCCCGTTTTTATAATATTTCAAGTTTTTCTAGTTTCATAATATTCTGGTAGGAGAAAAAATAGTAAGAATTAATTGGATGGTGACCCACCGAGTTAGCAGTTCATTAGATCAAATTAGTTAAAAATTCCAAATTAACTTAATGATTAAACTTGAGAACTCTGTTCAGAAAATAGGAATGCAGAGCTAGAGGAAAGTAGACTGTGTGAGCTGAGCGGCCGGGCGTTCTTCATCGTCAGGACAATTTGGAGTGCTGGAAAGGAAGCGGCCCCCAGGCTGAACCTAGAGTGGTACGGAGAGGGTTAGAATTTCTATTTGACTTTTAAAAACTTAAGAAATATTTATTATTATTATTATTTTATGTGTATGGGTAATTTGACTGCATGCGTGTCTGTGCACCTCATGCGTGCCTGCTGCCACTGGAGGCCAGTGGACCCCTGGAACTGGAGCCAAAGATGGTTGTGAGCCCCCATGTGGGTGTTGGGAACCGAACTCAGGTCCTCTGCAGGAGCAGCCAGTTACTGCTCTTAACTGCTGAGCTATCTTTCCAGCCCCCAACCTTTTTTTAATGTAAAAAATGTAAGATTTTATGTGTGTGTCTGAATGAGCATGCATGCAGGCATGCTCAAGTGCATGCCGTGACGTACTGTGGAGGTCCGTGAACAGCCAGTGGGAACTGGTTCTCTCCTTCCCCCACATGGTTCCCAGGAACTGACGCAGGGCGTCAGGGTTGGAGGAAAGCGCCTTTAACCACCAGGCCATCTTGTCGGCTCACATGTCTGTTTTCTATGTCCTGTTTATTATAATGAGAACGAATTAGATAGCATTAAAGTATCTGACTAGAATAATTTGAATAATCCATTTTCTTAGACCACCAGACAAAACTAATACACGATTTTTATTCAGACCAGTATCTTCATAGTAAACAAAGGACTAGATAGCATTCAAGTTGGCTACCAGTGTGTGCACACTCACATTTATGTTTTTATTTTACTACTTAAAGGAAAAAAATTGCTGGGTGTGGTAGTGCATGCTTTAATTCCAGAGTTTGGGAGGCAGAGGCAGGTAGATCTCTGTGAGTTTGAGGCCAGCCTGATCTACAGAGTGAGTTCCAGGCTCTTCAGAGCCAAACAGAGAGACTCTGGCTGAACAAAACATGACAGCTACAACAGTAACAACTCAGTGGTCATTGCTACAAAGGCTGAAAACGTGTGGAAAAACTACGATCTTTCCTGTGGAGTTATTTCATAAAACGGAAGTAAAGTTATTGCTTTAATATGATATCTTTGTGTTTTGACTCAAAAGACAGAAGTACATTTAGCAGTGAAACTGTGGGACACTTTTGTGGAAGTTATGAGCTTGTCAAGGTCTACAACTATAATTCTTTGAGAATTTCATGCAGTTTATTTTGATCATATTCACCCCAACTCCTCCTCCTCCTGAAGCTTCCTAGATTCACCTCCTCCTTCCCACCCTCCCCCAGCTTCGCGTCCTCTTTCTTAATAACCATTGACTCCAGTTTGCGCTGCCCTTATGTCTCTGGGCGTGAGACCTTCCATTGGGATGTGATTAACCTACCAGGGCCCACACCCTTAAAGGAATCTGACTCTCTGACCCTTAGAGCCATGACCTGTCCATAGCTCTTCAGTTAGTGGAGTGGCTCGTGCACCTCCAGGACTCCACGAACTTACTCTTGCACAGATCTTGTGCAGGTATCACAGCGGCTGTGAGTTCAGAGTTCAGCCCTCCTGTCAGGTCCAGAAGACAAGGTTTTATTCCAGTCTCCCCGCCCAGCTCTGGCTCTCACAATATTCCCATTCCCTTTTCTGTGATAGCCTCCTAGTTTTGGGAGAAGTGCTGCAGATCCTAACCATGGCCAAGGGTTTCAGAATGCCCTTTCTCTGCACCTTGAGCAACAACTATCACTTTTTAATGTGGAACTAGATTGCAGACAGAAAGAGAAAAACAAGTTGGTGGGTGGTTAGGAGAACCATGCAAACCCTTTACTTGAATTCTAGAACTACATGGAAACACTGAATTGCAGAGATGCCCTGAGCTTACACATGATCTACATAAACAGAAAACACCCTAGCATTAGAACAGTAACAGATACTACAGCATTAAATATGATGATTAAAGGCAAAAGAGCAACAGGGTGTTTTAAAATAGATGGGTGACCAGAGCCAAGAGAAGTGTGTTCCAGGAAACTTCAGTTTCATTTTCTTTGCAGGTCAGAAGCTGGGCATGGTGGTCCATCATGGTAATCCCAACACCAGGCAGGATGAGTCAGGGGGATGATAAATTTGAGGCCACAATGGGCTACACAGCAAGATTCTGTCTCAAGGGAAAGAAAGTCAGGAAAACAGACTTTGTGAAGAGAAAAGATTTAAGATAAAAAAAAAAAGGCAACAAATTGAGCTGAAAACTCGTTTATTGAGATCATCTGAAATAAAGCTAATGAAGGGCTACAGAGAAACCCTGTCTCAAAACAAAAAACAAAAACAAACAAACAAAAAGGACTGGTGAGATGGCTCAGAGGCTAAGAGCACTGGCTGCTCTTCCAGAGGTCCTGAGTTCAATTCCCAGCAACCACATGGTGGCTCACAACCATCTGTAATGAGATCTGGCTCCCTCTTCTGGCCTGCAGGCATACATGCAGACAGAACACTGTTTTTGTTTGTTTGTTTGTTTGTTTTGTTTTGAGACAGGGTTTCTCTGTGTAGCTTTGCGCCTTTCCTGGGACTCACTTGGTAGCCCAGGCTGGCCTCGAACTCACAGAGATCCGCCTGCCTCTGCCTCCCGAGTGCTGGGATTAAAGGTGTGTGCCACCATCGCCCGGCGACAGAACACTGTTTACATAGTAAATAAATGTTAAAAAAAAAGAAAGCTAATGAAGTAAGAAGATATTAAGTCCATTCACATCAGTCTTAGAGGTGCTGAAGTGTAGAAATGAAACTATAGGAAGTGAGATGAGTGCCGTTGGAAGATGTTGGGAGTCTGGCAGAATATAGGACCAGACCTCAGAGAACAGAAGAGTGGAGACGGAAGTCAGCCCCGGGAGAGCGAGCGTGGGATGGCCTTCACTGGGGAAAACTGTGTGAAGATCACTGAAGCAGGGGATTGGGTGAGAAGGTAACTGAGCCCAGGTGAGGGGGTTATAGACTGAGTGATGATGTCATCGTTTGTGTGGCCTGGGCAAGTTCACACTTGAGCTCTTCCTGCCTCAGCGTTCCGGGTGCTGGGATTATGGATGTGAACCACTCAGTCCGGCTTTCTTTTAGTATTTAAAACTTGCCTTTTACTTTCTTTTTTTGTTTTTGTTTTCCGAGACAGGGTTTCTCTGTGTAGCTTTGCGCCTTTCCTGGAACTCACTTGGTAGCCCAGGCTGGCCTTGAACTCACAGAGATCCACCTGCCTCTGCCTCCCGAGTGCTTGCTTAGCAGCCACCATGTGGGTGCTGGGAATCACATAACAAATGCTCTTAACCACTGAGCTGTCTCTTGAGCCCCACTTACGTTGTTTTTCTTGTGTGTTTCGCCATAGCAATGAGCTGTCTAACACGGAAAATTGATAACGATACCTGGGGTCACTGCTGTGGGTTTACCAGGTGATAGGCTATAGTAACCTTTGGAATGGCCGTTGGGAGGAATTTGGAAGAGTTCAGTGATGTGGGTCACAGCAGTCCTAGAATACTGCAAGAACCACAGTGATTGGGGGTGTGAGGGTTTGAATGAGAACGGACCCCGTGTGTTCATAGATTTGAATGCTTAGTCACCAAGGGGTAGAACTGCTTGACTGAGGAAGGTTTGAAAGATTGGGAGGTGTGGTCTTGTTGGAGGAATGTGTCACTGGGGGGGGGGGCTTTGAGGTTCTTGAGCCCACATCAGGCCCAGTCTCTCTCTGTCTCTCTTTGTCTCTCTCTGCTTCTGTCTCTGTCTCTCTCTATCTCTCTGTCTCTGTCTCTCTCTGTCTCTCTGTCTCTGTCTGTCTGTCTGTCTGTCTCTCTCTGCCTGCTGCCTGTGGATCAGGATGCAAAGCTTTCTGCAACTCCAGCATCATGCCTGTCTGCTACCTGCCATGATGATCATGGGACTCACCCTCTAAACTGTAAGCGAGCTCCCAATTAAATGCTTTATTTTATGAGAGTTGCCTTCCATAAGGCCAACCCCATTGGTGGAGGTGTGAGTGAGCCAGCCCGGAAGTTGTGAGCATGGGAGAGCTTCCCCTTCACTCATCTGTCATGTGGTGGCATGGGCGGGGAGAGATGCCCTTCTCCCCTCCACGTCAACACCTGAGGCAGTGGGAGACCTGGTCCTGAGGTCATAAGAGCAGGAGAGCTGCCCCTGTCCCTCACCAGCCGTAGCACTCGGGAGTGTGTCCCCTACACCTCACCTGGACAACACAGCAGAGCTGGCCTTGAAGGTGGAGGTGTGGGAGAACTGACCCTGATAATGTGACAGGGAAGGCCCCTCCCCTTGCTCACCGCTGCCAGGGGTGAACTGGCCAGGGCAGTGCTGGAGAGCTCCCCCTGGTGGTGAGGACAGGGGAGAGCTGGCAGGCAGACCAACTCTGCAACTGCCCAGGCCCAGAACCAGGGTTATTTGTCCACCCCAACATCCACCCCATCTATGATCTGCTGGAGCACATGAAGGGGCCCGTCCTGCAGACCCAAAGCTGCAGGATCTCCTGCAGGGCAACAGCAGGATGTCCAAGAGGAGTCCCAGTGAGGGCCCAGCACTGATAGTGTAGCAGAAGCCAGAGGTCTTGAACCAGACCAACAAGTCTTTGTAATGAACACTTGCAAGTAAAGATCTATGAATGAAAGGGTGTACTGTGTGACTCACTGTGTCACACTGCAGCTTCCATGATGAGATTGGTTTTTCTTTTTCTTCTTTTTCTTCTCTTAAATTGTATTTTTTTTGGGGGGGGGGAGGTTTTGCAAGAGCAGAGGATAGATACGAAGTGATGGGGAAATGAATAGATGGAGAAGCATGATGGGAAAGACACAAAGAACAAATAAAAAGGAAAGCTAAAAAAACAAAAAGAGTTGCTGGTCCCAGGGTCTCTCCATAGCAGTAGAACAGTAGAACAGTGAATAAGACAGGTTGAGAGCGCAGAGGTTGAGATTGCTGATCGGAGTCTCATAGTGAAGACTGTGTTGGCGAGCGGTCCAGGTAGGAACTGGGACTCCGCTGAGAATGGGGTGTCACACTGTAGCAAAACACCTGTCTACATTTTGTGGAAGGTTGATTACTTGGTGGAAGTGGAGGTACTTTCATTTTTTTTTTAAAGAGTGATTTATTATCCAGCATAGTGGTACATGTCTTTAATCCCAGCACTCTAGAGGTAGAGGCAGGCAGATCTCTGAGTTCAAGGCCAGCCTCATCTACCAAGGGAGTTCCAGGACAGCCAAGGCTACACAGAGAGCCCTGTCTTGAAAAACAAACAAACAAACAGTGATTTATTTTATTGTTTTAATTATGAATATAAGTATGGGTTTGTATGAGTGTGTGTGTCCTTAGAGGCCAGAGGCATTGGCTCTCCTGGAGCTGGAGTAATAGGTATTTGTGGTCTGTTGACATGAGTTCTGGAGCCAAACTCAGTTCTTTGTAAGAGCAGTGTGTGCTGTTAAACACTGAGCCATCTCTACAGCATCTAGTAGAGGTCATTTCAAACCAGTCCAGCATTCAGGCTGTGGCGTTGTTATTGCTGGCTGCTTTAAGTGTAGTTTATAGTAAGAGTTGGGACCAAACAGCAGAACAGCCGGGTCTGAACGTTTTTCAGTTTCCCTAGAAAAAAGGGTCTATAAAATTGGGGTCCAAGGAAAATACGGCTGCTGAAGAAGTTAAAGCCATTAAAAACAAACCAGGTATTTTGTATCAGGAAATAGAAAAGGTCCCTCAGGAACTGGCCGGAACCCAGCTGTCACAGGCTCGGGTGTATGAAAGGTTGGAGAAATGAGAAAGACTTTCCTTGGAGAGCTTTAAAACTGGGTGTGGAGGTGCATGCCTGTAACCCCAACATTCAGGAGGCTGATGCAGGAGGATCCTAAACTTGAGGCTAGCCTGGGCTACATAGTAAGTTCAAGACAAGCCTGGGCTTTTATTGTCCTTAGGTTTCTTTGAGTCTGTCATAAGCCCACAGGTCACGATGTGACTCAAAGAAGCCCGTAACTTTTTGGCATTATCACAATGTTTGATTCTAATTCCATCCATTACTGGCAAATTGTCTGCTAAACCCTGAATGTTAGTTTCTTTATAAACTGAAAAATGGGCATAAATGATTTACTTTGGGGGGTTCTGGTGGTTATGTGGAATACTTAGCAAATATGTGGCTTCACGTACAAATTGTAGTAAGTTTCCCCGGCTTCTGCAGCCTCGTCCTGGGCTCTCCTTTCAGGGCATGAACAGTGAGAGTCAGTGGCTGTCTGAAGAACTGATGTCATGCTACAGTTTCTCTCTCTCTGCTCCTGTCCCTTCTCTGTCTCTCGTTAGAGTCTCACTCTGAATCCCAGCCTGGTGTTAGACTTTCCTTCCTCCTGCCTTCGCCTCCCCAGTGCTGAGATTACAAGGACCAGCCACCTGCCTGGCTGTATAACTGCAATTTACAATCAAAAGGAAACCTTAATCTGCTATATTATTTACAGATTTAGCAAAATATTGTTTGGATTTCAGTTTTATTATTGAAGGAAACCAAATACTATGCTGTGGACGTTGGGAAAAAGTATTCCAGTTTACTGTATTTACCTGACATTTTACAGAGATTTACAGCCATATTGATTGGTCTGGAAATTTTTCCCGCTTGTGCAGATGGAATGCAGTGCACTAACTGTGTAAGGTCTTACTTACGTTGGTTGATTACAGAAACTAATAAAACGTTTTCTAAATAATGAAAGAGAAAGGCTAAATTGCTGTTGCTGCTTAAATGGTCTAAAGGTGCCCTTTAAAAAACTCTGTGATAAAATAATAATATCTTAGAAGGATAAATCATATTGACCCCAGAGAGCCATGTAAATATTTTATGTCAGGAAATATTTTATTCTTATTTTATAGGAAAATTCCTTTGAATTACCTTTCTTAAATGCTTTTTTTACTCTAAACCAGTTTGTACATGTATAAATAGGCATTATTCATCCTCTTGGTTTTGGAGCTTGAATTTTAAGAAAAAGATCCTTGCTATCTACATGCATCTCTTCAGCACTGATGTGCTTATCATCACTTAAAGACCCTCTTTGCATGCATTTCGTCTCTAAGTATTATTAAGTTCTCTACTCTGCAGAGTTTAGAGTCCTCATACCGTTCTCTACAAAATGAATGCCCCATAATCCCAGTCCTCTGTCTTATACAACCAAGTGTTCATTAAAAAAATCACAGGCAAGAACTGGTGAATTTTAAACTGGTATTTAGTAAATAATGGCAACTGTTGATATAAATATAATATGAAATCTTTACATCTAAGGGAGTTAAAACTGAATGTGAAAAACCTTGTAGCTAAATAACATTTCAGGATACAATCTATTGTATTGTAATTAGCATAATATTTGAATTTCAGAGAAACTTCAGTTTAATGATACAGCCCCCTTTCCATTACGTGTTCCATAAAAGGCTAAAGATTTTCAAGCCAACAGATTTCTGCTTAGGATTCTGTTTGGGAAATGCCCCTCAGAGCATAACATTTTGAATCGCATGTCTTTGTAAAGGCTGAGTTTTAAAATTTTAATGCTTTGAAACATTAAATCTGTAAGACTTAGCTGCTGGCATTCTCCTTTGGCTTTGCTGATGAGTGGAAATCTTTGACTTAACAGCGAGTGGGCCTCCCCCGCTTTCACTGACCTTTCGTTCCAAAGGTGCATTCTTGTCAGCCTCCTTCAGCACTGAAAAAGAGAAGACTGCGCAGGCAGACGCAGGCAGATCTCTGTTTGAGGCCGAGTTGGTCGGCCTGGTGAGTTCCAGAACAGCCAGCTAGGACTGCATAGTTAGACCCCATCTCAAAAAACCAACCAAACAACAACAACAAAACAAAAACAAAAACAAAACCTTAAGAATAGCACCTTAGCTTTGTTCTAGACTGTTGTGCTCATATATTCACTACTATTGACATGTTTCCATAAAGGGATTTCTAATATATAATAGAAACAATGCGTTTTAAAAACTGTCGATAGACGGGAGTCATGTACGTACAGCACTCACATCCCCAAAAGCTTCAAAATTGAACTCATTGTTTAAGCCATCTCCACAGCCATGTGGCCAGGAGTCCTGCTTCTTCCCAAAGCTTCCTGTGTCCTTTGTCACCCGCGTGGTCCTGCTCTTTGCTCAGGCTCCGCTTACTCGCTCCTGGGCTGTAGACCGGCTTGTCTTGCGTACGTTGTTTGGGGTCTGGCTTCTTTTGAGATTCGCCTGTTGCACACTTAGTCCATCTTTTTAATTGCAGAATAGTATTTCACTGTGCAGATGTGCACATCTGGATTGCCTCCATGTTGGGGACGTTACAAATACAGGATTTTTTCTTGTTTCTTTGCTTCTCACTTTTATGACTAAAGCTGCTAGAACATGGACTGAATTTTAAACATTCTTATTTTCTCTTTTTCTTACTTCCTGTAAATTGTATCTGTTATCTGTGTGAGTGGGGGTCTGGGGGTTGAGCCTGGGCCTCATGCATGCTGGGAAAACACTTTACCACCCACCGCACAGCCCCCAGGCCCCACTATGGTTTAAAGCACCTTCTCCAGCAGCTTTTCCAGTTGGTGAGAACTGTGGAAATACTCAGTTTTAAGCCCATTTCCCACATTTTACAACTGTACTCAGTGGAGTATGGATTATAGTAAAGATCTCACGCTGAACTTGGGCCTCCTGAGAGCCTGGCCAGCGCTGTCCCACCGTGGTTTGTGACGCAAGAGAACCAAAGCCGCCCCTCAGTTACCACAGGCGCGTGCACTCTCCCTCCGCTGCGTGAGGCCACCACGAGTGCTCCTAAGGAGAAGAAATGTTTTCTAATCAGCATAAAACATAGCAGCTGAAATCTGTCAGTCATAGCATTCTCTCTAAACAAGGAAATACAGGAAAGATCCTATAATGCTGTATTTTGAAAAACACAAGATACAGTGTGATTTAATTTGTGCTTTTTACTACTGAGGAAACTTCTTTACTGTTTCCGTTTTTATAGTTTAAAAAATCCAATAGCTTTATAAAATGTCTATAAAAGACAGTTGTTTGATGCAATAAGATTTCAAACTCTTGAGAATCTTTTTTCTATGAAGTTTCCCTTAAAAAGATTTTTAAGGTTTTAAAATTATTTTTATTTATGTGTACGTGTGTCTGCGTGTGTATGTGTACATATGTGTCTCTGCGTGTGTGTACATATGTGTCTGCATGTGTGTATGTGTACATATGTGTCTGCATGTGTGTATGTGTACATATGTGTCTGCATGTGTGTATGTGTACATATGTGTCTCTGCATGTGTGTACATATGTGTCTGCATGTGTGTATGTGTACGTATGTGTCTGCATGTGTGTATGTGTACGTAAGTGTCTGCATGTGTGTGTACGTAAGTGTCTGCATGTGTGTGTACATATGTGTCTCTCTGCATGTGTGTATGTGTACATATGTCTCTGCATGTGTGTATGTGTACATATGTGTCTCTGCATGCGTGTATGTGTACATATGTGTCTCTGCATGTGTGTATGTGTACATATGTGTCTCTGTATATGTGTATGTGTACATATGTGTCTCTGCATGTGTGTATGAGCACATGCATGAAGGTGCCTGTAGGTGCCAGAAAAGGCACCAGACCCTCTGGACCTGTAGTTACAGACAGTTTTGAGCTGCCTGGCCTTGCTGCTGGGAATGGAACCTGGGTCCTCTGGAAAAGCAGCAAGTGTTCTAACCACTGAGCCATCTCTACCGCTCTCTTTTCTTTTTTAAAGACATATTTTATTGTTTATGATATGGGTGTGGGTATGTACGTGTGTGTGTGTGTGTGCGCGCGCGCGCCAGAATGTGTTGTGGGATGTCCTGGAGCCAGAGTTACAAGTGGCTGTGGGCCTCTGTTTGGTTTTCAAGACGAGGCAAGTCTATATAGCTCAGGCTATCCCCCACTGCAATCTTCTGAGCCTCGTCTCCTGAGTACTGCGGTCACGTGTGTGTGTGTCTCCTGAGTACTGTGGTCACGTGTGTGTCTCCTGAGTACTGCGGTCACGTGTGTGTGTGTGTGTGTGTGTGTGTGTGTGTGTGTTTGTGTGTCTCCTGAGTACTGCGGTCACGTGTGTGTGTGTGTGTGTGTCTCCTGAGTACTGCGGTCACGTGTGTGTGTGTGTGTGTGTGTGTGTGTTTGTGTGTCTCCTGAGTACTGCGGTCACGTGTGTGTGTGTGTGTGTTTGTGTGTCTCCTGAGTACTGCGGTCACGTGTGTGTGTGTGTGTGTGTGTGTGTGTGTTTGTGTGTCTCCTGAGTACTGCGGTCACGTGTGTGTGTGTCTCCTGAGTACTGCGGTCACGTGTGTGTGTGTGTGTGTGTGTGTGTGTGTGTATGTGTGTGTGTGTCTCCTGAGTACTGCGGTCACGTGTGTGTGTGTGTGTGTGTGTGTGTGTGTGTGTGTGTGTTTGTGTGTCTCCTGAGTACTGCGGTCACGTGTGTGTGCCGCTCTGTTTGACAGAAACCTTCCTTTATAAGAAAAGTATAAAATCCTTAAAGTCTATTCCCCCTTCTTTTTGTTTGCTTTTGAAAATGAGTGTATTTATGAATCTGTCTTGTGCACGCATACATTCACTGTGACACACACATATGATGAAAAACATCTAAGTAAGAAAACACTGCCTCTGCCATAATCACCTTATGTCTTAGCTTATTAAGAAGAGTATTTGGACTTTTAGACAATTCATTGCTGGCCTTTCCTTACCTTTTAATCAAATGTGGGACCTTAGTACAAATTCAGGCGCAGTTTTGTCTATTGGTGTGTTTTCTAAAGGGTTAATTTTACATGACTTTTAGTTAATTACTGAGAACTTACAGGACAAGAAAAGATGATGCCTTTCCTGGTGCAGTCTTCTATGTTCAATGGCTAATTAGACATGTCTCCTCCTCCTCTCCCTCCTCCTCCTTCTCCTCCTGTTTGTTTTTGAGGCTGGCTTTCTATGTGTAGCCCCGACTGTTCTGGAGCTCTCTCTGTGGACCAGCCTGGCCTCGAGCCTCCCGAGTGCTGGGAGCGCCACCTTGCTGGGCTCTGTGTCTTCTTCTCCCATTGGATGATTGACGCAGGACTCTGGAAGGCATGTCTTTACATTCCCCATGGCCTCTTCCTCCTACTCAAGGCCGATCAGCTGGGAAGCTTCTGATTCCTTTCCGTGACTGATAATATTTCTTCTATTAAAAATGTCATGAGTCTCGGGCTGTCTGAACAGGAATAATCTTGGTCAATTTTTTCCTTGTGCTCTTAGTCACTAGAAAGCTTCATCTGCCAGACTAAAAGATAAAGTATCATTGTGATTGAGCCAAGTATAAAACTCATGCGTTTGTTTGTTTCAGATCTCTATAAAAATGGACTCCAGAGGGCCAACTTTGTACCGTTCATAGCTGTCCTGAAGGTAAGGGGAGACCATTTGTTCATCCAATGACTGAGACACGCACGTGATCGCTGAGTGATTCTGTAGAAACACCGTGGTCCTGCATCAAGCAGAATTCATCTTCATATTTAGACAGTGATAGTCAGAGATAAGAGCGGAAAGATATCTTTAAAAACATATTCCCCCAGGTGTACATGGGAAAAATTACAAATATAGTGCAAATTATTTCCTAGCTGAAACATTTGATAGTTTACATCTTATAAATCTTAATTTAAGGTTTGCTCATAAATATAGCAGAATGTTTAAACTTATACATTTATTTCTGAAAAAAAAAATGTTTGGTGTTCTTTGTTTCCTTCAGACTAATGGCCATTATTAACATGTTTTCCTAGCTATTAAAGTTGCTATTCTAGAACACCATTATTACAAAAATATTCTAATATATTTAAATGTGATTGCCATCAAGTTATCATGAAATTATGTCAAGTTGAGGCACATAAATAGTTTAAATATTGTGTGTATCATTGCTGCATAGAGTTTAAAATAGTCTTCATTACAATATCATTAAGAATAAAATAGCCTTCTTTTTTACTGTTAATTTTAAGTAATTTCTACATGATTACTCACTAACTCTATAGTCTACCAATATTTCTTGAAAACCTACTATGTGCAGAGTGCCAGACTAGTTATAATAGGTGATAGAATTATGAAATATGGGATTTTTATATTCAAGTTTTTATACTCTGGTTGAGAATGTAAAATGTACACAAATACTCAAAGCAGAAAGCAACGTATATAGTTCCCAAATGAAGCACAATTATGTGCCAAATGTAATTTATCTAATTTTAGGTATTTAAATGTTTTCAGTCCATATCAACATATCTGAAAAAGAATAAAGTTTTATTTAACAAAAACTAAACTTCAAAATTTTTTCCTAAGAAGGAGCGGAAATAGCTTCAGATCCTCTAAACACACAGTCAGACCATCTCTCTGATGTGCACTGTAGCTGGATTATTGTTGGTGTCTCCACTAACTGGCTCAGAAGAATCCAAACATCTGTTTCCCGGACCAATTTGTGGTTCCCAAGGATTTTAATTTCTCTGAGATATTTATAGATGTGGGAAAGTGCTTTCAGAAGGACCCAAACTGTCAGTAATGTCTCCCTTTGATATTCATACTTCATACACGGGGAGAGGTAGATTTTTCTCTGTGTTCCAAAGTAAATATGCTCTTCAAAGAGACTAAAATACAAACAAGAAATGAAAAGAAAAAACAGGTGCCCAAAATAGTTTCTTCATATAGCAAACTATAGAAAGAGAAGGCTCACATAACTTTGTCTGTATATTTTTGGGGGGACTCTAAACCTTTCCTCCCTTTTGGCCAGTAGTTTATCATAATTCAGTATACGATGGCATCCATAGACGACTAAACTGAATTGAATTTCACTTTCATTCCTTTTTCTGCTCTTAATTTTTCTGAAGAGAGAAGGACACCAGAGATGAATAATCCATAATTTCAAATTGAGCATGAGCTGACATGCTCAAGAATCAAAGTAAAGACTGCACTAGAAAATATCTAAAATGTCCAGTTCAATGACAAGAAACTCAGTTCTGCTGGAACGTGTCTGTCTTTGTGCTGGTTAGTGCTTGCTCAAGCTGACACTTTATATTAACATCATACAGTGACATAACATGGCGTCACTGGGATGAGGGAAGCTCCATCAGGTCGGCTGGGGGACCGGCCTGAGGGGCATTGTCTTCATTGCTAATTGATATAAGAGGTTCTGGCCTGGGGCTGGAGAGATGGCTCAGTGGTTAAGAGCAGTGGCTGTTCTTCCAGAGGACCAGGGTTCAATTCCCAGCAACCACATGGTGGCTCACAGCCACCTGTAATGAGATCTGGTGCCCTCTTCTGGCCTGCAGGCATACATGCAGACAGAAAAATAAATACTTAAAACAAAAAACAAAAAACCCAAAAAAAACAGATCTCTATGAGTTTGAGGCCAGCCTGGTCTACAAAGCCAGTTCTAGGACAACCAGGACTACATAAAGAAACCCTATCTCAAAAAAAAAAAAAAATAGGCCTGGCCCACTGTGGGCGGCACCATCTCTCGGCAGGTGCGGCCTGAGCTGTATGAAAAAGCCAGCCTGGAAAGCAGTCCAGTAAGCAACCTGGTCTCTGCCTCAGGTCTCCCCTACAGGCCCCTGCCTTCAAGTCCTGCCTTGGCTTCCCTTCATGAAAGCCACACAAACCCTTTCCTTCCCCGAAGATGCTTTGAATACCGTTTTATCAAAGCAGCAGAGAGCAAAGTAGGGCAGTGTGTTTGTGTGAAAATCCATCGTGAGTAAAGACGGCTGCATCTTAACTGAGCGACATCTGGCCTATTTCCAGATGACAGTATTTGCCCAGCTAAGAGAGTACATAGCAGAGATCCACTTTAAAACTCACGGAGGGGCTGCCAGTGTGGCTAACCGGATAAAGGCGCTGCTGACCGGAGAGAACTGGCTTCTGAGAATTGTTCTTTGATCTCCACACATGTGCCAGGGTCTGTGGGTGTGCGCGCATGTGCACGCACATCCGCACTTACACACACACACACACACACACATTATATACACGTGCACTGTCTCTAAATAAATATATAAAATTAAAAATTAAATAACAAAATCTTGGTTCAATAAAGAGTGAATTAGAATTCACTGAGGGAAAAAGAATATTGTAAAATACATTTTTCTTTATGTTCCTTCCTAATAAATGGAATTTATAATTCATCACATAATCTTATGTTTTATTGCTTGATATATTGGAAAATAACAAGAACTTTTTTCCCCCCCGGAGCTGAGGACCGAACCTAGGGCCTCGTGCTTGCTAGGCAAGCACGCTACCACTGAGCTAAATCCCCAACCCCAACAAGAACTTATATAAGCTCTTAATAAAATGATATTTTGATTAGCTAGTAGGAATGATGGGGAATCATATATGATTAAAATTTATAAACTAATCAATAAATATATTAATATATAAAATATATAAATAAAATATGGTGTATTTTATTTATATATTTGGAATAGTATTATATATATTGGAATAGTATTCTGCCATAAAAAGGACCAAAATTCTAATACATGGTATAACATGAATGAATCTTGAAAAAACTATGTGAAATGAAACAAGCCAGGAACAAAAGAATATTTTTGGTGTTTTTTTGTTTTTTCTTTGAGACAAAGTTTCTTTGTGTAATAGTCCTGGCTGTCCTGGAACTCCCTTTGTAAATCAGGCTGACCTCAAACTCACAGAGATCCACCTGTTTCTGCCTCCCAAGTGCTGGGATTAAAGGTGTGCACTACCACCACCCAGCACAAAAGAATATTTTTAAAAGGAAGAGTTTTTTTTTTGTTTGTTTTTTTTTTTTGTTCTTTTTTTTTTTTTTTTTTTGTGAAAAGGAAGAGTTTTATGTAATTTGTTTATATGAGTTATCTAGAGGAGACAAATTTATAGAGAACAAAAATAGACTGGCAGTTACCAGGTGCTGGGTAGAAGGAGGGGTGGATATTTATTTATTTTATGTGTATGATTATCTTGCTCACATGTATGTCTGTGTATCATGAGCATCCTGGAACTGGAGTTATGGATGGTTGGGAGTTGCCATCCGGGTGCTGGGAATCGAACTCAGGTCCTCTGTGAGAACAAGAGCTCTTAACCATTGAGCGATCTCCAGTCCCAGAGGAATGGATACTTAAGGTCTACTGAGTAAAGAGTGTCTGTTTGGGCAATGGAAAGTTCTAGAAATGGGTTCTGGGGGTGGAGAACGTAGTGGATATGCTTGAGGCCAGTGAGTTAAGGTGATACATCTATGTTATGCATGTCTTTTTCTTTTTCTTTTCCTTTTTCTTTTTCCTGTTTAGCAGGGTTTCTCTGTTTATCCCTGGCTGTCTTGGAACTCACTCTGTAGATCAGGCTGGCCTCAAACTCAGAGATCTGAGTGCTAGAATTAAAGGCATATGCACTACCATGCCCGGCTTTATGCTATGAATATTTTTTTATGAAACTGTAATTAAAATAAAATTCAGAGTTTCATGATAGATTATAAAAATGTCCCCAGGTTTCAGTTAAAAACAAAAACAAAAAAACCCACTCCTACCAAACACCAGGAAGACCCCAAATTAGTATGGAAAGATAATCTGTTGACAGTGGTGTCAATCAAAGTGACAGAGAATTAGAATTATCTGGTAAAAATGTTAAAGTTGTCACAAACCAGTGCTTCCACAGGCTGTGTGCGCTCCATACTTTAGCCTTGGCACCCCATGATTCGAGAGAGTTCTATTCGCAAGTGATGCCCATGCCATGCAGGACATAGGTTCAGCTACGGAAGGCAAATGAAAGAATCCTAAGAGAAACAGATTCTCTTAGGAGGGATGCTTCTCATAAGCCTGTCTATAGCTGGTGGAGGAAATGTAGCAATAAGGATCCAAGCAACCTTGTGAGCAAGTCTCGTGGAAATCAGATAGAGCAGTGTCTCTAAGCACAATAGAGCATCTGTGAATAACATCATCAGGAAATGCAAGTCAGAGTTTCCTTTTTGCAAATGAAGACACACACACACACACACACACACACACACACACACACACACACACACACAGAGTAAGGCCATTCACCTGGGTCAAGTCCCTGGAACCCACATTGTAGAAGGAGAGAACCGACTCCTGAAAGCTGCCTCCTGATAACTGCATGTATCATGGCATGCCTGCACACACAGAGCAATCCCCCCCGCCCCCACCTCCTCACGATCAACCAATGTAGACACACATAGAAACAAAACAAAGCAGAAGAACAGAAATCAGGCTGGCCCTGCCCCGGCAGCTCCTCCCTGCAGGTCTACCTGCCCCTGGGGGAGAAAAGCCACCCCTGTTGCTCATTGGGTCTTAGGGTGTTCTTCCGTCTTGACACTTGGGAGTCCTTTTATATTCGCTTTGTAAATAAATTCCAGAGCTTGAAATCATGCACCTCCTCATTCCCTAAAGTGGAAGTCACCTTATTAAATGTCTTCATATGGAAATTCCACCCTCTGCATCATTTCTGGTTGGTGTTGGTTCCTCACCCGGGTCTGGTAACTTAGATTGGGTGCTAGACACAGTGATCATTGCATTGAGTCTGCGATTTCCTCTAAGTGCGCTAATTTTTTTTTTTTTTTTTTTTTTTGCCAGTGGTTAAATTTCTTGCCATTAAGCTTGATCCTTTGGAGGGTTGAGGGTTGGTTTTTTTTTTGTTTTTTTTTTTTTTTTTGGTTTTTCGAGACAGGGTTTCTCTGCATAGCTTTGCGCCTTTCCTGGAGCTCACTTGGTAGCCCAGGCTGGCCTCGAACTCACAGAGATCCGCCTGGCTCTGCCTCCTGAGTGCTGGGATTAAAGGCGTGCGCCACTACCGCCTGGCCTGGAGGGTTGTTTTTAAGTCGTATGGGATATGTAAAGACCAGCTCGCTCTCCAGGCCTGTTTCAGCACTTGAGGAGGGACTCATGTAGACTCACTAGGCTGGGCTTTCCCGTGAATCCACTGGTGTTCAGAGAATTGTTTGTTTACTCTGGCTATTCAGAATGCTTATATATTTCCTAGTTTTGTGTGACTTATTCTTTACTAAGTCATGTATACTTAGCAATTATACAATTTAAAGTTCAGCCAAAGATTAAAGACATTTCTTATTTGTGGTGGTTTGAATGAGATGCCCCATGGTCTCGGGCATTTGAATACTTGGTCCCTAGGTGGTGGCACTGTTCAGGGAGGCTTGGGTGTGGCCTTGTAGAAGGATGTCACTGAAACCTCAAAGCCTACTACCGTTCCCAGTGTGCTCTCTCTGTTTTGTGCTTGTGGTTTGAGGCATGAGCCTGCAGCATCCTGCTCCTGCCTCCAGCCCGGCTGTTCCTGTCCGCTGCCATGCTGTTCCTGTCCGCTGCCATGCTGTTCCTGTCCACTGCCCTGCTGTTCCTGTCCACTGCCATGCTGTTCCTGTCCACTGCCATGTTGTTCCTGTCCGCTGCCATGCTGTTCCTGTCCGCTGCCATGCTGTTCCTGTCTGCTGCCATGCTGTTCCTGTTAATGTTAATTTGAAATTGTGCCTGATTAATAGTATTTTAAGTGGTTTAATGTTTCTCTTTTAGAGATTTCTGAAATGAAATTTCAGGTTTTGATGAAATTTTATCTCACCAAAAAATGAAATTAAATGGGGTTTCTGAAATGAACATATATTATTATGCCAATGGAAAAAAATAGACAGATCAAATTTGCCCATTACTCTTAGGAACTCAACAGATTTGGACAGGTATTCATATTGAAATTTTGACAAAAAGCAAACTGAATTGAGTATGACCACTATAAAAGTAAATGTGGTGGCAGATGTCTGTCCAGTTGGTGGTACTAGATCAATGCAAGCAACTAGAGGTTTGTAAAGAAAACAGATTTGAGCCGGGCAGTGGTGGCACACGCCTTAATCCCAGCACTCAGGAGAGGCAGAGGCAGACAGATCTCTGTGAGTTCGAGGCCAGCCTGGTCTACAGAGCGAGTTCCAGGAAAGGCCCAAAGTGACACAGAGAAACCCTGTCTCGAAAAACCAAAAACCAAACCAAACCAAACCAAAACAAAAACCATTATAGCCATGGCACCAGATAAGGAAAGCAGGTAGAAGATGTCATCATGTCCTCAATTTATGTGCGTGTGCCGTGTTTGTGAGTGTGTGTGAAAAGTTTTTGCTGTTCATGTTGGACTTGAACTCATCCCCCTGCCTCAGCTTCCTGAGTCACTGGTCACAATCATATGTCTGGAAAAAAAGACCTAAGGATAAAGGAAAAAACAGGTTTCATAGAAGAGACAAAGTCCAGATTCAGTGTTCACTGTGTATTTGGCTAACTCCACCAAGGATAATGTGTTTTCTGTTGTATGATTTAACTCCAGGATCAAGCAAAAGCCTATCACCAATAAGAAAGGAAATTAGTGGGGAAAACCCTCAAGTCGATCTGAGACCATAATAAAGTAGAATACAATTGTTCTTACAGTGTTAAGATTAAAAGGTGTCAGGGCTGGAGAGATGTCTCAGTGATTAAGAGCACTGCCTGCTCTTCCAGGGACCCAGGTTCTATTCCCAGCACTCACACAGCTGCTTACACCCATCTGGAACTCCAGTTCCATGGCATGCAATGTCTTCAGTCTTCAGAGGGCATCATGCATATGCATGGAATGAAATAATTAAAAAAATAAGCAAGACATGATAAAAATGTTATTGCCTGAAATGTTTATCCGTGTCACTGTGCACACCTAAACCCCCAGACGCACCAGATGTGGTAGCATACTCTGTAATCCCGGCACTGAGGAGTTGCATAGTCAAGGCTAGCCTGAGCAAATAGTGAGACTCTGCTGTGGGATAATGCTTTTGTACACTGGTTTAATAAAATGCTGATTGGCCAGTAGCTAGGCAGGAAGTATAGGCAGGTTAAGCAGACAAGGAGAATTCTGGAAACAGGAAGGCTGAGTCAGGACATGCCAGCCTGCTGTCCAAGGAACAGCATGTAATGGCACACAGGTAACACCACTGAAACACCGTTCTGTTAATCTATAGTATAGATTAACAGAAATGGGCTGAGTTTAAGTAAGAGCTAGTCAGTAGTAAGCCTGAGCTAATGACTGAGCAGTTTTAATTAATATAAGCCTCTGTGTGTTTACTTGGGTCTGAGAGCTGTGGACTGGGTGGGACACAGGAAAACTTCCAGCTACAAGACTCTGTCCCGAATAGGCCAGTGGAAAAATAAGTAAATCCCTGTTATGTTTCAGAGCCACTTAAAAACCTCACAGATATGTATTTTTGGACATATGATAATGTAGGAATTACAGCCTTCATGAAATTTCCTGAGAAAATTACTTTTAAGATTTCATACCACCAGTCAAAATGAATAACTTATAAATAGAGATATTACAGTAAAATAATTGGTGGTGGTTGAATTGAATCTGATTAAACATTTCAGGCAATAACATTTTTATCATGTCATGTGAGCACTTCTGTAATTGAATTAAGTATGGGATGCTGAAGGACATGTCGAAGAGGCCTTGACCTGAATGAGCAACTTGATCAGAGACAGTGGCACAGGCCAGGCTTTTCCCAAGATCATGATGCTACCATTGGAACTTAAAGTCAGAGTTACTAGGAAAAGCAGAAGGCTTTTATCATAGAGGGAGGGTGCATGGAAAGGGTGGACGCATGAGGACTGTAAATTTAAAATGTGGTTAATATGTAGTTCATTAATACTTTATGAACTAGTTATTACTAGTCTTCTGTCTACTTGAGGCTTTGAGAATTTGTGTAAAACTTAGACTTCCTCTGTCTGCCTCCAAATAAAAGCAAGATAAGTTGGTGTTGCATGCAAACAAAATGGACCATACTGGCACTTAGTGCTCTTGTATAAAAAGACAATTAATATAGTCATCATTAAAGTCTGTAATTTGAAACTCCTTGCTGATCGTATGGCACAATATGGTATTTAGAAAAACTAGGTAATTCTTCTAAAGTATGTGTTACCAACAGGGTTGAGTCCTGAAGCAGAAATCCTAAAATATTTATTTACGTTCTGTCCTTTTCCAGACAGTGTTTGGACCCTCATCGGGAAAGTGTGTGAGGAACACACAGCTACTTAAAATCACCTGTGTAAACAGCATGTTTTTTTCCTAGAAAATATTACTCGTTCATGTGACAGAAACCCTGTGCTAGGGTAGATCCAGTAGTAGCTGTCAGGGAAAGTGTTACTTCAGAAGCTGGGTAATGATTGATAGAGAGGAGGGGGTTTGGTGGGCTGAAAGTCAAGAGGGTGGCTAGTATCAATTCAGATAATTCAGCAGCTTGAGATTATTGGCTCTGTTAGAATCAAATGGAAATGTTATTTCCATAATACAAACATACCTACATGCATGCTTAGATATTTGTTTGCAGTCTTGGAGATGGAATCCAGGCACTTCCACGTGTCGGTCAAATATTCTACTTGTGAGCTGTCTCTGTAGCCCTAGTTTTCACATTTATTGTTTTATTATTTATTTATTTAGAGACAGAGTCTCTATGCCAGGCTGTGGAACGCAGGCTGGCGTCAACTTGCCGCCATCCTCTTGCCTCAGGTTTTTGAGTGCTAGGATTAGAGATGGGAGCCATTGTGCCCAGTAATTTTATAAGATAAAAATACTAACATGTCCTAAGTGTAGAGTGATTGAATAATATTGATTCCACACAATCTGTGCTATCATCAGTATTAAAATTGCGATTTTAAAGGTATAGAGGACTAACTGGTATTTTGACAGAAGAATCGGGTTTTTTTTTTTTGTTGTTGTTGTTGTTTTGTTTATTTTAGGTTAATTCCAAATTGGACTAATATTAGCCTTGAAGGTTGGATTGGCTAACAGTCATTTCTAGTCCCATCTGATCAGGTTCTGGAAACAGATGACAGCTTAGCCCCGTCCTTTATATTTGGGTAAAAATTCTATTTGCTCCATCACTTGCCGCTCACAGACTGTTTTGTTTGATACATCCCACAATGAAAGAAATGCTGTGAGTGAACTTCAAAGTTAAAGAATTCTGTGTGACTCTGACTTTAGTTTTAGGATTTCCATCATCAGTTTAACTCCAGAACAACCGGAAAATAACATCCCCGTGGAAATGTCCTGTGCAGCAGTCTTGGCCAGGTTTGTGACACAGACATGCTACCACCAGGAAGTCAGCATTCTGACTGTCCTTTACAGTGACAGCAAGCTGTCTCTTTTGTAAGTTCTTTATTTCCTGTTAAAATTAAGACTTAGGCGATTGACTACTGGGATGATATCTATATGTGGACACCAACCTGGAAAGCATCCTACAGTATGGTTTTCTCTTTCATTAATACCATTTAGAAAATGAAATTAGAGAACAGTAATGTCCTAGCATTAACTCCGGAATTTTCTGTTTCTGACAAATTGTTGCTCATTTGAAAGAATTATATTATGATTTGATTTAGCCTGAGTTGATTTTAAATATGAAATGCACAGATACTTAATAATCGAGATTAACAGTTTTGTTGCTACTAATTTTGTACTATTTGAAATTCAGGGATGACTACATATCTTCTCCTTGGTAATATTTCTGGACTGTTTTGCTTTCTTGATCAAAAACCTTGAAAAAGCTGTATATTGGACCTTATGATTTTATCTTCTGATGGTCTTTTCTTGAGGGCTCTTATCCTGCTAATAAACACTCGGAGAATGTTTTCGTGCTGTGGTCTGCAGTTGCAAACTTTAGAAAAGTTGTTTATTCCTTAGACAAAACATTGTGGCGTTCACCCTGTGTCCAGTCCTGGCATTGGATTTTAGAGTTGGTTTATAAATAAGTGGATCTTGTCACTTTTTCCAGTGTAGTTTTCAAAGCCGCTGAGAGCGATTCGCCGGCGTGTTCCTGGTGACTTTTGGCATAGGAGCTGGGCCCTCAGTGTGTTAGCCTAGGGGTTAGTGTCCTCCCAGCTGACTTCACGGGGCTGTGACCTGGGCCAGTCTCCAGGGGTCACCTTTGTCAGCGTGATGATGGCTTTACTTGGAGTTGCCTTTTTAATACTTAAAACGGAAAGCAACGAAGGAGAACAGAAGTGATGGACCAGACTCCTGGATCCCAGAGAATTCTGGCTTCCCACAAACTCGTAGAGTTCATTTGACTCCTACTGGATGTTTGATGTCTGTGAGACAAACAAATGATCATTTGACATGTAGCTGCATCTGTGATGAGAGACTCTTAGGCCTAAGGAAATTAAGGAAATGGTCCTCTGTGAACTTATTTTTTATATGCTTGAGAAAAATAGACTTAAAATTACTGAAAAATATACTGATAATAAAAAAACTTCATCAGTAATGTGTTTTTATTTTGTGTTCTTGAAAAGTATAAATAGGATTAAAAATTAAAAATTGTTGTGATGTAATTTTAAGATGTAATTCTTATCCATTTTTTCCTCCAAATGAATACTTATGTTAGAAAGCCTATGGAAAAGTAATCTGGAGTATATGCTTTTAAAAATATTTTCCCTGTCTCGTAAAATGAAAATAAAGGTTTTCTATAAAATATATTAGTTATATACTTGTTTTTTAACTGAAATACAAGCAGCTGTGCCTTAAATGTAGGATATATAGTTTAGGACTTGAATTCCTTTCCTTGAATAAATAGTTATTTTCAGTTTAATTACAAGAAATCAGTTCTGTGGTGACAAAAATGCTTTATAGGAAGTGTGTCTTAAATATGAATTAGTGGCTTCTTTGAATCATGAGATAAATTAGTTTAATTACACATGGCGATTTTCTTGGCTAGTGATGTAATGTGAAATAGAATTCTCCCTTCCCCTCCCTTCAAACGCAAGCCAATTAAAAGAACTTTTAAGCTCTTTGTCACAGGCCACCTTGGAGGTCTGCAGAGAAGAACTTTAATCCAATAAACATTTCATTTAGATCATGAAAAGAAAACATGAGGAGACACCCCTTTAAAAGAGGGTGTTACTATGAGTCTACCCATGAAGAGATGTGAGGAACTGGCCAAATTAACCAAGAGGTCCTCATATTTAACGCACAAACGTGTCAAAACTAACAGAATCATTATTTAATTTGCTTGAACTCTACATTGAGGAGACTCTGAAAAGCCACAACTGTTTTCTTCAAAGCCTCCACTGTGGAGCTGGATGGACAGGGCAGAGGGAGGTTGTGAGAAATCCAGATAGCACTTAGCCCTGGCCGGAGCTGGTCAGAAAAGGGAATAGATAATTAGGCATAATTAGCGTGTATGAATCGCTGTCTCTCTGCCCTTAGCTTGAATAAATTTTGAAGAAAAAAAACCCTCGTGATGCAAAGCCTTTGATGTAGGAAGAGTCATTGTGGCTTGGCAGCATAAAGGCAGTGTTTTATACTTTTGACATAATGGTTGGAGTACAGAAAGCCTGAATGGGCCCCGCACCCCCTGTCTGCTTTACACCAGGGACTTTTGGAGTCTCTTGAAACAAAAATGCGTCACAAGTTTTCAGTTGTCCTTAATGAGGTATCGGACCTCATCAGGGCTCAGAGGGGGCCATCTTTAGCTTTGTTTAAATCTTAACCACCGGTTTTGGTTTGTTTTTGTTTTTGTTTTTCTGGGAAATCTGTTTTTCTTTTTTTCTTTCTTTTTTTTAATCAACTCGTCTCTTGTACTCTCCACTTCTTAGCTCGCACCTCTAGTAAAAGAAAGGACCAGTGCACAGGAAAGCCAAATAGAAAAATTAGACAAAGCTTATCGCACAAAGGACAACACAGTTTAGTGTTTTTAGTCCTTCCCAATTTGATGAATGTTTTCTGCCTTAAAATCAGTAACATTCTAGTAAGGTTGTTTTATAAGGAAGATGATAAGAAGCTGTAGAGGGGATAACTTTAGATTGCTTTCTGCAAAGAACTTACCCTGAAATTGAAATGGCCCTAAGTAAAGCGAGGGTGGGTTACTAGTTACAGTATTTACATTTTTAAATGAGATCAGTTTGGCTAAAATATTACTCAGTATACTTCCTGTAAACTTCCTTTTATTTTTTGAGTGAAATGCAGGTGTGAGGACCTGGCTATGTGTCCACAATAGTCTATGCAGTGTTATTTCACTCCCAGGAAGAAGAATTCGCTCCTGAGAAAGCTTTGAATTACTTGGAGATTTTTGAGTGATCAGGAGCAGATAAGCCACCTGGAATCAAGTGTTAATTTATTTTGGTAGTTGATTTGTATTCACTTTGATGGCCCAAAATATTTTCAGATTAGTCCTCAGCAAAAATAAATCACTTGAAAACTCAGAAGTAACCTATGTGCTGCGCAAGGGTGAGAGAAGACTGAGGTGACTCAGGGCGCCCACCTCAGAGCATTGTCCATCTCTGTTTCGATACATCTCCAACCCCTCCATCAGCTGTTGGCACCATGTGAGGAAACCCGCCCGTCAGGCACTGCGGTGCCCAGACTGCGTCCCAGTTAATATTCTTCTTTCAACATATCTCGTGTGTAATTTAGTCATCAGCAGCCCGGTCCTCCGCGTGTAATCTGCGAATCAATTTTTGTAAGTGTCACACTGCTTAAGGATAGCTTTCTTGTGACGTTGTGATTCCAGGTAGACTTCTTTCAAGCCACGGTGCTCTGAGATGCTTTAGGCTACTTAACCTGCTTTGCATATTGTACCATTTGTAGACGAAAGTAGCCTTTTATACTTGAAGTTGATTTGAACTCTGAAAGGCAACACCTGAACATCTCACAAAACTGGATAATTATGGCTGATTGTGTTTTTCAGGTATAGGTCACAGGAAATTCATTTGGGGTAAAGTATGTACAAAGCTAAGAAATATGCAGATTTCCTGTTGTAGGATTGTGTAAAAATTATTTACAGTTAATACTTGCATAAAGGTTAGAAAGGTTGATGAAGTGATATTTAGTTTTGCTTTACTATTCACTGCATGTCAGAATGTAATTATGACTGATTCATGAAACTGTCTTAGAAACGAACCATCTTTATTAAAATGCTGATCAAGATAAGAACTGACAGTAATAGAGAATAGAACATTTTAGTCTTGTTGCTTTTGAATGATTGCTAATTACCCCAGAGGTCATGTATAGTGCTTGGTGGGATTCATTGACATTATTTCTTTGAAGTCTGCTGTTTCAACAACATCTGAGCATGAAGACACAAACTGTGCACAGTGAACAATAGTTTGGCCAAGTTCTCCAGGCTCCAAATGCCTAAGACATTTACTTTCCTATTGTGTGGATTTAGTTTTTCTCTGTCAAAACCACAATTATACGAGGTGTGCTTGGCACAAACCACTTTGTGTGTTTCTATCTACGTTTCCCATTTTTAAGTTGGTCTCATGCAGTATACACAGGCTATTGAGACACCATTGTCTCATAATGTATGTGAGCATATAAAGTTAACAAAAGCCAGAACATGCATTGGCCCATAAGTTAGATTCTGTAGAAAGGACTTCCCAATGCATAATTAGCTAGTGTTTAATTTACTTTTTGTTTTTATTAAAAAAGAATGTTGTCATTGTCTTTAAAGATGTGTAGGAATCCATATATTCTATTCCTTAGCCCATAATACTTGGTAGGATACCTATATTAGTAAAACAACTCTTCACAATATCCAAAGTAACCCTTAAAATTGTTCATAGCCCAAAGTAGTAATGCGTGTGTATTGTGTGCATATGTGCATGTGTGTGTGTGTATACAAACCACACAACCATCCCAATCATCTCTTCTATCCATGTAGTTTCTGTATGACAGAAAAACCAAGAGATTACAAAGGTCATCTTTAAATTGGACTTGGTGGTCATATAGAACAGGCATAAAGTTGGGAGGAAGGGTGAGGGGTGGATCTGGGGGCGGCTGGAGGACTAATGGGCTGAATATGATCAAAATGCGTTGCATGCTTGGACTTCTCAAAGAATTAATACAATTCCTTCCCCCCCCTTCTCTCTGTCTCCCTCTCTCTGTCTGTCTGTCTCTCTTTCTTCTTTTCCCTGAAGGGCATCTTTGTGAACCTGTCTCGGTCACTGACTGTGTCGAGTCCATTAAATGTTGAGGGTTTTTTTTCACCTGCAGGTGATGGGATTGGACTACGAGATTGTGCAGGCCCTTGTAATGCCATGACTTTTTAAGATCAAGTTTAGGAGTTTATTGTGATCTTTTTGGCTGTGTTGTATTTCTTTTCTGAACAGCATTCTAAATGTGGTTAAAGCTCCAGGTGAGCCTAGACTAGGCCTGACTGCCCCGCATAGCAAATAACGTACCTCGTGAAATAAAAGAAGGTGATGTTTTGACTTCAGCATGCATTTATTAGTTGTTTAGTCACTGGAGATGCTAATATTGCTGATGTATAAATGTTGCCATTAAGGAAATTAGGATGTTATAGTACAAAAGAAATACCAACAAGTAACTATAATCTAGGAAAATACTTTACTGCACCACAGAGAGAGGAGGAATGATTAACTGTTCAGGGCGACGGTGCTACCAGTGGAATAAAATACAGCACAGTGAATAACAACCTCAACGTTTGAAGCTGGTGATTGTGGGGGCCGAGTGGCAGGCCCAGGAGCTGAGGGACTCTGGGTGGGTCTGTGTTTACACCGCAGAGCGGTGGTCCACAGCACTTCCTTCTCCTGCTGGTGTTTCACTAGTTCACGTGCCCAGTCTGGGTGATGCTACTCCAGTCGGAATGAAGTGAGGATGTCCCCATGAAAACAGGATTAGACTTGAAGGGCGGAAGGGAGGGCAGGGAAAACGCAGATTTCGTGCATCACAACCTTTCGGTAGAATTAATTATTTGCATGTCTCATCAATCAGGAATTCTTTATGTTTGTTGTATAGTTGTGTCATCTGCCTTATTCATCCAGCTGTGGCCTTACACACATGAGTCGAAGAGAGTGAGACTCGAAACTTGTTTTTAGCTAAGAGCACAAAGTGATTCCTGTTTCTTTTAGTAGGAATAACTATTGGACTGACTAAACTTGCCTCTTTTCATCTTCACGTAAAAGTGCTAATGAACAATGGCGGAGAAGAAATGGACAAATGAAATGGAGAGAGAGAAGGATCAGTTTAGAATTGACTACAAACTCTCGTTTATCACGTGCACAGGAATGAGCAGAGGCCATTGTTAAAGCTAAATATTTTCTGGGATTTAGTTTTCTCCACGATTTTAGAGCATGACTACAGGAATTGTGTGCTGTGAGCCTTGCACATTCCCAGTACAGCCAGCACACATTCCCAGTACATCCAGCACACATTCCCAGTACAGCCAGCAAAGTCGTCTGTTTTGCTTGTTTTGGGCGGGCAAGTTCTTTCTTACCTTGGTTGTTTGTACAGGAAAAGGAAAAATTCTTAAGGTAAATTGCTGGTTGTGAAAAAAATCTAGATTTTTCAAAGTGACATATGTTCTGGAAGGTTCCTGTCACCTGAAAGATGTCTTGTAGAATTTCTTTTTGTTGGAGAAAATAAAGGTTAGTTCTGTGTTTGGTAGGACAGTTAGTGAAAAAAAAATTGTCTTGGGGTACATGTTTGAACTTCTTTATACCCTGCCATGCATTATTTTTATCTTCTTTTGCTGTCAGGATTGAGGACACTGGCTTTCTTGGATAAAGCAAACAGCGGGTGAACAGTGGAGCATTAGTTACAACTGTGCACTAGACAGAGCTGACAGTGAGTAATGGTGTGATTGCAATACTACAGGCAGCTACGGGCTTTCTCTGAACATCACCGTTAGAGCACAAAACAGAGAGAGCTTGAAGATCTTCTCTTGTAAAATTTCATTAGTGGTAAACAAGTGTATCCTTGGCTTAAGAGTCTAACTATGTATATACGTGTGTCTCTGTGTGTGTGTGTGCGTGTGTGTGTGTGTGTGTATGTGTGCGTGTGTATGCATGTGTGTGTGTATGTGTGCGTGTGTGTGCATGTGTGTGTGTATGTGTGCGTGTGTGTGCGTGTGTGCGTGTGTGCCTGTGCGTGTGCGTGTGCGTGTGTGTGTGTGTGTGTGTGTGTGTGTGTGTGTTTACTCAGTGACACCAGCTCCCTTTTACCTCTCTGCCCTCCCTTTCTCCCACTCTCCACTCTACCTCATTGCTCCCTTCCTCCTCAGGAAGTGTCACCATTAGATCCTAGTTTAAAGTATTTTTGTGTAGCTTCTTGTGCAGACATAGCTGGATATAAGCTCAAACATATAGTTATATTTTGTTGTCAATCAATGGGATTGTAGGTCTTAATCAGAGTTGTGTTTTTAAAGAGGCCATTGTAAATTCACTTCAACCAGTTTTGTTACCTTTCCAGTTTAGTGTGTGTGTGTGTGTGTGTGTGTGTGTGTGTGTGTGTGTGTGTGTGTGTCCATCTGCATGCATGCTGTGGCACGTATGGAGGTGACAGGACAACTTGTAGGAGTTGGTTCTGTCCTTCCTCTGTGTGGTTCTCTGAGATCCGATTCCAGTCTCAGGCTCTGTAACAGGCATCCTCACCTGCTGAGCCATTTTGCTGGTCCATGAATTAACCCCAGTTATTAGTTTGGTTCCTCTGTGATGATGTCACAAACATAGCCATGGCTAGACATTTATCCTTTGGAGTGAGCGTCAGTGGGACATCTGGTCTGAATGGAAATGGGACCTCTTACAAATGAACATGAACTCTGCATGGCTTTTCCCCTCAAGTGTTTCCACTTTTCTGATGGACAGAAACAGCTCTTCATATTAACCTCAGAAGTCTTTGTCTTGCTTTCTAGCCCTGTGCTAAAAATAAATTCAGGGTTAGTCCTCCTCCTGTTGCTGGTTAGTCCTCCTCCTGCTGCTGGTTAGTCCTCCTCCTGTTGCTGGTTACAGAATTCCACAGATTATTTTTAGGGAGGCTCTTTTTTGGTTTGTTTTTGTTTCTGTTTTTTGAGACAAGGTTTCTCTGCGTAGCCCTGGCTGTCCTGGAACTCACTCTATAGACCAGGCTGGACTTGAACTTGAGAGATCCACCTGCCTTTGCCTTTCAAATGCTTAGATTAAAAGCATGCACTACCACCACCCAGCTATATATGAGCCTTATATTCAAATATATAAGGTCATTCTTTTTTTAATGACTTATTATTTATTTTTATTATATGTGCATTGGTGTTTTGTCTGCATGTATACATGTATGAGGGTGTTCAGTCCCCTGGAGCTGGAGTTAACAGACAGTTGTGATCTGCCATGTGGGTGCTGGGAATTGAACCCCGGTCCTCTGGAAGAGCAGCCAGTGCTCTTAACCTCTGAGACAGCTATCCAGCCCTGAGAGGCTATTTTTATATTGAAGAATCTTGTTTTGGTTCATGGTTCTGGACTTAGGTCTATGGGCAACATTTGGTGATGGACCTTTTGCTGGTGGACTCTGAGGTAGTGTGGGTTGCATCACCAGGGACTGTGGCATGCTTGCACGTGTGACGAAAGCATGTTCATGCTGCACCTGTGTTTAGTCATGGGAACTCAACTCTGGTGACATGCTCTAGCCACACCCACCTTCCAAAAGCCCCACCTCTAGATCCTAGCAGGATTAATTTCCCATTTTCTAATACCCCACGGTGAAGAGTAAACTCCAATGAAGGAGGAATCAACAAAATGAGATATATATGAAAATCCCATTTAGAAACCCGTTACTTTCTAAGCTAAATTTACAAACAAAAATGAAATATGCTTATAGAAAATGTCACTGATCTATGACTTCATTTCACCCAAATTACTGACATAATCAATCAAGCCCAGTGTAAGATCATAGCAGTGTAAGGACAGCACTTCATCACTTGGCCCAGGACACTGCAGTGCTCTTGAATGACACTGACAGTCTTCAATAGTTGGCTTAGGTTCTCTACAGTTCCTCACTGTATTTAAAGAGTCCAAATATCTTTTTAAATTTATTTATTTTTATCTTTAATTTTTGTGTGTGTTTTGTTTTGCCTGAATGAATTTAAGTGCACCATGTGCACTCGGAGTCTTCAGAGGCCAGAAGAAGGTGTCTTCTGTAACTGGATGAAGGTTGTGAGTTTCCATGTCGGTGCTGGCAACCAAATTTAGGGCCTCTATAAGAGCAAGTGCTCTTAACTGCTCAGCCATCTCTCTAGCCCCCCTAAGTATTAAAAAAAGAAGTCAGTTTATCTACGATAGAAAAAAAGACTAAGCAAACTGTTAACATTCCAAACAAGACCTCTAGTAGACACAGAGCTGCTCCTGGCTGATGTAGGAGACACAGAGCTGCTCCTGGCTGATGCAGTAGACACAGAGCTGCTCCTGGCTGATGCAGTAGACACAGAGCTGCTCCTGGCTGATGCAGTAGACACACAGAGCTGCTCCTGGCTGATGCAGTAGACACAGAGCTGCTCCTGGCTGATGCAGTAGACACACAGAGCTGCTCCTGGCTGATGCAGTAGACACAGAGCTGCTCCTGGCTGATGCAGTAGACACACAGAGCTGCTCCTGGCTGATGCAGTAGACACAGAGCTGCTCCTGGCTGATGCAGTAGACACAGAGCTGCTCCTGGCTGATGTAGTAGACAACAGGGCTGCTCCAGGCTGATGTTTTTCTTCCTTCTAAAGTGGTGACGGTGGTGGTGTCTCTGAAGTGCATGTCCCACTGCAGAGTTCTGACTCCGCTTCTGCTTTTGCAAGGTTTCAGTGCTGCACATGGAATTTGACCAGCTATCCCATCAGCCTCTGCACCTCTTGGCTGGCCTGAAAGTCCCTGTGTAGACCAGGCTGTCCTTGAACTCACAGAGATCTGCCTGCCTCTGCATCCTGAGTGCTGGGATTAAATGCATACACCGCCACACCCTCCTATCAGCCTCTGGTGCATTGACCTTTTGGAAAGAATGGAGACTTGGCTACTTTGAAAATGTGACGTACCTAACAATCTCTTGCTTCGGAAGAAGGTTGGATGCTTGGACACCTCAGTGGTGCTCACAACCCAGCTCTGTAGCCTAGGTTCCTGTGGTTTGAGCTGTTGAAATCCCTTTTTATACTAATCAGTAGCTCATGACTCAGGACATCTGCAACCGCTGTACATTTCCCTAGTGACTGTATCGAGCTCTGTACTTGACTGCTCAGGCCTGACCAACACACTGTCCTCCACACTCTGCTCCTTTATTCACTCAGATAGTTCTCCACACCCTGGTGCTTTTCTGTCCTCAGCTCCCACTGAGAAGAAGCATGCTTTGCATGTCATTCCATCCAAACATAAACAAGAGGATGTCCAAGGAGTTACTGTGACCAGGTCTGACAGAAACAGCTGAGGGATGGAGGCCTGATTTTGGCTCATGGTTTTGGAGGGATTTCAGTTCATCTTGGCCAGGAAGTCCAATGTTGGACCAGAACAAGGCTTGAACCAGGGACAGGCACAACTTTCAAAAGCCCACCCCTAGTGACCCTGCTTTCTAAAGGTTCCACAGCCTTCAAAAATCTGCTGCAAGCTGTGTCATCTACAACATGAGTCTTCAGGCTCCTGCTTTGAGTGAGGAGACACTTCATATTCAAATCACAACACCACACACCCAGGACCCAAAAGGAATGGAGCCCTCTCACAATGCACAATGCCTTCAATCCAATTTCAAATGCCCCCATAGTCTTAACAGATCTGACATTGTTCAAAAGTTCAAAGTTCAAATCTTTTCTGAGACTCAAGACTGTGAGTCTCCTAGCTGTGAGTCCTTGTCAATTAAAAATGACAAGTTACATATTCCTGATCGATAACATCACAGGGCAAACATTCCCATCCAAAAGGGAGGAACTAGAGGACAGCAAGAAAAGATGGGACCAAAGCAAGACCAACACTCAGCAGGGTGAGCAGTGAACCCCACCATTCCGTGCCTGTACCCAGGGCACTCTGGGTTATGATTTGGGATAAAAATGAGCTAACACAGCCTGTCTCTAAGGCCCTGACACTTGCAGCACATGTGGTCCCTCTCTTGGGCTGGCTCTTCTCAGTGCTGGCCTGTGTCCCCCTCTCCCCAATTTCATTACCTCCTTTTCAGTTAATGCATAATAGTTATTCATAGCGAGTTTCATCATGACGTTCTCACACATGTATATATTCTGTTTGGATCTTATTTCCACTGCCATTTCCTCCACCTCCTGCGGAGTCTCTCTCCTCCCAGCTAGTCCTCTTCTTTCGTGCTCCCCTTTTAATTTTTTTTTTTAAATTTTTTGAATTTATTTATTTTTTGCTATCTCACCGGATTTCATTAGGGTTGCTTACATGAAAATTAGGAGCTGTGCAGAGGAGCGCGGGAGACCTTCCCAGTGGCTACACCACTCAAGTATAAATGCCTTTGTTCCCTGTCCCACCCACCGTGAACTGTGTCAAAACCTCCAGGGAGGGGCGGGGTCTCCTGAGCTCCTCCCCAGTCCATGGCAGGATATCGGTTGGTGGCCCCAGTCTTATGCAGACATCACAGCTGTATTCCTTTCCTCTTGCTCTCACAGTCATTCTGCACTTTTGGCGATGTCACCCGGGCCTTGCAGCAGGTGACACAGCTGTCCTACTTACGGCTGAGCCCCGGACAGTCACTCTTCCTCAGCACTTTAACCAGCATGGGTCTCTGCAGTCACCACTGCCCTCTGCAAAAAGAAGCTTCTCTGTCTGCCCCTGACCCATCACTTACCTGTGGGCACAAACAGTTGTTCAGAAGGAAATTCGATTGGCGTATCATGTCCATTTAGCAAAACATCAGCAGTAGCTTCCCCACTGAGGCCTGGGAAGTCCCTCCCAATGGCCTTCTGCCTGGGTTTACAGGACTGGTTGTGAGTTCCCTCATGTGGAGTAGGACTCAGATCAAATCGTAGAGTGGGTCATTCCCTCCAGGGCCGAGGTGCCACTCTTGTGCAGTGGGTGCATCTTGCCTGGCTGGTTGGCAGTGTTGCAAGCAGAGTCCACAGTGGAGTGAGTAATGGTGTCCAAGATGATCCTCTCCCAGCAGCCTGCATAGCACCCCTCCCCCCAGCACTCCGAGGGCCAGCCAGCAGGGAGGAACTTTTCAGCTCAGTCCCAGCTTGATTTCTCTACATCTTGCAACCAGAGGGTGGGTGTTGTGTCTTCAGCAATAGGGTCTTACCATCGAGTTCTGATGGGCAGCCAGCAGCAATGGCAATGATTCCCGGCACTGAGACTTTGATTTAATAGCCCGTGACTTCTGGCAGCAGCTTTATGTACTCACAGGGTACCTGCATTAAACTATTTGCCAAGAGTATGATTTCCTTATGGCTTCTTCATACGTCTTCAGTTTTGATTGGCCCTCCCTGCTCTGCCCTCCAGCCTCCATCTCCTCACCTCCCTCTCCACTTAGACCTCTACTCCACAATTCCCTTCCACTTTCATACCAAATGTGCTCCAGGACTCCCCTCTCTGCTGCCCTGAGAAGTCATTTCCGTCTTCCCATATTGTTGAGACTTGTGTTCTAATATATGATCTAATTTGGAGAAAGCTTCGTGGCTCCTGAGAAGAATCTGCATTTTGCAGTGTTTGCTGGGAATACTTTATAGATGTCTGTTAGGTCCTTTTGATCTTTGATGCCACTTAGCTGTAATGTTTCTGTTTATTTTTTGTTTGAATGGCCCATCTATTGGTGGTAATAGAGTACAGAAGTGATCCACTATTGCTGTGTTGGAGTTAGTCTGTGACTTTATATCTTGTATAATTTGTTTTGTGAAGTTGGGTACACTGGTGTTGGCATGTGTTTGCTTAGAATTGTAATGTCTTCTTGATGGGTTGCTCTGCGATCTTAATCAAGCAGTTTTTTTAAAACTATCTTTTGACTTGTTTTGGTTTGGGTCTGTTTCCCCAGGCATTAGTGTTGCGTGTCTGTTTGTATCCTCGCTCTGACTACTTAGAATGCCATGTTCCGTCATTTTACCCTAAGGTAGTGTCTCCCTTTGGTGAGGCAGAGGCCAGATGGATCCTGTTTTTTAAATCCGTCTGCTAGTCTATGTCTGTTGTTCCACAGAATTTGGATCACTAACATTCAGAGTTACTATTGAAAGTGTATGTTCATTTTAGAAAGGAGGAGGAATTCTGAAACAGGTTATTGAAAAGTCAGTTCCCTGTATTACACAGATTAGATAGATAGATGATAGATGATAGATAGATAGATTGATTGATTGATAGATAGATAGATAGTGTTGCGAACTGCAGGATTGTAGTTAGAATTCAGCTGAATATGGTAAAGCTATACCTGGAAAAATCAAGGCATTCTTCCAAAGGAACCCTGTAGATGTATCCAACCATCTTATTAAATAAGAAACACAGAACCAATGTAAAAGAGAAAGCCGAGAGGTCAGAGCTCAGAGCTAAAATCTCACCCTTCCTCCTGCGGTGTCCCAGCTTCCAAAAAAGAGAGCTATTTCCTTGTGTGTTAGTCGTTTCCAAGTCATTCTTCCTTCTCATTGGTTGTAAACCCAAACACGTGACTGCCTCATCACTGTCTGAATGTACAGCCCCCTAGGTCTTAAAGGCATATGTCTCCAATGCTGGCTGTATCCCTGAACACACAGAGATCTATGGGATTAAAGACGTGTGCCACCACCGCCACACTCTGTCTATGGCTCTAATAGCTCTGACCCCCGGGCAACTTTATTTATTAACATACAATCAAAATCACATTTCAGTACAATTAGAATACCACCGCAGAACCCAAATCTCAAGGAGTATTTGGTGTTATTTGGCTTTTGATATATCAGCTGTTTCCTACTATGAATTTCATGTGCACTTATAACTTCCCCAAGAACTTTTTTTTTTTTTTTTTTTTGAGACAGGGTTTCTCTGTGTAGCTTTGCGCCTTTCCTGGGTCTCACTTGGTAGCCCAGGCTGGCCTCGAACTCACAGAGATCCACCTGGCTCTGCCTCCCGAGTGCTGGGATTAAAGGCGTGCGCCACCACCGCCTGGCCCGCCCCCCCCAAGAACTTTTAACAGTGCATTTCACCTGAAATTCTTCTCAAGCATCCTAGGCCAAAACAGCAGTCTCCTGAATTAAGGTAAATACCATTTCGGAGACACCACCTAGGAGACAGGGTATGCTAGGTGCACAGCTTTGTTTCTTGTGCAAATGAAGCTCACTCTTATTTTTGGTTGCGAGCCTAGCCTTTAATGGCTGGGGAGATGGATGGATGGATGGGTGGATGGATGGATGGATGGATGGATGGATGGATGGATGGATGGATGGATGGATGGATGATAGAAAAATTACACAGCTAAGTAATTGGCAGAGGAAATCAGTTTATCAAATGGAAAAATGTGCCCGTGGTTGGGAGGAAAAGAACATGGCTGGTAACTTGAGGCAAACAGCTGGACTTACCAGGCTGTCTAAACGAAAGCTCCCCACCATTGTTAACTGCCTACTCACCTGGGAATTACCTTGCAGGTCCAGCTCCTTCCTGTTTATTAGCAGATCCGAAATTGTTGCTGAATTCGGTGGGGACTTGTTAAACTGCAAGTGCACGTTTTGTATATAAAACAGTGTGGCGTATATATGAAAAAAAAGAAGCACCTTTGTACATTCTGAAGACAGTCACAAAGTTCACATGCACGAGAGCACTTCCAAGGAAGCAGTGTCCATATTAAACATCAGTTGTGAGGGCTTGCGGAGCTGGCGCAGTGGGTAAATGTGAGCACATGAGGACCTGAGTTTGAATGCCCAGTAGCCTTGTGAACGTCAGCTAGGTGTGATGTCTGTCTGTCCCACCCTTGGGAAGCAGAGTGGGTCCTGAGCAAGCTGGTTAGCAACACTAACACGAATTGGCGAGCTCTGGGCTCAGCAAGTAAAGTGGAGAGTGGGGGGCTGGAGAGATGGATCAGCAGTTAAGAGCACCGACTGTTCTTCCAGAGGTGCTGAGTTCAATTCCCAGCAACCACATGGTGGCTCACAACCATCTGTAATGAGATCTGGTGCCCTCTTCTGTATACATAATAAATAAATAAATCTTTAAAAAAAAAAAAAGAGTGGTTAAGGAGGATACCAAACATAGACTTCAGGCCTTGACACTCACATGCACACTCATGTGTACACACACACACACACACACACACACACACACACACACACCCCAAAATCAATAGTAAGCCACTGGGCAGTACATGCCTGTAATCCCTGCACGTAGGAAGCTGAGACAGGTGGATCACCAACTTGAGCCAGTGTGGGCTAGGTAATGAGTTCAGGGCTATCCCAAGCTACATAGTGGGATTCTGAAATAAACAAACAGGCAGGTTTAATTGTAATTCTACATACCAGCAGCAGATAAGTAGAGGTGTTCACATACCACTGTGGTGAGTGTAGATCAGGACAGCCACCTCAGAAGGCTGCTGGTGTCCGTTGAAGTGAAACATATTCTTTCTCTGGTCAAACAATCCCTGTTGTGGGGATACTCAACAAAAGCATGAACACACCACAGCAGAAACCACATGGAAGAATGTTTGTTGCTACATTATTGGTAAAAGGTAAATAACTGGAAGCCTCAGCTGTCCATCAGCAGTAGAGCAAGCTGTGCTCAGTGGTGTGTGCCTATGATCCCAGTTGTGGGAGGCAGAGGCAGGAGGATCAGGACTCACGATCATCTTCATTACATGGTGCCTTAGAGGTCAGCCTGGGCTACAGGAGACCCTCTTAAGAAACCGGAAATTAACCAAAAGTAAATAAATACATACATACATAAAGCCACACTAGCTGGGTGTTTTGTCTGCTTTTAAGTCTGTGTCCCACCCATGTGCCTAGGGCCCTCAAAGGCCAGAAGAGGGCTTCAGATCCCCTGGAACTGGAGTTACAGACACTTGTGAGTCACCAAGTGGGTGCTGGGTGGGGATCCAACCCTCTTTAAGAGCAGCCAGTACTATTAACCACTGAGGTATCATATCTCCAGCCCTCCATTGTTTCTTTATGTCTAGGAAAAACATAAAGCTTGTAAGTTATTAGCAGACCTTTAAAAAATGGAATAGAAAAGTTATTTTATTTATTTATTTAGTTTTTTTTTTGAGACAGGGTTCTTTGTGTAGCCTTGGCTGTCCTGGAACTCGCTCTGTAGACCAGGCTGGCCTGGAACTCACAGAGATCAGTCTGCCTCTGCCTCTGGAGTGCTGGGATTAAATGAGTGCACCACAATGCCTGGCTGAAAATTAGCTTTGTTTTTGGAGACAAAAATCTCACTGTGCAGCCCTGGCTGGCCTGGAACTCACTCTGTAGACCCTGCTGGCCTGGAGCTCAGAGCTCTGCCTCCTCTGCTTCTGAGTACTGGGATTAAAGGCGTACACCACCATGCTTGGCCTACCTCTACTTTTATGCATTTAAATAGTGCTGCAGGTGTGTGTGTGTGTGTGTGTGTGTGTGTGTGTGTGTGTGTGTGTGTGTTTAGTGAAAATGGATCACAGTTTTTAGTGAAAAAAGATAGAAGATAAAGTTTCAAGAAGAATTAAGCAATAGGTCTTAGTTATTAAGATATTTTATTTTCTGGAACAGGACAATCTCGTTCTTTTTTTTTTTTTTTAAACTTACTAATGGGCAAAACCAACCAAAGCTCTGATGATTTTCATCCCTCAACTTTCTATTTAACAGTCACCTGGGTAACAAGAACTCAGCTTGTGCTGCTGTTTCCTCCTCCTTCTCTCTCTCTCTCTCTCTCTCTCTCTCTCTCTCTCTCTCTCTCTCTCTCTCTCACACACACACACACACACACACACACACACACACTCTCTCACACACACACTCTCACACACACTCACACACACACACTCACACACACACTCTCACACACACTCACACACACTCTCACACACACACTCTCTCTCACACACACACACTCTCACACACATACACACACACTCTCACACACCGCACTCTCTCTCTCTCACTCTCTCTCTCTCTCTCTCTCTCTCTCTCTCTCTCTCTCCTTCTGTCTTTCTACAGTAAGCTATTGATCTTTAAATATAATGTATGTGAAGTACAGGCAGATCTTTTCTCCCTGAGTTGCTCCTTTGCTGAGCCTGGGAAGAATGAATGCCTCCCTTCTCTTCAGTCCCAGGAAGGACCTAGTGCCCGGCATGTGTTGGGCAAGGGCTGGACCCCTGAGCTCTGGCCCCAGCATCAAACTGGGAAGGAAGTAGAAGCCACAGGAAGTGACTTTGCGAGTCGCACTCTCCCCGAGGGCGTGGTCGGAGTTACTGTAAATCGGACAGTAGGTCTGAGGACAACGCCCGCTGCTGAGGCACAGCGGCTTTAGTCATATATTTTTCTTTCCAAAGTCAAAGGTCTTTGATTCATACTGTCGGCAGCATGTGATCTCTTTCCCTTTCTCCCCCAGAGCTTCCTAATTGCATTTCCAGATTATTTAATTGTATTTGTCCTTTGTACATAAATACACAAGCTATTTGGAAATAAATTTCCCTTGGAGGCTGATTGGTATGGTGCTTATGCATGATGCCAGTGTTGTTAGGAGGTCACGGGTCTTGTAATGGGACCCAGAAATTAGGGGTTCTCCTAGACCAGACTTTGGGTCTGTCCTCAACTTGGGATAGTATAGCTTTCACCTCTTTGCAAAGCGCTCTGAAGACTCTGGGCTGGGGAAGTGCAAACAATCTGAAAAATTGACGTTTATTTTTCTCTAAAAATATAAACTGGGAGTTAGTCTTTGGCAGACAATTAAGAGCTCACCTCGCAGGGCTTTGGTTACAGTTCTGAGCTGCTGATTAGGTGTTCCCGGTGGTGATTACAGGAAGCAGAAATGCAATCATTTGCTGCGGCTTAATCACTTGCGTGTTTGAGAAGTTAGTTACCCAGAAGGGAAAATTGAAGCTTGTATAACTTCCTTTAGCCTTATTTTTAATAGAAAAAAATTAAAGAAAGAGAGAGAGAGAGAAAAGGAGAAGAAATTATAACTGAATTAGGAATATTGGGTCACAGAGGATAAAGTGTGTTGAAAAGAGCCCCAGACCCTGGCAAATGCATCACAGTGGGCAGACAGTTCTGCCGTAGAGGGAGAGATGAATGGCTGCCTCGCCCCCAGTCCAGGACGGGCTTCCTCGGGGCACGGAGGAGGACCGGTCCTTTAACTGTGCGTTTCCTTCCTTGGAGCTGGTGACTGAGCCCTCCCTATCACAGGAGGGGAGAAGAGGAGGGCAACTCTCTTTCCACAGTACTCAAAGTGGAAGAGTGCAGAGACGGGCAAGCGGTGGATGAGTACGGCTTTTATTTTTATTTTGAACAGGTCACACAAAGCAAGGCGAGAGTGGGAAGGTGTGTCTGGGCAACGCTACCCTCCTTTCTGCTGTGAAGGGTCACAGGCTCCCACTCTGACAGTGAGGCGGGAGTGGATCTGAGATGATGAACCTGGGTCACTGTGAAGGCATTCGAGAAGCCATGACGTCGTTGGGTTCAGGGACCGTTCTTCACATGAGTGCTGCCAAGGCTCAGCTGTGTGGATTCCTCCAGAGATCCAGCCGCTCATCTTTTGTGAAACCATTTTACAGAGGCAGCCATATAATCCTAGTGATGTCCATGTGCCTGCCCTCTACTCTGGGTCCATGGATCTTTGCTCTCAAGGTGATTAGTCAGAGATCACCAAGACTATCCTGGTGTTAGCACCGGAAAGTCGTGTGTCCTGAGAAAGCCTCCATCATGAAGAACCCCCCAATCTCCAGGGCATGGCTCACCCCGCCCTACCCACCCTGTAGCATCTGTAGCATGGGAGGAGGGACAATGGGTTCTTTTTTTTTTTAAAGATTTATTAATTTGTTTGTTTTTATTTATTATGTATACAATATTTTGCCTGCATGTATGCCTGCATGTCAGAAGAAGGCATTGGATCTCTTTGTAGATGGTTGTGAGCCACCATGTGGTTGCTGGGAATTGAACTCAGGACCTCTGGAAGAGCAGCCAGTGCTCTTAACCTCTGAGCCATCTCTCCAGCCCCAAGGGACAATGGGTTCTTGTTGCCCCTGTGGGCAGTCATCTGCCCTGGGTCACTGAGAAGGAGCCCTGTGTGTCCAGATAGCAGTAAACCTTAGAAGGATGCTTCTGCTGAAGTGTGCCCAGATGCTATGTTCTGGTGAACAGCCAATGTCTGTAACATGTGCAGGCTTAGAACAATTCCTTCTTACAGCCTCTCCTCCTGTGGGCTCAGGTGGGGGTCTAGCTTCCTCAGGACCATGGTGAGTGGCTGTGGCTGGAACAGCCGGACACTGGTTGATACATTGTGCATGTTATTGCAGAACCTTGTCAGGGTCTTTGTATGGAAAGTTGAGGTTTTCTTGTGGCACAGTGGCCTATTGGCAGTTAGATACTTACCTGGCACTTCAAAGTATCAGAAGAAATATTCCAACCACCAACTAAGAAGCTGCCTTTTTTTCTTTCTGGTACTAGAGGTTGAGTAGAGCCCCAGCATGCTAGACAAGCACTCTATCACAGAGCTACATGGACCCTGTGTGCTAGACAAGCACTCTATCACAGAGCTACATGGCCCCTGCGTGTTAGACAAGCACTCTATCACAGAGCTACATGGACCCTGTGTGCTAGACAAGCACTCTATCACAGAGCTACATGGACCCTGTGTACTAGACAAGCACTCTATCACAGAGCTACATGGACCCTGTGTGCTAGACAAGCACTCTATCACAGAGCTACATGGACCCTGTGTGCTAGACAAGCACTCTATCACAGAGCTACATGGACCCTGTGTGCTAGACAAGCACTCTATCACGGAGCTACATGGACCCTGTGTGCTAGACAAGCACTCTATCACGGAGCTACATGGCCCCTGTGTGTTAGACAAGCACTCTATCACGGAGCTACATGGACCCTGTGTGCTAGACAAGCACTCTATCACAGAGCTACATGGACCCTGTGTGCTAGACAAGCATTCTAACATGGAGCTACATGGACCCTGTGTGCTAGACGAGCACTCTATCACGGAGCTATCCCTTAGCCTTCTTTGTGCTTCGTATTTTGAGAGAGGATCTCACTCAGTCACCAGACCCGATGTTTCTGGGTTTGTTTGCCATAGGCTCTGTCTTTGAGCCCAGATTGTTCTTAAATGCAAGAACTTCTCCTGCCTCAGCCTCCCGAGTGCTGGGAGGATAAGCATGCACCACCATGCCCAGTATTTCCATCCATCTTATGTAGTAAGATTCAAGCACAGATTATGGGCCCTGCGTCCTATTGGCTGACATATCAGCACCACTTTCTAAGAACGTTAGGATAGAGAGATGTTTGAGCTGTTTTGGAAGTACCACCCATCCTCACTATCTTGGCCTCAGAGATTTGAGAGATTCAATTTTTATTAATACAAACAGTAAAGTTTTAAGGATATAACTTTTTTCTTTTTAAAAAAAAAAGATTTATTAATTTTTGTATACCAGTGCTCTATCTTCATGTATGCCTGCACACCAGAAGAGGGCACCAGGTCTCATTACAGATGGTTGTGAGCCACCATGTGGGTGCTGGGAATTGAACTCAGGACCTCTGGAAGAGCAGCCAGTGCTCTTAACCACTGAGCCATCTCTCCAGCCCCAAGATATAACGTTTCATCACCAATTTTATAAAGCAGTTTTCATTTTGAATACAAACTAAAAGGACATCCTGTAAATGTTTCTTGACATGTCCTAAAAATCCTGCTCAATGAATATGTATGTTTGTATATATACATACACATGTTCCCTCCATCCCACAAAGCACCAACTAACACAGGTTGGTGTTGCAAAGTTCATGAGTTTTTGTAAAAAGGTATTTGGAGTGTGTGTGTGTGTGTGTGTGTGTGTGTGTGTGTGTGTGTGTGTTTGGAGTGAGTGTGTGTGTGTGTGCATGTACATATGTGTGTGTATGTGCATGTACGTGTGTGTGTGTGTGTGTGTGTTTGTGTGTGTGTTTGGAGTGAGTGTGTGTGTGTGCATGTACATATGTGTGTGTGTATGTGTGTGTGTTTGGAGTGTGTGTGTGTGTGTGTGTGTGTGTGTGTGTGTGTGTGTGTGATTTACATGTACGTATGCAGCCTGGAGGGTGAGAACAGCATTATTAGGTGAAGAAAGGATTGATTAGTGATGCAGGATGATGCAGGCAGAGGCATCTGGAGCAGGAGAGGGTGCTGCAGACGCGATGACCAGAGGAGAGCTAGGGCCGAGCAGTGGCAGTCTTTGGAAATGAAGGTGGCTCTGCAGAAGGCGTCACTGTAGTGTGGTCACCTGGCTTTAAATGTCACCACAGACGCCTGACCCAGGCTTCCACCTTCTTGTTCCACAGTTGTGGGAATTGGCTATTGTTTTGTTGTTTGTTTTTCGAGACAAGGTTTCTCTGTGTAGCCCTGGCTGTCCTAGAACTCACAGAGATCCTCCTGTCTTCCTCCACCACTCGCCCCCTCCATGACTGGCTGGCTGAAAATCGGCTAGTTTAAGAGATCAGCAGAAACTCAAATGCAGGTACTTGGGGAAATTTACTGGCAGTACAGTTTTGGCAGTTTCAGGAAAACATAATGCAAAACTTACTTTTAATTAAATTATTATTTTATTGGCTTTATATATATTTAATATTGCAACTTCAGTTTTATGAATCTTACATGAGTTAAATTGTTTTCTTCTAAGCTCATATAACCTCATTGAAACATCTCAGGAATTATACACACACACATACACATACACACATATATGCAGAAAGGTTATAATTCCAAGTCATTCCATTTTTTTTTGTTCGTTTGTTTTGTTGGTTGATTGTCAGAGCCATTTCTCCAAAGCATTTATTACTTTATTTTTTAACAAAAACCATAACAAAATAAAGCATACTAATATAAAACAAAAAAACATCCCTTTGAAGTTGGACAAGGGAAACCAACAGAAGGGAAGGAATGAGCCCAAGAGCAGCACAAGAGTCAGTTCACACACACACACACACACACACACACACACACACACACACACACACACACACACACTCGGGAGCCCGGTAAAACACTGACTGGAAGCTGTAGTATATACGGAGGATCTGTGCAGACTGCACGGCCCCATGACTGCTGCCGCCTCGGGCTCTGAGTTCCTGTGAGCCTCGCTCAGCTGATTCGGAGGGCCTTGTTCTCCTGCTGTCCTCCATGCTCCTGGCTCTTACCTGCCTTCTTTCCACCTCCTCTTCTGCAGGGTTCTCTGTCTCTCTCCCCGTCTCTCTCTGTAATGCTGTCTGTGGGTCTCTGCGTCTGGTTCCACCTGCCCTCTGAGGAAGCCTCTCTGATGATGGCCGAATAGGGCAATGATCTATGAGTACAGCAGAATGTCGTTAGGGTAGTTTCGTCACTCTTGCATTTATTATTTATTTTTATTTTTATTATTATAGACCGGCAGGATTTGGTTTTACTCCAGGCTTCAGGGTGTCTTGTCTCTGGTTGTTGGGCTCCATCTCATGGAGTGGGTCTTAAGTCGAATCTATTCCTTGTTTTAAAATATGTTTTCTATGTCTGTATTATAGGAATATTGCAATACGGTCCAGCTAGATTCTGGGATAGATTATCGGAAAAGGGAACTCATTCCTGCAGGGAAACTCTACTACCTGTAAGTGTTTTCTGTGTGTGTGTTTAATTGTCCAAGCTTATGATTTAATAACTTATCAGGAAAAGATTAAGAAAATAAATACTTTATTAGAATCTGAAAGGCTAATTCTGAATTTCATAATTTTTAAACAAAATGCTATGATGTTAACTTCTTCTCTATACTGTCTTAGCCATCCATATTTGCATTATTTCTAATGTGTGATTGGGTGAAACCCTAATTAGGTTTTTGGGGAGGAGATGACAGATGGTTAGGAAGTAATGAGCCCCTCAAAAGAGGCTGTGATATTAAGAGAGTATCTTCAGTGTGCTGAAGGAATTAATTATTGTGGACATCTTCTGACAAGTGTTCCATCTCCGTCCCCTCCAATTGTTGCTGTATTTTGTCAGACAATCTGTCTGTATTTACCGTTGTTGACTCACTCTCATGCAGAGCCCATGCAAAATGCACCCGTATGCAAATACAACAGGGTATATCCTGAAGTCTTTTCAAAGAGCCTCCTGAGTGGGAGCAATTTTTAATAATAGATGTAGCCAGCACATGAGTTAAGGCTGAGCAAACAAATACAGTTTGTTTGAAAATGTCACTCGTGAGAACCCCGGGAAGGAAAAAGTGCTTTAGAGACGCAACTGCTGTTCAGTATCTGCCGGCAGTGATGGGGGATCTCGGGGACCACCTCACAGGCCTAATTGTAATGTAACTAAAAGGCATGTTTCTGGTAATTTAAATTTTGATGACAATGTGCATATGAGAGGCTGAGAAAACTTCTTGTCTTTGCCGCCTTGTAAGCAGAAGTACTTACTGTTTTTGAAGCAGAAATTAGCCAGGAAAATCACATAATTAAAATTGCGTACTTTACAACACACCAAAGGGACTGTTGCACTTATATTCAGATTCTGAGATTGTTACAGAAGCGTCTTATCCACCCTTAAGTACTCAGTCTTTAAAGTACTTCATAATTTAAAACAATTCTCCTAACACCATTGTCCGCTTTCATACGGACGCTTTCTTCCCAGTTCCCTTTTTCTTGACGTTTCCTGGGTCCTTTGTTTTCCTGACATTCCTAACCTTCCTGACATGTTTTTACCTAGTTCTTGTTGTTTCAGATGTGTGGTATTATCAATAAATAGTTATTTCTTTTTTCCTTTTTTCAAAGGAGGCAGTTCTAATTCACTGTTTTTAGGCGAAATACACTAATATGGAAGAATTAAAATATTTCTTAGTGAGGAATTTCTTCCTTCCTTTCTTTTCTTTCTTTTTTGAGACAGGGTTTCTCTGTGTGACATCCCTGGCTGTCTGGGAATTTGCTGGCTTCTAACTCACAGAGATCCTCCTGCCTCTGATTGAAGGCATGCATCACCACCAGGCTTCTTTTTTTTTTTTTTTTTTTTTTTTTGGTTTTTCGAGACAGGGTTTCTCTGTGTAGCTTTGCGCCTTTCCTGGAACTCACTTGGTAGCCCAGGCTGGCCTTGAACTCACAGAGATCCGCCTGGCTCTGCCTCCCGAGTGCTGGGATTAAAGGCGTGCGCCACCACCGCCCGGCTACCACCAGGCTTCTTAGGACTTTCTTAAATAAAGAAAGCGGACTGGGACATGGGTCAGTCAGCTCACTGTGCGGGCATGAGGACCTGGGTTCCAAAAGCTGCATGCATCTATTAACCCAGTGCTGGGGAGGTGGAGACAAGGCTCTCTCTATGCTCACTGGCCAGCCAGTGTCGGCAAATCTAAAGTTCTAGGTTCAGTGAGAGACCCTATCTCAAAAACATGGAAGAGAGCAGTGATTGAGGAAGTCACCAGACATTGACCTCTGGTTGGTTTACACACATGCGCACACACACACACACACATGCACGCACGCACGCACGCATGCATGAAGGCACACAGTTGCACGCACATACCTGCATCATGAAGGCTCCGTATGGCACTGACAGTCTTAGTGGGGTTTCTTGTGGGGAAGAAGCTGCTTTTGCTGAGAACATAGACATTTTTCTCTCTTTGATCTTACCCTGGGGTACCCAGTGCTCTTCCTGACAAACCAGGTGATTTTATTTTATTTTTTATTTTTATTTTTTTGGTTTTTTTTGTTTTATTTTATTTTATTTTATTTTACAATACCATTGAGTTCTACATATCAGCCATGGGTTCCCCTGTTCTGCCCCCTCCCACCCCCCCCCTTCCCCCCAGCCAAACCCTCATTCCCACCTCTTCCAGGGCAAATCCTCCCCCGAGGACTGCGATCAACCTGGTAGACTCAGTCCAGGCAGGTCCAGCCCCTTCCTCCCAGACTGAGCCAAGTGTCCCTGCATAAGCTCCATGTTTCAAACAGCCAACTCATGCAATGAGCACAGGACTTGGTCCCACTGCCTAGTTGCCTCCCAAACTGATCAAGCCAATCAACTGTCTCACCTATTCAGAGGGTCTGATCCAGCTGGGGGCCCCTCAGCCTTTGGTTCATAGTTCATGTGTTCCCATTCATTTGGCTATTTTTTTTCAATAGTTGAGTAAAACCGAAATTTATTACAAGCCACAGTCGTCCTAGGGACCTCCATGCTATATATATAGCCTCTATGGTTCTATGGGTTGTGGTCTGATTATTCTTTATTTTATATCTAGAATCCACTTATGAGTGAGTACATACCATGACTGTCCTTCTGGGTTTGGGTTACCTCACTCAGGATGATTTTTTCTAGTTCCATCCATTTGCCTGCAAATTTCATGCTTTCGTTGTTTTTCCCTGCTGAGTAGTACTCCATTGTGTATATGTACCACATTTTTTCCATCCATTCTTCAGTTGATGGGCATCTAGGTTGTTTCCAGGTTCTGGCTATTACAAATAGTGCTGCTATGAACGTAGCTGAGCATGTATCTTTATGGTATGAATCAGCATTCCTTGGGTATATGCCCAAGAGTGGGATGGCTGGGTCTTGAGGTAATTCGATTCCTAATTTTCTGAGAAACCGCCATACTGATTTCCACAGTGGTTGTACAAGTTTACATTCCCACCAACAGTGGAGGAGTGTTCCCTTTGCTCCACATCCTCTCCAACATTGGCTGTCATTGGTGTTTTTGATCGTAGCCATTCTGACAGGTGTAAGGTGGTATCTCAGAGTCGTTTTGATTTGCATTTCTCTGATGATTAAGGATGCTGAGCATTTCTTTAAATGTCTTTCAGCCATTTGTAGTTCTTGTTTTGTGAATTCTCTGTTTAGCTCTTTAGCCCATTTTTTAATTGGACTGTTCAGTATTTTAATGTCTAGTTTCTTGAGTTCTTTATATACTGTGGAGATCAATCCTCTGTCAGATGTGGGGTTGGTGAAGATCTTTTCCCATTCTGTTGGCTGTCTTTTTGTCTTATTGACTGTGTCTTTTGCCCTGCAAAAGCTTCTCAATTTCGAGAGGTCCCATTTATTAATTGTTGTGCTCAGGGTCTGTGCTGTTGGTGTTTTATTTAGGAAATGGTCTCCGGTGCCAATGCGTTCAAGAGTGCTTCCTACTTTCTTTTCTATTAAGTTTAGTGTAACTGGATTTATGTTCAGGTCTTTGATCCACTTGGACTTGAGTTTTGTGCATGGTGACAGATATGGATGTATTTGTAATCTTTTACATATTGTCATCCAGTTATGCCAGCACCATTTGTTGAAGATACTTTCTTTGTTCCATTGTATAGTTTTGGCTCCTTTGTCAAAATCCAAGTGTTCATATGTGCATGGATTAATGTCAGGGTCTTCAATTCAATTCCATTGGTCCGTATGTCGGTTTTTATACCAGTACCATTTATTTTATTTTTAAACTTAATTACATTTATTTATTTTCTTGTATGTGTGCGTGTGTATTTATACACACACTTTCATGCATTCATACATGCATCCCATGGCATACGTGTGGAGGTCAGAGGCAGCTTGTGGGAGTCGGCTCTCTTTTCCCTGTGTGGGTTCTGGGGATCAAATCAGGTTGTCAGCTTTGAGAGCAAGTGCTTCACCCCTGAGCCATCTTGTCTGCCTACAAAGCGAGGCAATTCTAGCATGGTGAGACGCTGTTCCATTCCTAAGACATGTGGTGGGCAAACACAGACTCCTGTAACATCTCCGAGTCCCGGGAACCAGACTGTACAAGGGACCCATGAAATACGGCAGGATCGGAGGCTCGGGGTGAACCCCTGTTCTCTCGCACGAGGCCTTGGGTCAAAGTAAGAAAACCGCCCTTAGGTCTGCTTTAACTGGACTTCTTTTGTCTTTCTTTTATGGTAGAGAAGATTGAACCTGGGACCCCACAGACTGGGCAAACACTTTATCACTAAACTATACCCAAGCTCTGTTATTTTATCTTTTTTTTATTATTTTAAATTACGTGTATGGATTTGTGTTGGGGGTGGGTACGAGCCTGTGAATACAGGCCAGAGGTGCCAGATTCCCCGGGCTCGAGTTACAGGTGGTTGTAAGCTGCCTGGAATGGGTGCTAGGCGCCAAGTTCGGGGTCTGCTAGCACGGTGCACACTCTCAGCCGCCGGGCAGCCCGCCCGCTCCTCTCCTTGTTGTTTTCAGACTCTCGTTCAGTTCCTGGGCCTGGACTTGGATTCCCTCTGAGAATCTGAGACCAAGCAGGTCTTGAACCTGTGAACTTCCGGCCTCAGCCTTCCGAGTAGCTGAGGTTATAGGCCAGGGCCCCCCAGACGCCGCTTCTCTCGCATTTATAGAAAAACTTACTATAGTGCCTCTTGTAACAGACTCTCGCGTGCTGTGTTATCCTTTTGTCCTGTTAAAACGCGTTTCTCTTTATTACTCTCCAGCTAAAACCCGGAATCTGTTTCTGAGTATGTGGGTCCAGATTCCCCCTGTCAATTTCACCAGAGTCCAACCGCCTGCAGAACAGAAGCCTGCCTGCTCCCCAGGGGACAGCAGCCCCTGCTGGACTTCCTTACAAGCAGAGTCCTGAACACACCCTTAATTAAATAGAAAGTTCAGACGAGATGGGTGCATTCTGCGTGGTTGGGCTGAGACTAGAAATATCCATTAGCTCAGCACTTTACTTCAAGTTTCCAAAGACAATGAAAAATGTCCCAAGCTGGAACCCAAATAATACTAAAAATCACCAGAGATTTCATTCAAAACAACCCGCGAAGCAGACTGGGAGCAACAACTGTCATTCAGAATATTGTCTGCTTCCTCAGAACTGACTCACACAGGCACCGGTTTGCTGTGGTCCTATGGAGTTAGAAATCCCAGGGTGGTGTGTGTGTGTGTGTGTGTGTGTGTGTGTGTGTGTGTGTGTGTTCGGTGAGTGTGCTCATGTGTGAAGGTGTGTTCGTTCCACGACACGCATGTGGAGGTCAGGGGCAGTCTTGGCTACCACTTCCTCCTTCTCCTTGGTTTGAGTCAGGGTCATGCTTGTGCGGGGCCGCATGCTCCAGGCGAGCTGGCCCTTGCGTGGGTTCTCCCATCCCTGCACTTCCTGTATTGGTGTGGGAATGCTGCAGTAACAGGCACACATCTCACATGCTCTTACACCAGCTTCCGGGGGTCCAGACGCAGTCATCAGGCGTGTGCAGCAACAACTGTCGTCCTGTGAACCATCTCCCTGGCCTTTCTAAGAAGGTTCCGGAGACCTCTGACTTGTCCCAAGTAGTTTTCTAACTAGGACAGACTCAGAGAAGTCAATGCTATTAGCGAGTTGCCCGTCACAGAGAGTTTGAGTGTAAATGCTCAAATGTCCACCTGGATGAAAACACCTCATCATTGTCCAGTCTTTCATTCTGCAGTAGCTGCATTTTTACTCCTCAGACAGGCACAGGCAGTTTCCTCCCGGAAGCTCGGTGACGAGGCATCAGAGGGACCCCTGTGTGAGAAAGGTGGCGGCCTGTTGAAACCCGGGCAGCTCCAGTAAGCTTTGGATTTCCCCTTTGCATCTGGGTGGCTGCTTGGACCACTGACTCATTTCGAACCTCATGGAGATTGTCAAGCATGACTCTCCTACGCTTTCCCAAGAGTTTACCTGCCTCACTCAGATGATTGGGGCCGGGAGCAGACGCTATCATTTTGTACCTGCAGTGAACACATCTTTCCAGCAGGAGGCGCAGCTGTGGAGGGGCCCCTGGGACGCTGCCCTGGTTGGTTTACTGTCTTTTCTGCAACGGGAGGATCCACTGGTTTCCTGAAGAGAGGACTTCAGGTCACCTTGATCTCACATTAGCTGTTTGTTTTTTCATTTGCTTTTAGGAATGGAGTAATGTGGTTTTTTTGTTTGTTTGTTTTCCTGTTAAGTCTGTGGAAGGATCTGGAATGGGTGCTGCCTATTCACACAACAGGTTTTTCCCAAACTCACATCCAGCCCCTATTCTCAGCACAGCAGCCATGACCTCATGAGAAGAATTGATTTCATTTCCTTTTCAATTGTGTGTATGTGTCTATTAATGGTAATTATTTGTGTGTATACAGGTGCGTATCGTGTGTGTGTGTGTGTGTGTGTGTGTGTGTGTGTGTGTGTGTTAGTGTGCAAGTATGTTAGGCCAGAGATTGACGTCAGTTTCTGCCTTATTTTTAGGTTAGGATTTTCCTTACTGACCCTGGAGTGTGCCATCTCCACAGGAACGGCTGGCCAGCAGGCTCCAGGGACCCTCCTGTCTCCACCCCCTCCCCTGGTACTTGAGTGACAGCTCACACCTCTGCACCTGGCTCTTCCCTGGGTCCAGGCATCTGAACTCAGGTCCCCAGGCTTGCACCTTACCCCCTGAGCCAGCTCCCCAGCTGCTCATAGGAAGATTTAAAACCGAACAGGGGACAGTGGCAGACCTGGGGTGTTTATGTACTCTACCTGAGTTCACAGATTGCCTCTTAGTGTTGTATGGGTCCTGGCAAAAGAAATGATTGACCTGGGTCAGAAACACGGGATTTTAGTAGTCTGGTACAGAGAACAGCCTGGGTATTAGGATATGCCGTCGAGTCCTTGTTTCTGGGTCCCCTGGGGTGGGAGGGAGTTTTCCCAAGGCCCAGATGATCCCAGTTGAGGCTTTGAGAAGAGCGCTGAACTTGTGTGGACCCTGTCGTTTTCCAGCCGGGAAGAAGCACGTCCGCCTTTTGTCTCAAGGGTTAACCGTCTCATCGCTCAGGGTTGCTCATGACAAATAGAGCCTTGGGGGGAGTCAAGGCCTATGTCTTGGCACATCAGCTCAGTATGGGGAGGAAAAAAAGACCCACAGAGGACCGACTCTTTCAACAGGCCACGAACTTTTATTTCATTTGGCTCCCATCCATCAGTCGTCACCACCTCAGCAGCATCCATATGAAGCACACTGTTGGTTGTCTAGTGGCTCAAGACCATCTTAACTGCACACACATGCACACAGACACAGACACAGACACACAGACACACACACACACACACACACACACACACACACACACACACACGTCCATCCTTTCAACAGACTTCAGAAATAAGTTTCTTCTTAAATGCTTTCCTGGTGGAAGCTTCGTCTCACAGCAACTTTCAGTTTTCCACTGCAGAAACATCTCTTTCAAGAAGATAATCATTTTGGTGACTGTATCTTTAAATACCATTTTTTAAAAAAGCAACGATTAGATGGGGGGGGGGGAAGCCCCACAGAGCTCTAAGGCTAGCGTTCTGTTTGAGGAAAAAAGATCTGGAAGCTAAGGATGAAGCCCACGCCATACACCCAGTGCCGCACAGCTGAAAACACCCTGCCTCTTGCCTGTGATGTGCCTTATAAATGCTCTCTCATCCTCCCACTGCGAGGACCACATCAGCAAGTTAAGAATGTTTCCTAGCTTCATCGCCACACCTTCCCACACCTAAAATCTTCCCCTATTTTTTTTAGCCTTAAATTTAATTAATTAATTAATTAATTTATGTGTTTGGGTATTTTGCCTGCATGTATGTCTGTGTATCACGTGCATGCCTAGTGTTCTCAGAAGCCAGGAGAGGGCATCAGAGCCCCTGGAACTAGAGTTAACAGATGGCTGTGAGCCACTGTGTGGGAGCTGGGAACTGAACCGGGGTCCTCTTGAAGAGCAGCCAGTGCTCCTAACCATTGAGCTATCTCTCCAGCCCCTTGATTTTGATTATGAATTATGTGTATGTGTGTGTCTGTTTGTGGGTGTGCATATGAGTGTGGTGCCTACAGAGGTCAGAGCACTGTAATTAGAGTTACAGGCCGTTGTAAGCTGCCCGCATGGGTGCTGGCAATCCGACCCAGGTCCTCTGCAGGAATAGTTTACGCTCTTAACAGCTAAACCATCTCCCCAGCCAAACTTTGGCAACGTTCTAGTTTCTGCCTGGGAGGTTGCCACTCCCTTGTTTGGAAGGAAGGTGTCTGGGACATCTTGGGTCTATTTCCCTGTCGCCGATAATCACGTTATAGGTGTTTGTGTCCCAGGCGTTGGTAGTTGTAGTTTGTATCTCCTTTTCTTGCCAGTTAGACAAGTTTCTATTGCCTATTTATTCAGGCCTTGAATCTCTTTCAATAGTGTTTTGTGGTTTCCAGTATGCAATATGCTTACAGTTCTTCTGTTAAATTCGTTTGTTAGTAGCTTATTCTTTTTATGTTCTATAAATGAATTTCCCCTCAATTTTATTTTCAATGCCTTTATTACTACTATAAAATGCAACAGATTTTTGCATATTGACCTTGCTGAACTGGTTTATTAGTTTCTTAGGGCTCCTGGAATTTTCTAAATACTAGATACTAATAAACCAGTTCGCTTCTTCCTCTGCAAGCTGGACATTTTTGATGTATTTTTTTTCTTGCCTAATTCTCCTTCCCAGAGCTGAGCTCTAGTACATGCAGTATGAGAAGAGACGAGAAATGATAAGCCTTGTTTCTGGCCTTAGAGGAAACAACTTCAGTTTTACCATTAATTACACCATTGTCTCTGGGTTTTTCATAGATGTCTGTTATCAGTTAATAATATTCTTCTCCTTGATTTGTTGACCATTTTTGTCATGTCAGATTTTCTGAAATGCATTTTCTGTCTTTGCTAAGAGAATTGTGTGATTTCAGTCCATTGTTACATTCACACTAATTGATTTTAGATTTTAGATTAGCCTTGCATTTCTGGAATAAATATTTTCATACTCGTCAGCTTTCCATCTCTGACAGAACATCTGAGTCAAGCCACTTTGCAGGAGGAGATTTCCTGTCCCAGCCCATGGTTTCCCAGGTCTCCACCCGTGTGCAAATGGCACCCCTGCCTTAGGGCCTGTGTCGAGGCTGGACACCGTGGCTGGGAGTGCCGTGGGGCCAAGGGAGCTGGGAAGAGGAAAAGAGAGAGGAGGAGGATGTCTTATGTGAGGGCACCCCTCTTACCTAGCTGCCTTAGTAAACCCCACTCCCTAAGAGTCCTCTACCCCCCAGTAGTGCCCTGAGCTGGGAACCATGCCTTTAACATGAGTTTAACAGCAGTGAGAGAGAGGGTGATTTGGGGGGACACTCAGCTCCAGACCAGAACAATCACAGTGTAGAATCCTGTTGTACTTAGCTCGGTTAGGCTTATCAGTACTTTACTAGGGACTTTCATGGCCGTAGTTGGAAGAGATGCACGTCATTGGCTTTCTCTTCTGGACATACTTCAGTCTGGTTTTGATAGCAGGATAACGCTGGCCTCACAACAAGTTTGGAAGGACCCCATTCTCCTCCACATCCCCCTTCTTGGTCAGTTGATAGTTGATTTGTATCTTTCTAGGAGTTTGTCCATTTCTTCTAGGCTAGCGGATTTGTTAGCTTGCAGCTGTTCATGGGGCACGTTGCATACCCTTATCCCAAATACTTGGGAACAGAAGTATTTCAGATTTTGGAGTTGGGTTTTGTTTTGTTTTTGGAATGTTTATGTAAAGTTTATGATTGAACACCCCTAAGCTGAAGTCTGGACTTTCAGTTTAGAATTAATGTTATTGTCTTATTATCTATTTCATTCTGACAAGGTTGATTATAACCTGTCTTTCGCTGTCTCCTCATAAATGCACAGGTCCACCTTGCAAACAGAGCTGTACGTTATTACATGTATCAGCTTCCCGCTCCATAGCCTGTAGGACATAATCACTCAAACTGTTTTCCAAGGGTTTTAGCTGTTAAAACCATAGCAGGATTCCATTTGACATAATTTGGATGTACACTTAATTAGTAATTAATTGCACATTAACTCAAGGGCCACTGAATGAGAAATTAATACCAAGTGTGGGAAACTTTGAAACATCACCTAACAAGTGATACAGTGCAGCCACCCTCATGTACAGACTTCCACGCCAACTAGACCAGTCTCTTCAGCTCACCTCCTTTCTTTCTCTAGGGGCCTGTGTGTTACAATGGCACCTCATTCTGCAGGACACTTTGGCTTGTTGTCACAGAAGATATCTGGCCCATCATTCCCCGCTTACCCACACGAGCAAAAGTATCCTGCTGTAGATAATACCGTGTAGATGTACAGTATGTGAGCAGATCGTGTGCATACAGCTTTTCAGTTTTCTTAACCTTCTCTTCCCCCACCCTGCTTTTATGACAGGGTCTCATTCAGCCTGGAACTCACTCCGTAGCCCAGGCTGCCTTTGGATTTGCACAGTCCTCCTGCTTCAGCCTCTTGTCGTTTGGGATCATAGGCGTGAGCTCCCGTGCCCAGCTCAGGTACTTAGCATTCTTATCAGCTTGTTATTTCATCTCCAAACAGATCCCAGATTGAACTGAAAGTCAGTCTCTAGGACAAGAAAAACCGATCTGGCAGAGGGCCCGGAGCCTTAGTTACTTGCTAGGGACTTTTAAAAAAGCTCTTAAACCCCCTTGCCTCTTTCCCTCATTATTCCACTTCTCTTTTATCTTTATTGTTTTTTAAGACCTTTTGTTCATATTGCTTTCTGAAATTATACAAAAAGGAATTTTTAAAAAATGTATCCAACTGCAGTTCTGCCTGCTAGGCCACCGACTTCTTTTAGGTAAATGCAACACGGAAAGTCAGTAGTCATTTTCTGCAGAGACGAGAGGGGTGAAGGCCTGCAATTTGAGGAGATCCCCCTTTCTGTAGTACGTACAGGTCAAGATTAATGGAGCCAGGAAAATCACCCACCAGGTGACTGAGAAGGGTGGGAACGTGGAGACTGAAATGGATCTCTGAACAGTCAATTAAGCCTTTGCGTGACTGAGAAGATAAACAGCAGGATAAAAATCCACTTGAACAACCAATTCCGTTATGTAAAACACACCTACAGGATTTGAAATGCGACCAAGGCTGTTTTATATTAAGGCAAGCATAAACCAACTTAATTTTAGACCTGCCTCCAGCCCCAGATTATGTTTGGTGTGAGGACAAAGAGCCATAGAGCATGGATGCACAAGGAATCGGTAGAGCGCCGAGACTCTCTGCCAGGAAAGTTTGGCAAAGAACCCCCGAGAGGAAGGAGAAATTTCTCTGTCAAATCAACTTTGGCTCCCTGGCATAGAGAACTCGGGGCAATGGGGACCGAGGAGAGCCAGCCCTATTCTGCTTGTTGATACCTTAACAAGCTGTTGATTTTTGAAAGGGGACAAAGGAGCAAAGTGTGTTAGCATTCTGTCCCCTTGAGTCAATCCTAATGAAGTGGGAGGTTCTTAAAGAAATTGATTTCCATTTAACTTCATGCATGACCCTCTTCCAAAAACCTCCAAGTGTTTGGGAATTTTTGTTGAGAATTTCAAATGATCCAGCAATAGTAAGCTCATTTTGACATGTTCTGTTTCCTTGAGGCTAAGTTTTTTATGTTGAATGCTTGATTTCAGCTGTAAATTTTTTTTTTCAAAATCGGAATGACTGATTAATTTCTTTTCTGCTTACTGATTTAATGTGGAAAAGATAAATCACAATTCTCATACTTCCAAAGCAATCAGGCTTTTAATCCAGGTACTGTACTCAGGATTCCTGTGGGAGTTGGTGCCAGATTTCCTGGCACCTGAACAGTGGTTGATTCCAGGGCTTTTCTGACTTAAAGACACAGTGGTGCTGCTGAACAGAAAATAGAAAGCCGCCCCTCAGCGCCGCTGCTCGGAGGACAAAGGTGACGGGAGGGATGAGATGGCCGGGTTTCAGGGCGTTGCGGAGCAGAAGAAAGGGGCTGTGCTGGGCGCCGGCTGTCTTGGCCCTCAGGGGAGAGGAGCAGCTTTGGAAAAGAGTGGCGTTGCCTCGCGTCAGAAACGACCCTAATGCTCTTTCTGTGTCAACTTTTGATTAGCCGTGGACAGGTTTTCTTTTCTTGCATCTTATCCACACAAAGGCCTAGTATACAGTAGTGTTGTACCGCGAGCAATTACCCAGAGTCCAGCTCTCTCGAGGGAGCTGAAGCCAGTCAGTCAAATGCTTGCAGAGCGAGGGACCGACCAGGGCTGTGCACACTCGGCTGCCGCTAGCACCGAGCTACGCCCTGCCCAGTGTGTGGTTCCTGCTCCTTTTCTGCGTCCTTCCGGAGAGGAAGGGAACACTCTTCAAGCCCGGACCCAGTTCCCTTGTCTTCCGGTCATTTTGATGTTACTTCCCTTCTTGAGGAGATGCCTCTTTATGGTTAAAATGGGATATTACTGAATGGGATATTTGCTTCATTGGTGTATGGGGCATGTATTTTTGTAGGTCTAAGAGAAAACTCAGAATTAAGCTCATTTTGGGGAAGTATGGGTAGGCGTGTGTATGTGTGCATGTACATATGTTTGTACAGGTGCACATGCGCACGCGTGCATGCGTGTGTGTGTGTGTGTGTGTGTGTGTGTGTGTGTCTGTCTGTCTGTCTGTCTGTCTGTCTGTCTGAGGGCCAGAAGTCCTTGTCATCAGATGTCTTCTTCAGCCTCTCTCCATTCCCCCCACCCCCCCCCCCCCCCCCCCCCCGCCCAAGACAAGTCACCCACTGAACCTAGAACTCACCAATTCTGCTAGACTGGTTGGTTAGCAAGTCCCAAGGACCATAGTGCCTCCACCTCCCCAGTGCTGGGTTGCAGGTGTATGCCGCCATGCCTCCACCTCCCCAGTGCTGGGTTACAGGCGTACGCCGCCATTGTCATGTTTTTGCATGGATGCTGAGCCGTCTCTCCAACCCCCTTATCGAGGCTGTTCTGATGCTGAGCTTCCAGCTCGTTGTTATGGAGACTAGCCACCAATCTATTCTCAAAACTCAGCCATTCTTCTGTTATGAGGTCTTTAGGAAAAAGGCACAGTGCAACATATCTTCGCAAAAGTTTGTTTAAAATTCTTATGAGGGTCTGGAGAAATGTCTCCGTGATTGAGAGCACTTGTCTTTCCAGAGAACCCTAGTTTGGTTCCCAGCATCTATACTGGGGGCTCACAGCATCCTGTAATTCCAGCTCCAAAGAGTTCAGCACCCTCTTCTGGCTTCTGTGAGCACATGCAACATTCTGTGTGCCCAACACTCACTCACACACACACACACACACACACACACACACACACGTCGATTAAAAATAATAAAAAATAAATCTTACAAAAACCCAAACTAACAAAAACCTAGCAAGTCCTGGTCCTTCATTAGAGCTGCATGGGTATGGTTATATTCCTGAAGAGTTTTATTTAAGGGAATCTTATTTCCCTTTAAGTGTGTCCCTTCAGAACTGTGATGGCCACTACTCCGGTTTGTCATGGCAGATGACATATATTCTTTTCTTGTTTGAATTTGAATGCATTTTCTCTGGCTTAAGTTTTTACAATAATGTTGTACACTTGAAATTTCCTACTTGAAAGCAGCCAAGGGCGAGGCTGGAGAGATGGCTTAGAGTCAAGAGCACTGGCTACTCTTCCAAAGAACTGAGGTTTGCTTCCCAGTGCCTACATGGTGGTTAGCAGCCATCTGCAACTCCAGTTCTGAGGGATCTGACACCCTCTTCTGGCCTTTTCAGGCACTGCACACACACAGTACACAGACATACATGGAGGCAAAGTACCCATATACGTACAGTAAAAATAAATCTTAAAAATTCAAAAATGGTGGGGGGAATCTTAGATGTTTTTTGATTCTATATTTTTATATATACATGATATTTTATTAAGAAAATACTTCTGACTTAACTATTGCTTTAATTCAATTATGTATTATTTTATGTTCTACCCATATCTAAAAATAATTTGAAGCAACTTACATTGAAGTAATTTATAATGTACATACCATAATCATTACACGGAAAGGACTACAGAATTCTAATAAGACTGCAGACGGTGTGGACTTTTTTTGTGCACTGCCAGCTGCCAGCTGGAGTATAAATTACGGTAGTATCAGCTATGCTGAACACTGGCATTGCATTCCTTTCCTGTTGCTGTGATAAAACACCATAGTCAAGATAACTTATAGAGAAGAATGTATTTGGCTCACGGTTTCAGAGGGTTAGAATCCATGATGACAGAGCAAAGACGTGGTGGCTGGAGCAGCCGCTGAGAGCTCACATCTTGAACCACAAATAGGAAACAGAGAGTGAACTCAAAATAATGTGAGTCTTTAAACTCAAGGCTTCTTCCCGTGACATATCCCTTCTTCTTTCCAAGTAGTTGCTGTAACAGCTTCCTCCCCGTTGTCTCTTTTTAGGGAGCATAACCAGCTCTCTCAAGAAGAAGGGCAGGGAAAGGCTCTTGTCACAGTCGGTGGCCACAGAGACCAGTGGCTCTTGATCCCCCACTTTTTAAGAAGACACTGTGGTGTGGGGTAGATGAGGAATGGCAGAGGGGGTGGGAGGGTGCTGTTATAATTGTGAGAGCAAGAGCTGGAACCAGTTATCAGAGGCTTGTCTTAGGGTTCCTATTGCTGTGAAGAGACATCATGATCACAGCAACTCTTACAAAGGAAAGCATTGGATTGGGGCTGGCTTGCAGTTCAGAGGTTTAGTCCACTATCATCATGGCAGGTGGCATGGCAGCGTGCAGGCAGACACGGTGCTGGAGAAGGAGCTGAGAGTCCTACGTCTTTGACCCACAGGCAACAGGAAGTGGTCTGAACTAGGAGTAGCTTGAGCACAAGAGACCTCAGTGCCCACCCCACAGTGATGCACTTCCTCCAACAGTGCCACACCTACCCAACAAGGCCACACCTCCTAATAGTGCCACTCCCTAAGAGCTTATGGGCGCCATTTACATTCAAACCATCACAAAGTTCATTGGCACCCTTAGAAATTGCAGGAAGTTAGCAATTCTGTCAACTTTGTGCAATACATAAATAAACCACCAACAAAGAATCCCAAACTGCTTGGTAGTCCATTTGGCAAATGGATCTGACTACACTTAATCATATTCCCCATCACTGAATATCAATTTAGGTACCTTCATTTTTGTGTCACAGTGACCCTTCTTCCAGAAGTTAGCCGTTATTCTTTCGTAGGTGATTTCCCATGAATGGAACAGCCTATGGCTATGGATTGAATATAAAAAGTCCCCACAGGCTCCTGCGCTTGGTCCCAGTGGTTGGCTTTTGGAGGTTGTCAAAATTTTAGGAAGTAGAGCTTAGCCTGAGACTGGGTGGCTGTGGGCAGGGGAAGGATTATGGTCTAACCAGGGTCGGCCTCAAGCTCCCCCTCTGTTCACGATCCACAGAGATCACAAGGCAGCACCAGGCTCCCAACACAGACAGTTAGGGGGAGATTCCCTCCCGACAGCTCTTACTTCAGGAGTGGATTCATTGACCAGGCCACTTCTTCACGTCACCATCAGCACAGGGTCACTGAGCGACGGAGCCTTCACACTGCTGTGACCAAGTACCCGAGAGAAATGACTTAAAGGAGGAATGGTTTATTTGGTCCCTACTGTTCACTATTCTTGAGTCTGTTGTTTCAAGGCATATGGTAAAGCAGAGCACCGTGGTGGTGGGCCCCTGGACACGTGACTCCCTTACCTCATGACCACCTTCTCCAACCAAACGCTCATCCTAACAGGGCTCTTACTCCCTGTCATGTTTGAGTTCACTAACGCATCAAAGTTGTACTTCTCACGTGCCCATCAGCTGCCGGCATATCCACAGTAGTGAGCCTGTGGGAACCATTTCCTGTCCAAACCATAGTGCCATCCTCCTGCCTCAGCTTCTAAAGGCTGGGATCTCAGGCATGCAACGCCACACTTGGCATGATTTTTCTTTGCGTTTGTTGTTCAGTAAGAAGAAATGATTGGCTCCTTACCAATTGGGCCATCTTTTTAAGCAGCTTCTTAAGAGTCCTTTGACCGTTGTTCTGTTGGAATTTTTATGTGGTGATAAATTTTTATTTGGTATGACATAATATTACCATAGTGCTCCCAGTCTGGCTATGACTTTTTTTTCTATCATACAGACAGTTTATGTCTTTGTGTATTCAGATTAGATGACACAGTTCTGAATCTCCGTCTTCCCTTCTGTGAACACGTGACAATGATGTCACCTCCATGGTGAGGTAAGAGTAGTGTGAGGAACTCGTTGTGGCATGGTAGTTCAACAGAGGACAACTGCTCTTCCCCTTGGACTCACTGCAAGGTTTAGAGTCGCCTAAGGTTTTTGTTACAAGTGTGGAATGTACTCAAAGCTCTTTAAATTATGATTTGGAAATGTGCAATAGATAACTGAGTTTTTTAGACCAACATAATTGGGTAATGAAAGGTTTTTTTCTCTTAATTTTTCTAATGCTCATCTTCAAAAAAAAGTGAGTACAGCCTGGCAAGATGGCTCAGTGGGTAAAGCCCTTGCTGTACAAGTCTGATGGCCTAGCTTTGAACCCCCAAATCCATGTAGAGGTGGAAGCGGAGAACAGACCCACAGAGTTGTGCTCTGGCTTCCCTGTGTGCCCCATGGCCCGGATTGCTGCACATACACATCCTATATACATACAGAATGATAACGTAAAAATTAAAACTACTTACAGATGCCAATAGCTGCGTCTCTTTAAACAGGAAAGCCTGGATCTGAGTGGCATGTGGGAAGATAAGGTTTTCTGACAGTTAATTGTTAAGGATTTGGGAATATCAGTGTATTCCTTTCCTGTTCCTTCTTTCTTTTATATCAGTCCAGCTAACTCAAAAACACCAGAGCATGCAGTAGCCACCACTCTGTCTGCTTTTAAGGGGGTATGAAGATGAGTTTCCTGTCTCCTGTACCAGTAAAACTTGCTCCTGCAGCCAAGTGCATGTCAGTAGATGGGCAGCAATCCTGCATCGCACAGACTGCGTTTTTGAAATGCACTTAGGTGGGCAGTACTCACGGTCACACAGACTGTGTTTATGAAATGCTTTTAGTTTTGGACGGCTTAATGCTGAGACCTTTTTGTATTTTGGACCTTCCGAGTATCTGTTTATGGTAGTGTAATAAAATTCTAATAAGACAATGTTGAAATAAATGTAATTTTGTGGTGGGTATGGAGGTACAGTTCTATAATTTTAATCACTCAGGAGATGGAGGCAGGAGGATTGTAACTATAGGCCAGCCTAGGCTACATGGCAGGATCCTGTCTCAAAAAACAAAATAAAATGCAACATGAAATACTAACCTTGTTATGAAGGAGAGGTTGGAGTGTGCGTGCGTGCGTGCGTGCGTACGTGCGTGCGTGTGTGTGCGGGGATTGAACCCAGGGTCTTTCCGCGCTAGGCAGATACTGTTCTTAAGTGAGATTCTGCTTGCTCCATTCTACCTGCCCTGATAAGTATGCCGTTAGGACTAGAGACATGGCTCGGTGGGTATTTGCTGAGAAAGCCCGATGGCCTGAGTTCAATTCCCAGAACCCGTGCCAAACTGACTCCACGAAGATCCCCTGAGATCTCACATGTGCTCTGTGCCATATGCATGCTCCCCAACAATACATTGGTAATAATAAGTAAAAGTAAATTTTAAGTTGATCACTAACCAGGTACTCTGGAACCTGGGGCAGGAGGAGCCGAAGTTCGAGGCCAGCTTTTTTTAAAAAAATTTTTTTTAATTAAAAAAAAAAATACGGGATAGAGATAGGGCCCAGCTGGTAGAGTACTTGCCATGCAAGAACGAGGCACTGAGTGTGGGTCCCCAGCACCCACATAAAAGCCTGGCGCAGAGTTGCACTTATGCAGTCCCAGTGCTGGAGTTGGTGTTGGGGCAGGTTCAGGGACGGGCTGTCCTGGAGTTCAGGATCAGTCAGCCTGGCCAACTGGGGGACGGCTGTAAGCCTGGTGTCAGCCTCTGGCTTCCTCGCGCACACACACATGTGCACTGCACTTCTGTACACACACATGCACACACAAGCATGCACACACACGAATGCACACACACACCGCTTCTCAAAGACAACTGTGTGTGTGCACACACCAATGCATGGTAGAAATTGTTCTAAATGAATTCCAAGAATGACCTCTAAACATCCAGGTGCTTCATGTGACATTGACATTGACATTGACATTGACTTTGTGGTTTCTTGGTAACTTTAAGTTTGCTTTTTGGGGCTGATAAAAGTGTTTGCCGCCAAGCCTGATGGCCTGAGTTGAACCTGAGGACCCACACAGGAGAAGGAGAGAGCAACTCCCACAAATTTTTCTCAGGTCTCAACATGCATGCGAGAGTAATACAGAAAATTAAATTTGGGTGACTGTCTCTCTGAACCGTTCTTTATCTATGTCATGTAGTTATTTTAATGTCTTAATTTAAAGGTCTTACAAGATGTTACAAAAGTCAAGTAGCATTCCCTATGGAGTCAACCATGGCACACGATAGTTTTGAGAGCCACGGAGGTGGGCGGGCAGCACTGGCCTCCTTCAAGATGGCTGCCCTGCTGCATGTGTAAGGTGTTGCGTCTGCTGCAGCTGAATGTTAAATGCCAGCAACCTGCTAAGAAAGATTTTTGTTTCAACTCCATCTTAATGACTAATTTTCCACAGGACACTATTAAAGCGATGTCAGTGCTTCCACAATTAGTTAAGATTGATTTCTGTCAAAATTAAGCATATTGGCAGGTCATCTTGTGTAAGCTTGTGTGTAGGACTGGAGGAAACTTAGATTTTCACTTGAAGTTGTTTGGGTTTTTTTTTTTTTTTTTTTTTTTGGACAGCTTCCTTCTACCAGTTATTTTCTTCTATTGACTGTTAATTTATCAACCCTTCTTTGAAAAAAAAAAGTGAGAAGAGAGGCCACAGCATTATCACATTTCTATATGTGCGCTCCTCAAGCATATGGTGATTTCTAATTAGAATACAAAGGCTGTGGTGGACTCTCCCTGGCTGCTGCCTTCGAAGACTTCCTCCATGGTGCTGCCGTAGAGGGCGTCACGGAGGAGGGGCCTTGGGGGACCTCCAGCAGGGACACTTTGGAGAGAAACTGTGGTCTGCAATTGTCCTTCTACGACAGGAGTCCTCCTCTGTGTCTTCAGATGCACAGAATCTGAGAAAGTTTCTGATGTGCAGCTCAAGTTGGTGTTTGCCAGCTAGCAATTCCATCCTGACTGCTCCATCCTCGCCGCCAGTAGCTGGGCTTGGTTTTTCTAAAAACCCCCTCAATGTTTAATTTCACGTGCACCCTCTCAGGGGAGATTTCAAAGGGTGCCTGCTGGATGCTTGACGGCCTTGCCTGTTTGCTGTTGTTTGGCCTGCAAGCGCGAGTCAGCTGCTTTCTGTTCCTGTGTACACATAGGATTAATGGATTTACTCTCTCTGTATCGTCTCATTACTGGAAACATCTAGAAGCTCAGAAGTCTTTCAATGTATGCAAATAAGGCAGGATCGTCTACCTGAGAGTTAATATTCTCTGCTTTTTAAGTGTATTCTAAATCTAATGTTTGTATTTAGCGCAGATCACCCTGTTCTCTCTTTTTATGGGCGAAAAGCTAAGCAGGCCCAGGCAGCTGTTTGATGTCGGCTTCGAGTGTTATTAATTTCATATTCTATTATTCTTTTCACTGTAGTACAAGTGAAGCTGATGTGGAGGCTGTCATGGATAAGTTGTTTGATGAGCTGGCCCAGAAACAAAATGATTGTACGTAAGTTAATTTCTCTTGAAAGAGAATACATTTAGAACACAATGCCCAATCTCCACTGACCAATTAATAAGTCCCATTGCTGTATATGGGTTGATGCCACGCTCAAGTGGCAGTCATTGTATCAGCATTTTGTCTAATTTATGTGTTGAATCATGTGCTATTATTCATCAAGCTATGCATTTCCTATCTGTAAGAGATGAATTTTATAGTAATTATCCAGACAAGATTGAGTCTTTGTTCATGTTCCCATAGTAACTAGACCAAGGATTCTAAACGTGCAAGGGAGAGAGCTGCGCCTGAATAAAGCCTGTGGAACCGTTGCCGACTGCACATTTGAAGAGCTGTGTGAGAGAGTAAGTATCCAGGCCTGGCCAGACTGGCTGGCCCTGCCCATGTTAAAATACTTCACGTCTTCCCTTCAGCCTGTTTCAGATTTTAAAATGCTCTTCGCAGAGTCAGAACTGAGGTCAGAGTCTCAATCAGGGAAATTTTCATCTATTTGCCAAGCCATTTTCATAGGTACTGGCACAAAATCTGCTCTTTAAGGGCTTTCCAGAAAAATAAAAACCGAGAAACGCAGAGGCCACTGTCGACTGTGGCTGGAAGCCGAAGCAGAATCCTCGTCAAGGCTCTTTTGTAAACGTCCCGTGTGAGGGAAGTAAGAAACACGGAGGGAAGGGCCGGCGAGATGGCGCCGTTCGCAAGGACGCTTGCAGCCAAGCCCAACCACCTGAGTTCGATTCCCCGGTCGCATATGGTGGAGGAAGAGAACACCTCCCCTAAGTTGCCTTCTGGCCTGTGTGGTGAGATGAGTGTGCGGGGAGAGGAGATGAGTGGCTGGCGTCCTGTGACCCAAGGAAGTGTGTCATTAGGAATTGCCATTCCCCAAATTCACTGTTGTGCTTCTGGGCTGTATCTGAGCCGTTTGGACCAGGTGAAGGGAAGTCAATGTACAGAGCTATGGCATTGGTATTATCTCATAAATAGTTTGTCTTACAGATGAAATACATGCACATGCACACCCCCCATATATTAGAAAGTCTTTGCAGCTCTGTTATAGATATGAATTCTGTCTTTCTGAAGTTCGGGACTTCTCCGTGCTCAGTAGAATATTTGACCTCATCATCCAGTCTACGTCTTGAGAAATCCAAGGAACTTTGCACGTAGCTCCTCAGTCAAGCATCACCCCCTGGTCTCTGATTTGGGGTAACTACAGAAGAGCTGTTTGGAGGCAAAGGGAAGGCCATTTTCCTTTATACGTGCTGAGTAAGGAATGAGCGTGTTTCCACTCATAGCTGGCAAGAACTTGTCACCGTTAAACCAGAGATGATACCACCTTTAAAGCAGTGGGTCCCCTGCAGTTGCTTAGCGCTTTAGAAGCAATACAATTAGGATTAATTAAGAGCCTCTGGTGGCAGCCCAGCCTCCGTACCCACTGTGGCTGACTTGACTCTGCCTGCTTCTATCAGCGCATCAGTGTTAAGGTCAAAGTCACCTGTCTTGCCGGGAGAGAATCTTCTTGTGCTTCCGTTTAGACTTTACTGTCTTTGCTAAAACAGACCCTCTTGTGAAGGATGAAGCTCCTCCTCTCTCTTCAGTAGGGACATCTAGTGAGGAGAGGGAACAGGCAGAGGTATGGAGACCTCTGAGGAGGCCAGGGCTCCTTTGGAGCAGATTCTGAGTGTCTGTATTTCTTTCCTAGGCTCATTAGTTCAGGACACTTGGTATCTATCAGAAAGAGGCCACTTAGAATCCCAAATCTCTTATAATCTTTTTACTGCTGAGTGGGGTGATGGGAAGAAGGTTGGTCAGGACTTAGTATTGAAAAATGAAAATAATACCAACATAACTCACTTTTATTTGACAAAAGTTTGGATTGAGTAGCAGCTATGAACTAGACTCTCAGAAACAACAATAACAAGATTTCCATGTGTTTTTGGCATAACTATCTTGTCAAAATTCTAGAACAGTAAACCATTATGTCCTTCACTTCGTGACTTGGTTGTTGAGTTGCGTGGGGAACCCTTTCTATAAAACATTCCAGGGTTTCACGTATTTCTGGGTATCCTTTCAGTGCATGAACACTCCAGGTGTTTGTGTTTGGCGTTTCTGTGGAGTCGTTACCCCAAAGTTTGTCCTTCCTCTGGTTAGCTAGACCCTTCACTCGCCAGTTGCGTGCATGGGTGAGTTCGCCTTTTATCCCATGGTAACTGGAGGCTTTTCCGCATTGGACAAGCCCCGGATGACTGACAAGACGCTGGATGAGGGATGTGCTCGGTTTCCCAGTGTTGTGCTCAGATGAAGGACGTCTGAGGAAGGGCTAAATTTTTAAGTGGTCAGTTCCTCGCTGCTATTTTCTTATTATGGTGATTCTGCATCTCTTTGCAGCCTTGTAATTGTGGCAATTCAGAGACTGAATAGTTGCATGAAGAGGCTCCTTGAAATCATTCAACTTCAGATTTAGCCTAAAACTCTTAATTAGTTATAATGGTTCTGTGATCCAGACTCCATGGTTGCCAAAAGATGTTCAGTGAAGATAAAAACAGCACATCCAACCCAGGTATGGGAGTCAACATCTGGGCACTGGTTCCCGCTTTGGATTACATAAGCTGGTCTCTGGAAGGCCTGAGCTCCAATCAGCTGCTGCTACTGACATCATCATGAAAAAAAAACCAAAAACATTAATCCTGCAAGGAGCGAATGGGTTGACACTCTGCAATGACTGGTTTTGAGCCACAGGGGAGGGAAATAAGATTTCTACAGACTTTTAAGTGGGTAGCAACTCATCTGTAGTGTGTTAGTTAGTAAGGTCAAAGAAGGTTTTAACTTGAAGTCCTTGACATATTCCGTAAGTCAACCAAACGGGCCCAGGGCATTGCACCTGGACATTTCTCTCTCTTCTCTCCTCCAAGCACAGTCTCACATCTGTAACCTTGCAGATCAACATCTAGTTTCTTGTTACCTTCAGTATTCTCTGTCTTCACAAGTCTGATTCAGCACCGTCATGCTCAGAGAACCAGTCCGAATCAGGAGACCCCCCCCCCCGGCCCCCTCAGCCATATAAAAATAATAGCTAACAGAGCCATGCAGAAGGCATCATTCTAAGCATTCTTTTTGTATTGGTTTGTTTAATACCGTGAAAGGTAGTGCTATTATTGTCCCATTTTATAGGGGAGAAATAGAGGCACTAAGATGTTAATTAACTTTCCTCAGGTCACACTGCTACTAAATGGCAAAAGGAGGGCTTGAACTCTTGCTGGTTTGGGAAGAAGATGCTACATTCTTTCCTTCTACATTACATTCTTTCCTTCTACATTACACCCAGCGGCGGCGGGGGGGTGGAGGGGGTGGGGGGGGTGGGGGGGGTCTGGCAGGTTCTGCCTCCGTTCATTGGTAGAGTTCAGATTTGAAGTCTGCTCAGAGTCTTCGCACACTTCCACATCTGAGGTAAACTTAGACTTGGATAGGGTGAAGCGAGCTGGAGAAGCAGATGCCTCCCGTCCTAGAGGCCCTCCATACAGATACTGCTGCTTTCTCTCCCTGCTGTGATGTGGAAAATGCCTTCTTAGAGGATTGTGGGGAGCAGGGGTGGGGTGGGGTGTTCCATGGACTTTGCTCCCCACATTCCCTTCCTACCAGAGCTACCCCAAAGAACAGTGAAGCCAGATGATGTATGTTTTCTGGACCCAGAGGTGTGGCACGTCTAGTAGTTCTTTATGTCAGTGGTTTGCATGGAGTAGGCGTAGACCTGTAGGGGTCCCTGTGAGCCCCCAGGAGTCCTGAAATCCACATACTGCTGGGCAAACAGAGGACACTCTGCTCTTCTCACTGGGGGGAGATTTCTAGTAATGGTGCTATAAAAGTGACGGGCAAACCCGATGAATTAAGACAGTGGCATCACACCATGCTGTGTCCTCCATGGCTGGGCACTCACAGTCCCCAAACCGAGTGGAGACAGCTCCATCGAAGCCCAGTCCCCACAGGGCAGGAAAAATGACTCATTTCGTTAAGTTTCAACTTTGAGAACGTGTACTCTCAATATTTTTTTTTTCTTTTGGTGAGGAAATGAGAGGTAGCCTTTATGAGACACTCCCGTATACCAAATACCATGGCTGCCTTGAGGGAAAGCCGCCCCCCCCCCAAGAGAGTACCAGTTCTTACATAGAAGACTGAGTGACAGACTGTGGTTATTCAACTTGGCAGACATTTCCTCACAGTGTTTGACAGACATTTCTTGGAAATGAGTGAAGACTGTCATTTCAAGTAAAACAGTGAGCAATATTTGTTACCAGTGATACCATGTGAGCAAAGGGGCCATATTTGTTACCAGTGATGCAGTGTGAGCAAAGGGGCCATATTTGTTACCAGTGATACCGTGTGAGCAAAGGGGCCATATTTGTTACCAGTGATGCAGTGTGAGCAAAGGGGCCATATTTGTTACCAGTGATACCGTGTGAGCAAAGGGGCCATATTTGTTACCAGTGATGCAGTGTGAGCAAAGGGGCCATATTTGTTACCAGTGATACCGTGTGAGCAAAGGGGCCATATTTGTTACCGATGATGCAGTGTGAGCAAAGGGGCCATATTTGTTACCAGTGATACCGTGTGAGCAAAGGGGCCATATTTGTTACCGATGATGCAGTGTGAGCAAAGGGGCCATATTTGTGACCAGTGATACAGTGTGAGCAAAGGGGCCATATTTGTGATCTATGATGCAGTGTGAGCAAAGGGGCCATATTTGTTACCAGTGATGCAGTGTGAGCAAAGGGGCCATATTTGTTACCAGTGATGCAGTGTGAGCAAAGGGGCCATATTTGTTACTGATGATGCAGTGTGAGCAAGCCAGTGAAAGTTACCATTGTGGCACTTGTCTCTGCCATCAAGATACCAACAGCTTCCCAGTTCTTTTTTTTTTTTTAAGATTTATTTATTTATTATGTATACAGAAGAGGGTGCCAGATCTCATTGCAGATGGTTGTGAGCCACCATGTGGGTGCTGGGAATTGAACTCAGGACCTCTGGAAGAGCAGTTGGTGCTCTTAACCTCTGAGCCATCTCTCCAGCCCCAGCTTCCCAGTTCTTAACATTTTTTTTTTTTCTGGTGAGATTGATGGTGATCTCAACAAATGCAGATTTCAGGAGTTTGGGGAGGAGGAGGGGAGAGGAAACAGGGTTAGAACAGTGTCTCTCGGTGATTTGGCTGGCCTTGAATTCCTCGTCCTCCTGGTCAGTCTTCCTAAGTCTGAGATCACAGGTATTTGCTCCCATGTCTAGCTAAATGTTTTGGTAATTATATAATTAAACATTTCAACATCTGGAAGGTCTAGTTTATTAGAACAACATTTCCCAATAACTAACTAATGCATCCTCTTATAAAAACATACATGACAGAAGAAAAAGGCAGAAAGACTAATAGAAAATAATAATTCAAAAGTATAGCTGTGTATGGTGTCATGCACCTAGAATCCCAGCATTTGGGGGGCTGGGTCAGGGGGGTTGGGAGTCTGAGGCCGGCTCGAGCTACACAGTACACTTTTCCTCAAAAGCTGGGGGCCGGGGTGATGGCGGCCGAACAGGTCGCCTCCAGCCTTGTGGCCTGATTCGATCTCATAGATCCAACTCCAGCAAGCTGTCCTCTGACGTCCACACGTGCGTGTGACACATATAAGTAAAGGTCACTTAAAAATGCACGCCCATGCACGTGCTTGTGCACACACCAGAACTGGTTCAGAGTCGACTGTGCCACAAGCATTTGAAAAACTGCCCCTTGTCAGCTTCGTTGAACGGTTTAGATCAGTTCAGGTTCACAGCGACAGTGGGAGGAGCCTGGGTGTGGTGGCCCATGCCCGTCATCCCGACAGTTAGGAGACTGAGGCAGGACGGTCACTGTGAGTTTGAGGTGAGTTTAGGCTACACAGTGAGTTCTAGGTCAGCCTGTGCTGCAGTGAGATATTGTCTCAGAAAGCTGCAGAGAAAACAAGGAAAGGAAGGAAGAAAGAAAAAAGAAAAATGGAGAGCTGTAAGCGCCCGCACTTACCGGGCCGAGGTCACCTGGTGTGGCCACGAGGAACGAAGTCAGGCCAGTTGGAGGGGCCACGGCACAGCCGAGGCCGTGACAATTTTATTGAGAGCAATCAGACTTTTCATACCTTTATCAGAAACGGAAGATAACGACCATTGCCAGGATCCATACAGCTGGAGTGGCCAGGATACAGTAAAGCTTGCAGGCCATACAGGGTCCACAGGATCAATGTCTGAGACCAACTGTGCTGTCACGTTCCCATGCGTCCTTGACTACGAAGGGAGCACACAGAGAAACACACAGCAGCCTGAACGCTTCACTGCCTGAGGGAGTGCGTCAGTCTCTCAGGAACCGGAAGACACACTATGCCCCAGAAGCCATGGACTCGAACCTGAGAAACCAGTGACCGAGGCCAGGCCGACTCCATGGTTCCCTGCAGAGATCGTAGTACAGAGTGTTTATATCTGCTCCCAAATCTAGGTTCCTTTATTGTTAACACCTTCTATTAATGTGTTTGGTACATTTAATGAACAAATATTAAATACATCTTTCATGTTATTACTATTTTGCTGGCAATGTAGCCTGAACGCCTGAGCTCTGATACAGTATTATGAAGTTTCTACTTTATCCACACTTCCTTATTTCGATCTATTGTCCCTTCTCTGTCCTAGGATGCCATTGGCTTCTGAGGTCATCATCTCCTTAGTTCCTAACTGTCACAGTTTCTGAGACTTTTCTCATTTTTGATGACCTTGGTGGTTTTGAGGAGCCCTAGCCAGGCCTTTGGTGACAGAATGGTGTTTTTCTCCTGAGGCCTCTCTGTAAGTCTTCCTCATGCTCGCCCTCAACAGCCCTGCTCCGATTTTCCACACGAAGTTGTCTTTTCCTCCAAGCCAGTTCCCTTTTGTCTTTATAGCATCAAGGAATAATCCTATAATAATCTGGAAAGGCTGTTAGAAATAGCTTTCTAACCACTGACCCACAAACCAAAACATAACTAGTTTTAAAATGTTATGGGTTTAATGTAATGGTTTTTATGATTGTGGATTGCAATGGATTTAAAGAATTAAATTTTTCCTCCGTTTTAATTTCTAATATATTAATAACAAAGGTTAGGAGAGAGAAGCCATGTAAATGGAAGTTCCTGAGGTTCCTTGATTATTCTCAAGAGAACAGAGGGCCTGGAACCATAGCACCCAGGGTCCATTTGCATTACAGTTAAACTTTTGTGACCCAAAAATGAAAGAATCATTTCGGAGAAAGCTAGCCAAAGCTGAATTCTAAAGCCTTAATGAGTAAACTGGCTATTCCTGAATTTTCCTTTTGAGAAATGTAATTTTTACACCTGCAGAAAATTGGTTCCTCAACCAATAACTGCGTTCACAGGTAACTGCAAGAGCACTTCATTATCTGTGGTTTACAAATGACAGGTAGCCAGGTGTGTCTGCAGAAAGTCTGCGCAGAAAAGACACCAATCCATGCATATGCATGGCTGTTTGTAGATGTTCACCGACACCTTCCTCTGTCTCTCTCTGTCTCTGTCTCTGTCTCTGTCTCTGTCTCTCTCTCTCTCTCTCTCTCTCTCTCTCTCTCTCTCTCTCTCTCTCTCTCTCTCTCTCTCTCTCGTTTGCCCTTACTGCTCAAGGAATAGATGTCTCATGCACTGGCCTCCATCTGTCTGTTACTCTCAACTGAATCGTATTAGTTTATGTATTGTTAACCTACAAGTCTTACCAAATAGGATCTTCTAGGGAATTCATGAATGGAGCCCTCCTTCCACTGCCTGCTTTATTTGGTTTTATTCCTAATGAAACCACTGGTTGGGAACTCCTTCTGGTGTGTGCCTGTCTTGGCACACTGTCAGGAAATGCTAAAGGATGAATAGCTTTTATCGGTGTTATTTGGCCCAGGCTGCAGGCTGGTAGTCTTTGGATGCTCCAGTGGTAATTAGCATCAGGATGAAGGCATTCATCAGCAGGCTGAGGCAGCCCAGGAATCTCTGTGACCCTCTCTCTTCCCAGCAGCAAGGGCGTTCTTGAGGAATTCCTTGTCACTTACCTATGCTGACTCCTGACAAAGCCATGCTCTAAATAAGGCGGCAGCCACCCTCCCTAAAACAGAAGTAACAGGAAAGCCTGAAGGGGCTTAGACCTTAGTGGAAAATTGGTCTGCTGCTTGCAGGAATCTGAGTCCAATGCCATGTGTTTTGTTTTCTGTCTTTCCTGCCTGGTCGGCTCTTTCAAGAGCCGCGGTCACAGTTGTGGTTTTGAACGCTCCTTGTCTGTCTCTCCCACGTGTTTGCCAGGGCACATCTTCTGTAACCATGGCCTCTGCTTGTCTTGTAGCGTCACTTTGGGGGTGCACTGTAACCTACAGAGAGGAATGGAGAGCATGTTTGGTTAAGTATAAATGTCACCCATGTGGGGTCTTAGAATGATAGACGGTTGGGGAATAAATTCTCATAATTGCCCTAGACCACAGTTTGATTTAAAAAGACAAAGTGCACACAAACTGCTTGGCCCGTGTGCTTATTTCATTATTCTGAGACTGGGGCCGTAAAGGAGAAAATAGTTCCCTGTCAGGTTGTAGGTTTTCAGTCATTGTTGACTGATTTGTGTCTTCCAAGAAAATCTCTCTCTATATTAGGCTACAGGTTGTTGATACTTTCTATGTGTTTTACCAGTTTAAAAGGAAAAGCAAGAAAAAAAGACTTTTAGAGATGTAATCATGAGAGAGAGGCTAGATTAGAAATTTGAAAACGTTCAGACATAGAGTCATGGTGGTCATGTCCATAGTGAGCGGGAACATGAGGAGGAGTCAGGAGGGAAGGAAAACAGGCTTAAGAGACACACTCCTATGTTCTCTCTCTGTGAACTTTGTTGTTGTTGTTGTTTCGAGACAGGGTTTCTCTGTGTAGTTTTGGTGTCTGTCCTGGATCTCGCTCTGTAGACCAGGCTGGCCTCGAACTCACAAAGATCCGCCTGCCTCTGCCTCCCAAGTGCTGGGATTAAAGGCGTGCACCACAGCCGCCTGGCCTCTGAACATTTCTGTTGGAGGGCAATTTCTTAGGCAGGACCCTTTGACCCTGTGTCTGTTTTCAAACTTGATCAAGAATGGAACTTTGGTGGCTGTTGTTTATGGCTGTAGACAATTTTTTTAAATTTCTTTTATGTATATGAGTATTTTGCCTGCACATACCTGGTGCCCCTGGAGGCCAGGAGAGGGTGTCAGATCTCCTGGAACTAGCTTATTGTGAGCCATGTGTGGGTGCTGGGGAGCCAGCCCAGGTCCTCTGCAAGAGCAGCCAGTGCTCTAAGCCACTGAGCCATCTCTCCAGCCAGACTCGAGACTGTAAACTCTGCAAGCCGTGGACTCCTCAAACTCCACTGCTGCCTCTTTGAGGAAAAAAACAGCAGAATACTTAATGTTGTGCCATTTGTGACTGGTTTCAAAACCTGTCCATTCCCTGCATGCTGGAGGCCCCAGGAATTCCCAGAGGGTCTCAGGGGAGGGGGAAGAGTACCAAGGATAGCACACTTTCAAGATGGCCTTTGTCTCAGGGATACAATTATTTTGTGGATCAAATCTAGTAGCAGACAAGAGTTCTCATATTTTGTTAATTTTTAAATTTTGTCATAGAGAACATGATTTGAGGCACCTTCTTCATACTTTAGATCAGTTGACTGGAAATCATTTAGTATTTATCATATTGCCAATTAGGATATGTCATCAGATGTTTTATTACTTTGAAATACGTGTTATAGAAAAAGTTTAGAAATTGTTAAAAATACATTGTTTTGTTTCCTAAAATAATAGTGAAATGTTGAACCAAATAGAAGATTTTGAGGGGGAAAATCCTATTACTGTTGTATCGTAGGAATTATAAGATTGTAACATATTTTAGGGCCAGATATTACTAATGTCTCAGTGTTAATCAAGAAGGTGTCTGGGGCTGAAAAGATGGTTGGCAGTTAAAGGTACTTTCTGCTCTTGCAGAGGACCTGAGCTGGATTCCCAGCATCCATATGGCCCCTCACAAACATCTGTAACTCCAGTTCTGAGGGATCTGATGTCTCTTTCTGCCCTCTGTGGGCACCAGGCACACACATCATACACATACATACACTCATAAAATAAAAACCAGCATATTTTTTAAGAAGGAAACATATCTAAGGGCCGGTGGGATGGCCTAGTTGGCAGAAGCATGTGCCATGTAGCCCTGGCTTCACTTTGAGACCCATGGAGGAAGGAGAGAGCCAGGTCCTCAGTGGTGTCCTCTGATCCTTCACACACTTGCTGTGGCATGTCCACACTCTGGCACATGTGTGCCCATACGCAAGCATACGTCATATACACAAGCCACAGGAATAATTCAAGTTTTTTGAAAAGCAATATATCTAAAATTTCCACCTCAAAATCGATATATTGACTCAAGGGCCAGCAACTCTTTCCTTAGTGCTTTCATGTCCATATGCTTTTATTGTGAGAAATATAAAAATAAATATCCGGAAGTTTCTGTCAGGGCCAGTGAGCTGACTCCGTGGTGAAGACTTCCGCTGAGCCTCGTTGACCCGTCCGGTTCCTGGGGTCCACATGCCGGAAGGAGAGAACTGACTCTCCCGAGCCAGAGTCCTCCGCCTCCTCTTCCTCATAGATCCCTGAACCCAGGACTTTCAGGCAGCTTTGTGAAGCTGTGCAGGGCCCCAAAGGGCTACCGCTTTCCCCAGGCTGTTCCCGGAGGCCGAGGAACAGGACTTCCTCCTGGGGAGGTTGGGCTCCGGCACCCAACATGCTCGATACTGTTTGTGCTGCCTTGTGCAAGCTAATGGACAGACTCCCGCCCTTCTCACCGTGTGGACTCTTCCATAACCATCAGCGAGGCTTTACTGAGTGAGCAGTGGAAGGCCGGCTCAGTTCTAGGCACAGTGAGGGCCTGGGTACAGGATGAAGAAGAGTCAGACTCCACTCTTACTGTCTCAGTTCGGAAGAGAAAATGTGGTGGGTGCAGGAGTCAGTAGACTGAGCAGATTATTAGCGTGACGGGGTATGTCCGAGCAGAGTGCCGGGGGTGATGAGGAGGAGGAGCCCAGCTTTAGAGCTGCAGAGTGAGCGGTTCTGATGGCCCTGGGAGGGTAGGAATCTGAGAGAGATGCTCACCCTGGAGGCCACGTCCGTGTTTTCTCCCTCCAAGGTTTCATGTCGCTGTGGAGAACGGAGCTGTACATGATAGAGATGATTCAGTGGCGTCTCGAGCCAGGAGGGTTTGTCACACTTCCATAGTGATGGGGACAGCTTCTATGTGACCAGCCCCCTTGTTAACCACACCTGTAAATTCTGGACGACATCTTAGGAACAACTGGCCCAATGACATGGCCAATCAAACGCACAGAGAAATTAGGGTGCAGTCAGCTCTGGGAAGAGAGGATTGATTGTAGTGAGTTTATCATTTTATAGTTGTTTTTTTTTTTTTTCCTGAAGGTAGATCACAGTTTATCTTAGTTGTTGAAAATTCAATAGAATCTATCCAGGTTTATGGCCTGGGGAGCCACAGGGTGGGGCGTGGGGTGGGGGGGACCGCGTGACCACAGCAGCTGAAAACACAGAGAAGGAGGAAACAGTCGCAAAGGAACCGTCTGCGGACAGACTCAGGCTGCCTGTGGACTGTGCGCGCACAGCAAAGAACAGCAGAAGCCTGGACAGAGGCCTCCGTGTGGTGTGTCTCACAGAAGACAGCTTAAAGTCTGAGACTGCCTCGGTTAATTATCTGCTAAGGTGGGAATGCTGAAAGAAATCAGTACATCTAGTAATCCCGACTCTGCACAAGCCAGAGGACCCCAATCCCCAGGTGTAGGCAGGCACCAGAAAACAACCCACTTTCAAAAGAGAAGGTAACCAACGGAGGCAGCCTGGGATACAAATGTGGGGATCAGAGGTGAGATGTTAAAGTCACATATATTTATTAGTGGGGAGCGGCTGGCCGCAGGGCAGGGTGTGTGTGGAGGTCAGAAGACAGTGGATGGAGCCCTCTCTTCCCACCACCTGGGTCCCAGAAACCGGACTGGGCTTGTTAGGTTTGGTGGTAGGTTTCCTGAACCTTTAAACCATCTCACCAGGCTAGACAGAGTTTTCAAAGTAGCGGCGTTCTACATGTATGTTCAAAGGTACAAAGGAAAATATACTAGTAGTAGTGAGTAAAAAATAGGAAATCTTAGAAGGGAAGTTGGAAATATAAAAAAGAAACAAATGAAAATCCTGAGGTTAAAAACTCTGGAACCTGGCGCAGAGATGGCTCAGCAGTCAAGAGCAAGCTCCGCCCTCACTAAGGACCCACGCTCAGCTCCCAGCACCACGTCAGGAGCTCACAACCACCGACTCCAGCCTCAGGGCATCTGGTTTACAAGGGAACTGTGCTCCCATGCACACACACCCATGCGCACACACCCATGCACACACTCCCGTGCACACACACCCGTGCACACACTCCCATGCACACACACCCATGCACACACTCCCATGCACACACACCCATGCACACACTCCCGTGCACACACCCATGCACACACTCCCGTGCACACACTCCCATGTACACACTCCCATGCACACACTCCCGTGCACACACTCACATGCACACACTCACATGCACACACTCACATGCCCACACACCCGTGCACACACTCACATGCCCACACTCCCGTGCACACACTCACATGCACACACACCCATGCCCACACTCACATGCACACACTCCCGTGCACACACTCCCATGCACATACACCCATGCACACACACCCATGCACACACTCCCATGCACACACACCCGTGCACACACTCCCATGCACACACCCATGCACACACTCCCGTGCACACACTCCCTGTACACACTCCCGTGCACACACTCCCGTGCACACACTCACATGCACACACTCACATGCACACACACCCGTGCACACACTCACATGCCCACACTCCCGTGCACACACTCACATGCCCACACTCACGTGCACACACTCCCGTGCACACACTCCCGTGCACACACACCCGTGCACACACTCCCATGCACACACACCCGTGCACACACTCACTTGCACACACACCCGTGCACACACTCCCGTGCACACACACCCGTGCACACACTCCCGTGCGCACACACCCGTGCACACACTCACGTGAGCACACACCCGTGCACACACTCACGTGCACACACTCACTTGCACACACTCCCATGCACACACTCCCATGTACACACTCCCATGCACACACTCCCATGCACACACACCCATGCACACACTCCCATGCACACACTCCCTTGCACACACACCCATGCACACACTCCCATGCACACACTCCCTTGCACACACACCCGTGCACACACTCCCGTGCACACACCCATGCACACACTCCCTTGCACATACTCCCATGCACACATTCCCATGCACACACTCACATGCGCACACTCCCTTGCACACACTCCCATGCACACACTCACATGCGCACACTCCCTTGCACACACTCCCGTGCACACACTCCCGTGCACACACTCACATGCACACACTCCCGTGCACACACTCACATGCGCACACTCCAAACCCCACTCCCGCTCTTGCTCATACACATAATTTTAAAAATTAACTATAACAATATTCTAGATCTAGGGCCTTGCGCAGTGCTCAGAAGATAAAGTTTCTTGCCATGTATGAAGAGTTCAGATTCTAGTTCCGTTACCTGCGTAAGAGACTAGCTGAGCCAGAGAGCTCCAGGCGCATCCAGAGACTCCTACCTCAGTGAACAAAGTAGAAAACAACTGATGAAGACACCTAGCATCGACCTCTGACCTTCATATATGTGCATGTACACATGTATGTGTGCTCCCGCAGATGTGTGCTCACACAGATGTGCACACACACACAATTCTAGACATCAAACTTGAGAAAATATATGCTTAATAGCCGGTTTGAAGTGACAGGAAAATGACTGATGGGTCAGTGTGGTGACAGGTCCGCTTTCCCGCAGGCACGAAGCAGAGGTAGAAGGATCCTGTGACCGACATAGAGATCTGTGGTCTGCATGAGTTACAGTTAGCCAGGGCTACACACTGCCTCAATAGACTCTGTCTCAAGAACAACAGCAAAAAGAAAACGAAATTACGTAGTCTTGAAAACTGGAAGGGATGCGGAGCGAGCTCAGGGAAGCGCTTGCCATCCATGCCAGCTCAGGAAGCTGAGTTTGATGGAGAACTCACTGGAAAAGTGAGGCTTGGTGGGCGTGACTGCGATCCCAGCAGGAAGTGGGTGGAGACAGGCGGACTCTGGGGCTTGCTGCCTGTTCAGTCCAGACCCCCAGCCGTGGGTAGTGCTGTCCACGTTCTGGGTGGCTTTTCCCACCTCAGTTAACTTAATCTAGAAAACTGAGCTGCGAAGGCAAAGCAGCGGCCTCGGAGTAGACGATGAGTCACCTCTCTCCATCCAGAAAAAGTGTGGAGGGGTCAGATGGGGTGGGCTAAGGCTGCCCAGGGTTTTCTTGAATGTTTTCATAAAATCTGGGCTGCAGATAATTCAAGGTTGTCTTCTTGGCCAGAGGACGGAGTGAATAATTCTATCCACAGTGTTATTCATGGTTTGAAGGGTTTGGCCCTTTGTATTCTCGGCGGCACGGAGAGGCATTCAGCCTTGCTCAGATGAATCGCCGTCTTTACCCAGTATTCTCGTGATGTGGAAAGCAGAATGGGAGGAAGAATAATAACTCTTCGATGTCCACTTCATCTCCAGTTCTGATTGCACTTTTACATATCTAAGCCCAAGAGGATTCAGTTTGTCCCCAGTGGGCCCTCTCAAAGGAAGTCATCGGCAAAACCCAAACAAACAGTCTAGCCAACAAACAAGACTCAGGCCGCTGGACCTCGGCACTTACACGGCTTTGCCATGTGCAGACGCTAGCGTCCTGGAGTTTAAAATAAGTTCTCCATTATCTAAAGCCTTTCCCTGCCACACACACGCACACACACACACGCACACGCACACGCACACACACCCTGCTGAATGTCCCTGACCTTGCCACTAACCCGATTCCCAAAGAGGAGCAGCAGCGCTCACCCACAGTTCACACACATGTGCAAACCACCGCCAGTGGGGCCAGAACCTGACCTGGCATCCTGTTGAGGGGTCTCCAAATCTCTGAAAAGACCCCAAAGCGGACCCATTGACAGTGCGCGCCTTCATCCTCAGCCACAGGAAATGCTGCCCTCTGCTGAGCCATGTTGGGAGGCTCCGTTATGTAAGTGGCCAAGGTTGAGCAGGGCTATGCGGGTCTTTGCCACTCTCCTGTAGATGTCTGGCTAACACATTACATTTAAAAATAGAACAGGGGAAGAATGGGAACACCTCACTGCGGGCTTCACACATTTATCATCCCTGTGTCTTTACAGTCACACACCATCGTCCTCCATGTGAGACACCCCTGAAAATGGTTAGCCAGCTAGTAAAACAGCTTTCCCAGTGGGAAAGGGGGAAGGGTTGTTACAGCATCATTTTAATAAGCGAGTCTGTGAAATAATTCTAGTGCCACTTGGACTGTTTTTCTTCCTCTTGCCAGTCATTTTCCCCCTCAGTATCTGCTCAGTTGCTAATCTCCAGATTCATATTCTCCAGAAAACTAGCCGCCTATGAGGCTCTGAGAGTTCCTTATTGTTTTAAAGAGGTAACTCTAGGCGTTTGACAGCGGAGGGTCATGTTAAGCTGCCGTTAGACCAGAGCCCTTAAGGAGACTAAACTGGAGATGTTACTCAGCGCTAGAGCACTTGTGAGGAGTCTGCCTGCAATCCCCAGCTCTGCCCAGCTCATCAATAAAACTAAAACATGATTGCACCAGCCAGTGAGGCCCGGGGTGGAACTTGGAGGTGGAATGTGTTTCGTGTATTCCAGGCCCTAGATTCAGCCCCTGTCACCACACCCTACTCCCTCCTGAGACCACCCAAACCCCACATACCAGTGAAGCAATGGTAGACGCCATCACATACACAGATGGCATGTCTTTAAAAAGAAAAGACAAAAAAGACTTGCTATCTGTGTTCCCGGATGTGGGGAACACAGATAAAAACGCAGAGTGGAGTGCACTGGTCAACTCGCTTGACTAGTCCCATTTTTCCAGAACCTGGGTTGCCAAAGGTGTTGGCCTGAAGAACATGGGAGCCACGGGGAACAGAATCCAGTGATCCAAAGTGTCCTGGTGGCTTCCAATAAAATGGAAGAGAACACCTCAGCTCACAAACTTCAAGACTGAGAGAGCGAGCGGGAGAGTGTGGGGAGCCGCACTTCCCATCGGGTAGCTTCCGGGACATGTTTAGCCAGCACCCCTGAGGACCCTTATTCCCCAGCCTTACCACCTGAAGAGGCAGCCTTGTTTCTCATGGCCTCCAGACTGCCTCGTCGTCGCTGTGCCTCACCCCGCAGCTGGGAATCAACTCCATAAACAGCCAGGCAGGACGTTCTTGCTCTAGAAGTGTTTGAGTGCCCGAGTCTCCAAGCCACCCTAGACCATCCACCATTTTCACTCTGTTGTATGGATGAGCCCGGTTTATTGTTTCCAAAGAGGGGTGACTCTCAACCCCCTCTAAATTTTCGATGTGTATGAAGCACCCAGGTGCCCCATCCTGGCCGGCCGGCCGGCCGTTTAAAGAACTGTAGTCTGTTTACTTGATCCGCCAGGGTTGTTCCTGTGGCACACACCGTACCCCTGTTCTTGCCGTCTGTATGTGTTGTCTTCGGTGTGTGGTGCTTACAGGCAATAATTGCTAGTGGCTGCGTCTAGGGATCACGGTTTCCGGTTTCTTCATGTTCCCAGTCTTAAAGATTATTTTATTTATGTGAGTATGCCACATGTGTGCAGCTGTCCATGGCCAGGAGAGGGTGTCAGATCCCCTGGAGCTGGAGTAACAGGTGGGTGCCAGTCTCCTCCTCTGAGCTCCGGGTCTGAGAAGATCAGTAAGCGCTCTCCTGCCGGGTCCCTGTACCAGCCCTAGTCACGTCTTTCCAACCAGCGCTGCATTACATGCATTAGATGCTTTTCGGCCAACCACTGGCACTTCCTCCACCCCCCACCCCCGCCCAGCTAACCTGGAAGTACTCCCAGGACTAAATCAGGCACACTTGTCCCATGGGGGGCTCTTGGAGCTGACTGACGTGCCTTGTGATCTGGGGCGGTTGTCAGTTCCACGTTCTCCAGAAATTAGGCTCCTGCAGAAACTAGAGTTCCTTATTGTACAAGGCTAGTTGGTGGTGGTGGGGGTCAGAGGGGAGAGTGTCAGGGCGGGGCGGGGGGGCAGAGGGGAGAGTGTCGGGGCAGGGGGGGCAGAGGGGAGAGTGTCAGGGCGGGGCGGGGGGGGCAGAGGGGAGAGTGTCGGGGCAGGGGGGGCAGAGGGGAGAGTGTCAGGGCGGGGCGGGGGGGCAGAGGGGAGAGTGTCGGGGCAGGGGGGGCAGAGGGGAGAGTGTCAGGGCGGGGGGGTGGTTACCTTTAGTGTCCCACCGTTCCTTTTTGTCTGGTCATTGATCTTCAAACTTGCTGTTAAAATAGGACTCCCCAGGAGTGCGGTATCGAGCACCAGTAGGGCAGATGTGGGCAGAACTTGCCTCTTGACTTGGAAATTCATCAAGGAGGATGAGTTTCCTCAGCACTCCCAAAACACCTTTGGATAGTTCATGAGAGTTGGTAGAAGGTCCTAGCAGGATTGGTATATGGCGAAGTATTCCCAGCTGGCTCTTATGGGCTTCATATTCCTGAGATTTCTCAAATCTGACTCTTGGGGGAAATACTTACTCTACTAACACATCTCATGCTGTTTTCTAATTACAAATTTGGAATGCGGCAGCTCTAAGTAGTTTAATGTCAACTCACATGGTGTTTTTGGTTTGTTTTGAGAAGGGCACCCTCACACTAACTCCCATCAAGCATTTGTTCCTGGGGTACTTCTGGAACCGAGGGACAGCCATTTCTGTGTAAACAAAGCAAGATGCCACACACACTTATTCAATGAGACGCTCTCAGGGTGCCCCTGCAAGGGGGTTTAAAGAAAAGGCTATATAGATGAAGAATGACTCTTAGGATGGTATAAGCTAGACAGAGCCTGAAATGATAATCATCCCACTTGAGCTAAAATAATGGTGCAGAACAAGCTTTGTAGTAAGAACGAGGAGAAAGAGACTTGAGCTGACAGCTCCCTGGCGGATGCTGAAGTGGCGGCTGCTCACTGCAGGGCAGAGGGCAGCCTGGGGGCGGGGCAGCTCACACTGGCAGCAGCAGCGTGGAGGAAATCCTCACTCCTGGCACCGGGGTCGAAACCACAGCAGACAGCTGTGCTGTTTCTCACACAGGAGAAGGAAGAGGGCAAGCGAGCTCTTTATTCCTCAAAGTTTGTCAGAGAAACTGCTACGTATAATGCAGCTGTATACTCCCGGTAATTAAGGAAAACAAACGCTCTTTGCAAACTCATTATAGATTTAAAGTTCCTTAAGTTTCCATCAGGTTTCCACAGAAACAAAGAGTTTGAGACAATAGTGGAGAATGCACACCATAGAATAAGTGGATTTTAATTGTTCCTGTCTAGAAAATTATCCAGATAACCAGCCACATCAAAGACTATTAAACTTTTTAATTGCTCAGGTAGAAAGACGGAGAATGTCATCATTATCTATCAGAAGAATCCGCTGTAGATAATGCTACTTGAATAACATACTCAAGGATACTAGTAACTGAAGTGCCATTTAGTACTCAGAAGTAATCATGTGCTTTAATTATTCATAGGGCACAATGCACGAATTCACAATACCAATTATGGTTTCAGAAAGTATCATATGCTGTGGCTCACTTACACAGGAGGGTGAGCTAATGCAAAATAAGTATTTGCAATTGCCATGGTGTCCTGTGTGTGCAAGTTAGTTATACGTTACTGTGGTCAAAGGTCAATGTGATTTACAAAGTTCTTATAGGATTTAATATTATACCTCATTCATGTTGTACTTAATTTTCTAGAAGTCATACACACACACACACACACACACACACACACACACACACACACACACACACTTTAAGACAGGGTCTCACCTAACCCAGGCTGGCCTCAAACCTACTACTTATTGAAAGATGACCTTGAACTCCTGACCTTCTTGCCTCTACTGCCCAAATGCAGAGATTGCTAACCTGTGCCACCATGCACAGCTGGAAAGAAGCCTCACTGACAGTGTTTGTGTTTACACCTTACCTGTAATGCAGGACCTCGTTCCTTTGTGCTGGGGGCTGAGGCAGGTAAGACAGAACTGACCCTCGGAGCCTCCCAGTCCCATAGCGATACAATAAGGGTGGCCATGGCAAACCTGACAAGATTTGTAACCTCTCCAGTTTTCAGTCAGTCACACACTACTGAATGTCAGTGTGGGCTCTGGAAAATGCCTGGGCTGAATCTATTGTCCCTGAGCTCCAAACCTGCACGGGATATAACCGCCGAATACACACCAAAGACGGTTGAAACACAACAGCAGGTATGTGTGTAAGATACTACGGTCTAGAAATTTTTCAGCTCCTTTATAGTTTTATGGACCCCATTGCGTATGTCCCGCCGTTGATCGAAAACATCATGTGGTGTGTATTGTATTTGCATCTGTGCTGGATATTTTACATGCTGACTTACATTATCTTAGGGAATATGAAGGGGACTAAATAGCTGAGAATGAAAGATAAATAAAGACTTTTTTATTTAGAACTAGTAAAGATTTTGGCCGGTGAGACAGCTTAGCAGGTAAAGGCACGTGTGGAAGCCAGGAAACCTGAGTCCGATCCCTCAGACCCACGTAAGGAGGGAGCCGACTCCACAAGTTGTGCTCTGACCTCCATATACATTACTCATCTACATACACATTATGTGTGCACACACACACATGCACGCATGCACACAATGTTAAAATTACAAACAGGAATTAGTAAAGACATTTAGCTTTGCTTAAATTATTCTGTTTTACTCTCATTTGTCATAATGTATTTTACTTCTCTTTTGTAAAATAGATTTTTTTTTAAACGAAGCTCTTCGAAAATAAGTCTTAATCCATTAGCAGGCAGCAACTGACCCCTTCTCACAGATGTCCCCCTTCCTACTTACATATTTTGAGCAAAACAGACAACACAGTTATAAACTTGCCTTGGGCTTTTTTCACTCAGCTTCTTATCATGTGTGTTTCCCTATGATAAAATACGTCTCGTGAGCACCATCATTGACGGCCACAGCCGTGTCCATGTGTCTGCTTGTCCCATTAGATGTCAAGGTGCATTTGCTTACACAGCTCTGAGCATCCCGTAGCCTCCTGCTGGGCTTCACTCACTCTGTCGCGCTGTTTTCCAGACGTGCGGTGACTGGGTCCAGCTTACACCTGTGGAGGGCTCGTCACTGACTCTGACACCTTGATTCTCCTCAGCGGCAGGGGTGGCTGCTCACACGCTTGCCTGCCTGGAGCAATGTGTCAGCCTTGCTTTGTCTTTCTTTGGCTACTAAGGACCTAGAGTGTGTGTGGACCTTGCTCACTTATCTAATACCACTTACACTTTATGTAGACTTTTTGTTCTGTGAATTGCTGGTTCAAAGCCTACAATTGTTGGAGTGCTCTGAAGAGTTTACTTGTATTCCAGCCATTTCTAATCTCCCCAATGCCCCATTCGTGCCATTTTGTTCTTTCTCTGTGACACTCTGCTATTAGCCAGCCATGGCCAAGTCTCCCTGCATTCTACCAGATGCGACATGGTTTTCTAACTTTTTTCACTCGACTCCCATGCGTAATCATTTCTGGGAAAAAATTTATACTATGGAATAAAAAAATCAAAGACAATACAGAAGTAAATGGCACCAGGTAAATCACAGGATATGTATTTATACATCCTTACCAGTGATGTAGAACTAGAAAATCTAGATCATATTTTCTACATGTGCTGCTGAACTTAAGGACTATGAGAACATAGAATTCTGTAGTCACTCTCTCTAATGAGTAGAATGTGTTTAGCTACTGTCACACAATAAATCACCCCAAAACTCAGTGGATGAAAACAATGAGCATTTATTCCTGCTCGCTAGGGTCCCGGTCAGCTGCGATGTTCTTTTGGTCTCTGCTGGGCTAGCTCCGGCATCTGCGGTTCTGCTCACTTGAGTTGGACTCTGTCTGTCTGGGGTCCAGCCAGCTTTATGCTGGTCCAGGGTGCTTCCTCATCAAGACAGTTAGTCCCCTTTCTGTGTCCTCTGCTTCTGCAGCAGTTGACCTAGGTGTGTTAAAATGTTAGGTGTTGAGACCTAAGCCTAGAACGTGAGACTGTTTTAGGCCGTGGATTACAAAGCCTACCCGGGTTGAACAGTGGTCTTATCCCTCTACTTTATGTCTTGATAGCTGGGTAATCACAATCTAAAGCAGATAGAGACAAGCATGCAAGAACATCTGGAGCCATTGCCATGCTCAGACCACCCCACAGAGGCCGCCTTCATTTCTCCAAAAAACGTGTCCTATGTTTTCAGTTATAATTTTCCAGAGGACTCTTTAGTTAATACATTTGAATGCTTCCAAACACTTTTAAACACTGAATGCAAGAGAACAAGTGATTGGGGCTGAAGAGCTGGCTCAGTAGTTAAGAGCACTGTCTGTTCTTCCAGAGGACCCGGGTTCAATTCCCAGCGCCCACCTGGCAGCTCACAATTGTCTGTAACTCCAGTTCCAGGGGATCCAGAATCCCCACACAGACACACATGCAGACAAAACACCCATGCACATGAAATAAAAATCAATAAAAAGGAGAGAACAGGGTTAAGTGGCAGCATTATCTACAAAGAGCCCCCTCTAGTCTCACTGGTGGTTGTTATACATCAAAAATGACGCCGTTTGTGTGGCCACAGCACAGCATCAGGTGACCTAACAGCATCGGTATGTGGGTCAATGGGAACCTCGGATTTCTGTATGTTATGTAATGAAAAGACTGAGGTGGCCAGGCATGGCGGTGCATGTCTTTAATCACAGCACCCAGGAGGCAGAAACAGATGGATCTCTGTGAATTGGAGGCCAGCCTGATTGATAGAGCAAATTCCAAGCCACTAGAGCTACAGAGTGAGATTGTGTGTGTGTGTGTGTGTGTGTGAGAGAGAGAGAGAAAGAGAGAGAGAGAAAGAGAGAGAGAGAGAGAGAGAGAGAGAGAATGACTAGTTAGGAGCAAAGGGAGGGGGAGGGAGGGAAATGGGGTGAATATATTCATAATACATTGCATACATGTATAAATTGTCAAAAATAAATAAAATTTAAGAAATAACAAAATCATAATAGACAAAAACAAATCACAAAGCCATTTTAAAATATATTAAATGTTGACTCCGGATGAAACTCTCAAAATGAAATCTCAGGTATGCACTGAGAAACTTGCCTCTACAAACACTGCTTTTTAAGATCGAACCTCAGTCTTGCTGTGGCTAAATGCAGCTTCTAATAAACACTCCTTAAATTATAATCTAAAGCAAACTTAAAGAGAAATAATTGAGGCAAGGGCTTGCACTAAGGCTGGTCACAAACCTATGATAGTTGAAGTGATGCTCCTGCCTCAGCCTCGGGGTGGTTAGGATTGCAGGTGTGGGCCACTGTGTCCAGGCTGGAGAGAAGTGTTGCTTCTCCTCTGCCTTAGAAGAGGACAGATTTCCTACGGAAAAGTGAGAAAAGAATCCTCAAGAGTTGGGGGACTCCACGGGAGAAACACCCAAGATGGAGGGTTTCTATTTATACCGGAAACTTTGGGTGGGCTAGAGATGTAATTCATTGGCAAAGTGTTACCTCGTGTGCACAGGCCCTGGGTTCATCCCAGCACTACACAAACCGGGCCGCGGTGCACTCTGGTAACCCCAACATTTGGAGCTGGAGACAGGAGGATCATAAGTTCATCTTAACTACACAGTGAGTGTGAGCCCAGCCTGGGCTACACCAGAGCCCATTTCAAAGCAGAAAACAAAAGAAATAAAGGCAAACATTGGGAAATCTCATACTTCGAATAATGGTGGACACGACCACACACACCTTTGTTGGGTAGGACATGAAAAAGCCGAAGGAAATACTGTTAGGGCAGACTAATGCAGAAGCAGGTAATAACACTCAAATCTCAGAGAACTAAGAAATCACCATGCATGTTTTCTTCAATGTTCACATCACTACCCAGTGCAGACTGGTTCATCCTGTCCTTTGTGGACTATGACTTCATCGACCTCCAGCCGGCTTTAAGTCCACAGAATCTTTTCTATCCAGCCGGCAGATGAGTAAAGGATTGCGGGTCCTGTGTGCTCCTGGGCCAGACCTTGTGGTCACAGCACTTCCCCATTCTGCTGGCTTGAACTTGCTCACACCTCCAGACCTGTATCCAAGACAGGCCAGGGAGCACGGTTAGTGAATGTGTTCAGGAAGAGGAAAACGTGGACGCTGTTGATCTTTTTAAATTGAGGGGAGCTGAGCTTGCTTTTGGGAACCTTCTCAGTTTAGTGGGAGAGAAATGAGAGACCAAGGCTGTGGAGAGACCTAGTTAACTGTCCCGTTTCAGATGGAGTGTGGAGCAACTTCGTTTAGGAGTAGGTGATGCTTCTGAAATGCAGCCATGTAGGGTGGGAGGGGGTGGGGAGGGGTGGGTAGGTTCAGCCAAACCTCGAGCTGAGTACTAGAAAACATCAAGCTTTGAACTTGGATTATATTATTCTACAAGTTACTATCAAATATTAGACACAAAAGTGACCAAACAGGAGGAGACGGGACAGTGAGTGAGAAGAGGCAGGGCTGTGAAACCCGGAACTCCAGACAGTGGAGCTCAGACTACTAGGGCTATATATATATACATTCAGGAACATTTTAGGACAAAGAAAAACCAGGTTTGGGAATTTTAGATAAGATTTTAGAACTTTAGAAAGGATTTATCCTTAAAAAGAGACATCTCATTTAGTTCAGAGGGAAAAAAGACATCTCAATACTTAAATAATAATAATAATAATAATAATAATAATAATAATAACTAGTTGTAATCTGAGCATGGTGTTACATACCTGTAATCCAGTGCTTGGGAGGCTGAGACAGGAGGATTACAAGTTCTAGGCCAGCCTGGGCTACATAGAGACCCCCCCCCCCCCAATCAGGAAAGAAAAAAAATCCTAATGTAAATTCAAGAACTGTAAAATGCAGTAACCAAAACCTTAAGAACTCAGTAGAGGGAGGGCTGGCAAGATGGCCGAGCAGGAAGAGGAAGAGGCCTTTGCTGCCTAACTGGGGAACTGAGTCCAGGCACGGACCCCGCCTGGTGCTGGGCTGTGAGGGCTGACTGTGACCTGGGGAACTGAATCCAGGCAGGGACCCCACCTGGTGCTGGGCTGTGAGGGCTGACTGTGACCTGGGGAACTGAGTCCAGGCAGGGACCCCACCTGGTGCTGGGCTGTGAGGGCTGACTGTGACCTGGGGAACTGAGTCCAGGCAGGGACCCCCTGTGCTGGGCTGTGAGGGCTGACTGTGACCTGGGGAGCCTCTGCGTACCAGTTGATGTAACTGACTCAAGCCACTCCTCATCCCATATCAATCCCCTTTCCGTCTGTCAATCTGTAAAGAAAAAAAAATGTGTTTCCTTATACTTTTCTTCCTTTAATTTAAAATAAAATAGTTTTAATTAGCATTGGAAATATAAGAAACACTGGGTTCGAGAGCTTTTAAAATCAGAACCTTTTTTTTTTCATTTTTAAGAACTCAAACATGACACCACCAATAGAAGGAGGTGTGTCCTGTTGCGGGACAGCTACTGTACACAGGACTGGATGTTTGAGTGCAGAAAAATGGTCAACTCTCAGCTTTGACCATGATTTTAGGGGTTGGGGATTTAGCTCAGTGGTAGAGCACAAGGCCCTGGGTTCAGTCCTCAGCTCCGGGGGGGGGGGGGGGGGGGGGGGGATGACATTAATTATAGGGTAGAAAACAAGAAAGAGGTCGGCTCTTAAATAAAACAGTGAAGAGCATTCACCATGGATATAGAACTTGCTCATTTCATAATTATGCTAGAAAGATGACTGCTAAAATGATCTATTTATATAAGTAATAATTTAGAAATTCCATTTTATTGTTTTCCTATTCTAAGGTGAAATAATGCATTTAATAATTTGGGAGTTGGGATATACTTAGTTTTTTTAATGTCATTTAAAAAAAGTTTTATAGGGGCTGGAGAGATGGCTCAGTGGTTAAGAGCACTCACTGGCTGTTCTTCCAGAGGTCCTGAGTTCAATTCCCAGCAACCACATGGTGGCTCACAACCACCTGTAATGAGATCGGGTGCCCTCTTCTGGCCTGCAAGGGCACATGCAGACAGAACACTGTGTACTTAATAAATAAAAATAAATCTTAAAAAGAAAAAAACTCTTTAAAAAAAAGTTTTATATCTATTGATTAAGAAAACAAAGGGAAGGAAAAAAGAAAACAAAAGAGAGAAATACAATATGATATAGATGAGAGACATGAATGCTCATGAAAACTGTCTCTACTTTTTAAGGAAAGTATGCTTTGCTACTAAAAGTCATACAAGGGGCTGCAGAGATGGCTCAGAGATTAAGAGCACTGACTGTTCTTCCAGAGGTCCTGAGTTCAATTCCCAGCAACCACATGGTGGCTTACAACCATCTGTAATGAGATCTGGTGCCCTCTTCTGGCCAGCAATCATACATGCTGTATACATAGTAAATAAATCTTGTAGAACTGAATAGTATTGTAAAATTAAAAAAAAAAAAAAAGTCATACAAGTTCATGGGAACTTGGGATAAAAAATAGTAACAAAGACACGAAATTGATATTTCACTCTCCCACCCAAAGATAATAACTTTTAACATTTTGATCTCTATCTTTCTAGAACTTACCTATGTGTGTGTGCTAGGATCCACAACAAAGACTTGCTTTAGAAACAGAGGAATCAGAGCCAAGACAACTTGTGACTGTGTGTGTGTTGTTGTTGTTGTTACTTTGAGACCAAAGAGTTTAAAAGAAAGAACTGGCCTGCTCTCCTGGTTAGGTCTCACTTTACCATCTCCTTACTGACTTATTTCATAAATATTGCATTCCCTACATCCTACATACTGAGTGTGGATCTGTGTTCCTCCCCACACCGTGTGTTGCTAATGATTTTACCAAAGAAAGGAGGACAGGGCCTGGTACAGAAGCTGGTTGTCTTCTACATATGACTTCACCGCAGAGATTATGTGGAGGAGGAGCTGGATGAGCAGCGTCTCTTGGAGGAAAGTCTGGGTCAGCATGACGTTCGCTCACCGGGGCTCTGACCTCAGGATCTAAGGAAAGGGCACGCCTTGTCACTGGGCAATAGCTGTACACTGAATATGGCACCTCAGTAGTGCTTCATGCGCCCTCTTGGGTGACTCTGTCAGCGGCCAGCATTTCCCGAGCACTGACTCTGCAGTCGAGAGGTTGACGCCTCAGGACAAGCCTGCTAGATAGAATCTCCTTCACAGATGAGGAGACTAAACTTCAGAGAGTGCTCAAGGTCACCTGACTGCGAGTAACAGCCAGCATCTCCAAACCCTCAGCTGTCCTGTAAGATGAAACTTACCACTCCTTAGTAATAAGCACCCATGTAGCTCCCCAGATTCAGTCCTGAATTTTCCCATGAGTGCTTCGTTATAGGCATTTAAACATCAAAGCCACTATGAAAAATATTTACCAATAGAAAACTCACTTTGTTTCCTTTTTTGTTTTTGAGACAGGGTCTCTTTATGTAGCACTGGCTGTCCTGGATCTCGATCTGTAGACCAGGCTGGCCTTGAACTCATGGAGATCCACCTGTCTCTGCCTCCTGAGTGCTGGGATTCAAGACGTGCGCCACCACACCTGGCCAGTTTTCATATTTTTAAATCTTTCTTGAGGCAGAGTCTTAGTATCCCAGGCAGACCTCAAGCTCACTCTGTAACCCTGGATGACCTTGACTTGGTTCTGATGTGCTACATGGGTGCTTATTAATTAGAAGTGAGAGCCAGGTATTATGATAGTGAGAGAGAGGCCTGGGCGGGTGGAGCCAAGGTGCCCCATGGTGGGTGAGGCAGAGACATCATGCAGTGAAGTGTTTTATTTGGGGGAAGAGAGAAGAAAAGAGATGGAAAGAGAGAGAGAGATAGATAGAGTGGGGGGAGGTGCAGGCTACCTCATGGCGAGAGAGGGAAAAGAGAATGAAGGGGAGGAGTCCTTTCTTAAAGGGAATGGAGCATAGGATAATGTCAGGACGCTAGGTGGGCCAGAGTATTATCTGTTTATTGGCCAAGATTCCAAGAAGTGGCTCTGAATGCTAACACCAGGGGTGCGCCATGCCTGGTTTTATGCAGTGCTAGGATTTTAAGTAAATTTGTTGCAACTCTGTGGGTTTGGTCCTGGATTTGGGCACCAAAATGTGAGTTTTCCAATTCTGGGAAGAGGTACCCTGACCACTTGGGAGTCAGGTGATGGCTGGAGCCGCAATGAGACAGCAGCCCTGGAGGGTGAGGTAGCTGCTTAGAACAGCCCACAGCTGGAGGGGGAGGGATCCTGGATGTTGCCAGCCACTTAGGGCCGCTCTGCCCTGGAGGGGAAGTTTTTCTGACTGCTCGGGAAAGTCAGGCCTGGAGCTGCCAGGACAGCCCTGCAGGGAAGGGTATCCTGACTGTTTGGGAGTGAGGCTGTACCTGGTGTGGTGGGGGATGGTCTCCCCGCAGGATATAGCAATCCTGCTCCTCTCCTGGAGAACCACTGCAGCTGAGCTTTGCTCCGCCCCCTCTTGACGGGGCTTCCTAGCAGAGCTCTGCTTCTCCGGCCTAAGATGTTGCTTCTTTCGCTTCACTCTGCAAAAGCGGAAGCCCCTGCAGAAATGTAGCCATATCCTCCAGCCCTGGAACAAAGTGTTACTTTTCCAGCTCTCCCTCGCTCTCTCCACTGAGGGACATCTCAGCAAGGATCTTCTGTTCAGCTCCTCATTGCACTGTCCACTATGGGGCATCTCAGCAAGGACCTTCTGTTCGCCAGTGAATGAAGAGCTTCACACCCAAAACTCTTTTGAGGAAGAAGTTTATTTGGGAAGGAGTACTCCAGGAGAGTAGCTGCCTCTACCAGGGTGGAGAGAACATCCCATAACTGACCAGGCAGGGTGGTTTATATAGGATGTCTTTGGGGGCGGAATTAACCAATGATTGGTTAGGTTTTTTTTCTGCCCAGGGATTGGTCAGTTTTGTGGGCTAGGGACAGAGATGGCCCTGATTTCAGAGCCAAACTGTGTTTCTTTCACTGGCCTTTCTTGGCTTTTTGACACTGCCTCTAAGGCCAGGGCACATTTCTTTCACTGACTCTGATTCTAGGGACCAAGAGTATTTCTTTGGTACTAGTTTCAGAGTCAGGGCATGTTTCCTTGGTTCTAGGTTTGGGGATAAAGTGTTCATTTCTCTGGCTCAGGTCCCAAATGCAGGCTGTGTTTCTTTCCCTGGTCCAGGGCCAGGGTGCTACTGTCCTGCTCTGTGATTGGTTGGTTTCACAAATCAGTTGGCCAGGGGCAGAGATGGCTCTGATCTGACTGAGCCAAACTGTTTCTTTCTGCCCTGATCTGAGCCATCTTCCCCTAGTTCTGGGCTCCAGGGCCAGGGTGGGTGTCTTCAGCCAGCCCCTTTTCCTTACAGGGATGGAACTCTTGGCTTTTGCCTGTGAGGCGATCACGCCACCAACTGAGCCCCACCCCAGCCCAGAAGTTCCCACTTGGTATTTTAAATTCACGTTATTGGAGCTTTGGAAAAGGCTTCACTAATTAGTGCATTTCATTTTTCTTTCTGATGTTTCTAAAGAAAAAAATAAATCTCGCTCACTCTCTGTGGGGTTTTAATGTGGTGGAATAAACCGAGCACTGACGTTACCGTTGTAACTGGGGGAACGGGGGTGGGGGTGGGGGGGTGGGGCAGGTCAGTGGACCCATTGTACCACGTCAGCACTCACTGTCTGTCCTCTTGAGGGTTTCCATCCCCCCGGGCTGCGAGTTAAAGGGCAACTTCACATTCCCCCAGGGATCGCGGTTTGTAAAGGAAAGAGAGCCTACATTTCGCTTTATTTGCTTTATGCAAGTGAGCACTTAATTGTTTTCCTGCTGGGAGGGAGGGGGATATTAGCTAATACAATGGCAGACGCAGAACCGACTGACAAAGGTGTGTAATTTGTGAAACAGCTGACTGGGCACAATTCTGATTTCCAGTGCCCTCCCGGCTCCCTCGCACCTCTGGTAATGCTTTCCCTGGGCGTGTGTTTGCGTTGATAAAAATCACATCCACTCGCAAAGTGCCAGCGTAATTATAAGAACCACAGACCAAGCTTGAGGTTTTACATTTTCTTTTCACAGATGCCTTCTGATTTACGGATGAGACAATTCTAACTGATTTCAAAATAGTAGCATAGCTTTGGAGCAGCAGGGCTGTGAGTCCTAGTCTCTCTTACACTCTTTGGCCTTTTCCTGTACCTTCTGGGCACTGGTTTCCCTGAGTGGCGATTCCACGGCCTCCCAAGGTCCTTGCTGTGACTCCAATGTCAGACAAATGTACAAGGTTTCCTGTCTGAGTTAGGGTTTCTATTGCTGCAATGAAACACCATGACCAAAGAGCAAGTTAGGGAGGAAAGGGTTTATTTGGCTTACACTTCCTCGTCATGGTCCATCACAGAAGGAAGTCAGGACAGGAGCTCAAACCCGGCAGGATCCTGGAGGCAGGCGCTGATGCAGAGGCCATGGAGGGCAGCTGCTCACTGGCTTGCTACCCCTGGCTTGCTCAACCCAGGACCAGCAGCCCAGGGATGGCACCACCCACCATGGGCTGGGCCCTCTCCCCAGTTGATCACTAAATGAGAAAATGCCTTACAGCTGGATCTCAGGGAGGCATTTCCTCAACTGAGGCGCCTTCCTCTGATGACTCCAGCCTGTGTCGAGTTGACACACAAACCAGCCGGTACACTTTCCTGTGGTTTGGGATGCCGGCAGGGCTGGAGCAAGTTAATTAGTTCCCATCGGGAATGACATTTGTCTACAGACTCAGCTGACTTGGCCTCAGCCAAATCACTTGAGCTCAAAATAGTAATCATGGGAACGGCCCAGCCAGGCAGAGGGGTGCACACCCCACACTCTGGAGGCTGAGGCAGCAGGAGCACTGTGAGTCCCGAGGCAGCCTGAGCTAGATAGTGAGTTCCCAGCCAGCCTCAGCTACAGAGACTCTTTTCTCAAAAGCAACAACAAAAACAGTTTAGACTCCGAGGCATGCCCCAGGCGCTGTTCTCAGTGTTTTCACCCGTAAATCTGTGAGGTGGAAGTGAATGATCGTTTTCCACATGGAAAGGCTAAGGGACAGAAAGACCATATAATGTGCCTCAAGTGCCCAGTTAAGAAGCAGTGCTCAAAGCAGGCACAGTTAGCTCTTCGCGGCAGGAGGGGCCCTTGAGAGAGTATTGGGTTAAAGCAGACGCTCCCCCACTCAAAGCCTGGAAACCCTCCGTGGCTGAACAGTGTTGTGGCTCAGCCAGGGTTAGGCGAAGGCCTGGAGATGGAGACTCCACCCAGGGAAGGCTGAGGATCGGCAGGAGTCCTTCCCAGCCATTTGTTATGTGCACGCCTGCGTCCTTACCCTGCTCCCGAACACTGAGCCATTGGGGGCCAATTACCCCAAAGTCACCATCTAAATCACCCTATGACCAGTTTTCAAATGCAATGAGTCCAGAGAAAACCACAACCCCTTTCCTCTGTTTTAATTATAGCCACTTGGAGCAAGTGATTATTTGGAATTGTCGAAGAATTTTGATACAGTGTTTGTACGGAACATTCCGCAGTTTTCGATGGCCAAGCGGACTGAAGCGCGACGATTCATAACTCTCATCGACAACTTCTATGACTACAAGGTAGGATGGACTCCATCTCCGCAGGACCGTGAAGTCAGGTGACCTGGGTCGGAATCCTGGCTGTACCAATGCCTTTACTGCTGTGCCTCAGTTTCCCCATCTGTAAATAGGGGCTAGCAGTATCTAGCCCCAAATGGTTGTTGTGAGGACCACACAGGTTGGCTCATGTAGAATACTTAGAACAACAAACACTTGGTCCAAGCTGAATGCTGTGTACTTCCTGTTAAAAACAGCAGCAGCTAGTGCCAGGCCCCATGGAGAGTCACGTAAAGCCTCATCATCCTGCAAGTAGGACTGGGAGGGAGCCCCAGGCCGAGTGCTCAGTGCACGTGTGTTACCTGAATGCTTGGCTGGGCTGAGAATGATGAATGACCCTTTGCCTTGTTGAAATGTTCCCCGTGGCCCTCCCCACCCCCACCCAGGAGCTAACTAGCAAGAGACATCCTGCTGCTCTGTTTTTAATCCCTGTGTCTTAGCAGGCAGTGCAGAGCCCTTGCTTGCCCACAGCAGGCAATATAGCCTAGTAGTTAAAGGGTAGAGCCTGGCACCAGGCTGTCCCGAAGACTGGCTCGGCCTCTGAGCATCGGCTGCCTTCTCTAGAAGGGTAATAACACTTGTGTGATTCTGTGAGGATGGAAGGATCATATAAAGTACTAAGAACCTAGTGTGGCAAGCAGTGCCCCTACAATCAAGGTGAGCCCTTCTCACAGTGTGGACCTCTAAAAAGAAGACACCCACAGTAAAGATAGCAGAAGTGGTTTTTTGTAAACTACTGGAGATTTCCTTCGCTCATCTTTGCACAGAATTAGAGCAATAGTTTTAAAATTGAGGGAACCTTGTAGGGAAGGAGGCATGTAAGAGAAGACGGGAGAGTTTAATGTTTCATTTACTCTTTCATTCGATGACCTCTGTGTCCCTGAGCAAGGTGTGGGCTGAAAGTCAAGGGCAACTGAGATGCTGTGGTGCCCGGGGTCTGAGCCGCATGAACCTCGTGTCTGTAGAAATCATGTTCAGTTGCCAATTCAGGACACAGAGAGGACTGTGAGCCTTGAGGTCCAGGGATAGCTGAGAAACCCAGGGAAGTCCTTTGTGGTCTAGTTGTATCAGAACCAACAGGGCCACTTGAAATCCAGATTCCAGAGCCACCTAATCCCCACCCCAGCAAATGAGGACCAGGCACGGGGCCAGAAGCTCATGTTCCCATGTTCCCAAGGTGCTTCTTAGAATGTTCAGGGGTGGAGGGCCGATTCCAGCACAGGGCAGGAGGGGCGGCCTGGGATGGGAGGGAGTTGCTAAGCATGAAAGGCGGCCTGTGGGCTCTGGTGAGGTGGCCCAGGAGAGCCTGCTGAGGACACGCAGCAAAGGCCACCTGAGCAGGAGCTCAGGAGAAGTGGACACTGACGCCAGGGAGCTGAGGCTCCAGGCTCATCGATGTGAGGCGCTGCCCTGTCCTCAAGGCGGGTCTGTACCCACCGAGTGCAGCCTAAGAGGCTGGATGTTTTTACAAGGCAAAGGCTTCTCCAGGAAGACAGAGGAAATGGCACTGGAATAGAGGGTAAAGGCTCGGATTGTTTATGGTTCAGCTGGAAACGCCTTTGAGACAATCTGCTCCCCATTGCTCAGTCACTCGGTCCTCTCAACCTTTTCACTGACTTAAAGGAGTAAAAGCTTTACCTGGCCGTGTGCTGGAACACTCAAACTACCCTGACTTTTATTCTAACTAAACCACACATTTAGATTTTACTCTCTTTTAAAGTATAGTCAAAATTATCTTATTTCAGAAATTGAGAGCATTAAGCAGACATTATTCTAGAATGTATTCACGGAGGTTTGTGAAATAGGACATTTCCATCTGAGTAATGGAAAAAGTGTCATTTGTGATTGAAAGAATTTATTAAAATAAAATGGGAATACTAGTCCCTGGAGTCAACATGTTTTACAGTATCGATGTATTTGCTTGAATGATGATTTTTGAAAGGCTGACAGCAAATCCAGATTCTCTAAACATGGGGGAGGAGTTGTTTTGGAGCTGGGCATGTGTATATGCCTATAACCCTGGTTTGTGGAAGGAAACAGTAGGAATATAGTGAATTGGAGGACAGCCTGAGCGACATCACAAGATCTGCCTGGAAAAACAAAATGAAATGAAGAAGTATGATTTGTTTCTGAACGAGCAGACATACAATGTATAAAAGATATAAACTGCTTTGTGCCTTTCCTGGAACTCACTCTGTAGCCCAGGCCAGCCTCAAACTCACAGAGATCCGCCTGGCTCTGCCTCCCGAGTGCTGGGATTAAAGGCGTGCACCACCATCACCACCACCACTACCACCACCTGGCCAGGTTTTTATCTTGTTCGAGATTTTTCTTTCAGCTTGAGTGTGGAGTCCCACTCTGTGTTCCTTTTCCTGGTTCAGGTACGGATAATTTGCTGTGCGTCAGCTCCTATTCCAAGCTTATTTTTGCATCAACATCATGACAGTGAGTTGGAGCAAAACAGAATACTGATGGACGATTTGGGGCTGAGCCAGGTAGGGGATATTAACATAATTTCATCTTGTGGTTTGGTGGTTTGGGGTTTGATCCTTGCTACATTTTGCAGAAGGGACCATTGAGTTGATGCTTTCCAGCCAACTTCATTGCCATGTCGGCACGTTTAGAGCCTGGTCTTAGAGGCCCTGTTGAGTGTGGAGGCCAGTGCTTCATTTTCACATGGCAGAAACAGAGTCCCGTAGAGTACCTAGCAAGTCCCAGCTTAAGAAAAGAAATCCATGCTTCTTCCCCAGGCTCTCCATTAAGCAAACATTTGCAGAGCACCTCTCAGTGTCTGGCTTGGGTACTCTGATGTGGTCTGGGTTTTCCTGGAGTTTGGACTCTAGATTCATCCCAGGCCAAGCAGAGGGGACTGCATCCCCTTCTTCTGTGAGAGCATTATAGGGTATATTGATCGACTATCAACCACTGACCTATTAGTCAAAAATTCAACTGGGGCTGAAGAGATGGCTCAACAGTTAAGAACACTGACTGCTCTTTCAGAGGACCTAGGTTCGATTCCCAGCCCCCCACATGGCAGTTTGCAATTATAACTCTAGTTCCAGGCGATCTGATGCCCTCCTCTGGCACCTATGCATACTGCATGTACATAGTGCATAAACATACATGCAGGCAAGGCACCTGTATACATAAAATAAAAAAATAAATCTCAAAAAATAAATTTCAATTGTCAACACTGCCCCCAAGAATGGGATCACATTCATCTAGGGCCAACGGTAAATTCTTATTGACTTGAATAGACATTATTCATCCTAAGAGTTTGAGCGAAAAGGGCCAATAATGCTTTCAACAGATCAACTTTGAAAACTTGATTGCACTGTATGTCCCAGTCTCCAGGCCACTGTCGTGAAATACTGTAACATGCATGGCTCATCAACCACTGTTTCTCCCAGTCTGGAGTCAGAGTTCAAGTTGTTTTCCCATAAACCTCACAAGATGGAAGGAAGGAGAGAGCTCCCTGGCTGTCTTTTGTGAAGACACCAGTCCTGTTCTTAGGAACCCCACTCTCAAGACCTAATTAACCCCTTAAAGCTCTGTCACCTAATGCCCACCTAATGTAGGAATAGCTTCTTAAATGTAGGAATAGCTCCTTAAACCCCCGTGTGGGGCCCCACAGCCAAAGCACCCGAGGAGCTAGTCAGTCAAATTAATTTCTCATCATAGGCTTTTAAGATTTCTGTACAGATCAGGCTTCAGACTTGGGGCCCATCATGGAGAGATCGGGGAATGTGACCTCAGGGTCCTAGAGTCCCGGTGACTTGGTGGGGAAGACGGGCTTCGGGAAGATGGGCTTAGGGGAGTTGAACTTGTCTCTGTAAGAACATAAGAGCAAACCCCCAAGGAGAGAAAGAAAAACCCTCATTACCATAAGCCCATGTTGGTGTCCCCAGCCCCAGGGTGTTGACTGGCTTTACAGTGGGAGGGGTCCCCAATATACCCTTTAGCAAGGAGACCAATATCCCAAATGGCTCTAGTCTTTGCAAAGCTGGATTTCAGGCAGGCTTTCCAGAGCCAGGACCCACAGGACCTTTCAGTCACTCAGTCTACAAAAGGCTTCTCGGAGATCTGTCCCCTGGGGCTTCCTAACCTACTAGAACTTCTGGGTTTTCTTTTTGGGGTTGTTAAGGCAGGTATTTCTTTAAACTTGCAATCTTCCTGTCTTAGCCTATGGAGTTCTGGGATTACAGGGTAAGTGACCACGCCTAGCAAAGCTATCATTTTTGCCGTTAGCTACTTTTGGAGAGAGATTTCTTTCCAGCATGTTCCTTTTAGAGTTTGTAAAGAACTTACATTCTAAGCAAAATCTTTTTGGTTTCTCTGTTTCAGCTTTGATCTGATATTTTTCTTTTCTTTTTCCTTCCTGGTTCTGTTGATTACCTATTAGTTTAGATCAGTTAACACTTTAGTCCCATTTAAGAGATAGATGGTGTATGACAAAAAGATGGAAAAATATATTATCTAAATAGGTAAGCCTGAAGGTTTTTTCAGCCCGGGTCTGGTCCACAAGCCTTGCTTTGGAGTGGCTGGTTTTTACCGGGCTTGTGTCTGTCTGCTCTCAGGACTCGGCAGGGCTCTCCATGTTCACTGGAGAGGAGGAAGTCTTCGCTTTTCATCGCACGGTCTCCCGGCTCACAGAGATGCAAACTGAGCAGTACTGGGTGGAAGGGGACAGAAGCAAGAAGTAAGAAGCAAGAAGTCACTTTCACAGGAATGAAAACAGGCACCTGGTGAGGGCTGTGAGACTGGACAAAATCATCTCATCATCGATCACGCACTTTGTCCCCCAGACTCATCATCTGAGGCAGTGGACAAGCACACTGAAGTCTTGTTTTTGTAGACCCATGTTTTGCCCAATTATTTGGACTTACTTCTACATCATACAATGAAATCATCACTCCTGAAGATTACTATAAAACCTGACATGTTAGCGCCTGAACATGTTAGAGCCTTGAACATACGAACACACAGCAGATGCAGGATGCCTGGGCATCTCTAAGCTTTGGCTACACAGTAGTCACACCTTAGAAATACACTGGCTATAAGAAGCAGGTGAATCCTACTTTTCAGTTTAAAACAAAGAGAGCTTTCCAGAAACTGAAGGGAAAAGCATTTTACGTTGGCCTCTGTATTCCTGCTTGTTGGTTGGTTGTGAATTGCAATCACCCGCAGGCCTGTGGTTTCCTCAGTGCTGGAAAGAGCCTGTGTTCTAACCCCTACGTCCAGGTTGGCAGGCAAGACCTGGCCACATGAGGACATGGATCACAAAACCAGCAGGTGAGGAGCAGGTGGGAAATTCCAACTAACAGGCAGGTTAACCTCCCCTCTGCTAGCCAAGGAGGCAGGTGCCAGGAATGTGACTGTGGAGGAGGCGGAGCCATGGCCACAGCAACAGCAGAGTGAACCCCATAACCCAGGGTGCCCTACTCTTTGCCCACACCTGCTCTCGCTGCGGAGTTCACAGCCCACCCTCGACGCTGAGTCTGCGAAGAGTTGGACCTCGTAGGGAACAGGAGAGGACACTTGACAAATCTGTAAATAAAAGCTGATTTCTCCTTCATTGAGTTTGTGTGAGTCATTTAAGTGAAACTTGTCTTTGCTAAATATTATCACGAAAGGGGGTTTGGGCTGTGCTTACTCAAGGGCTGGAGAGGTGGCTCAGCAGTTAAGAATGCTTGCTGATCTCGCAGAGGGCCAGAGTGCGGCTCCCAGCATCCATGTCAGACAGCTCAAAACCACCTGTAACTCCAACCTCAAGGGATCTGAGGCCCTCTTCCAGCCGCCCGGGCTCCCGCATGCTCAGCCCATGTACCCACATAGACATCTTCCAGCTGCCCGGGCTCCCGCATGCTCAGCCCATGTACCCACATAGACACCTTCCAGTCTCCAGGAGTATCTGCATGCTCAGCCCATGTACCCACATAGATATCTTCCAGCCGCCCGGGCTCCCGCATGCTCAGCCCATGTACCCACATAGACATCTTCCAGCCCCCAGGGCACTGCATGCTCAGCCCATGTACCCACATAGACATCTTCCAGCTGCCGGGGCTCCCGCATGCTCAGCCCATGTACCCACATAGACATCTTCCAGCCCCCAGGGCACCTGCATGCTCAGCCCATGTACCCATATAAACATGCACATACATGAATAAAAAAATAAGTTGTATTTTCAAAAGAGAAAGAGAATCTTAAACCCTGGGCCAGTGAGATGGCTCAGCAGACAAAGGGTTGCTGCACAACTCTGACATGAGTTCAGTCCCTGGGACCCACAGTTGAAGGAGAAAACTGGATTCTCAGTGTTATCCTCTGACCTCTGTCCTCTGCCTGTAGTCAACACACACACATGCACATAATAAATAAAGTCGTTTTTAAAAAGACCTTCTTAATCCCTCTTCAGAAACCCCCAAGTGATATGAAAATCAACTATTTGGGAGAGTAGTCAAACAATCATATGCCTGTCAATATAAATAGGTTCTTTGAGGCTATTTGTCATCTAATAATCTGTCCACATCTTTCTGTTTTGGATATTAACTCTTTCATGTCAAGCAGATAGATGGATGAGTGGGATACCCAAGCATGGGGAAAAAAGTTTGAATTAGGGCTTCTGAAAGTTAAATGTGGTGTAACACTATATGCATGTACATGTAGATGGGGGGATGGATGGATGGATGGGCAGGTGGGCCAGTGGATGGATGGGTGGGTAGGTGGATGGATGGATAGATGGATGGATGGGTGGATGGATGGGTGGGTGGGTGGGTGGGTGGGTGGATGGATGGGTGGGTGGGTGGGTGGATGGATGGATGGATGGATGGATGGATGGATGGATGGATGGATGGGTGGGTGGATGGATGGGTGGATGGGTGGGTGGGTGGATGGATGGATGGGTGGGTGAATGGATGGATGGATGGATGGATGGGTGGATGGATGGGTGGGTGAGTGGATGGATGAGTGGATTTTTGTGGTGCTGGCTACTGTAGAAGTAACTGTCTTATTCAATAAGAAACACAGAACCAAACTCAGGGCCTTCCCCTATGCTAGGAAAGTGCTTCACCACTGAGCTGTCTCACTCAGGCACACCCCAGTCCTAAAACTTACCTTTTGCTTTGCACATTCTTTTTTAGCTTTAATAAAAAGACAGTGTAGATGGATAGACAGATGGACAGAGGACTGACAGAAAAAGGAACTGTCCCTGAGTGTGTGTGGTATTGGTGGTACAGTGCCCAACTCCAGCTCTTCATTCCGGGTCAGGGTTTGAACCATGAAAGCGTGTTGGAGGTTCCAGTGAGAAAACACAATACTATGTGCATGTGGCAGCAAAGTGGACCTCTGCTGGACAAGGTTGTCTTCAACAGTGCGAAGCTTCAGGAAGGACACGTGGATTGAAGAGGAAAAGGCGGGTGTTGTGGAATATTCCTTTACACTGTGTGAAGATGTGTCACTGTGATTGCTTTAATAAAAGCTGAATAGCCAATAGCCATACAGGATTTCCAGGCACAGAGGATGCTGGGGGGAAGAAGAAGGGTGAGACACCAGGAGAACAGCTCATTTAAAAATGTAAAGTTTTAGTCTTTGGAAGCTGTTTAGGGTAATAAAGAAATAGAGGTTAACAGTAGTCGTCTGTAACAATCAAACTTAGAGTCATTTTAGGTATGTTTTCAAGGTCATACAGAGGCATATTTTAGATATATAGGTGATCTCCAAACACTTCAAAGACCTACAGAATATGGCATTTAAAATCTTTTAATAACATAAGGCTTTTCATGACAGTGAGACATGTCTGCTCCTGTCTACCAATCTACTTCATAAGAGGATGATGGGCATTGAATAATCTCCATATAGAGTTTGCTTTCTTTATGGCAAAAGGTAGCCATTTGGCCAGGGGCTGCCCTTGCCTAGACTGCTGACAGTATGCTGTCCAAACTGGACAAGCAGGACACAAAAGACAGCAACTGCCAAACTTTGCCAAGACAGGTAGGACAGTCCTTTGAAATTCCTGCTTTACAGAAAAGTCTGTCAGATATTCTAGGCCTACAGGCCAAAGATGGATGCTCCAACATTGCAGAGGAACCTTGGGGTGACTGTCCAGGCAGCCAGATGTCTCTGTCATTTCTACAGTTTTGGAAGTTGCTTTCTCTGCACTCTGTATATGCTCAAGTAATATTTTTTATCCTTCTTGGGTCTCTGTTGGAGATTGAAGATGAGATAGTTATAGTTTTACATTTTTTCTTGTTACCAAATTCAGAAAAGAAACTTACATAAGAGATGTAAAGGTTAAGAAACATAAAGGCTTAAGTTATTTGTCTAAAAAGATGTTTTAAGGTCTGAAAAGATATTTTTAGAATGGCAATACAAGTTATGACAAAAAATGGTTTAGATATAAAACTTTGGACTAAGATAGGATAGATAATAGAGTATTTTCTCTGAATTTGCCAAACACTAATGAATGGAACATTGTGAATATATTTCTTACTTGATAATTGTCCTTATTGTACATAGTTTTGTATTGTTAGAGCCTTTCTATTTTATTTAGACAAAAGGGGGAAATGTTGTGGAATAGTCCATTGCACCGTGTGAAGATGTGCCACTGTGACTGCTTTAACAAAAAGCTGGATGGTCAATAGCTAGGCAGGATTTCTAGGCACAGAGGATGCTGGGAAGAAGAAGGGTGGAGATGCCAGGAAGCAGCATGGGCAATACAGAATAAAGGTAACCGAGTCACGTAAAAGAATGTAGATTAAAAGATGTGGGTTAATTTATGTTATAAGAGCTAGTTATAAACAAGCCTAAGCTATCAGCTGAGCTTTCATAATTAATAATAACTCTCCATGTTGGGGAGCTGATGGTCCTGACAAAAAAATCTGCCTACAGGTAGGGACACCAGCTCACCCGGTAGTTGATGATTGAATGTAATTGGCTCCCATAAGCTCATAGGGAGCAGCACTATTAGGAGGTATGGCTTTGTTGGAGTGGGTGCGACCTTGTTGGAGGAAGTGTGTCACTGTGGAGGTGGGCTTTGAGGTCTCATACATGCTCAAGCCATGCCCAGAGTCTCAATTCACTTCCTATTTGCTTCAGATCAAGTTGTAGAATTCGTAGCTTCTACTCCAACACCATGTCTGCCACATACCACTATGATGATAATGGACTGAACCTCTGAACTGTAAGCGAGTCACCCCCAATTAAATGTTTTTCTTTGTAATGATGCTGTCATTATGGTGTCTCTTCACAGCAATAGAAACCCTGACTAAGACAACCAGCCAGATCAGCCTAGTGATCAATGTGTGGCAGACATCACAGCCAGATCGCCCCCACATCTGAGGACAGTTATTTGGAATACAATTTCATTTTTCGTGGATCATGTTGTAATACTGATTCCCAGCACTGGTGGCTTATCATTCTGCTAGTAAGGCATTTAGACAGCTTTTAAAACACCGTGTCTTCAGGGTGAACAGTAGTGTAAGGCTCCGCCTGTGTGGAGGGTGTGTCCTCTCCTGTTCCCTTCCATCCCTCCAGCCCCCAGGCTGCTCCCCCAGCTCCCTGGACCTGGTGGGAGAGGCAGCAGCAGCAGAAGGAGCTGAGTCAGGAGTCAGGTGCAGAGAGGACCGGGGAAGGCCTTTGTGTGGGCTCTGTCCGGGTACCAGGAGGCAGAGGGGGGAGGTCACGTGGTTCTGGAAATGATACATCCTCACACAGGCTTCCTCTCCACAGTCTGCCTCACAGAACAGCATGCAAGAAAAAGAAAGAAAACCAGAAAACAACGTGGCAGCCAAGACCGAAAAAGAAAACAGAGGTTGGGTGTCCTTTGCCCAAATGCTCAGGACCAGAGGGCTCGGGATGCAGAGTGTTTCTTAGATTTGGGGGTGTTTGCATATTTATAATGCAATATCTTTGGGATGGACTACAGCCTAAACAGAAAATCTGTTTGAATTTCGTATAAACCTTCTACACATAGCTCAAAGGCAATTTTACATGGTATTTCTAGTGTACCTGAGTTTCAAAGATGCTTGTTTATGTGTATGGATGTTTTGCCTGCATGTACATGTCTACCCTGTGCTGGGCATGCCTGGGGCCTTCAAAGGCCAGAAGAGAGCATCAGATCCCCTAGAACTGGAGGTATAGACGGTTGTGAACTGGCATGTGGATGCTGGGAACTGAACCTGGGTCCTCTAGAAGAACAGCAAGTGCTCTGAACTGCTGAGCCATCTCTCCGGCCCCCATGCCTGCATTTTGACATGACAGGAGGTGAGACATGGAATTTTCCACTTGATGTGTCAGTCAATATATGGAAAGTTCCAGGTTAAGGGCTTCAGTTTTTAGTCCGGGACACTCAACCTGTAACACTGAAGTGCGGCATGTAACAGCCCCACCCTGGAAGCCACACTCTAGTCTTTCTTCTTCCAGCGGTGAGCTGTGCAGTTCCCAGCTTGCCAGGCTCTTCCCTGGGGTTGCAGAACAGCCCATGCTCCCACTGGAAGTGCTTGGTGCGTGCGTGCGTGCGTGCGTGCGTGCGTGCGTGCGTGCGTGCGTGCGTGCTGAGAGATGAGATCCCAGCAAGTGCTGCTGCGGAACAAGGCTCTGCTCACCAGACCCAGACCAGGAGGCCTGGGTCCCGAGTGCCAGGCGCCTCAGCATCCTCCTGATTCATTTCCCACTCCCAGGCTTGACAGAAAATAAACCGGAAGAAACAGGACTCTTCTTAGAAAAAGCAAAACCTTTCATTGCATTCCTCTTGTGTGTGTGTGTGTGTGTGTGTGTGTGTGTGTGTGTGTGTGTGTGTGTAAACAGAACATGAGCTTATTAGCTGGTGACAATCATGTGATAGATAACATGGGGGACTTACATAATTTTAACCCATTTCTGAGTCCAGAGTACTACTGAATCACATTTACGAATTCTTTGTGGGGTTTTACATTTTTACTATAAGGAAATGTTTTAATCTTTCTGAAATCTCCCTCTCCCACCTTGCTGTGCTCTTGCCTGGTGCTTACAAGTATGAAAATAATAGAAGTTTAAAACTAGTTGGAATTTAAAAACAATTTTTACATTTAATATAAATAAATGGATATTCTCACATATGCTTATTTAAGAGTCTTATGGCACTTATTTATATGTGCTAAAATTCTTAATAAACAAACTGCTTTGATTCTCGTGACTCTCCTTTGAGAGATACAAGTGTTGTTACCCCTATTTTACAGACGGGGAAACTGAGGCTGGAAAACGACAAAACCAGAGCCGAGGTGCTAAGACACACCTTGGAGTCGCGGGAAGGATCCAGACACTAACTACACCCTCCATTTCCTCACTTCTGTCCTGTAAAATCCACCCTGCAGCCTCTCCATACCGGGTGAAAACTCCTCGGGTGGGTCTCTGTGACTCTGACGTCAGTGTTCGGGTGTGTCTGATCTGCAGTCTGTAAGGGATCTTGTCAAGTGTCTGTTGAAATGAACACTCCCACCTGGGCCAGCGTCCCCGGAAGACCCTCCCTGCTTAACGGCACGGCCTTAGGGAGTCTTCCAGGGGTTGCCCCCCACCCCCACCCCCGAGAAGTCTCCTCTCGGGGTTGTGCTTTCCAGATCCCAGCACCGACTATGACCCACGTGATCTTAGGAAGGTCTGGGATTCTGGAACCAGGAAACTCTTTCTGCCGGTTTTTACTCTGTGACCTGGAACACATCCATGTTCTTTGCTTCAATTGTCTTCCAAGGGACTGTTCTAAAGAAAGCAATAGAAAGCTCGTGGCAGATGGTAGAGGCTTAGCTGGTTAATAGGCCAACAGTCGTGATCAGAAATGCTCAACCCAACGGCTATTGCGTGCGCATTATCGATCCTTGAGGAGTGCGAGGCTGAAGAATCCTGCGGTTTGTTACAGAGGAGCAAAGACCCCAGTACTGGCCGCACTCAAGGATGCACGGCTCCAGCTGAGCTGCTGGGCAATGTCTTTAAATCTAAACCCATTCTTTGAGCACAGCGGAATTCAGAAATAGTTGCTCGGTTGGTGGGCTCCATCCATTTCCCATGAAGAGGGCACCATCTTGTGGTCGGTGCCATGAACTGACAAAGGGAAGGTCTAGGATGGCCAGTTAGGAAATCGCAACAAGGCTGCTTTTTCCCAGGCCAGGGCCACCTCCAGAAAGTCAAGCATCCTCGGAGACAGGGAGCCCAGCACCCATGTTCTCTAATGCTCCCGGTGGGATCCTGATGTAGGGTGGGTCTGTGCCGTGATGATGCAGCCCGCAAACTCATGGGGCTGGCTCTGCAGCCCGGGCCCCTCGATTCGGAGTATCTGATTGAGGGGCGTTTTCAAGGGATTGCCAACCTACTCATGGGTCTTGATGCCCAAGACACAATGCTATTTCAAGGCCTCTCTGGTACCTTCGTCTACCTGTGCCTCTCCCTCCCGGAGGCAAGAGGCGGTGCTTTGCTTCCTCGCCTGTGGTAACAACAGAGCAGAACCAGGCGCGCCATCTGGCTTGCAGAGTATGGTTTCCTGCCAGGTGTTCACCAGCAGTGTGCTCAGTGGGAGGGGGCATGCTCATCCCCTTCCAGGGGAAAGCCACGCCCAAGGGAGTGCCTTCTCAGCTAGGAAAAAATTAACTCTTAAAAATAATAAGTAAGCTGGGCAGTGGTGGCCTTTAATCCCAGCACTCGGGAGGCAGAGGCAGGTGGATCTCTGTGAGTTCCAGGCCAGGATGTTCTACAGAGCGAGAGCCAGGACAGACACTAAAACTACACAGAGAAACCCTGTCTCTAACCACCCCCCCCCCAAGTATGCTTTACATAAATACCACTTAAAATGTTTTCTTTGAGACAGCCCACCTGACATCAAACTTTGACTTCTTGCCTCGGCTCCTGAGTGCTGGGATTACAGGTGTGTGCCATCAGCCTGTAAAAACCTTTGCTTCCCTTTCTAACACGGTGATCTGGTGGGTTTTGACCCAGGCCCTCTCAAGGCTATCCTGTGTTTCTATGTCTATGTGCCCCCAGCTCCTCTGTTCAAAGCCTTCTGAGACCTGCAGTCATTTCAAGAGTGGGGTCCCGAGACTAGACCCTCTTGTGATGCTCAGGAGCTCCCTCTCTTTGGTAAGCTTAAACTCCATGTCAGGGGGAGGGGCACTGCCCTCTGCCCCCACTCCCCTAGGCCGGCTGGTCCAAAACGACTTTCTTAGTTCTTCCACAGCACTGTTTCCCTGTTTGAGCATTTGACTTGGGAGATGCAACTGGAGTCTTGGCCTACGCCAATCAGTTTTTTTTTTTTTTTTTTTTTTTTTTTTTTTTTTTTTTTTTTTTTTTTGTCAACTTAACACAAACTGTGGTCATCCGGAAGAGGAAACCCCAACTGATAAAATGCCCCCGTTAGATCCATCTGTAGGCGAGTCTGTGGAGACATTTCCTTGATTAATGATAGATGTGGGTGGGCCCAGCCCATGGGGGCAGTGCCCCCTGTGGGCTGGTGGTCCTGGGCTGTATGAGAAAGCAGGTGAGCAAGCCATGGGGAGTAAGCCGTGTTTCTTCATGGTCTCTGCTCCAGTTCCTTCTTCCTGACTTGGCTTCTTTTTATGATACACTGTAACTGTAAGATGAAATGAACCCTTTCTCCCCCCAGGTTGCCTTAGGTCATGATTTTATAACAGCAAATAGAAAGCACACTAGGCCACAACCCTTTGTAATATCACATATGCATCATGCAGCTTCTGGAAATGTTGCCTGAACAAACAAGGTCCAGAAATGCCAGTGGCATCTCATTGGCTGTTTGGTGTCGCTGTAATAGAACACCTGAGACCGGGTTGTTTATAACAGATTAATTTCTGCCTACGCTGAGCTGTCCATAGTGGAGGTACAGCATCTGGTGAGGGCTTTTGCCCTGCATCGTCCTATGGTGGATTTTAAAATGGCAATTGTGAAACCTATTCTCAGTGTTAGAGAAAATACTTTTACACGCAGCATCCTCATTGCACTCTTTAGTTTAGGTTTGTTTTTAGATTTATTTATTTCATATGTATAAGTGTTTACCTGTGGGGGCCTGTCCCCACTTTTCCCCCCCGCAAGGTACTCTTGAGCAGGGAAAAATGAAGAATAAGTAAATAGAAATATAGAGGAGAGAGGCAGATAGAAACACAGGATAGCCTTGAAAGGGCCTGGGTCAAAACCCACCAGCCCTTTCTATCTCTACTAAAGGGCTTTTAAAGGAATGCCAAGTGGTGAAGAAAAAGACCTCCCCCCAGCATAGCCAAGTGCAGAACATTTCAAATACCTGGTGACCATGCACATGGTCAAGCCATCCCCTAATGCAGCCCTGCTATGTAAAGCAAGCTCAGATCTCACTAGGAAATCTTTGTGGGCTCCCACAGGTCCTTCCCCTTAATTTTTTAAAGAGCCCCTCCCCTCAGATGGACAAGGTCTGTCTTAGGTCATTCTCCCTGATTATTCCTTCCATTACGCATCATGGAGATATGCTTTCCACCAAGCATACTCTGTCTTAGGCTGGAAGCGATCAAGAAGAAAGTTGCCCATCCTTGACTCTCAGCCTCTGGCAGGAGTGGGTACTGAGCTTAACTCAGCTCTGGCCCAAGTTCCTATTGAGCTTATAACCATCTACAGCGATCTCCATAGCTGCCACAGCTCCCAGCACAGGAGTAGAGGATGATAAAGATGGCATATATTTTTTGGAATTAGTCTTAAGATGTCTATAACAGCCTTAGCTGTGCCAAGCCCTTTTTATAAATCAATAAGTTCTTGATGCGAACTGCATCAGATAAATTACATCAAATTTAATGATTCCCTTAGCTGTTCATTAACATCAACATATTTCTAGTATAAACATTACATATTTACAACTCTCTAAACTGAACTATTATCACTATACATATTTACACTTTTTGAAAGCTTACATTAAACATTTAGACTCATGTTTAACATTTACACTTGTTACAAACTCACATTCAACATATACTTATTTATACTTCTTACAAGCTTATATTCATAAGGAAACTCTACATAACTATCTTATAAACTTAGATTCAAAAGGAAACTGTATTTTACAAACTTTAGCAAATGTCTAGAAGAGGTTTCTTAGAACTATTTACCAAGCTTCTATTTAAGAGAAAACTCTATAAAACTATAACAGAACTTACACTAGCAAGCATCTAGAAGAGATTTCCTTAACATCTAGAAAAGATTTCTTAACTAACATCTAGAAAAGATTTCTTAGCTACACTATTAACAAGAGAAGAAGTATGTAAATCATTTCTAAAGTTCAGAGTTGATAGTCAGCTTTGATATCATTCTGAAAGTTCTCCTGAGAGTTGGAAACAAGAGCCTAATTCATCAGTCTCTCTCTCTCTGTCTCTCTGTCTCTCTGTCTCTCTGTCTCTCTCTCTCTCTCTCTCTCTCTCTCTCTCTCTCTCATGGTTTTTTGAGACAGGGTTTCTCTGTTTAGTTTTGCACCTTTCCTGGAACTCATTTTGTAAACCAGGCTGGCCTCAAACTCACAGAGATCCGCCTGCCTCTGCCTCCTGAGTTCTGGGATTAAAGGCATGTGCCACCACTGCCTGGCTTGCTCTCTCAACCTTAAAACAACCCTAAAATTTAGTGAGTTCTCTTGCTATGGAGTTGTAACACTCGCTGCCAGAGGACTGTAACACTCACAACAATGTCACTTTCCCAAAGTCACCTTTTCTGCTGGCCCTTCCAGCAGAAATGTGCATGGCATGGATGGTAGCCAGATGGGGGCTGTCTCTTCACTCAGCTCATTGCAGCTCCCTTGAGTGCTACAATTCAAGAGAATGTTCCTATTATAGCAGAACTTTCATAATGCTTTACCAAAAAGCCTGGCCTCAGGATGAGTGTGAAATTACCGTATTGAGCTGCCATAAAGCTCTTAGCAAAAACTCCTTGCACAGCTATTATGTACTATCTCAAACCTGCATTGATTTGCCACTAGTCAAACAAAAGCAGTGTGGCTTTGAGCTCTGCTGCTTTTCATTGGAGCTGACATTCCTCTGTTCCACACTCATCACCAAACTCTCCCCTTCTTAATTTTTTAAAGCTGTATTTGCCATGAGTTCTTTTAACAACACTGATGTTTCTGATAGATTTTTATTAGACCAATATTTCTGGCAAGGTTATTTGTTCACCAAAACTGCTACTGTTCAAAGGAGTCAAGAACATAGATGTTGTTTCATGAAACACATCCTTCATTAGCTTACTCTGAGGAAGACCCTTTTCATGATTTAGTATTTTCACCCCATTCATTAGCTTCTTGACCCCTGGTGTGATTTTTATTAGCAGCTGCGGTATACTCTGACCACGAGTTATTTGACTCAGACTGTAGTTGTAAGTACTTGGTACACTTTTCCTATCCTCACAAACACCAGTGCATTCACTAAGCAAACATTCTATTTTAGCATTGATTTCTTATAGGGAACTTTCAAGTGAAATGACTCTATTTTTTAAGACAGCTAGATTTTCTGAAGTTTGGTTTCCATACCTAAAGCAATTTTCCAGTGTACGGACTGCTTTCCCTTGGTTTTTAAGATTTTCAAAGTGATTTGTTGACAAACAGTACTAGCACTTTAATTATCTCCTTAGAGGCAAGTTGTTTGCCTCTTCTTAGTTCTCAGGAGGTAAGATTAAGCTTTCTAACATTGCTCTGAAAAGAAACTTCACTTTCAGCTGAAAAAGCGTTTTTCCAGCAGTACCACCATTTTTAGCTGAAAAACTACATTTCCCATAGTGCATTTCTCTACATCAACCCACTGTTACAAACGACTTTATGGACTACATTTCCCATAATTCCTTTTGGGTCCACCACTTCTGTTTCCCTTTACACCTCTAAAGTCAAGTTTCTGCTTTTAGCATGGGAGGTTTGAGTCAAGCCTTTTGCTTTTTCACCACGGGAGATTGGGAGATGTCTGTTCTCCCTGAGCTGGCATTGGTAGGTATTTTCCTTTTCTGACACTGTTCCTGGAGCTGAGTCACACCTGCCTGCTCCAGCATATTCGGGCAGGTCCTTTTGGGCCCGAAGCAAAATTCCCTCAAAGTTTGCTCTTTCACCTTTACTGGGTTAGTGAAAGAATGAAAGTACTTAATATAAAGCTTTTTTCACAGCCTTTTCACAGAGATTCTCTCCCAGACAGATTTGTGTCTTGTCCTGGCTTGTCTCTTCCTCAGACACAGAGTCCTTGGTGCCGCCGCAGCTGCAGCCAAGGTTCAGCCTTACTGCTTCCTCCAGACCAGCAGCCCCTCCCCACCAGGGAGAAATCTGCCTTGCTGGGCTTTCTGAGGCTCTCCCCCTGCACATTTCCAGAGCATCTGTGGCTAGCTAGCTACATGGGAATTTCTGGCTGCTGTTTTTCTAATATTAGCTTGAAAGAGACAGTGCTAGAGGAGAGAATTTGTCTAGTTCTAACAAGTCTGTTTTTTCTTAGAGCGAACCACAGGTGATTTCCCATACTTTTCCAGGTGAATCTAATTTTGCACTTACAGAAAGAGAAATTTCTGAGACCTGAGAACTTCAAAGACCTGAAAAGCTTTTTAGTTTTTAGAGAGAGATTAATTTTTCCCCAAGAAAGCTTCCATTTTTTTGAGAGAGAAAGACCACAAAGTGTTCCCAAGACTTCTGCTCTCTGAACTTTTGGCTTCATGGTCAAGAGGAAACTAATTCTGATGGTACAATGTTTCCATACAGTGGTAGCATCAGCAGAGTGAAAAGTTTTATTTCACCTGCATCTGTCTCAGGGAAAATTCTTTCCCCTGCTGCTTGGGATCAAAAGTTTCCCCCAGGAATCTTTTTTCTCCCTCTGATTTTTCCCACTTTGCATTCATATCCCCGTAGTTAGAAAATTAAGGACATAGTTCCCCTGTCTTGTTGCTTATCTTATTCTAACATTTCTTCCCAATATTCCTACTCTATCTTACTCTAATTTTTCTACATTGTATTACTACACTATCTTACATTTTTTCCTTAATTTTTATAGATAGAATTTTAAGAGAGAAAAAGAAAGACACCTTGATAGAGAGATACACCACTGCAGCCTCACTTGGGAGTCTTTCAGCCCCTCATTCTTCCTCCCGAGAGTAATTCTCCCCCCCTCACTTTCACTACAAAACTGGACCAGTGCCACTGCTTCTCACAGGACTTTCTCCCCAAGCTTTCACCAATACCCTGGGTCCTTGTTTCTGGCATCATCTGGGGGGGCAGCTCCCACATTTATTTACCCTAGAGACTCTTGAGGAATGAGGGATAAGAGATTTAGATAGAAATATAGAGGAGAGAAACAGATAGAAACACAGGATAGCCTCAGGAGGGCCTGAATCAAAACCCACCAGCCTCTTCTGTCTGTACTAAAGGGTTTTTAAAGGAATGCCAAGGGGTGGGGCAACAGACCTCCCCCCAGCACAGCCGAGTGCAGACCATCCCAGACACCTGGTGACCATACACATGGTCAAGCCATCCCCTAATGCAGCCCTGCTGTGTAAAGCAAGCTCAGATCTCACTAGGAAGCTTTTGTGGGCTCCCACATTTACCTGGATGTATGTGTACCTGATGCCAGAGGAAGTCGGAAGAGGGATTTAGATCCCCTGGTACTGGAGTTACAGATGGTTGTGAACCACCATGCAGGCATTGGGAATAGAACTGAGTCTTCTGCAAGAGCAGCAAGTGGTCTTAACAGTTGGCATTTCTCTGGCCCCTTCATACTCGTTCTTGATTCCTCTAGCTACAAAGACCACTCGAGGCCAATCATTCCCTAAAAATGCATCTCTTCCCTGACTCCACCTCCAGTTCTTCACTGTCTGCTACCATATCCAGCATGGCTCCAGGGACTTGACCTGACTGGAGGCCAAGAAGGAATGAAGAAAAGAGGCAGAGATCCAGTAGCCTGGGGGTCGCTAATGGAGAAAGCACAGAGCCCTGGAGGCTCAGAATGTTTGTTATGTAATGTTGAACAGAAGGCGAGGCTATTGCCTACAGCTGAATGAGAGGTGAGGTTATTGCATGCACGTCAACAAGGACCACTGAATCGTGTGCTTTAAATGGTTGGATTTTATATTTAATATATCTCAATGAAGTTGCTAAAAAAATAGTATACAAATATTCACTAACCATTCATGTGTCTCCACTCATTATCATTTAGTTTTATGCACTCTTTTCAAAGATCCAGACAAAGACACATCAGTGTGAACAGGAGAAACCTCCTGGCCAAAGATGGACTCACAATCTTTTAGGAACAGACAGACATAATATAGTAAGCATCCAGAGTGGCCTACCTGGGGACACGGAGGGTTCTCAAGTCAGCCAGAAATCACAGTAGAAGGTAGAGAAATAACAAGGGATGGACAGTGTTGGGGGGAAGGTATAGGGTGCTGAGCTCCAGCCCTCGGGTGCCCCATTAAATGAACACTGGGTGCCAGTGCAGTGCAGTGCTGGCTGAGTGCCAAGAGAACCGGCCAGTTGCCCTGGAAACTCAGAAGAGGAAGCAATGACCGGAAAATTATTTTTTCTGAATGTTTAAAGAGAAGTCAGATGTGACTTGTCCTCCAGACTTAACAATTCCCTTTTAGAATCCAAAATTCAGAGGGCAGAGTGTAAAAATGGCTGCTTTCATCAAAATGTACCCCTCATTTTGCACTAATAACCTATCATATTTTTAACCAAACTCTGTAGCATGCAGAATATTAAATGTATTTGCTAAAGAAGTATTGGCTGATTTCTGTTGATTAGAATAACATAGTCTGTAGAATTAAAAAATAATTGCTTACATTTTTGTAGTACTGACATAATCAGATTTCACAACACAAAATAAGCATGAAACCATACTAAAACAATATTAAGTTTAGGACAAAATAGACCCAATGTTTGGCTGAGCTAAGGTCCTGGTATAGCCCCACCCATTTCTGTATCCCCCAGTCAAACCTGAAGATGGGGTGGGAAGCTTTGCCTGTGGCACAGGTGGGCACAGCCATCAGTTTACCAGTGAAGGAGAGGGCCAAGGCAATGCCATCTTTGTTATCATAGTATGAATTGGAGGCCCCAGGGTGCTCTGAGGCCAGCCGGGCACAGGGAGGTCCACTTTTCTGCTGCAGCCAGTGTGACTAGCTTAGAGAAGTCCATGGCATGTTTCTTAGGGGCAGAATCCACCTTGACCCTAGATCCAGAAGAGCCTTGCCCTCCTCGGCTCTGCCCTGTCCTCAGACGCCACCCCCCACCTCTGTTCCGGTCTCCTTCACTCTACCTCAAGGCTGGAAATGAAGCTCCAGGGTTACAGGAGCGGGAAGTCCCCAACCCTGTCCTGTTCCCATCACCTGTGCCTGGCTCATGGAAAGAGCTGCAGGTGGCAAATGCCTGTTATAAAGGGGAGGGGGGGGGCTAAGGCAGAAAGATCCCCGCAGGTTCGAGGCCAGCCTGGTCCATGTCTTGTTTCAGGCCAGCCAGGCTACATAGCAAGAGCCTGTCTCAAAAGATCAATGACAAGAGTGTGAGGAGCCGCCATCTCTAGCCTTTTGTTCGCCCCTTACCAAGCTTTGCAAGTGGCAGGAAGGTCTGTGTCAGGCCTGGGGACACCAGCATGGGTCTCAGCTCCTAGAGACTTGGTGACTTGATTTCCTTGTTGTTTTTTTTTTTTTTTTTTTTTTTTTTTTTTTTTTTTTGCAGTGAGGGCTTGTTTGCTCTTCGGATCCAGAAGACTCAGGTTAAATGCTCCTCACATTGACGGCTGAGGGACTGTATAGCTTTCTTACCCTGTTTTTCTCCTAGAAACTATGCATCAAACAGTAGTTAGCCATGGGTACTTTTTGCTGGATGATTAATTAAGGCTAATTTATTATTAAAATTCTTGTCTTCCAATCTAGAGATTCATCAGAAACATCTGGGATGAGAATATAGACTCTATATGCCGAACATAAGCACATCAGCAGTAGATGGGTCTGGAAACCTGTATCTTCAGGAAACAAGATGCTTAAGATGCGTGTAGGGGGAGGAAGCTGGCACACTGAAGGTGCCAGCATCAGCAGTGGATGCCAGTAGGTCTAGGGCACACTACAGGGCACTTGGTGGTGCCTGGTTTGGGAGAAGAAAGCACAGGAAATTCTCTTTAGTTTCATGATATTTTTCTAAACTCAGAAAGGAAGATTGTTCTAACACATCTTTTTGCCAACAGCAAGGCACTCTCAGCCTGTGCTCACACAGCATGGTCTGACCACCGTCATCCCCGGGGAAGTGTGGCTCCACCATGCAGAGGCCTTTGTTTGTCCTCCTAGCCAGCCAGGAATCGCCTCACATTATAGTTTGTGTCGCTGGATGTCACCAGCATGGTTATTAGATAAAGGCAGGAGCTTTAAATCACGGAATCTGTGTAGCTGGAATATTTCTCTCCGGGTTCGCCAATCCCCTACAGTCCCTCAGCCTGCTTATAAAACAATCACTCAGAAGCTTATAGTACTTATAAACTGTATGGCCATGCAGTACTCCCATGCCCACCTCTGCAGTACCCCGTTCCCACCTCTACAGTACCCCATTCACACCTCTGTAGTACCCCCGTTCACACCTCTGCAGTACCCCCATTCCCACCTCTGCAGTACCCCCATTCCCACCTCTGCAGTACCCCATTCACACCTCTGCAGTACCCCATTCACACCTCTGCAGTACCCCATTCACACCTCTGCAGTACCCCCATTCACACCTCTGTAGTACCCCTGTTCCCACCTCTACAGTACCCCCATTCCCACCTCTATAGTACCCCATTCCCACCTCTGCAGTACCCCCATTCCCACCTCTGCAGTACCCCATTCCCACCTCTGCAGTACCCCCATTCCCACCTCTGCAGTACCCCCATTCCCACCTCTGCAGTACCCCCATTCCCACCTCTACAGTACCCCCGTTCCCACCTCTGCAGTACCCCATTCCCACCTCTATAGTACCCCTGTTCCCACCTCTACAGTACCGTCATTCCCACCTCTATAGTACCCCATTCCCACCTCTGCAGTACCCCCATTCCCACCTCTGCAGTACCCCCATTCCCACCCCTGTGGTACCCCCATTCCCACCTCTGCAGTACCCCATTCACACCTCTGCAGTACCCCTGTTCCCACCTCTACAGTACCCCCATTCCCACCTCTGCAGTACCCCATTCACACCTCTGCAGTACCCCCATTCCCACCCCTGCGGTACCCCCATTCCCACCTCTGCAGTACCCCCGTTCCCACCTCTACAGTACCCCCACTCCCACCTCTATAGTACCCCCATTCCCACCTCTGCAGTACCCCTGTTCCCACCTTTGCAGTACCCCCATTCCCACCTCTACAGTACCCCCATCCACACCTCTGCAGTACCCCCATTCCCACCTCTGCAGTACCCCATTCACACCTCTGCAGTACCCCCATTCACACCTCTGCAGTACCCCCATTCACACCTCTGCAGTACCCCATTCACACCTCTGCAGTACCCCTACTCTCTACCTCTGCAGTACTCCCATTCCCACCTCTGCAGTACCCCATTCACACCTCTGCAGTACCCCTGTTCCCACCTCTGCAGTACCCCATTCACACCTCTGCAGTACCCCCACTCCCCACCTCTGCAGTACCCCCATTCCCACCTCTGCAGTACCCCATTCACACCTCTGCAGTACCCCCACTCCCACCTCTGCAGTACCCCATTCACACCTCTGCAGTACCCCCACTCCCCACCTCTGCAGTACCCCTGTTCCCACCTCTGCAGTACCCCCATTCCCACCTCTGTAGTACCCCCATTCCCACCTCTACAGTACCTCCATTCCCACCTCTGCAGTACCCCCATTCCCACCTCTGCAGTACCCCCGTTCCCACCTCTGCAGTACCCCCATTCACACCTCTGCAGTACCCCCATTCACACCTCTGCAGTACCCCCATTCCCACCTCTAGAGTACCCCCATTCCCACCTCTGCAGTACCCCCATTCCCACCTCTGCAGTACCCCATTCACACCTCTGCATCACCCCCACTCCCCACCTCTGCAGTACCATCATGGCCCAGGAGAAGTTCAAGGAGAGCGTGAACACAGGCTGAGGATGACCTCCTGGAAACAGCAGGGCAGGAAGATCAGGGGGTGCAGTGTGAGATCCAGAGGCACACGCTGCTGAGAACGCAGGTGAAAGACAACTGTGAAAGGCAGGGCTTGTCAATGAGGCAGACCTGATCCGGGTTTGATGGACAGTCCATGCAACAGGCTCCAGCCAATGGGATTTGCATCTAGTTCCGGCAGCAGACAGGAGGAGCAGCTTCTCCAGGCGTGGCCCCCCATCCATCCCTGTCCTGACATTTGCTACTGAATGGGGAACATGCAGCCATGCCACTCACAGAACACTAGAGGGAGCCACTGAGGCCAGTCTCCTTTCTGATGTCCTTGGAGGGTAACTCCAAACCCACTTCAGGAACGAGAGAGCAGCGGAACTTGGCCAACCAGATCGCTTGCTTCAAGAGAAACAGATTGTGAGGTTTGAGGGTTTGTTTTCACTCCTGATCCCCACAAAGTACCCCCTGTAATGATATGGCACTTGGTGGGTTGGGCCAAGGTGCCCCGGTGGGTGAGAGTGGTGTGGCATGGTGGAAAGTTACTCACACCCCAGGCACGGCGTCCACGTGGAAGTTTATTTTGAGGGGAGGGAGAGGGAATGGAGGGAAGGAGGAGAGATATATAGAGAGGGGTGTACACCTGATGGGAATAGAGAGGAGAGGGGGAGGGAGAGGAGGAGTTTTCTTTTTAAAGGCAACTTTATGTCAGACGAAGGGCAGGTCCCCATGGGGTGGGCCAGAATGCCAACATTCCTCCATTTTGATTATTACAAAAATATGGGTTATGGACAGCAAGTGGAGGAATAAGGGTGCTGAATCTCGAGGCTGCTTCCTGCTGATCTGGGGGCGAAGTGGGAGAGGGAAGTTGGGAGCTAGGGACAGGGTGGGAGGTAGGAGTGAAGAAACATTCAGTTGGCTGTCATCGTGGAGATCTCAGGCATCCGTCCCTGGAGGGAGGTGAGAAAGCAGGTTGCTGGGAGAAAGAAATAGGTTGTTATCATGGGCCATCAGAACTAGCCACGGGAAAAATGATAACTGCTAGAAAGATTGGAACAGAGAAGTGCCCTGGGTGTACAAAAGAGGCAAGGTGAATGAGTGAGGAAGGACAGCAGATAGGCCTTTCTTGGGACATCTTGGAAAACCAGGTTCTGGTTGCTGGGTAGGTGCCCGCTTGAGCCTGGAGAGGTGGTACCAGCAATGAATTGAGGGAGGATGTGTTCTTTAGGAGTACATGAACCATCACATCTGCTGTTTCTCTGGAGGTGGGGTGCATCCATCCCAGTTGGCATCGTTGGTAGGTGGTTGGCATCCTTGGAGCTTGTGCAGGGGCTGGAGTATCTGGAGGACCCTCTGTGGGTTGGCCTTGGCCCAGGCAGGAGGAGAAAATCTGCAAAATATGCTTGAAAATGGGTGGGGTCAAAATGGGCTCTGGAGACTGCTAGTTTTCATCAGACCAGATGTCTTGGTACAGTAGCAGGACTTTTCCCCAGAGCCTGCAGGTATCTGTCAGACAGCTGGAACAGATTTACATCTTGGTATCATAGCAAAAGGGTTAAAAATTCCATAGAAATTTAAGGACTCCTAAGAATTGTTTATATCAATGCTGTATCAGTTTATCAAAACTGCATTTATCAGTATTAAAACTTTGAACCTCTGAAGCTATGTCTGAAACCAGTTTCTCCCATACCATGAAGTCTGTGAATGAGGCATACCTGTCTGTATTTTTAACAGGACACTTATTAATGAGCTATCAAGGTGCTTGTAATCTTGGGGCTGTTAAACTGGTACCCTAGTCATTGAACATTGTCATATCTGAGAAGGATAAATTTAAGAAGTAAGACAGCTTTCCAGCTACCTAGGCAGCAATCCTAAGGCTCTCCGTGGTTGTTGGGAGGGCAGAAACCCAAAAGGCAGCATTTGTTCAGCTGCTAAACCCAGAAGATCTGACAGATTTTTTTTTTTGTGGAGTAGGAATTTGGGGAGATTGACCCACCTTGACTTTGCAATATGGGGTGATCAATCTTCCATTGTTCCATTTATTATAGAGATTCAATTGTGTATTAAAGCTATACTTTGACCAGCCAAGGGTCTGTCAAAAGGCAAGCCATTTATTATGAAATATTTGGTGTTATCCAGTTTTTAATATGTCAGCTGTCTTCTGCTATTAAAATTCTTGTGTGCCCAAATACTATAGACCATCTGGCAAACAGCTAAGCTTCTCAGACCTGCTGAACATCTAGGTAACTAACTCTCCCACTGAGTCTTGGAGCCAGCAGCTACTAGATGCATAGCTTTGTTTCTTGTGCAAATGAAGTTCAGATCATCCCCTTCCCTTAAGCTAGAGGCCTAGGAGAGAGATTGACTGAGGACAGCAGGGCTTTTTGCATAACCAGGTGAAGTGAGGACTGGAGCAGAATTCCAGAGACAGAGAACCATGTGGCCACAGAGAAGAGAAGACAGAGATTCTGTAGAGGGTAAGGCAGATCTTGGTAGAGTTTTCTGAGAGCCAGGAGTGAGGAGCCAGGAAGGATAGATGGAGGACGAAGGAACAGAGGAAGAAGGTCAGGTCAAAAGCATAGGTGCTTACTAAAACTATGAGGACAGGAAAGCTGGGCACAGAGAGGAGCTGAATGTGAGGACAGGGCTGAAACTGTGCAGATAGAATTGACCTAGAAGAATAAAGTGAATGGACTAAAGAACTCAGTGTGCTTAGATTCATTTGATCCCTCAGATTAGGATCCTTAGCCGCTTGTAGCATCTGTACTGGACCCTGATAGAAATCTCCTCAAGGCAGGCACTTGAGGAGAATTCATTAGTTCTCATTTAGAGATTGCAACTTATTCATTTCTGTTGAATAATGATGGTCTCTGGGTAAAAAAAAAAAAGCAACAAGCTCACAATATGACAGACCTGCTTGACTGCGCAGCTACAGGAAAGGCAGAGGAGGGACTGCATTCTTCACAAGGTCCCAGCAGTACAGTCCTCCAGTTCTTCAGCTGGGATCTATTCCAGTTAACACCCATACTTCCTGCCTGTCAGCCCTTTGAAGGGTCCGCTGCAGCCTGAGGGCCTGTCTGCCCCTTATAGTCACCTCACAATGGCCTCTTGTCTCCTGCTCTTGAAAACCCTTCAGAAAATGTCCTTGTTTCCTGTTTGGATATATAGGCTGGGCTGGGAATCTTTGGCTCTGTTGTGTTTATTCATCTGTGTCTTAGTTAGGGTTTCTATTGCTGTGTAGAGAGACACCATGACCACAGCAACTCTCATAAAGAAAAACATTTAATTGGGGCTGGCTTACAGTTCAGAGGTTTAGTTATCATCATAGCAGGAGGCATGGCAGACAGACTTAGTGCTGGGGAAGGAACTGAGAGTTCTACATCTTGATCTGCAGGCAGCAGGAATCTACCCAGTGTCTGCCGCACTGGTCATAACTTGAGCACATGAGACCTCAAAGCCTACCCCCAGAATGATACACTTCCTCCAACAAGGCCACACCTCCTAATAGTGCCACTTCCTGTAGGCCAAGCATTCAAACACATGAGTCCATGGGGGCCACACCTATTCAAACTGCCATGTTCCACTCCCTGGCCCCCATAGACTTGTAACAATATCATAATGCAAAATCCATTCAGTCCAACTTCAAATGTCCCCATAGTCTGTCACAGTCTCAACAATGTTTAAAAGTCCAAAGTTCAAAGTCTCTTCTGAGATTCATTCAATCTCCTAACTGTACTCCCCTATAAAATAAAAATAAAAAACCGATCACATACTTCCAACTTATAATGGTAGAGGATATACATTACCATTCCAAAATATAGGGAAGGGATCATAGTGAAGAAATACTGGACCAAAGCAAGACTGAAAACCAGACGGGCAAACTCCAAACTGCATCTCCATGTCTGATGTCAAAGTGCTCTTCAGATTCCATCTTCTTTCAGCTTTGTTGACTGAAATACACTTCTTTCTCTTGGGCTGGTTCCACTCCCTGTTAGCAGCTTCCCTCAGCAGGTATTCCATGGCTTTGGCATCTCCAATATTTTGGGTTCTCCACAGCTTCACACAATGGCCTTTCTAAGTTTCCATCCAGGGACACCCCTGACATATGCCTGTCCTCAGTGACTTTCGTTAGCCAAGGAGGAAGATTCCATAACCCCTTTCTTCTATCCTTGACTCTAAAGCCAGAACCACGTGGCCAAAGCTGTCACATTTGGTTGGAACATGGCCCCTTTGTTCAATTACATCTTCACTAGGTTTCTAGTTTCGATGGTTACCTTCACTGCCTAAGCTTGGCTGTCCTGGAACTTGCCCTGTAGACTAGACTGGCCTCAAACTGAAAGATCTGCCTGCCTCTGCCTCTGGAGTGCTGGTATTAAAGGCATGTACCACTAAGCCCAGTTCTAAGCTTTTATTTAATTCCTTTTCACAAGTTGTAAAGTTAGCTGGGTGAACTCTTGCCCTGAGGTCACCACTCCCTTTTAATCTGTTTATCTCCGTGAACACAGGACTTAGCTCCATTCCATTGCCCGGTGCTCCTTTTCTCCTCAAATTGTACATTGTGTATTTTTCCTTTTTCAGCTTACTCCTTTTCATTATAAATCTTCATTAGAGTGAACACTAATAACCACATGACAGAGTCTATACTAGGCTGTTTTGAGATTTTTTTTTCTCTGCTAACAGAATTAATACAAAACTCTTCACTTTAGTCTCAGGCAGACTCTTCAGACAAGTGCAAAAAGTGGCCACATTCTTCACCAAAATATCACAAGACTGGTCTCTAGGCCTTTGCAACCGCTTGAGTCAGGCCTCTATGTTTCAAATCACCCTCAGCACCATTGTCTTTCATGCTTCTACTAGGATGGCTCATTAATCCCTACTTAAAGTGTTCAACTACTTTTCTAATTCATAGTCCCAAAGTCTATAAACCTCCAAACATAAGCATAGTCAGGCCTATCACAGCAATACCCTAAACCCTGGTACCAACTTCTGTCTTAGATTTTCTATTGCTGTGAAGAGACACCATGACCACAGCAACTCTTATAAAGGAAAATGTTTAATTGAGGCTGGTTTACAGTTCAGAGGCTTAGTCCATCATCATCATGGCAGGTGGAATGCAGGCAGACATGGTGCTAGAGAAGGAGTTGAGAGTTTTACATCTTGATTCACAGGCAGCAGGAAGTGAACTGTCTACCACACTAGGCATAATTTGAGCATATGAGACCTCAGAGCCTGCCCCCACAGTGACACACTTCTCTAAAAGGCCACACCTACTCCAACAAGGCCACACCTCCTAATAGTGCCACTTCCTATAGGCCAAGCATTCAAACACATGAGTTTTTTGGTCATTTTCCTACTATAAACATTGGTATTCTGTTAAAAAAGTATAATATTTACAGTTGTAGAAGGAGGAGGAAGAGGAGGAGGAGGAGGAAGAGGAGGAGGAAAGACCTTTGTCTGAACTTTACAACGTGTATATGACCTTAATGCTGAAAACTACAAAATACGGATGGTCAAAGGAGCGCTGAGTCACCAGGAAGACATGCCATGATCATGAGTTGGATGACTTAACAAAGCAGGTATGATGATTCTCCCAAACAGAAACAACTCAATGAAATTCCTACCAAAATGCAAGCAGGAACTTTGACACACTTAGATAAGAAGTATATGGAAAGACAAATGAAAGTAAGAAAAGCCAGAGCAACCTTGAAAAATAACAATATTGGAGGAAGCCTCATTCTAGCCAACTGTACCATTTAGTACCACAATGACCAGAACTGTGTGTTCTAGGGGAAAGTGGGTCAGAGGCTCATGAAGAAGAATGAAGAACTGAGAAAGGGAGCTGCGTAAGCATGCTCACTGGTTACAGGTGGTGCCGGAGCAAGTGAGTGTTGAATGGTCAACAGATAAATCTCTACTCACACACACTGTATACAAAAATTAACTCAAACAATCATGATACACATATAAAATGTAAAATTATAAAATATTTAGAAAAATGTAGAAGAATGTCTCCAGAATCTAGGCCTTGGCAAAAATCCTCAGATTTGACACCTAAGATACAGTCCATAAAAAGAAAACATTGATAAGCTGACTTCATCAGGATTAAAAGTTTCATCTTTGAAATTCTGTTAAAAGATGAAAATGAGGGGGGCTGGAGAGATGGCTCAGAGGTTAAGAGCACTGACTGTCCTGAGTTCAATTCCCAGTAATCACATGGAGGTGCAACAACTATCTATAGTGGGATCTGATGCACTCTTCTGGAATAAGGATGTACATGCAATAGAGCACTCATACACATAAAATAAATAATGTGAAAATGAGCTGAAGATTGGAGGAGAATCCCTATAAACCACACATCCAACACTCTTACTCTGGTGGTTTGAAAGAAAATGTCCCTCAAAGGGAGTGGCACTATTAAGAGGTGTGGCCTTGTTGGAGTAGGTGTGGCCTTGTTGGAGGAAGTGTGTCACTGTGGAGGTGGGCTTTGAGGTTTCATATATTCTCAAGCCATGCTCAGTGAGACAGTTCACTTCCTGTTGCCTGCAAGTCAAGATGTAGGACACCCAGCTACTTCTCCAGCACCATGTCTGCCTGCATGCCACCATGTCCCACCATGATGATACTGGACTAAACCTCTGAAAATGTAAGCCAGCCCAATTAAATGTTTTTCTTTTGCAAGAGTTTCTGTGGTCGGGGTGTCTCTTCACAGCAACAGAAACCCTGACTAAGATACCTATACAGACACAAAATCTAGATAAAAGTCTAGAATATTTGTCAAAATCTTTTCAAAACTCACCAATAAAAACACCCATCAGCTGGGCCTACTGGTACATGTCTTCAATCTTAGCACTCAGGAGGCTGAGGCAGAAGTTGTGCCTTGAGTTGGAGGCTAACCTGAGCTACATAGCAAGACCCTGTCTCAAAAAATAAAACAGAACAGGGCCTGGAAAGAGAGCTCAGCGGTTAAGAGCACAGCTTGCTCTCTCAGAGGGTCCAGGTTCTATTCCCAACTCCCACATAGCCACTTTACAACTGTCTGTAACTCTAGTTCCAGGGTGTCTGATGCCCTCTTCTGGCCTCCATGAGCACTGCATGTACATAGTGCACAGAGAAATGCAAGCAAACATCATACACATAAAACAACAACAAAACCCAAATATAGAAAACAGGGAAAAGATGAGTGAGTCTTGAAGATGTGGGGATACACATAACAAATACTGGAAAAGGTGTTCTGCATCCTGAGCCAGTAGGGAAAAAAATGCAGACTGAAACCACCGGGAAGCGTCACTCGGCTTCTAACAGACCATGGAAAGTCAACAACATTGAAAACTACGACCCACCCAGCAACTGCCCTCCTGCACATCCGTGTCAAAATGTCATAGTTTCACACAGAAACCTGCACACTGATGTTCACACAACATTTTTGTTTGTGACAACCCTAACTACACACAGCCAAAGTGTTTTTCAAAGAGGAAGCTGTAGCTGCAAAGTTTCTCTCCAGCTCCTGCCAAGCCCCGCCAGTCCCAGAGCCCACTTGTAAAATAAACACACCAACTCCTATATTATTTAAACTGCTTGGCCATTAGCTCAGGCCTACCATTGGCTAGCTCTTACTCTTATACTCAGCCCATTTCTGTTAATCTATATGTCGCCATGTGTTCCGTGGCTTTACCTGCTGCCTCTGCATGATGCTTCCTGGACGGCAGCTGGTGTCTCCCCTCCCTTCCTTCCTGTCCTTTTCTTTTCTCCTCTCTGTTAGTCCCGCCTATACTTCCTGCCTTGCTACTGGCCAATCAGTGTTTTATTTATCAAACAATCATCCACAGCAGGGAGCAGTGAAGCCAACCACAGTACCTGCTGTGGAGTCCACCCAGCGACCCGAGAGAAATGGAATGAATGGAAAAAGCACCAACCCCGTTGCACACTCTGAGAATTTACTTGTGTGACATTCTTGAAATGTAAGAATTACAGAAGTAGAGTTAGGTTTCTAGTCCTGGGGTGAGATGGGCATGGAGTGAGGGAAGTTCAGGCACAAAGAAACAGGAGGGATGGGTGAGGTCCTGTGGGCACAGAATTTGATGATTTGAATGAGATGCCCCCCCCCATAGGCTCAGATGTTTGAATGCTCAGTTCCCAGTTGATGGTACTGTTTGGGGAGGCTTTGGAGGCGTGGCCTTGATGGAAAAAGTATAACATTGGGGGTGGACTTTGCGTGTTTAAAAGATTTGTGCCGCCACAACTACAGCTGCCTTACTGGAGGCCAAGCTGGTCCTAGGACCCCAGGTAAAACATCATCCGCCACCTACTAACACTCCCTAAAGCCTGCCCAACAACTCCAGATGGCACTCCCTCCCCTGGGCTCCATATCCTGGTCTACAACTTCGGCAGAAGACTTCTGCTTTACCTGAGGCTAGGCCGATTCTAAAACCCGAGGTAAGACACTGCCCATAGCCAGCTCATACTCCCTAAAGCTGGCCCAATAGCCTCCAACTGCACTCCCACCCCTAGCTCCATATCCTAGACCACAACTTTGGCTGAAAACTTCTGCTGTACTGGAGGCCAACTAGGAATCTCAGATGCTAAGCAGGTACCCAGAACCCCAGAGACCACATAGGTACTTGGAACCACAGAAGCAATGTTAGCACCCAAACCCCCAGAGATCTTTCAGGCTTCAAAAACCCCAGCTTAACAGGGGTCTTTAAGGCTGGCCAAAGAAGACGCTACAATAAGCGAGGGAAAGATTAATGGAGAAGGGAAGAAGGGATGAATCTATTCATACTGTAATCCTTTTGTGCATGTCTCTTTATTTTCTCTCTTGTTCTCCTAATTTTATTGGCCTAATTGTCTATAATTTTTTTAGCTCTAATTCTCTGTTCTCATCTTCCTGCTTCTTCTCATCTAACCTAATAATTCTTCTTTCACAGGAGGCTTGAAGCAATAGAAAAAGTTATCGGTCAAAGGAATATTCCCAAAGACTCACTAGTCACCAGAACCCCTGGCCACTTAGGCCAGAAGACCAGAGAGGAAACAGAAATCAAGGAACAAAATACCATCCAACAAAGACAAACACAGGAATCAACATCTAGACAATGGTAGAGAGAGAACATTCAAACTCACAAAATCAGAAATGAAAAAGGAGACATAACAACAGACACTGAGGAAATCCAGAGAATCATCAGGTCATACTTCAAAAGTCTGTACTCCTCATAATTGGAAAATCTAAAATAAATGGACAATTTTTCCCAATAGATAGCACTTACTAAAGTTAAATCAAGATCAGATAAACAATTTAAGTACACCTATAACCCCTAAGGAAATAGAAGCAGCCATTATTTTGGTCTCCCAACCAAAAAAAGTCCAGGGCCAGATGGTTTCAGTCCAGAATTCTACCAGAATTTAAAAAAAGAGCAAATTCCAATATTCCTGAAATTGTTCTAAACAATAGAAACAGAAGGAACATTGCCAAATTCACTTTATGAGCCCACCATTTACCCTGATACCCAAACCACACAAAGGCTCAATAAAAAAAGAATTACAGACCAATTTCCTCATAAACATTTTTGCAAAAATACTCAATAAAATACTGCCAAACTGAATCCAAGAACACATCAAAAAGGTCATCCACCATGACCAAGTAGGCTTCATCCTAGAGATGTAGGAGTAGTTCAACAAACAAAAAAAATTGTCGGCCGGGCGGTGGTGGTGCACGCCTTTAATCCCAGCACTCGGGAGGCAGAGGTAGGCGAATCTCTGTGAGTTTGAGACCAGCCTGGTCTGCAAAGTGAGTTCCAGGAAAGGTGCAAAGCTACACAGAGAAACCCTGTCTCGAAAAACCAAAAAAAAAAAAAAATTGTCAATTTAATCCACCATATGAACAAACTGAAAGAAAAAAACCACATGATCATCTCATTAGATGCTGAAAAAGCCTTTGACAAAATCTAACACTCCTTCATGATAAAGGTCTTAGAGACAGCAGGGACACAAGGAACATACCTAAACATAATAAAGGCAATATACAGCAAGCTGATAGCCAACATCAAATTAAATGAAGAGGAACTTAACGCAATTCCATTAAAATCAAGGACAAGATAAGGCTGTCCACTCTCTCCATATCTATTCAATACAGCTATAGCAGTAAGGCAACTGAAGGAGATCAAAGGGATATAAATTGGAAAGGAAGAAGTAAAAGTATTATTAGTTGCAGATGATATGATAACATACATAAATGACCCCAAAAGTTCTACCAGGGAACTCCTACAGCTGATAAACACCGTTAGTGAAGTGACTGGATTCAATATTAACTCAAAAAAAAAAAAAAAAAAAAAAAAAGAAGAAGCCCTCCTGTATACAAATGGTAAATGGGATGAGAAAGAAAATATGGTAACAACACCCTTCACAATAGCAACAAATAATACATCTTGGGGGTAACTCTAACCAAACAAATGAAAGACCTGTATGACAAGATCTTCAAGTCTTTGAAGAAAGAAATTGAAGGAGATATCAGAAGATGGAAAGATCTCCTATGTTCATGGATCAGTAAGATTAATATAGTAAAAATGGCTATCTTACCAAAAGCAATCTACAAATTCAATGCAATTCCCATCAAAATCCTTTACAAACCTTGGAAGAACAATACTCAACTTCATATGGAAAAACAAAAAAACCCAGGATAGCTAAAACAATCCTGTACCATAAAAGAACTTTCAGAGCTATCACCATCCCTGATCTCAAGCTCTACTACAGAGCCACAGTAAAAAAAAAAAAAAAAAAAAAAACCTGCATGGTATTGGCATAAAAACAGACAGGTGGATCAGTGGAACCGAATTGAAGACCCAGATATTAATCCACACACATATGGACACCTGATTATTGATTAAAAAAATTATACAATGGAAAAAAGAAAGCATCTTCAACAAATGGTGCTGGCCTAACTGGATGTCACCATGTAAAAGATTACAAATAGATCCATATCTATCACCATGCACAAAACTCAAGTCCAAGTGGATCAAAGACCTCAACATAGGTCCAGTTACATTGAATCTGATAGAAGAGAAAGTAGGAAGTATCCTTGAACACATTGACACAGGAGACCACTTCCTGAACATAACATTGATAGCACAGGTACTAAGATCAAGTACTAAGTGGGTCCTCGTGAAACTGAAAAGCTTCTGTAAGACAAAGGACACTGTCAAAAGGACAAAATGGCAGCCTACAGAACGGAAAAAGATCTTCACCAACCTCACATATGACAGAGGGCTGATTTCCAAAATATATAATGAACTCAAGAAATTAGACATCTAGGTCAAGGTTGGGGGGATTAGGTGGGGGTAGAAGGAAGAGGAGGAGGGATGAGAGGGGAATATGTGGTTGGTATGTAAAATGCATAAAAAATTTTTAAATGAAAAGGAAATTAGACATCAAAAAACAAATAATCAAATTTTAAAAATGGGGTACAAATCTAAACAGATAATTCTCAACAGAAGGATCTCAAATGGCTGAGATACACTTAAAGAAATGTTCAACATCCTTAGCCATCAGGGAACAGCAAATCAAAATGACTCTGAGATTCCATCTTACAGTTGTCAGAATGGCTAAAATCAAAATCACAAGTGACAGCTCATGCTGGTGAGGACATGGAGTCAGAAGAACACTCCTCCATTCACAGTGAGAGTGCAAACTCGCACAGCCACTTTGGAAATAATTATGGTAGTTTCTCAGAAGATTGGGATTTGACCTACCTCAAGACCCAGCTATATTTCTCTTGGGCATATACCCAAAGGATTCTCCATTGTACCACAAGGACACATGCTCAACTATGCTCATAGCAGCTTTATTTGTAATAGCCAGAAACAGAAAACAACCTAGATGTCCCTCAACCAAGGAATGGGTAAAGAAAATGTGGTACATATACACAATGGAGTACTACTCAGCTGTTAAAAACAATGACATCATGAAATTTGAAGGCAAATAGATGGAACTAGAAAAAATCATCCTGAGTGAGGTAACCCGGACCCAGAAAGTCAAACATGCTATGTACTCACTTACAGGTGGATGTTAGATGCAAAGGATAATCATGCTAGAATGCACAGACCCAGAGAAATTAGAAATTAGAAATTAGAAATTAGAAAGGCTTGAGGTGGGGACATGAATATCACTGCGGAGGGGAAATGGAATAGAAGTCACAGGTGGATGAGGAAGGGGTCTGGATGGGGGGGTGGGCATGGGAACAGGAGGGATCAGGTGGGGGGGATGGAGGGAGAGAGTACTGGGAAAGACAACTGGAATCAGGGGCATCTCTGGGATGAGCTAGAAGGCTAGCTAATGGAAACTCCCAGGAATCTGAGGGTGACCCTAGCTAAGACTTAGCAATGGGGGATATGGAACCTGAACCGACCATCTCCTGTAACCAGACAGGACTTCCACTGGCGGGACTGGGACCCCAACCCAGCCACAAAACCTTTGACCTACAATTTGCCCTGCCCATAAGATACACTGGGACAAAGGTGGTACAGAAATTATGTGATTGACCAACCAATGACTAGTCCAGCTTGAGACCCATACCATGAGAGGGAGCCCACCCCTGGCACTGCCCGGAGGGTGGACAGCTCAGAGACATGGGATAGAACCAAACATGGCTGGCAACAGAAAAGTCAATGGAATGATTCCTAATGATATCCTGCTCTACTCATAGACTGTTGCCAAACCCAACAATCCTCAGAGAGGCTTCACGCAGCAACCGGTGGAAACAGATGCAGAGACTCACAAGCCAAACATTAGGCAGAGCTCTGGGAATCCTGTGGAAGAGAAGGAGGAATGATCGTAGGAGCCAGAGGGGCCCAGGACACCACAAGAAAACCCACAGAACCAACTAACCGGGGCTCAATGGAGCTCATGAGACTGAACCATCAACCAAGGAGCCCGCATGGGACTGACCCAGGCTCTCTGCATATATGTTACAGTTGTGTAACTTGGTCTTCCTGTGAGACTCCTAACAGAGGGAGCAGGGGCTCTCTGACTCTGTTACCTGCTTTTGGGACCCTTCCCTCCTGCAGGGGCTGCCTCTTCCAGTCTCAGGAGGAGGGGAGGTGCCTAGTCTCACTGCACCTTGATATGCCGTGGCTGATGTACATGGGAGACCTGCCCTTTTCTGAAGAGAAAGGGGTGGATGCGGGGCAGAGGTTGAGGGAAGGGATTGGGAAGAGAGGAGGGAGGGAGGGAGGGGAAAACGTGATCAGGCTGGGAAAAAATGAACTAATTAGTTAATAAAAAGAATGTTTTTTTTTAATTCTTTTTGTTGTACCATTCTTAGCTCTCACTCTCAGCTTCCCGCCTTCAGCTTATGAGATCTGTTTGCCACGGTAGTCACCGTGCTGGCCGCCACATTTCTCTGCCACGAGGGTGATGGACTCGTCACAACCATCTGGAACAGTAAGCCCAAATACGTCTGTCCTTCTTTAAGTTGACTCGGTCACAGTGTTTGATCACGGCAGCAGACGAGTCACTAAGACAGACAGAACTGTTGAGTACGGTGGCTGAGCCAGTGTTGACATCCCAGTGTTAAGGTGCTGACTTCCCCAAGATGCCAGCACCAGGGGGAACTGGGTAAGCTCAGACGAGCTCTCTCAGCATTATCCGTCCTATTGTAGACTAACGAACACATCTCAAGAGTTTAATTTTAAAAATTATATTTAAAACAAATGTTTTCTAAAAGTCATATTTGAAACAGAAATGTTTGGTTCAGGAAGGTTTTAGGCCAGGCATAGTGGCACTCACATTTAATCCCATGACTCATGAAGCAGAGGCTGGAGGGTGTCTGTGAGTTCAAGGCCAGCCTGGTCTATGTGGTAAGTTCCAGGCCAGCCAGGGCTATATAGTGAGACCCTGTCTCAAAGAGTTGGGCTGGAGGAAGGAAACAAGTTTTGTAGGTGTGTGTGGGCGTCAGTATAGGTGAATGAATTTTTGGTCCTGCTTCAGACAGGGGAGATTGAGTGTGGAAATGCTAAGTTGTTTTGAAACAAGATCTCCTATTAGACAGCCTGGCCTGGACCTCTTCTTTCTCTTGTCTTGGCCTCTCCAGTGGTGCCAGCATTACAGGTGTACGGTACCATGTCTATCGATTGATTCCATGGATTTGGGGGATAATGGTAATAGTAGTGGGACATAATTGTAATCGGTAAAGTGCTTTGTTAACATAGAGCCCTGGGTTCAATTCCCAGCACCAGAGACATGAGCAGTCTGGAGGTGGAGGCAGAAGGATCACAAGTTCAAGGTCATCCTTCACTGCATAGCTAGTCAACCCTCCTGGGGGACATAATGCTCTGTCGATGATGATAGTGATAATAATGATAATGATAATGATAATAATAATAATAATAATATATGATAAGCAATGTACATTTCAAAGTGAGTATTTCTGAGTGTGATGGCTTACACCTGTAACCCCAACACTGAGGAGGATGAACCAGGAGGATTGTTGAGTTCAAGGCCAGCTTGGACTACATGAGATAACCCTGTCAATACACATACATACATACATACATACATACATACATACATACATACATACATACATACTAATATTGATATATTTCTCTAGAGTAGTGGACAGGAGAGCCACAGGACTGCCACAAGAGCAGGGGTTTTCTCTCCCCTGCTTTTTCCTCTTTCCCACTTCCGCATCAGGCCTTGCAAATCCCAGTGTGGCGGGGAGCTGAAAACCGCGCTTCCCGCGATTGCTCCGCTCCTAGCCACAAGATGGCAGAAGCAGATCAGAAATTCAGGCCCGGACTCTTTCCTTGAGGAAACCTGTCCTAGCTAGCTGGCACCTGGCCTGCTCGCTCTCCGGGGGAGGGGGGGGACGGGGGAGGGGAGATTACCATGTCGGGAGACCTTCTCTCTTTTTCTAGCTTTCTTGGAAAAAGCCATCCGAGGTGCAGGCTAACGCGAGCGGGGCAGCGAAGGTAGATCATGGAAACTGCAGACAGGAAATGGGCACCATGTGGCCCTTTCTTCTCTGTCACTCTGCTGTGACCGGACTCACTGTGATAAAGCCTGAGCCCGGCAGCTGTGTGTTTCTAGAAAAGGGATGTCTTGTGCCATGCTGCGGGTCCTCCCACCCGCTACCACAGATGCAGGTGCCCTGGGATCTCAGTAGCTGTGGCCTTGGGAGGAATGCCAAGCAAGCATCCTTGGAATCCCAGTGTCATCCCTAAATGGTAACCCAGTGTCAACACTCAGACAAAGCCAACCCTTGGCAGGTGCCAGTCAATTAAAAAACCTGCTTTCCAGGGAGAGACACTGAGACATTGAGACATTGAGACATTGGGAGGTGTGGCTGAGATTCCAGAGTGGCTTCCACCGAGCCTGGTCATCTGGACCTTTCCACTTCAGCCAGAAACAAGGCAATACTGACTTGGAGGACACACCGGCTGTGGGTTGGAGGGAGAAGCAGCCATTCATCTGAGGGGACTTTCACATCATTATGTGGAAATAATATGGGCTCCTTCACCCTGCTCCACTGGGATAAATTTAGTCCCGAGCATGTTTTGTGTGTCTCAGGGAGAGTTAGGGGTCCTGTTTTAGAGGCGACTCATTGCACCAGCAGTTACTGCCTCTGGCTTTGACCTCCGTAACATGTGTCGTGGTTTCGTGGTGTCTTGAGCTATGCGGCGTAGCTGTATGTCTTCCTTTTAATCAGGCAGTTCTTGAGACTTCCCCAAAGGTCTTTCAGGACCCACCCGGCCCCTCTCCGGGCTTCATCGGTGGTGGGCAGGAGGTAGAAAACCATAGGAGCCCCTGCTTACAGGATGGTACTAGAGAGAAGGAGACCGAGTGCTCAGGGGTGACGGGGGATGCTCCAGGGGCAGCCACGGTGTGGTCTCAGATGACTCTAGAACAGAGTAAAAAACCCCGGACCGCCATCTGGGCTGTGTCTGTGGGAGTGGTTTCTGGAATGGGCATCTTGGGCGAGCCCAAGTTTTACAAGAAAAGGATTTGAGAATGAAAGAAGACAGCCACCGGCTCAGCACTTTGGGACAGGTGCAGCATGTTCTGGAAGGCTGCAATCAAATGCACAGAGACAGCACGGGCTGGTGGCCTGGACGTGTGGCTGAAAGTACACAGAGATCCCCTCGATGGTGGCCATTTTACGAAGATCCAGAGGGTAGCGGCACTTGGCAGCAGCAAGTGTCAGGAGCGCACAGCTAAGGGGTTAATAATGATCCACTCCACACGCACAGAGAGATGGACGTCAAGCAGCTCTCTGGAGGTTCCCTGCAAGGATGCCAGGGCCCAGTGGCACTGGAAGTTAGATGTTCTTGCAAAGTAGACCAACCCACCCTAGTTAACTGCAGGGTGCACACAGGCAAAGCGACAGGGCAAACGCTTGCTGAGGGCTCCACTGGCAGGCTCCAAGATGGTTCTGAAGTTTTCATGCTTTCTGGAGAAGAAGATCCAAATGGCGAGGCCCACCTGTCCCCGGAGTGAGGCACTCTTCAGGAACTATTCGACTTCTCAGAGTTATGCAAGGTTGGAACAGGGAGGCAGAACTGGGGTATAACCCAGAGTACACGTTGGGGACTTCATAAAGCTCGTCTGTTTCCAAAGGGGCATTCTGCCAGGCGTGGTGGTACATGCCTCTGAGCTTAGAGTTGGAGGGGCGTGCTGAAGGAGGAGACAGCAAGTTGAAGTCAGCTTGGGCTACACAGTGAGACCCCGTCTTCAAAAATCAAAACAAACTAACTAACTGACAGGGATCTTCTCTAGCTTATTCTTTTTGGTGACAGTGGGTACAGTTCAGCTAAGGCAGATGTACAGAGGCCAGTGACCGCTAAGACAGATGCACGGTGGCCACTGTCCACCTAAGGCTACTGTCCACTAAGGCAGATGCACAGAGGCCAGTGACCACTAAGACAGATGCACGGTGGCCACTGTCCACTAAGGCAGATGCATGGTGGCCTGTGTCCTCTAAGGCTAGTGTCCTCTAAGGCTAGTGTCCTCTAAGGCTAGTGTCCTCTAAGGCTAGTGTCCGCTAAGGCAGATGCACAGAGGCTAGTGTCTGCTAAGGCAGAATTCCTTGCTAGTGAGGAGATACTGACATTTTTCCCTTACTTTGTTTCTAATGCAAAAGAAGCAGGGGGTGTAGGAACAGAGAGACTTGGCAGTCAGATAGAAAATGACCTTTGGGATTTTTTCCGAGTCTTTTTACATATAAGGATCCCTTTGGCTGTTAAAGGTGCCCAGTACTCTCTCAACACTGTGGTCTTGCTTTATATCCACTGAGAGGGGAAAACAAGCTGGGCTGTTAATAGCAGAAGTCACTCTATCGTAACATTTTCTCCCCTCTGCACAGAGGCACACTTGGCATAGTTTACCCTGGCCGCGATTGCACTAGGCACTTGCAAAGGGCTTCATACAAGTATTGCAACTTTCTATCATCTCCCATGATGCACTAATTTGATAAAAGGCCATAGGGTGCTTTTAGTGGTATCTCTGTGGACTGGGCCTGTGGCTTAACAGTGGACAGTCTGTGCATCCGGTGACGTCACAGGTGTGGGGAGAGTCCAGGGACCAGCCTTTCCTCCTTTCTTCCCATCCTCCTCCTCTCGTACTTACTCTGCACCTGCTGTGTGTGGCCACACCAGGACAACCACGCACTGGCTCTGCCTGCACAGAGCTCCCAGTCCACAGGGAACAACAATGACAGCTCTTATCAAGGAGACCTCAAGGTACTGATTAGAAACAGCTAAAGTATGAAGAGCCAGCGTGGACCTGGGAGCTTGAAAATGCGTGCTGAAGAAACTGACAAACACAGTCCCAGATGACCAGGGCTGGAGTCCTCTAGTCCAGCCCCCATCTTTCTTTTTGAGAACTTCATACATGTATATTATGAAATCGGATCACATCCACCTTTCATTTCTCCTTGTTTTTTCCTCATTAAATTTGTTTTACATCCCAGCCACAGTTTCCCCTCCCTCCTCTCCTCCCATTTCCTCCCATGAACCTTCCCTCTGCTCCGCCCCCCATCCCCACCCAATTCATTCCTCCTCAGTTTCTGTTCAGAAAAGGGCAGGCCTCCCACGGATATCAACAAAACATGGCGTATCAAGTTGTGGTAAGACTAAACACCTCCCCTTGTATTAAAGCCAGGCTAGGCGACCCATTACGAGGACTAGGTTCCCAAAAGCCAGCCAAAGACTTAGAGACAGCCCCTGTTCTCACTGTTAGGAATCCCGTAAGAAGACCAATCTACACAGCTGTCACATATATGCAGAGGGCCAAGGTCGGTCTCATGCAGGCTCCCTGGTTGTTGGTTCAGACTCTGAGGGCTCCTGTGAGCCCATGTTTGTTGATTCTATGGGTCTCTGCATTTGTTTCCATCAGTTATTGGATGACAATTGGGCTAGGCACCAATCTATGAGTAGAGTATCATTAGGCATCATTATATTGACATTTTTTTCCCAGTCTTGTTTGGTTCTATCCTAGGTCTCTGGGCCATCCAGCTTCTGCATCCTGGCACTCCAAGCAGTGTTGGGGGTGGGTTAGCTCTTGTGGCATGGGTCTCAGGCTGGACCAGTCATTGGTTGGCTATTCCCACAATCTCTGTGACACCCTTACTCCAGCACATTCCATAGGCAGGATAGACTGTAGGTTGAAGGTTATGTGGCTGGGTTGGTGTTCCAGTTCCTCCACTGGAAGTCTTGCCTGATCACAGGAGATGGCCAGTTCAGGCTATGCGTCCACCATTGCTAGGAGTCTTAGCTAGGGTCATCCTTGTAGATTCCTGGGAGTTTCTCTTGCACCAGGTTTCTAACTGACCCTAAAATGTCCCCCTTTCTAGTCATCTCTTTCAACACTCTCCCCCTCCACAACACCCCAACCTGACCCCTCATGTTCCCTTACCCTCCTGTCCCCAGTCCACCCAAAAAAATCTCTCTCATTTCCCCTTCCCAGGAAGATACAAGTGTCCCCCCCTTGAGCCCTCATTACCTAATCTCTCTGGGTCTGTGGACTGAAGCATGATTATCCTTTACATCTAACATCTACCTGTAAGTGAGTACATACCATGTTTGACTTTCCGGGTCCGGGTTACCTCACTCAGGATGGTTTTTTTCTAGTTCCATCTATTTGCCTGCCAATTTCATGATGTCCTTGTTTAACAGCTGAGTAATACTCCATTGTGTAAATATACCACATTTTCTTTAGCCATTCTTTGTTTGTGGGATATCTAGGTTGTTTCCAGGTTCTGGTTATTACAAATAAAGCCGCTTTGAACATAGTTGAGCAAATGTCCTTGTGGTATGTTGGCGTGTCCTTTGGGTATATGCCAGGAGTGGTATGGCTGGGTCTTCAGGTAGTTTGATTCCCAGTTTTCTGAGAAACTGCCATATTGATTTCCAAAGTGGCTGAACGAGTTTGCACTTCCACTAGCAATGGAGGAGTATTCCCCCTGCTCCACATCCTCTCCAGCATAAGCTGTCATTTGTGTTTTTGATCTTAGCTCTTACAACAGCTGCAAGACAGAATCTCAGAATCTTTTTTATCGTAGTTCCCTGATGGCTACAAATGTTGAATATTTTTAAGTGTATCTCAGCCATTTGAGATTCTTCTGTTGAGAATTCTGTTTAGATTTGTACCCCATTTTTAATTGGATTATTCGGTTTGTTAATATCTAGTTTCTTCTTTATGTATTTTGGAAATCAGTCCTCTATCAGATATGATGTTGGTGAAGACCTTTACCCATTCTGTAGGCTGCCATTTTGTCCTTTTGATGGAGTCCTTTGCCTTACAGAAGCTTTTCAGTTTCATGAGGTCCCATTTATTACTCATCAATCTCCGTGTCTGTGCTGCTGGTGTTATACTCAGGATGTTGTCTCCTGTGCCAATGTGTTCAAGGTCATTTCCCCACTTCTTCTCCTATCAAGTTGAGTATATCTGGATTTATGTTGAGGACTTTGATCCACTTGGACTTGGTAGATATGGATCTATTTGCAGTCTTCTACATGGTGACATCCAGTTAGGCCAGCACCATTTGTTGAAGATGCTTTCTTTTTTCCATTGTATAATTTTGGCTTCTTTGTAAAAAAAAATCAGATGTCCATTATGTGTGGCTTTACATCTGGGTCTTCAATTCAGTTCCATTGATCCACCTGTCTGTTTTTATGCCAATACCATGAAGCTTTTATTACTATAGCTCTGTAATAGAGCTTGAAATCAGGGGTGGTAATATCTCTGGAAGTTCTTTTATTGTACTTTTATTGTATTGTTTTAGCTATCCTGGGTTTTTGTTTTTCCTGAGTATTGTTCTTTCAAGTTCTGTAAAGAATTGTGTTGGAATTTTAATGGGGATTGCATCTAATATGAAAATTGCTTCTGGTAAGATTGCCATTTTTACTATGTTAATCCTACTGATCCATGAGCATGGGAGATCCTTCCATCTTCTGATCCTTTTGAAGAGGAGGAAATTGAGACCCGGGAAAGGATGGACCAGGTGAGCCCAGGGTGAAGCAGGGTCCCAGCAAGTGTTCTGATCCAGAGTTCTTTCCTGCAGCAAGGTCTCACATGGCCTCAACAGATACTTTTAAAAAGTGACTGAGAAAGCCATTGGCTCCAGGTGAGCCTGAGTGAGATAGGGGATGCTGAAGGAGGTGTGGGGCTCTGAGAATAAACAGAACTGGGTTGAGCAAGAGGAAGCCTTTGGGAGAAACCCGTTATGACCAGAGGAGTGTGGTAGCCTAAGTAAAGCAGGGTGCATATGAGGCCAGAGCCAGGCCTGGTCCCCAGGAAGGGACTCACTGGGCCACAGGCCACATGTTTCAACCTGGCCAGAGGAGGATGAAGGAAGCGGAAGGCGGGATGTAGCTTTGAGGTGATGTGAGGAGAATGTGGTCCATATGGTTGGCCAGGCCTTCAGTTTCCTAATTGAGGAGAACCTTATCTCCTTTACAGGGATGTTGGACTTCACCAAGATTGAAGACATACAGACACTTCTACACGCTGTTTCGGTGGAGGTACTGACACATAATAGCTGAATATGAAGTGTTTCAACCCATTGTTACTACAAGAAGAAAATGCAAAAGTGAAACAATGCGATTTTGTGCAGTTTGTGTATGTGTGTGTTTGTGAGGTATGAATGTGCGTGTGTAAATGTGTCTGTGTTTGGGATGTATGTGTGTGGAACAGCACAGCTCCATTGGCGCTGAGAATGTGGACAAAAAGAATGTTTATATGGTTGCTAAGGAAACTTGTAAACTGGCACAGCCACCTTGGACAACCTGGCTTCAAGAGAAGTGGGAAATACTCATGGCTACGACTGAATACATGATAAACTCAGGCACGCATACCAGGGAAGCTCGGTTCAACACTGTCTACAGCTGCCATAACAATCCAATAATCTATTAACGTTAACATAAAGTCACCCTGTATAGAGTATCGGCAGACAGTTACTCATACAACGGAGTACTACAAGATGATGAAAATTAACGCACTGCAGCCACATGAATGAAGCTCACTAATATAACTGAAGAGAAAGAAATAAGACTCAAAGGAACATGTGCAGTTTTATTCCATTCACATGAAAATCAAAACCAGAAAGCAAAGGCTGGCAGAGAAGCCAGGAGAGAAAGGGAGGTTTGAGGGAGCTCACCTCAGGTGCTAGCCATAATGTTCCGTCCTGGCTTGGGTGGTAGTTAAACTTCTTCAAGATGTGTGTGTGCGTGTGTGTGTGTGTGTGTGTGTGTGTGTGTGTGTGTGTATGTGTGTTTGTGATGTGTATGTGCACGAGTTTGTGTGTGCATGTATATGTGTTTGTGATGTGTGTATATGTCTGTGATGTGTGTGTGTGTGTGGTATGTTTGTGTGTCTGTGATAGGTGTGTGTATCCATATGTGTGTGTGTGTGTGTATGTTTGTGATGTGTTAGTATATTTGTAGGTGTGGGCATGTGTGAGTGCATGTGTGCATGTGTGTGGTATGTCTGTGCCTGTGATGTGTGTTAATGTGTGTTTATGATGTGTATGTTTGACGAGTGTATATGTTTGTGATGTGTGTGTATGTTTGTGATGTGTGTGGTATGTGTGTATATGTATATGGTGTGTGTGAGTGTCTGTATGATGTGTGTGTGTGCATGTGTTGAGTGCATGTGTACATTTGTTTGTGATGTGTGTGTATGTTTGTGATGTGTATACATGTGTTGAGTGCATGTGTACATGTGTTTGTGATGTGTGTGTATATGTTTGTGATGTGTGTGGCATATTTGTGATGTGTATGGTATGCTTGTGTATGTATGTGGTGTATGTGAGTGTCTGCATGATGTGTGCGGATCAGACAACTTGGTGGAGATGGTTCTCTCCTTTCACCTTCTTCCTGAGTCCTGAGGATCAAAGTCAAGTCCCCAGGCTTTGCAGCAAGTGCCCGTACAAGCCAAGGCCCCCACGGGCCCCACTCACCTGTTTGCTTTACAGTCATTCACTAAGCTCAGCCACTGGCATAAACTGAAAACTGGTCTGCAATTTTCGGTATGTATGTTATATTTCTTGATAAAAAGTAGGGGGGAATATATATTGATGAAGACAAGAGGACCTTCCTCAAATGTAAAAACAAGTAAAAATGCATGTCTTAAAAAAATAGCTTGATATCTTTGTTTTATGTTAAGCGGTATTTAAGGTCAATAAACTTAATTTATATCTAAGAGAAAGAAATCTCCTTGGGAAAGATGATATTATGGATTTAGGAGGAATTTTCCAAGCTGCCTCACATTGCTATCTATGAGTCTGTCTTGAATGCAGAAATTACAAAATATTGATATACCCTTTGGCCTGACCACTTTAATATAAATGTACAACTGTGACAGGCATGACGAGCCTAACTTAACACATATGTAGGCTAATTTTTATTTTCTTTTGAGAAAGAAGTGCTGTTCTAATTGTTTGTTTGGGGACTGATTGGTTTAGAAGAACAATTTATCAATAGTATCAAATTTATGGGGTGGGGAATCCAAGTGGCCATGTGAGTGTGGGCGGATGGGAAACTGTACTTTCATAAAATATCTCCAGTTTGGAGGACTCGACACTTCCTCCTCACGCAGGTCTCACTTGGTGACTCTGTCATCCACTTCAACGGTAGTTCTACTCGTCATACTCCTATGCCAGGGTTTGCTATTACAGGGCATGAGGTCTGTCTTGTTGGCCTAACAACTTTAAACTGACGTTAACATCCGCCATACAGACTCGGTCAAACTTCACTTTTCCTCTATCACCTTCCGGTTTCTCAGGCAAGGTGTGGTTACAGGAGAAGCAACGACCAGCTTTAATGTCCTCTGAGACTCAAATCACACCCCACGGGGGCTTTAGTCAGACAATTCCAGAAAACGTGACATTAGTGTGCTGTGGATATTACTCTATGTAAATAAAACACTGATGGCCAGTGACCAGGCAGGAAGTATAGGCGGGACAAAGAGAGAGGAGAATTGGGGAAACAGGAAGAAGGAGGGAGAGACACTGCAGCCACCGCCAGGAGAAGAGCATGTAAAGAAGCCGGTAAGCCACCAGCCACGTGGCAAGCTATAGATTTATAAAAATGGGTTAATTTAAGATATAAGAACAGTTAACAAGAAGCCTGCCACGGCCATACAGTTTATAAGTGATATAAGCGTCTGAGTGATTATTTTATAAGTGGATTGTGGAACTGCAGGGCTTGGGGAACCTGGAGAGAAGCCCTCCAGCAACATTAGTGCACACACCAATTTGTACCAAAGAGGCACAACTTACCCTGAAGAGCCATGGACATGTCCACATGGTCTTGAATTAAGTAGCACATAAAATCATTTATATTTAAGGTTCCAATAGCTGGAAATTCTAATAGAGGTAACAGGTGGGCAGGGACACATGCTCATTTCTCAAGTTTTCTCCAGACAAGAAATGGAATCGAAATGGACCACTCCCTTACAACAGCCCACTGCCTGCTGGTCTGCTCTGGAAGCATCACATTAACGTTGACTTCACATCTCCTCAGCTCCTGTCTTACACTAAGCCTTTTGACATTTACATTTCCAAGATGTACTTACAGACTCCATAAAGAAAACTTGAACACTTCATTTTTTTTTTCTTTAGTGGTCAGATGGTAACAAAACGTGTCAATCCTGGCTCCCTATCTTCCAGGATCTAAAATCTAGGCGGGCATGCTGGGGTGTAAACGGCCCACAGTGTCCATTCCAAACTACAACACAACTGCATGAACTGCAATGTTCCAAATCCACCCACAGCAGAATGTCAGGGCCAAGCTGGGGTAGGGGAGGGGGAGGGTTAAGTTAAAGCTCAGAGACCAGGGAGGAAAAGGGCCTGACAGTGAGCTAGGAAGCAGAGGCCACGTGACTGTGGCCATGGGGGATGCTGCTGTTGCTACATTGTCTAATAATTTAAGAGTTGTAAATCGGAGGCTACCCATCAGGGAGGACCCTAGGATGACGATGTCTTATAAGCTTTGGTTTTGCCCAATCACTGGGCAAGCTTTATTGAAAACATTTCACTATTAGGATAAGAATTTGTACTGTATCAAGCTGGCTGTACTTTCAGGAGGGGAGGCTAAAATCTTTCTAGATTATGGATTAGCCTATAGAAAAATGTCTGCCATAAATCAAACAGTGAAGGGGAAGATGAATAGAAATCTCACTTACACAACTTAAGTAAAACATAGCTCTCTGAACAGATGAAGATAGGTTTCTTCTATATCCCAGAATCTAATCAATATTTATATGTATAATTCAGCTATTATTTGGCTTAAAAGGGATTATTGGGAAATGTTACCATTTTTACTATTTTCTACAGAGAAAATATTTTACAGTTTCAAATAACCCTGAGCTTTTGAATTATAACCTGTTTTTAATGTTCAAGCTATCTGTATATTATTTCTCCTACACTTGTACATAAAATATTTTCACATTCAAAAAAAAGGACAAACACTATAGAATTGTATTACATGTAATATATAGAATATGCAAATTCATAGAGACAGAAAGATTAGACATTATCTCAAGATGGGGAAGAAAGGAATATAGAGCAATGATTTCCTAAGTACATCGTTTCTGTTTTGTGTGATGGAAAAGCCCCACAAATGGACAGTAGTATTAGGACATAATATCATGAATGTAATAAATCAACACAATTAATGTAATTAATGAATGTCATAAATATAGTTATTGAATGAATATTGTGAATGTAGTCAATGAATATCACAAATGTAATTAATATCATGAGTATAATTAATGAATATCATGAGTGTAATTAATATCTTGAATGTAATTCATGCCACTGAATTGTGAACTTAAAAATGGTTATAATTGCAAATATTATGTTCATTTAAAAAATCAGGTGGAATGTAATCACCATACATTGTATGTGTGTATGAAATTGAAGACAGCGATGTTCTAAAATAGAGCCGTGATGGTGTCATGGGCCTATGAGGATGCTGGACTAAAGTCTATCAAATTGTGCAAACAGGCAAATTGTATACTATGTGAATTATTTGTCAATAAAGATTTTATAAAAAGTAAAAAAAAAAAAAAAAGTTGTAAATCAATACTCCAACAGTGTTAGAAAACACTCGAGAGGGCACCACACAGCCACACGGGGGCAGATTAGGTCAGACAACCCGCAGCTCTGGGCTGGCTGTGGAAATGCTGGCTGGGAGGAATGTCTGTGGTCCCTCTGGCTCCAGCTCCCTCAGTCAAGGCCAAGTGGCTGGGTCCCCCTCCTTTTCTCTGGGCCTGTGACGGGGAAGCACAGCAAGGCTGGGAGAGACAGACCTGGCACGGGTTCTGACAGACACTGACCCAGATTCTGAGGCAGCTACTCACTGTGTGGCCTGAGGCAAATTCCTGTAAGAAGTGAGGGAAGGTCTCTGTCCCTGCAGGTTGTTCGGGAGACAAAGCGAGGTGGTCTGCGTGTGGACCCGTCTCCTGAGTGGAATCAGGTAATAACCCTGTCCTCACGCTCAGAAGGAGCCAGTCACCACGGAGAGTGAACACAGGAGCATGGGGCAGAGCAAGTGGTTCCTGTGTCGGGGTCTCCAGCACCCCTGCTTTTGATCTGTCTGGCAAAGGTTGAAAAAACCTTCAAAGCCAGACTCTGCCCTCAGAATGTAAGTGTCGTTAGCGTGTGGATACATCTATATGGGGGCACAAGCCTTTCATGATGGGCATGTGGAGGTCAGAGGTCAGACAACGTGCAGAAGTCAGGTTCCTCTTTCATCACATGGCTCTAAAGGGCCAAAGGTCATCAGACTTGGCAGAAAGCACCTCTCTAGGCTGAGCCATCTGATTGTCCCATCTTCATGTTAAAACACCTCCCTAGGATAGTGTCAATTGAACCCAAACGCTCTTAGTCCATAACGTCATTAGCCCAATCTGAAACCGGGACTCTAGGGAGAAAAACATCCCCAAAGTCAAGAGCTGGCAATGAAGGAGTCAGGCTGAGCTCCAGAGCTTGGGTTCTCAATCATCTCGTCATTTAGTGTTATTGAACCAATCTCATACGAACTCTGTGAGGCTTAACCTGCAGATGAAGTGCTCAGTTCCGGGGCCAGAGCGCAGTAAGTAACAAATAAAGGTTAGCTGTTGTTGCCTCCTAACACCAAAGCAGAATGAAGCTCAATTTATCATCCTCCCAATTTTTATCCAAGGTAGACACTTGCTGATGGTGTCCTGGCTCCCTGGTTCTCTTCTATCCATACCTGCCCTCCAGATGAACTACAGGCAGTCCCGAGCTAGGGAAGCTTTCTAAGGCATGTCAACAGGTCATGCCTGTGGGGGCACATGGGAAGCAAGAGGGCAGAAGATGTAGGCTCTCTCGGAGAGCAAGTGTTGACAAAGACCTGGAATAACGGGACAACCACTATGTACTTCAGTCCATGATCTTCAACATTTCCCTATGACTGGTTTGCTAAGAGAATAGAGGAAGAGACAGGACGAGGGAGCAGCCATACACCTGAATGTTGGGGACTCTCTCCTTTTTTAGCTGGGTCACATATTTGTTGAGATAACACAGAAGCCAACTCGGAAGGAAAGCGAGCACTTTCTGGAGTGCAGCATGCTCAGCACCGAGAATTTGGGCTCTGGGGTTAGAGGAGCATCATGGCCTGCCGACAGAGGACGGTGCCAAATGGACAACAGTGGTCCCCGAGGAAGCCGAGCCTGCATCTCTTCCCAGGCCCCTCACAGCTGGGTGCTCAAATGCTTTTATTCATCTTACTCAGGTTAAAATTTAAAATGTTCTTCCTCTAGTAGCTGAATTTACAGGAGAGAGGATAGTCACCACCTTGATTCATTCACAGAAAGAAATATGAAGTGGGGAAGGTTTTGATTTTTTTTTTTTAACCTTAGCTGGGTATGGTGGCACATATCTGTAATCACCACTCAGGAGTTCAAGGCCAACCTTAACTACATAGTGAGTTCAAGGCCAGCCTGGACTACAAGAGATCCTGTCTTAAAAGCAAAAACAGAAGATGTCTACCTTAAAGATAATGTGTAGCTAGAGTTTTTCTGCCTGGCCCACAGTCAGGACAAATCTTTGTCACCTGCCAGTCCCACAGCCGCTCAGACCTGACCAAGTAAACACAGAGACTTATATTGCTTACAAACTGTATGGCCGTGCAGGCTTCTTGCTAACTGTTCTTACAGCTTAAATTAATCCATTTCCATAAATCTATACCTTGCCACATGGCTTGTGGCTTACTGGCATCTTCACATGCTCCTTGTCATTGTGGCAGCTGGCAGTGACTCCTTCCGCCTTCCTGTTCTTTCTTTTCTCCTGTTAGTCCCGCCTATACTTCCTGCCTAGCCACTGGCCAATCAGTATTTTATTTATGACCAATCAGAGTATTTTGACATACAGACCATGTCACAGCAATAATGCTGGCATTTGACTGGGTCAACACTCACCATACTTCCTCAGCTTTCCTATAATAATGAAGTTTAGATGGAATCAAAGGTCATGGGAGGAAATGGAGATAGGAAGGTTACAAAGGGCAGATGAAGGGTAAGGTGTTACATAATATTTAACTATGTCAAGATGTATTTTATTTGTTTCACTATGTAAAGATGTATTGTATTTGTTTCACTATGCAAAGAGGTGTTGTATTTGCTTCACTAAGTAAAGATGTGTTGCCTTTGTTTAACTATGTAAAGATGTGTTGCTATTTCACCTTGCCTGCCTAAGGCACCTGACTGGTCTAATAAAAAGCTCAATAGCCAATGAAAAGGAAGAGGTATAGGCAGAATTTATTGGCAGGGGGAGTAAGTAGGAGGGGGAATTTAGGCTTGGGGAAGAAAAAGAGATGCCAGGGAGACACCAGTGGCCAGTCTGCCAGCCACAGAGGAAGCAGGAAAGTAGGACATATGGAATGAAAGAAAAGGTAAAACATAGAGGAATAGAAACAGGTTAAATTAAGTTCAAGGAGCTAGTGGGAAGCCTAAGCCAAAGCCGAGCATTCATAATTAATAATAATTCTGTGTTTTTATTTGGGAACTGGTTGACAGCCCAAAGAAAATTCCAGCTACAGAAAGGCAATACAAGGGAACAGTGTCTGAGGTTCAGTGTGTGTTGTCCAAGTTTTTCCCAGGGATGAATTCTCTGGGTGAACCACCCATCTGACACCCAACATATATGCTTGTCCTTGATCTACCTTGCATTGATTCCAAACTCTTGAAATATTTAACATTTCTTATGGCACCAATTAAGACTGTAAGTCTTTGAGACACATGGCATCATGTGCCTGGTCCCCATTCCCTGTTCTCTGGGTCAGAATACTTTCAACGAATCCACAGACTCTTAGAACATCCTAAATTTTTGGATGCCCTTAGGATATGCACTCTGTAAATTAACACCAACATGCTTGTAATAAAATTCTAATGGCTCAGAGCCCGGCCAGTGTTAACACATTCTTTTTACTTTTGCAGTCTTGCACTCTAATGGGATGGACAGAAGCATGGGTTTCTTTCATAGTTTGTTTTTTTCTAATCAGTAAGTGAAATCTTTGGAGTTTGCGCTGTACACTGCAAAGCCGTCGGTGAGCTAACTTCTCCCTGGACCTGGGCAAAGAGCCCAACACCAGACTCTGGGTAATAAACACTAATCTCTCCACAAATCCCCACCTCCCATTTGGAGCACAGGCCCTAGAAGCTGAATTTGAGACCCCACATCATTAACTAACATTGGCATGCTGTCAATTAAAATCAACTTCGGGGCTTCTTAGTGGAGCAGACTGGAAAGGACAGGGACGGATCCTAAGGTAAGCTAGCAACCCTAGAAGGCAGAATTCCTTTCTTCAGCTTCCCTTTCGAAAGACAAGCCGAGGGGCAGAAATGCATGTATTTGTACATGAGCCAAGCCACGCATTCCCGAAAACCTGCACTAAAAGACGGGATTTTCGGAGCAAGAGCACAGAGCGCGCAGGGTGTTGAGTCCACCTCGTGGTCCAGGTGTGTGCACCAGTGTGTACCGAGGGCTGCGGCTTTGTTCTCGTGAAGACAGGAGCCCGAACAGCACGCAGAGGCGGCAGCCCTTCTCGGCTGGCTGGCGCCCGCCGTCTCCGCAGCTGCTGGGGTAGCGCGCGAGCCTCGCCGCCCGCCCGGATGCGCGGCCGGAGCCTCCGGCTATGCGGGAAGAGCAAAGCGGCCAGCCGGGCTGCCTCGCCCAGCTGCGCTCGCTGGAGGCCGCGGGGCGCGGGCCTCACCGCGTCCCTCCGCCGACGCGGGCGGCCCCACGCGCCAGCCGCGCCGCCAGTGCCACATTCCATTTCAAAAATAACACACACGTGTGCTGGTAAACAAGCGCGCCCGCCGCCGGGGCTGCGCATCCCGGGCGAGCCCGTGCAGCGCGCCCCCTCCTCCCGCACGTGCCGCTCGGCTCCGCCCGCCAGCTTCTGCGCAGCTAGGCCCCGCCCCGCCCCAGGCCCCGCCCCCGCAGGCCCCTCCCCTCCCCAGGCCCCGCCCACCCGCCTCTCCCTGCACCAGGGGCCCTAGCGCCCGGCGCGCTGGCAGGCTCTCCTCGCCGAGGTTCTGCAAGTTTCTTGCCCTGACGGAGCGTGCCGCCCCGGTCCGCCGCGGTCCTCCTCTCCCTCCTCCCCGCACGATCTCCCTCTCGTCCTCCCGCCATCGGCGCGCCCAAGGCTGCCTCCCGGAGCGCCTTGGCTCCCCCTCTCCTCCCTCCCCGCTCCGTCCTTCCGATTTTACTCGATTGTTTATTATTTGCTGGGGGCGGGGGCGAGGGGGGGGAGAGAGGGGCGTCTGGGGGCCCCCGGAGACTGGTGGCAGCGGCCAGTCAGCACGCGGCGTGGCTTGACGAGGAAGCGGCGCAGCGAATGGCGACGCGGCGCAGGGCTCCGGGGTCACGCGCGTGGAGAGACGATGACATCATCTGTTTGTACGCGTCGAACTAGCTTGGTGCAGGGGCGGGGCCTCACGTCACTTGAGTGACGGGTCGCGCGCAAAGCCCGGAGGCCGGAGTTCCAGGGTAGGCCGCCTTTGCAAGGCGCTTCTCGGCCGATCCTCTGTGTGCACTGGGTTGTTGTGGTGCTCCGACTTTTATCTGCTGTGACCGAGAGGATTTTGCTCCGAAAGACACACATGAATCCGAATGGGTCGGCTTTGGGTATGCATGTCGCATGTGGCGCCGGAAAGCACACACGTAGGGTCTAGAGGCACGGATCGTGGGCTCAGGGCTCGTCAAGGTGCTGTTTGGAGCCTAAAGACCTTAAAAAGTCAAGCACGTAGCCAGCTGCTCTATCATAATAAAACTGTAGCCCGCTTCCAGTTCGCTGTCTGCTCCCGCTCTTAGGACTGGGGCGCACTGCACTTTTCTTCTGAGTTACACTTTTCCGGGTCTGCCGGGAAATCGTGAAAAGCTAAGCACGCCTGGGGTTGGGCGTCCCAGGTGAGAGTCCAGGACACACCTTTCGGTGCCTATTGCAAGGCAGCGCTCTCCTCGCTGGCCAGGCTTTTCACGCCAAGGTAACCCTTGTCATCTGCGCTTAGGGTCTTATCTCGGGTGTTACCTGGTGTCGGGTTCTCACGAGGAACTCGATACCAGGGCGGGCTCCGAACCCGGGCGCTCGGACGCGCAGGCCAGGGACCCGCGAGCCAAACGCTGGCCCTGGCGCGGAGAGGGCACGCACGACTGCGCACCGTGGTGCGCTCCAACTCGCCCGGGGATCGCCGGTCCGTCCCGGGCCAGCGTGCTGCTGTGGGTGGCCGTTGACGATCCCGGGAGCTCGGAGGACCCCGGGTCCCCGGTCTGCCGGAGCGGCCCGAGTCCCAGCCCGCGGCGCGCACCAGCCGCCCCCCCCAACTCCGCAGCCCCGCGCAGGCGCGACCGAGCACACACGCGCACTCCCCCACGCACGCACGGCCGCACTCCGGGCCCCCGCCCCAGCCCTCCCCCTGGGCGGGGACCCGCCCCGCCGTCAGCCTAGGTTGAGGCTCCCTGCGTGTGTCTATAACTTTGTGCTGCCGCCGCGGCCGCCCTGCTCGTGCAAGGGAGGAGGAGGAGGAGGAATGTGGAAGGCGGCGGCGGCGGCGCGCAGGCTGACAGGAGCTTCCTCCGGCGGGCTGCGGCGGCGCCCCGAGCGCCCCCTCGTCGCGGTGCCCCGGGCTCGCTCGGAATCGTGCGTCCTCCCGCCTCGTCCCTGAAGGGAAGGAGCCGAGGTAGGCGCCGGAGCTGTGCCGTGGGGCGGCCGCCTTCCCAGTGACTCCGGATCTGTTTCCGAGCTGGGCCAGGCGCTTCCCTTTCCCTCCCCGTGACTCGGTGCACTCCCCCCCCCTTCCCTCCCGCTCGTGTCTTTAAAGGACTTGAGGGAAGGGGGGAACTGTCAAGATGGCAGCAGCGGGAGCAAGGAGGTGATGAACGTGCTGGTCCGGGTTTTCTGGCAGCCCGAGCGATTTGGCGCTTTCCCGACCTGTTGGAAGATTTATGTTCCCACTTGCTTCCTCCCTCCCGTTTCTGGCCGGGAAGGGGGCGGAGGGCCCCACGTCCCCCAGAAAACACACCCCAAGATCCTCTGGGTGGCCGCTCCTGCGGGGTCGGCCCTCTCTCTTTCTTGTTGGAAGTGACCCCGGCCAGTCTGCGCCCAGACCCCCCCTACGCTCGCCCTGCTGGTCCTCGGGTGGAGAGGAAGAGACGGGAGTTGCCTGCGCCAGCCCTGGGCTCGGGCCACTGGTCTGGGAGGGGTGTGCGGGGGGCGGGGAGGAGGGGGGGGAAGAGTCGCAGGGCCCTGGAAGGAGAGGAGAGCCCGGGACTCCGGTGACTTGGGCTGCGCCTCCGCGGGAGGCACTAGGGCGGGCCGGAGCGAAACATAAACAAACGCACGCCCGCCCTCCGCCCGCCCGCCCTCCGCTGTGCGGCTGGGGTCTGCAGGCTGCCCACTGACGGGTGCGGGCGCCCCTCCCCTCCCCTCCCCCCGCCCCCCTCCCTCCGCCCCGTCCCCCCTCCCTCCGCCCCGCCACCTAGCCCGGGAGAGACCTGCGGATCTGGCGACGGCCGCGGGGGAGGGGGCTGCCCCGTGCGCGGCCGTCGATTCGCTCGCGTCTCCCGGGCGGCCTGGCCAGGGGGCGGCGTCTGCTGCGCCAGGTTCGCGGGACGCACGTCCCCAGGTCCGCCCGTTCCAGGAGGAGGAGGAGGAGGAGGCGGCAGTGGCGGCGGCGGTGGCGGGCGAGGAGTCTCGGAGGACTGGGCTCCCGCACGGGATAACCAACTCTCTCTTCGCGCTTCCCCAGGCAGCCGGAGCCCGAGCCTTCGCGGCGCCCGGGTCTTCTCCCGCCGCACCCAGCCTGGGCGCGAGAGCCCGAGCCGCGGGCGGCGGGCAGGCGGCGAAGATGGCAGAGGCACCGGCCTCCCCGGTCCCGCTCTCTCCGCTGGAAGTGGAGCTGGACCCAGAGTTCGAGCCCCAGAGTCGGCCGCGCTCCTGTACGTGGCCCCTGCAGAGGCCGGAGCTGCAGGCGAGCCCGGCCAAGCCCTCGGGGGAGACGGCCGCGGACTCCATGATCCCCGAGGAGGACGACGATGAAGACGACGAGGACGGCGGCGGCCGGGCCAGCTCGGCCATGGTGATCGGTGGCGGCTTGAGCAGCACGCTGGGCTCTGGGTTGCTCCTCGAGGACTCGGCCAGGCTGCTGGCTCCCGGAGGGCAGGACCTCGGGTCCGGGCCAGCGTCCGCCGCAGGCGCGCTGAGTGGGGGCACGCAGACGCCGCTGCAGCCTCAGCAGCCACTGCCACCGCCGCAGCCGGGGGCGGCTGGGGGCTCCGGGCAGCCGAGAAAATGCTCTTCGCGGCGGAATGCCTGGGGGAACCTGTCCTACGCCGACCTGATCACCCGCGCCATCGAGAGCTCCCCGGACAAACGACTCACTTTGTCCCAGATCTACGAGTGGATGGTGCGCTGTGTGCCCTACTTCAAGGATAAGGGCGACAGCAACAGCTCTGCGGGCTGGAAGGTGCGTACCTACCGGGGGCTGGCACTGAAGCGAGCGTTCCGCCCGCGCCCGGGGAGGGTTGGCAGGGAAGCCTCTCTTGTAAGGCTTTTTTTTTTTTTTTTGGAGGGGAGAGGGGGTTCTTTTCACCCCTGGAGGAGGAAAGCTTGGAAATGGCCTCAGAGGGGGAAAAGGAGTGTCCCGAGCAAGCCTTGGGCATGCCTAGGTGAGGAGGCTGTGGGCAGGGGACAGTAACGAGGGAAGGACGGGGACATTTGTATTTGCTGGGTTACCCCGATTGGGGCGAGGAGGTAGGTCCGCGGCCGACTTTGGAATAGAAGTGGGATGCAGCGAGGACAGTGTGGGTGGAGGGAAGGGGCGTGTGTGGGGGAGTGTTCGGGACTGCGTTCAAGTCAGTGGCAGGAGCATGATACCAGCAAACTGAATGTGGATCCTTGGGTCCAACTTGTGCCTGTGGGTGTTGACACTAACAGGCAAATCGATCCCATTAGAAAAAGCAATGATTGTAGACTGTTTCCTGGCCGGCTCTCATGCCTTTCCTGCTCACATACCTTAATTCTTTAGAATTGTCACTCCAGCAAGCCTGCCAGCAGGTAGCCTCTGAAATGCTCTGGGGCTCAGAACAGGCCAGGTTCGTCACCCCAAAGTGTACCGGCTACACCTGCTGTTCCTGTGGAGGCCCATGCTGCTGCAGGCAGTGTTCGAGGCCGGGGTCGAGCGTTGGAGACTCGAGTCTGAGCTTTACCTGTGTGGGAGGGAGGGGGGTTGATAGAAGGGTTGGGCGTAATGGCTTCTACCTATAAATGAGCCAGAGAGAGACTTCTGTTCCTTTTCGGCCTCTTGGGGCACCCGACACGTGGGAGGGGGAGAGGTGAGGAAAGGCTATGATGTAATGACTTCCTCGGTTAGGCATCCAAAGAGATTAACTCCTGTTTCCCTGCTGGGCTGCCATGCTCTTCTGGGCACCTCCAGGCCCATTCCCCTGGAAGTCGCCGCAGAGGCCCTCATCACTTACCCTTGCTTTTGCTTACAGTTTTCTTCTTTTTCCTTACTTCTCTGTCATTGTGGACCTCTGTGACTCCTGGGTTCTAGGTTTTTAGGTGTATAAAGTAAGAACAGTTCATTTTTGTGGAGAGCTGAAATAGAGCTTTAAAAGCCTTGCAGCTAAAATGTCTCCCAAAAAGTGACCTCGTCCTGAAGAGGCCTTGCTTACATGGTTTAGAAGCCAAACGTGTGTTTTGATACCATTCCACATATCTGTCTCATTTCAGATGATGATTCCAATGCTGATGTTACAAGTCTTATATTTGATCTGATTTTATTGATTTCTGAAGGGATGACATAAGTGTGAGGTGAGGGTTGTTTCCAGAAGGGATGGGGCTTCTGTTTCCAAGTATTGCTAATGTGATAGCTTTGAACACGGCTTTGGAGTGGATGGCAAGGGTTTATGTCTGTGTACATTGTCGGGAAGGTGTGTGTAGAATTGGGCAAAATGCTTTTGGGAGTTTGGAATATTTCTCAAAAATTTCATACTTGAAATTAAATCCTACATATTTGAATTAGCTATAGAGAATCTATTAGTTGAAGGTTACTTAACTGTAAAATTAACATAGGGCTTTTAACCTTCCTAATGAATGTCTGTGTATATGTATGTATTATTTACAGTTTGTGTGTGTGTGTGTGTGTGAAAGAGAGAATGTGTGTGTGTTTGTGTGCGTGTAAGTCAGAGGCCAGCTCTGGGGAGTGGTTCTCTCCTTTCGTCATGTGGGTCCTGGGGTGGAACTCAGGCCATTAGGTTGGTGGCAGGTGACTTCACCCCTTAACCGCCTTCACCAGCCCCATCCACTGAGTTCTAGGATTACAAAAGCAGTTTAGTTCCACAATAGTGTTTCTAGCTATTGTGTCTATAGAAATACCAGTTTTGTATGTCTGAATGTTTAATTTTTTTTAGACTTACTTCAGAAAGTGGTTACCAAAAGTAGCCATGAATTGAGTTTGGGCCATATTTTCATAAAGATTTCAGGATTTCAGTAGAGCGGGGCGGGTAGTCATATGTGGTTTTATAACTGTGACTTTGTCTCAAATTCCCCCCCCCCCCACTGCTATCTCTATCTTACTAAAGCCATATGAAATATTAAAAATAGAATACTTCAAGGCTTATTATGTGTTTCAGGGCATATGTTTTCTCGTTATTTGTACTTTAATTCTGTGTGTCAAGTAATCCTTGAAGACTGGAAGGAATGTAATTTAGTTGAAGTTTTTGTAAGTTGATCTTCATCAAAAGCAATGGCCAGGCAGGGACGTCCGTGTCTCTAATGATGCAGAGAGAAGGCCCTTGACTCGAAGCTGGTTTTATGTACTGGCTGTGACTAGTAGGCAGCCTTTCTCTTTGCTGGTTTGGTGGGGCTGGAAGACGAGGTAAAGGGGAGAAAGGTCAGGAGCTAAGTGTGACCCACTTCCATGCCTCGGAGTTTAGGAACTCACTCCTGTAATAGTCATTTTGGAAACCTGCACTTTAACCACACTGCTTTCGTTGTGAGTTACTCTTTAGAGTGTTTAGCTTCTAAAATGGTCTAGAATTCAGATTACCTTGCAGACACTTGCATACAGGGCAGGTATGCAGGGTCTTAAACTTACTTCTTTTGTGGCTTTTTGGGCCAGACCATCATGTGACTCTGTAACCAGAATGATCACTTTAAGATTATAGAATGAAGCTGGAGCATAATGGTGCACACCTTTAATCACAGCTCTCGGGAGGTAGAGGCAGAGGCAGGCAGCCTCTGAGTGTGAGGCCAGCCTGGGCTACAGAGTGAGTTCCGGGACTACTTACTAGAAAGACTATCTCAAAACAAACAAACAAACAAAACACCCCCCAAATTACGGGATTAAAGAATTAGAAAAGAGCCTTGGAAGCTGGAACGCAGACCAGTCATTTCCAGCGCTGACTGACTTTTTAGAGTCACCTGGGAACAATTGAAAACTACTAGCGCTCAGAGAATTGGATGGAATTTGGCTCATGTGTGACAGCATCAGCGCTTTTTTTTTTTTGCTTTGGTTCCTCAGGTGATCCTAATGTATAGTCAGGACGAAGTTTGCTGATGTAGTTCGATCCTTTCACTGGAGAAGAACCTGGTATTTCCAGAGATTGAGACTATTCTCAGATCACAAGGAGCACGAGGCTAATTAGTAGCTACAGGTCTAGAGGTCTTGGTCACTGGGCTTTCTCACACTGTTTTCTTGAAATTGGTCTTTTAAAAATTTGCTTTCCTGAGAAGCACAATTGCCCCTCCCGCCAGCCTGCGGACACTGGTGGTTATTCCAGCATCAGAAGGACGGGGTGGGGGGGTGGGGTGGGGGTGTCATATTTGGGTCGCTGCATGATCTGTCGTCCGTCGGTTGCTTAGGAAGCCTGAAGTAGCACAAATGGCAGGAAAGATAGCATTTTAACAAAAGAGGAAGCCCTTGCCCAATGCATGCTACGCCTAGGGGGGTGATGGCTATCTCTCCCAGGCTCCCTTACCTCAGCCTTACAGTAGACCAACAACCAGATGTAAGGGTAAAGTTCCTCTCTTCAGATTAAGTTTACTTGAAGGGCACTGCAGTGAGTTCCCTCAGTTCCCCTTGTATTGGGAGACCCCAAGGACTCTGGGGTTTACCAGGAACCCCACTTCATCATTTACTCCCTTATCCAGATCCCCACACCCACTCATTTCTCAGGGTTAGGGCAGGGTCATACTAAACAGCCCTGGGTTTCTTTGGGGTACCTACTGTGTGAAGACTTCTGCTCCAGTGCAGAGGGTGAGTCTTCCAAGTCTGAGCCTTTCATGGGAAAGTGTTGCCAAGGTTAAAAAAAAAAAAAGATGAGGGTTGACCTGCCCACAGTGCCTCCAGGGAGGAACCCCAGACCTGGGGAGACTTCAACATACTGTATTTAAAAAAATGTTATTTTAATTTAGTTTTAAATTTCAAAATGACACAGCCATAATTCCATGTTGGTTTGTAATCTTGATATTTGCCCCTTTGGCTGCCGAAGGGCCAGTTACAGTTGTGTGTGAAGAATCTGTCTTCTGCTTGGCCTGGGCTCTTTTGTAATTTCCTCTGGCAGCGCTCTCTGTCAGTGATTCTCAATAACACACTTCCTCTTTCTACAGCAGCCCGCACAGGGGACTGTTTTCCTCTTTAGCAGAGCTGTGTCATTGACCTATGAGTGAAGAAATTGGACCTCTTAGACTTTGATCTTTGAACCTCATGTAACAGAAAGGCACTTCAGAGAGAAGCTAAGTGTGTGTTTTCGTGTGTTTATCTCCTCAGAAAATGAAACTATAGCGGACTTATTTTTAGGAGACTTTAGGAGGGTTCTATTTTAGGGAAATGATACCATAGAACGTGTTGAAGATAAACTTTTTAGTGCTTGCTTCTGATTTGTATTTAAACATACCAGATAGTTTTATCTGGAAGATAATGAAAAGGCCTTGTCTACTAAAAAAAAAATTGTTTACTTGGACTTGGAAAAAAAACCCCAAAACTTAGCAGGCGTCATCCACCTTTGACAGTGCTGAGGTGAGCTGGGCAGGCCCGTGCGTTTTGGCGAGTTCCCATTTACCCATCATCCACCTTTGACAGTGCTGAGGTGAGCTGGGCAGGCCCGTGCGTTTTGGCGAGTTCCCATTTACCCATGGCTGCTGACCAGAGTGCAGATTTCTAGGGCTGGAGGGAAAATGGAGTTTATTTTGTTCTAATATCTCTTTCCTTTGGAAGACAAACTTGATTCTTTTCCTGACTTACTTATTTCCTTTATATGTGTCACAAACAGGCGTCTAGGAACCAGTTTGCCTTCTGGTTACTTGAGGAAGAGCTGGGGAGCAGACCTCCACAAGTGTGTTCCTTACTATCCATTGATAGGACACTTGGGAGTAAGTGATGGAAGGTGGCAGGATGGAAACTCTTGGTGCCCACCTCCATCAGTCCCTGTTCCATTCGTTCAGCATCTGTCAGCATCTGTTTCTTAAAAGCATACTGTTCACAGGGCATTCTGCCCAGCCCCAGGGATACGGTGGCGGGATACGGCAGACAAAATTCCAGTTCACGCGAGTTTATGTTCTAGAGGGCAGACAGGCTGCTGCCAGGAAGGCTGTGCCCTGTGAGCGTGTCCTTACTGCTCACGCTTGGCATTTTGCACACCTGGGTTTCCACCTTTCCCAGAGCCTCTGTCCTGGAGCTCGCGGCAGGTGACTTTGAGCTTGCTGTGTAGATGGGAAGCCTCTGCAGCCTGAGGCCCGGAGTTGGAGTCAGTTTGAGAGGAGCCTGAGTTTCCAGAGTGCTCACCTGTGTGGAGCACTGCACCGAGGCGAGCGCTTCAGTCCTCTGCGGGGCGTGGAGCCTGACAGAGCTGAATCATCTGCAGGGCTTTTCACTGACCACATTCGTAACCAAAGGGGGTCTTAAAAGCTGCACTTCCACTTTCTGGTGAAGTACGAGGCCAGGGACACACGCGTGACGGGGTCAGAGCTTCCCGGCCTGCTGGGGTGTGGTTGAAGTGTGTTCACAGGAGTGCAGGGCACCACTGCTGGGTAGTGTCTGCCGATAGCCACTGTAGTTTCACAGCTGTTCTTGTCCTGCAGGTTGTTTCCAGTTCTGCAAGCTCCCACTTCATTTGCTCTGCCTGGCTCCTCCTCCTCCTCCTCCTCCTCCCTCTGGGCTGACTCTCACAGGAGGGCCTGTTTCTCTCCTCCATTCTCCACCAGCGCTCAGTTCGTCCTGCTGACGAAGTCCTCTAGGCTTCCTTGCCCAGCTCACGCCCTGACTCCTGCCTGGTTCTGACTCTCACACGTCCACAGTGTTAGAGACAGGCCAGGATGTGCTCTGACACCAGGAGGTGGTTTTTGGTTCCTTGTGTCCTCGGCCCATAAGGGTGGCCTTCTTCTGAGATTCTTGTTGCTGAAAGTTGAAACTGTGACTCAGGACCGAGCTGGTGAGGTGACCGGGATGCTCGCAGGTGTGAAGGTTTCAGCAGCCTTAGGCCACCTGGCTTGGATGTCGACAGGATGTGGTGTGAAGGTGGAGGCTCCTGGACTGTTTGTTCCTTACTGTCAGAGTCTGGGAAACCTACAGTTCACACCAGAACTGGGAGGCAGCGCCACGGACGGCATTTCATTAAGGAAGGGATGAAGTCGGGGTTGCCCGTCTGTGTACCATGCTGTCTTCAGCATCAGCGCACTCGGGAGGGTCCCTGAGTAGTTGGTAGCGCAAAGTTTCTACCTCTCTCACGGGAGCGAAGCTGGTCAGTGAAATGAAGTTGTTTGGAATCTTCTGTATTTGGGGATGTAAGCCTTGGAGGCACTTTTCAAGTTTCATATCGGTCTCCTAGGAGATAAGTCACCTGTGAAGGGAGAGGAGCTACCAGTCAGTCCGCGTGACCAGCCACGTCAGGGCCAGCCTGTGGCTTTTCTGAGTTAGGGATTTTCTGAATAGGTGGTTAGGCAGGTAACTTAGAAGACCCAGATTCTGATTACATCACTGCCAGCGAGTCTCGGTAACGTCAGTCATTGTATCCATGACCCTGACCACTTTCATCCCCTTCCCCGCTTAGGAAAACCAAAAGAACCGTCTGCAGCTGTGGAGGGCTGTGCTGGCCCCGGCCTGGTGGGGTGCAGATGTGTGACTGGAGGACAGTGCAGGGTAGGCTGCTTTAGAGTGTCAGTGTCCTACTTCTCAAGGGTGCTTGGGCTTTCATCTCGATCTTTTTTCTTCTTTCCCCTAGTGCCGGGTGACTGTTAGGCCATAGCGCTGCAGAGTGAACACATGCTAACTCCCTGGTTGGCTGTGGCCCTGCTAGCCTGTGGTGAAGAAGCCAAGAGGAGCCAGGTTATCCTGAGGCTCCCCATACCTGAGTTGTCCGAGGCACCCTAGTCCAGCAGCGAGGAGCGATTGCAGGACAAGGAAGGCTCACGGCACAGTTGGCACAGTTGGCAGGGGCCAGGGCAGGGGCTCGGCACCCACGGCAACAGCCTAGCCATGTGTTTCCCTTCGGAGTGAGCGGGTGACAGACGAGTCCGTGGGGATGCGTGTGCAGTTCCTAGTGTGGTTTGAAGTTTACCGTTCACTTCTTTGAAGGCCTGTATGTGCGTGTGTAGGGAGAATCCATAGTTCTTCTCGCAGTCTGTGTACCTCTTAAAGTGGTCATTTTGTTCCTGAAGCCGCGGGGAACCTAAATTCAGAGCCAGCACAGGGAGGGAGTGCCCAGGTCCTGAGACTGGTCCTGACTGTATCTTCCTCCGTAAAGCTAAGATGTCTTGATCTAAAGAACTCTTAGTATATAGTGCATCCGTGACTAAACGTCATCGTTTGAAAAGGGTAATTTGAGCTGGAGATTAAAGACTAAAAGTAACTTTCTAAAAGAAAGCCTTGGTTTCCTGAGACCCATGCTCACTTCCTGCCTAAAATAGTTAACTAAGAATTTTTATTTAATTTTCCAAGAGTCTGGCTTTGTAGCCCGGGCTGTCCTTGAACTTGCAGTCTCCCTAACTCAGCTACTGAAGACTGGGGTCACGTGATCCTCCCCACAGGTGTGCTTTTCCCCACTGAAAGTGCTCTTGGCTGCCTTTTGTGCCTTAGCATATCTGGTCCTGATGTTTGTAGGAATAATTATTTATACCTGACACCGAGGGGCTGGGTCGATGGCTTGCTTGGTAAAATGGTTTACCATGCGGGCGCCAAGACTTGAGTTTGCGCCCCAGAGTCCGCGGAAAGCGGGCATGGTAGCCTGGGGAGATGGCATGGGTGAGAGCACTTGCTCTCGAGTGTGAGGATCTGAGTTCAAATCCTGGTAAAAGGCCAGGGCGTGGCTGCCTGTGCCCCTAAAACTGAGGAGGAAGCAGGATTCCAAGAGCTCTCTGGCCAGCTTAGCCCCAAATGGCGAGTGTCTAGTTCAGTGGCAGGCCCTGTCTTGAGGGCAGTCAGAGCCGAAGAAGATGACTGGTACATTCCACCGGCCTCCGCACGTGCATTCACAAGCACACACCCCTGCCCACTGGTGTGTGGTGCACTCTGCTGTGTGGTGTGCACACTAGCAGCCTAGCCCCAATGGGTCAGCCCCAGACCACTGAGAGATCATGTCTCAACAAACAAGATATAAAAAAGCAGGTAGAGTGCACCCTAAAAGTGACAATTTAGCTCTGGCCACCACACACACACACACACACACACACACACTCTGAAGATTATAGATTGTGTTAAAATCAGTAGAATATTCTGTTTTAGTACTGTTTGGATTGTGGTCCAGGCCTTCCCCGAGTCCTGTGAGCCTGAACGTGATTTCTAGTCCAGTCTTGGTGGCTGTGGATCTGGGGAGACTGTTAACTCTGAACTTCTAACTCTGTGGTGCTGAAATCTGCCATCACTCTTTGTTTGCTCCCCACCTTGCGATGATAGTTTTATTTAGACTTGGTGATTGCAGGGGGTTGAATCACGAATTTCCACGATTCGTGGCTACCTGGAACCTCTGAGTGTGACCTGATTGGAAGCAAGGTAATTGTGACTTGCTTAGTGTTTACACCGTGTGCCAACTGCTCAGCTATGTGATTTTGTTTTTCGTTTGTTTGTTTATGTTTAACATTGATCCCACAAGGTAAGTAAATCCCAGGAGAAGGAAATGGTTTAGATCACCGAAAGTAATTTGGGATGAAAACGTAGCCTGACTCTGGGGCTCTTACCCTTTCTTTTATGCTCTTCTGCCTCCTGGAGTGTGTGTGGGATACAGTGATTTGAAAGTTAAACCGCAGCCACCTAGGGAGGAGTTTCTGCATGCTGCTTGCTGCATTCTCTCTGTAGAGCCCCAGTGGTGCTCACATTCATCCTGCGGAGTGCTGTGGATCGCTGTGGATCTTTGGAGCTGAGGCTGATAGCATCTAACGTGGCGGCAGCGTCTCCGAGCTGCTGGCTTAGTGACCTTTCCATTGCTGTGAAGAGACCGTGACGAAGACAACTTAGAGACTAAAGCTTTTAATGGCTTACAGTTTTGGAGAGTCGTCCATGACCAGCCTGGCAGGGAGCATGACAGCAGACCAGAAGGAATGGCGCTGGAGAGCTTGTATCTTGAGACATCACTACAAGACAGAGCTAACTGGGAATGGCATGGGCTTTTGAAGCCTCAAAACCCACCCCAGTGACACACCTTCAGCCAGGCCACACCTCCTAATCCTTCCCAAACAGTTCTGCCAACTGGGAACCAAGCATTCAAATCTATGTGAGTCCTTGGGGGCCATTCTCATTCAAACCACCACAGTTGAGGAGTGGAATTGGGCCGTGATTTTTGCCCCTTTCCCTGGATATTTTCATGGACTGAAGAAAACCCAAGGAATCTGTGCATGGCTGGGCCTTTAGTGGCGACTAAGGAACTTGAGACTTACACTTTCAAACTGTAGATTCAGCAGTTCTGCCTTCTGGTTTAGCGTGGGTCACATACAGAGTGCACTGTTTAGAAATGGCAGAGTAATACATAGTGTGTAGACAGTCTTTGGGCTGGGCTTTCATCCCTGAGGGACTTGTGCCTCCCGACAACAGGACATCTGTGCTTTTGCAGCAGGCAGACAGGTGATGGCAGAGTCCCAAGAAAAAGTAGGTTTCAAGAAAAAAAAAAAAAGTTTGCAAGTTCCTGGCAGAAGTTTGGCTTCAGAATCAGATTTCATAATTAAAGGTATTAAAAATATTTTTCTGAGGTGGCTGACTCTCTGCAGAGCCGTCCTGAGGTTCAGAGGTGGGCTGCCAAGGCAGTCGGAGCTGCTGCGTAGCGCACGTTGCCAGTCAGGTGAGTTACCTCTGCTGCAGAGTGGGCTGCTTTTGTCTTCAAGGCACTATGGCTGAGCAGGCCCCAAAGTGCTAGTTTCAGTTAGCCATGTGCTAATAGAACAGGACGACGACGAGCAGCATGCTACATATCACAGGTCATTCTGTGTGTGCCGGAGGAAACCCAGGCCGTGGCTTTCCTTCTGGTGAAGATAGGCGAGTGGAATCTGGAGACTCTCCAGATGATAGCCTGAGCCCCCTTGATAAGTGTGAGTGTGCGGGTCGGTCCTGCCCGATAACTCAAGCAGCCGGCACGCAGACAGGGTGGGGCGGAGGGCGGAGGGCAGCTGAGCTGGCAGTGCCAGTGCCCACGGTAGCCTTTTAAGCGAGGGGGCATAAAATTCCATTCACTGGAGCTTGTTGGTGTCTCCTTGGAAACTGGTGGTGTGGTCGAATGGAGGGCTAGGATCTGGCAGTGCTAGAGTGCATCCCTAGCCGACCAAAAAACAAAAAAAAGGGCCTAGTGAAGGTGTCCATTCAGGTCACTCACATCTCAGAACTGCCTTTTTTCCTGAAGTACGTTTATTAAATTTAAAACTGCTGCTCTTTCATTATAAATTATCCAGATAATTACCTTGGCTCTATAGTTCACAGCAAGCTTGTGCTGAGTGATGTTTAAAGCCTCCTGCTTGCCACCTTCTCTTGATTTTTTTTTTCATTTTAGTTCTCCTTAATATTATTTAATATTCCTTAAGTTTATTTAATATTCAGTTAAGTTTCTTTCTTGTTTTAACAGTTTTCCAAAATAAAACACTTTTTTTCCTAGATGTCTGCATTTGAACTTTTGGGGAGTGTGTGTGTGTGTGTGTGTGTGTGTGTGTGTGTGTGTGTGTGTGAGAGAGAGAGAGAGAGAGAGAGACAGAGAGAGAGAGAGAGAGGAGAGAGAGAGAGAGAGAGAGAGAGAGAGAGAGAGAGAGAGAGACAGAGAGAGAGAGAGAAAGAGAAACAGAGAAGCAGAGAAACAGAGAGAGAAACAGGGTCTTACTGTGTAGTTCCGTCTGGCCCCGAGTGAGATCCTGCTCCTCCAGCCTCCTGCATGCCGAGAGCATGGCCTGGCACCACCACTCCCAGCTCCTTTCATTCCACTCCGAGTACATCCATGCCGTAACCCCCCCGAGACACACACACACACACACACACACACACACACACACACACACACACACACACACGTAAAGAGTCAGTGTTTGCTGTAAGGCCTTTCGGCACTCAGGCCTTAGCTGGTTGTTCTGGGCCTCTGAGCCAGTGTTCGTCCCCAGGTTAATCTGCTTAGTCTCGCTGACTCTTCATACTTTTCATACTGTGTTTTGTTTCCTCATTTTCTCTGGCCGTCGGTTCCATGGGTCGCCTGAGAAGGGCCGTCTCTCTTTGCTGGTTCTTTTTCTGTATAGCCCCATCAACAGCATCCGTCTGCTGTTGTATATCAGGGCATGTATTGTACAGACGAGTAGCCCCCCACAGACCCCACGGGCTAACACAGTTTGAAGCAAGCCATTTTTGAGTAAAATTGAAGCTGTGAGTTCAAGCATTCATCTGAATCTCTTTAGAAAAGACGAAAAGATCAGACCATCTGCACCATTTATATAACCCATGAAGCGGGCCTGGAAATCTGGAAACAACCTGGTGCTGGCGTGTTTAGAGCGGTCTTCCCGCAGATGCTCTGGGGCGCTGCTTTAGCGTTCTGGGGCTCTTAGCTCAGGTAGCTAACTCCCTGGGTGAGCTGGGATACTGTTTCTTGAAATTAGTGTCCTAGATCAGGCCTTCTATCTCCAGCCCCATCCAGGAAAGATAAGTTTACAGCCTCCTGTTTGAACGGGTGCATGTCCTCCGCTGAACTGAACTTCCTCAATCAGTCCCAGCTAGTCTCTTCCTTTCCAAGAACGATCCTTATTTCAGATGGAAAGGTGCTGTGATTTGGGCTGTATTTTCGGCTTTATCACACCCAGTTGCTAAGGTAATGTTTGGCCCTCACCTTGGACAAGGGTTAGTTGTTGTTCCTTGATAGGTAGGGAGAGATTTATTCTAATAATCTCATAAAATCAGAGACTGCTTCTGGTTAAGGAACATAGTTATGAGTTCAAGAATTTGTCTAGATACCTTTGGGGTGGGGGGAGATTAGATCAGGTACATCTTTTGTGTAGTTTGGAGAAAGAAGCCTGAACTGACCACTGAAAGTGCCCTTGGCCTGATTGTTAAGGCGGCCTGTGGCAGATACCAATTGGAAGCTTGTGGGCACCCATCCTCACTTGTTAAATTAGGGAGGCACTCACTGTGTGTTAAATTAGGGAGGCAATCTTGTGTTAGTGGAAACCATTGACTTCTAAAATAGGCTTAAAAAGATTACCAAGTGAATTTTTAAATAAAAAATTGCAATTCTCATTTGAAGATTTAAAGATGCCTATATTCTATAACCAAATTTTAATTGATCAGCCTGTTTTAGTTTTTCATGAAGTAAAAATATGCCTAGAATTTTGTTTGTTATTGGTCTTAGTTTTTGGAGACAGGGTCTATTGGGCTGGCCTTGAACTTGCTGGAGGTCCTTCTGCTTCAAGCTTTTCAAGTGTTGGATACAGGCGTGACCACACCTAGGGCTTTCTCTGTGGGCGTCTCGGATCTGCCCTATGATGTCCTTCTTTCAGTCTGCCTGGTGTCTTGTTCTCGGAATAACGTTATTTTAGGCACGCCATTCTGCCTCAAACAGGACCATAAAGCTGACAAAAGACATTCCCTTGCTTGTTATCTCGTGCATTTTTATTGCTCAAGAAGAAAATCTGTTGATTTTATTGTTTGCATCACATGATTTTACAACTTTGAAAACCTATTTATCAGAGCATTGCTGGATGATCGTTTGAACTACCGAGTGCTTGGAGAGTTTTTAAATCTATCTCCCCCTTAAAACAAAACAGAGCTATTTTGCTGAGGGAGAAAATTTATCGTTCTGGCACATGGTTTCAAGGTTGAACCTTTAGATAATTTGCAAACAGTCCAAGCTGCTTTGCCTTTAGTTTGTGACTGTTAGCTCTTCTGGGGAAAGTACACCTTGTTATAGGAGGGTTTCCTGATAGGCTCTTGGACTGTTACCAAGTCTTTGGCAAATGAGGGCACACTCTAGCTGTGTTTTAGAATTGGATGGAGAGCCTTAGAAACAACAGTGCTCAAGTCCCACTTAGGACAGGTCTGTAGGGATCTCTGGCTGCAGGGCCTCAGCCTCTCTCTCTCTCTCTCTCTCTCTCTCTCTCTCTCTCTCTCTCTCTCTCTCTCTCCCTCTCTCCCTCTCTCCCTCTCTCCCTCTCTCCCTCTCTCCCTCTCTCCCTCTCTCCCTCTCTCCCTCCCTCCCTCCCTCCCTCTCTCCCTCCCTCTCTCCCTCTCTCCCTCTCTCCCTCTCTCCCTCTCTCCTCTCTCTCTCTCCCTCTCTCCCTCCCTCCCTCCCTCCCTCCCTCCCTTTCTCCCTCCCTCTCTCCCTCTCTCCCTCCCTCTCTCCCTCTCTCCCTCTCTCCCTCTCTCCCTCTCTCCCTCTCTCCCTCTCTCCCTCTCTCCCTCTCTCCCTCTCTCCTCTCTCCTCTCTCTCTCTCTCTCTCTCTCTCTCTCTCTCTCTCTCTCTCGTGTGGAAGTCATTGGCTATTTCAGTAATGACTTTTTGGGACCCCCTTTACCTTCCCTTCTCTGTGTCCAGTTCACCCCCTGGGAGCTCTGAACGAAGAGAGATGTGGTGAGCTGATCTAAGGCTCTTGAGACGAGACATCATTCCTTAACAAGCTGTGTTTAGCTCCAACCTCTTCTCCTTTCTGCCGCTAATTGTACTTGGTTTATTTAAACTTCCCACCTCCCACTTGTTTTTCTAGTCTCTGTTGGACCCTACTTAACTTATTTTGAAGCCTGTAGGAACTTGTAAGGAGAGATGGTACTGTTTGGAGACATTGTATAAGACTGGAAAAGTGAGTTAACTTGTTTCTTTGGAGAAGCTGCTGTGGTGTGCAGCGTTGGGCTCCGCCATACACGGTCCCTGAGCTCTTGGCGGTGGTAATACGGTTCTCAGACCAACAGTGCTGACGTCACACAGGCACGTGTTGGGAATGCAGCTCCTCAGGCCCATCCCAGACACACTAAATCAGAAATTCTGGACAGCAAGTGTGTGTTTTAACAAGCCCTCTGGCGGTTCTGCTGCAAGCTGAGGCCTCAAAACTAGACTTTTTTATATGTCTATTTTAAGATTTATTTGTGAATTTTGCTTGTGTGTATATATGGGCACCCTGCACATAGCTGACAGGTGAGAGGGGGTTGTCAGATGCCCTGTAACTGGAGCTATAGACGGCTGTGGGCTGCCAGGCGGGTTCTGGGAATTGAACCTAGAGCCTCTGGAGGAGCAGCCAACTCTATTAACTGCTGAACCATTTCTCCAGCCCCAGAAACTGTCTTCTAAAGTCATTTGCTAAATGCATGGGATGCTTGTGATGATTTAAGAAGTCAGAATCATAATTCTCATGCCACTTGGTTTATGAATCCTGGCAAAGGGAAAAATGAACAGACATATTGTGATGGAGTCTGTTGAGTGCAGTAAAGTCTGGTTCCCTGAGTATTGAAGACTAATCTTTTTGTCCTGTGTCGCTTTCTGCAAAAGGCAGGGACCAGGCTTCTTCCAGGACAACAGTTATGGGAACAAAGGATCCTACTGGGTTGTATAAGAACACCTGTGTTCATCCTGAGATACATAATGCGTTCACAGGGCTTGTTCTAGATTGGATTCTTGTTTCATGGTCTTCCCTGTTTGTTTGTTTTCTTGCCTTTGGGGAAATGTCCCCAGTTTGAGGACCAGTATGAGTCCAGGGAGAAGCCTCTGACTCATCCCCAGACAGCCCTGAGATGTGTGGGAGAACGATAAGATTAAAATGTGCTGGGTGTAATCAGGGAGAAGGGGAGGAGAGGGGAGCAGCTTTAGCCTAGCCATGAAGTCAGGAGTGAGCAGGTGACATCTGTCTTGGCTCAGGGTCCTAAATGGTGCCTGGCCTACTTCCCCACAAGGTGAAGCCAGGGGCAGATGGAATTATTGCTGCCTGCCAGTGTCATTGGATTTGTAGTCCATTAAGCAGGGCCTTCTCGTCGGCCATATCAGACGTAGCTGATGGCTTTGGGGTATAAATAGAGGACAGCGGGGTAGGCAGTTCATTCCAGGATCTGTTCCTTAGCAGCTGCTTCAGAATGTTGCGTGGCATCCATAAACACTTCATCTGATGCATCGTGAGGGAGACGACCTGTACTAGTTCGGATAGTAAATCCTTCTGTGTTGTAGCACCCCGGGGTCTCATAGCCCCGAGGATGCTGACCTTGAGTGTGGCCTCCCAGGTGGCAGTGTGCTGGGCTCTAAGGGAGTGGGAAGGCCTGGCAGATCACCCCTCATTCCTCAGGGTCCTTGAGAGGGTCAGGAAGATGGCATTAGGTGTTGGAACACCACCAGGAGGGACATGCACAGAGAGGCTTTTATCTGGGCTAGAGTTGGAGGAGTCTTCAGTAGTGCGTTCTGAATCCTGCTGGCAGCATTTACACCTGCCTCCAGGAAAGTCCTGGGGGCGTCTAAAGATGAGAAGTCAGTTGGTCCTCACTGGTGGGAACTTGAAGTGCTTGGAACAGTGGAGGCTTTCCTTCCAAAGCTACCACTGCTCACAGAAGAAATGTGTAAACATTGCTTCCATTTGGTTTCCCAAAACACAGACCTCTGTTGGCATGTTTTGAGAACAAGAAAATCAATGTGTTTTGAAAGGTTCTGGCACCAAGGATTCATTTACTGAGGAATTAGATTCCTTCAAAAACACCAGGCTCATGAGAGGATGCCTGCCTGGCTATAGTATTGGAAGGTTGGCTCCATCCCAGTGGGACCTTGAGACCTTGGTTCCCATGGACTTATCTGAAGATGGCCGTGGGGGAAATTATCTACTCACACCTCTCTCAGAGGTCTCAGAGGAAGCCCTTGGTTTTAGAGGGTCCCCGAATCCCTACCTCTACGTGCTCCAAAGTTGTGAAGAGTCATAGGTGAAAACTTTTATCTGTCCCCATTGACAAGGAGGGCAAAACCATTATAAACCTTCAGTCTGAGTTGGTGCAAACACGCAGTCACTGCCTTCTGGTTTATCCATTGTCTCCATGACTAAGTCAAAGGACCTGTTATCGAACGCCTCATGGTGTTGTGCCCATGTGAAGAGCTTAGTAGCTCTTCCTCCGGATGAGGACTGAGGAAGAGTAGGGACAAGACCAGGGGATGGTCGGAGGTGGTGTTGGCATAGTGTCTTTCTATTTGATATAACTCCAAAGTCATTCATTTATCCAAGTTTCAGAGATTTTGATTTCTTAAATATTGATCTTGTGATAACTGCCTGAGACCTCAGCGGGCGATCTTTTCTATCATAATTCTTCTGGAAAACAAGAAGGGAAAGGAGGGAGCCTGCAGGGTCTGCTGGGATGGAGACAGATGTGTTCACCCTCAGAACCCCTAAGAAGAAGAGTCTTGAGTGTTAGGGTGTGGACATGTGTCTGCATGGAACACAAAAGGCTGTTCAGGCGTGTAATCTGGTGACATGTGGTTAATTATTCTTAGGCATGGCACTTTCCAATGTGCCCATTTTTCTTGAGGCTGCAGTCCAAATGTAAGCGATGTAGGAAGAGTAGCCTGGTCATCTCTGCAGGTTCAGAAACGAGACGCAGAGATACTTTTATTCCAGATTGCATCCAAACTTGCTTTTGTTGGCTTTCTCATTCTCTCTCCGTTTCCTTCATTCTGCGCTCACTGCCTTCTCTCTCCTCCCCTGCTCTTCCCTGTAGCAGAGGCCTGTGTACCATCAGTTGATGGCGATGCGACATTGGAGCCGTTAGATGCAGCTCTCATTCTTTTCTTTTGGCTCTCCGTCACACTGTAGGTCAGGACACTGTGTGTGGTGACTACAGTGAACCCTGTTGATGGAGGGAGGCCAAGGTGACTGCTGGACAGAAGTCCAGAGCATGGAAGATGGTCCACTATAAATTCCTGAAGAGGTAGAGGCTGAAGGATTATAGCTGTGTGACTTTAACAAATTATTAGGGGCAATGGCTGGGTTTAGGAGAGTTAAACTATTATGTAATTTCTTCAAAGAACATTATCAGACAGTACATGTGTACTCATCGTTAGGTGTTAACATCAGTGACCCCACTTTGTAACCAAAGTGCTGGCAGAATCCTGAGCCTCAGTTGTGGAATCTTTGAGCCTAGGAGGAATGTGAACCGTTGCACATCTCCCATGGAAAGAAGAGGAAGCTAAGTTAGTTTGTGGTTTGGGGAATAAATAGTAATAGTGAGGCCTGTTTTCCGAATTACCTTCCAAGGAGTTAAGAGTCGTGCATCATGAGAGTCATTCTTCTTTGTCAAGGTTGGAGAAGCATTCTTTGTACAAACTAAATCTCATGAAGTCCTTGGGGCTGGGCGGATGTCAGGACCAGAGGAGGGAGAGGGGGTTGTTTGGGCCATCTTCTCCTTCTCATCCTCCCGTGAGGAATGATCAACGGCTTGCTGGCAACACGGTGTTCAAAGAAACACTTGTCTGCCATTTCTCAGCTGTGTGAAAAATGAAAAGTATCTCTGTTTTTTCTGGGATTGAGAGAGAACTCTTTCTCAATATAATGTATAGGTCCAAAGAAAAGCCCTGAAACAGAGCAAGCTGTTTTGGGGACGTTCTATAAGACTCTCAACAATTATGTGGGGGCAAGTAAATTTTGTAGCACCCCCAACCCTCTCAGGAGAAAGGAGAAATAACTTCTTTTCCCTTTGGGGAAGAACTTGGGAGCAAGCGCCTGCCAGCCACCTGTAACTCGGATGCTGGGGTCCTGGCATCTTGCTTTCCTGATGGAGGCAGGCCCCACAAGCTTGGGTACAGGTGAAGGTGAAGCCTGCACCAGGACCCAGTCAGGGTGTCCTGTGAGGACCACCTGCAGATCTTTGTATCTCGTTACATAATTCAGGAGCATCTTTTTCTCAGGCACAGACTAGTAGCATTTTTAGAAGTGGTTTTTTTTTTTTTTAAATAAAAGTGGTTATTTTTTAAAATAAAAGATGTGCTCCTTGTAAGTAAAACAGGAATGCCCCAAAGACCTAAGAGAAAATAAACAACCATTTGTCAAGTAATGCATCCATCCTGCTTTATTCTTTGAGAAGATAGTTTTTAGGGCGGCCTTGGTGTTTTGCTTTCTTCTGATGCCTTACAGCCAAATAGGAGGTAGGGAGTCCAACCTGACCCAGAAAGGGTCACATTCGGCCAGCCTGTCTTTTAGCTGGCCACACAGGTCAGGGTTAGATGTGAGGTTAGTATCATTCTCCTGACTCTCAGGGAACAAGCTTCTTCACACCTTGTGTTCCTGACACCCCATCTGTCCCACCTGGCCCTGTCCTGAGAGGGTTTCTGGGAGGACTGATCTGAGAAGCAAACGATGTTAAATTAATGACGGACCCCCTGAGCTGTGGCATGGGTGCCATCAACTTGCCCCCACTTCCCAACCCCCATTAGGAAATTAAAGCTCACAGGTGTGAAGAAGACCTTGTTCTAAACCACACAGTGAGGCTGCCCTTAACTATTCATTGATTAGGTGGGCACCAGCTTTTTATTTATTTGAGATAGCGCCTCACTGTGTATCCCATGGTCTTGAGCAGATAGCCTGCCTGTCTGTCTCATGAAGATGTGTAGCATGCCTGTACCTGTCAGGACACCAGTCTCCTTGCAGACATCACCGCCCTGTTCCCTAGGGAAGAACAAGACTGTTGTACTGTGCCCAGTGTGGAGGCCCTGTATAAAACGCACCTGAGGGAGACTTTGTCCTGGTGGGTAACTCTTAAGTGGTGGCTTTAGACCTGTTAGACCCTGAGGAATTCTTGCCTGGTATCAACTCTGTCATCCGGGATGATGGGGCCTGAATTTCTAAGTGGCTGTATCTTCAGGATTACGACTGAGAGAATTGCTGAGTGTAATGTTTACAAGAGTACCTACCTGTACCTGAGATGTGGGCACAATGACTTGGATTAATAGCTTTAACTGGTAGCATTTTGCCACAAAGGAAATTTACAGTTCCCCCGGTCTTGGTCTTGGGTAGCCTGTATAGTAAATATTTGGGGGGAGACTTGGGGTATCTTTGAGAATTTGACCCCCAGAAACAACTTCCTGTAACTCTTCTTCTTTTTTTTTTTTTTTTTGTTTATCGAGACAGGGTCTCTCTGTGTAGCTTTGGTGCCTGTCCTGGACCTCGCTCTGTCGACCAGGCTGGCCTCACAGAGATCTGCATGCACCACCACTGCCCGGCTAACTTTCTGTAACTCTTAAGTCTGATAAATAATGCTAAGCTCTTCTTAGACACGGGGGAAGTTTGGAATTTTTTTGAACTGAGGGATTTCTTTTGGTTTTACTTTTTGCCTGAGAGCAACATTACCACCTCTAGTCAATGTTAGGAGGGATTTCGGTCTCAATGCTGGTTATTAGAGGCTTGTGGCAAACAAGATGTCTAATGCTGTGGTGAATGAACTCTGTGTATGTTTGAAGATACAGTAACAACATACCAGATTACCTGGCCTTAGTTCCTGTGAACAGTTTTGTCAGTTCCACAGATGGTTAATGTTCTGGTCCCTCAGTAGTAGCTGGTGGCATTGGTGTTGATTTCGGCAGCCTGACTCAGGTCAAGGCCAAAGGAAAGTATCCATGTCCAGGGCTCTCGTGAGTTGTTCCCTGGGGACAGGATGGGCCACAGCTGTGATCATTCACCTACTCACTCACCCACTTCCTCCCCCTCCCACGCAGGAAGGTGCGGGATGGGTGCAGACTCAGAAGTGGGCACTTCTGGAGATGGGGCCTCTCTGTGTTGTCCAGGCTGTCCTTAACATCCTGCCTTTAAGTGGTGCTCCCGCCTCGGCCTTCTGAGTAGCTGGAGCCGCTGTGTTCAGCTTCACCTCTTCTTAAAATCCAGAATCTCACTATGTAGCCCTGGCTGGCTCAGAACTCACTATAGGTAGACCAGGCTAGCCTCACACTCAACAGAGATGATCTGCCTGCCTCCACTTCCTGAATGCTAGAGTTAGAGGTGCGTCCACTGTACCCAGCCTGCTTTGCGCTCTGACTGGTGCCGTCCTGTGGATGGCAGGTAATGCTGGCAGTGTCTCTCGGGAGACTGTTCTCACCGTGATTAGAAAGGGCAGTCATGTAGAGTTTTCCATCGTGGCCTGACTCACTGGCTTCATTCATTATTTTTACCTCTGATAATAACGTTTCTGACAACACAGTGGAGTGTTTTTCTTTTGTTGTTGAGAGCAGTATAGTAATCAGAAAATTCCCACAGAACCCTCACCACTCCCAAATGGCGGCAGAGCCCAGACCTGCTTGGTGACTGGGGTTCTGGGAGCCGAGGGTTGCCCTCCGTTCACGTGGGCTCTGCAGTCGGCTTGTGTAACTGTGAGAGAATACTGAGTCTGCTTTCTTAAGCAAACATAGCTCATCCCTAACAGACGGTTTATTAGGCAAACCGGACACGTCACACCACCAGACACCTTGTAGCATTTGGGAATGTCCACCTGTAGTCTAGCTGTCTGGAAACTTGCATCTATCAGGATACAGAGTCAGTTTTGGGTGGTTCCAAGCCCCGTGTCTGTGTACAATGGTTTAGATTTTTATCTGCTAAAGCCTAAGAGGTTGTAGGCTCGTGGAAGAAGATGGTACCTTTCCCAAGGAAGCCTGGATGGCTGCAGAGGCCCTCCAATGGCAGGCAGATGGCACGGATCTGGCCCTGCTTCCTACCGATGAAGTTGAAGCATGCTCCCTGCACACAGTCCCTAAGCCAGCCCTTTGGTGTCCTGAGGTGTGTAGCAGGAAATTGAGGGGCAGATGACTGGCTTTCCCCTCATCCCTGGGTCCCCGATCTGGGCTGTGCTCCTTGTTTGACAGTTGTCTTTGAATGTTCAAACCCTGAAAAATCTTGGCTAGATCACTGTCCCAGCTTTTGGAGAACAGAGGTTTCCCCCTTGGGGGAACCCTTACAACCTAGGCTTTGAGACCTTTGAGGGGTCTCAAAATAAGCCTGCACAGGGGTGTTCAGGCCACCTGACCTGTGCACACGCACACAATGCTGTTCAGAACCAAGTGGCAGTGGGGTCATGACCCCATCACTCTGCAAGAGACTGTGTGCCCCCTCCCTGGCACTTCAGCAGAGTGAGGCCGACTGCTCTTCCCGAGACAGCTGGGAGCCTCTCAAGGTGTGCCCCGTACATTTCTCCATCCAGAGATATCTTTCACCTCCTATTAGAGTGCTTAGTGGCTATCCAGGCCACATTAAGAAAGGCTATCATTGTTATTCTGTTAGCCTGCAGCCTCTCTGGTTTTAGTCAGATGAAAATCCAAACCACTTTAAATACACATTGGGCTCAGTATCATTTAAACTCCAGTGGCTGCTGCGGGGGTGGGGTGGGGTGGAGTGGTGGGGTGTTGGCCCAGACTTCAGTGCCCTTTGGGTGGCTACTGCCCTCCGGTGTCCTGGGGTGTGTAGCAGGAAGTTGAGGGGCAGATGGCTGGCTTTCCCCTCATTCCCTCCCCATTTTCATAGCAGCTCACCTCAAACACTGACAGAGATCTGCCATTCCTGGGTGGATTCAACTGCTGACCAAGCAAAGACCCTCTTCCAAGGTTGACTTCCAACTTGACTTATTGATGGCTCCTTTGTGTGCCATGGTGGCAGCAGCTTGGCCAAGTCTTGGCTGCTCGGTGACCAAGCCGGGTAGTTATGGACTACATAGTCTTGAATTAGGTTATCAGGTTTGTCTCTCAGTAACCAAGCAGGATCTACCTGCTTTGAGTGACGAGTTTCCCGGTGGCAGCCCGGCCTTCTCTCACAGAGATGTCCCTTGAAGACACCACGAGGAAGACACTGACATTGTAATAGATGCGATTCTCATTTTAAAAGTGTGGTTTTCTGAGGTAGTGAGTGATCCAGTTCATTTGAGCATTCGTTCCTCTGTGGTTTACATATTTTCCTTGTAATTCCTTTTCTGGCATCCCAAGAATTTGATGGGGTGTGTGTGGATCCGGACATCAGTTCCCAGCTCTGAACAGATGAAGAAGCAGTGTGGATGGGGGCGGGGAGGCAGGGGACCGCTAAGAGATGGGCAGACAGGAGCTGGAAGAGTTTGAGAGAACACACACAGACACACAGACAGACACACACACACGTACACGCACATGTACACGCGCGCGCGCGCACACACACACACACACACACACACACACACACACACACACACACACACACAGCTGTACATTTGCTCTGAAGTGGAGGCTCTGCCGGGCCTGCGCCGTGGTTTCTCTGTTTAGACCAGAGTGCGTGTCTGCGGACAGACGAGGCATTGTCTGCAGTGGTGCACTGTCATCAGAAACCCTTGATGAAATGTCGCGCTTCTCTCGACATTATCTGTTCTTAGTTGACGTGCTGATAGCACAGTCGATTCTGGAACCTGGAACTTTGCCCTTGCCCACCTGTATGGTTTTGTACTCTGGGGGGGGGGGGCACTCCTGAGATTTTTATGGAACCTTGAGGATTCCTGCCTCTGACTGATTCAGACCAGTGTTTTCCCAACTCCTACCGGAAGGCTCCCACTCTCCCTTTTCTCAGAACAGCTGTCCTTGCTAAGGGCAGCTGTTTACAGTGAGGTCAGGATGTGTCTCATGACTTAAGATTTTTAAGCTACTCTAACAGGGAGAAAGGCTCTAAATTCCACCACAGTCCGCTCACCTGTTGCCTTGCCGTGACCCCATTTAAAAATGTGTTGGGTTGCTTTTAAACTGATAATTCAATAAAGGCAAAGAAAATGCCTAAAGAAAATCATTTTAAACTATTAATGTTCATTGTATAGTCCATCTGGTGGCCAGTATCTCTAACCCAGCACTCAAGAGGCTGAGGCAGAAAGTTTGCGAGGTCAAGGCCAGCCTGGGCTACATAAGTCAATTTCCATTCAGTCTCAGCTACAGTGTGAGACTTTGTCTCAAAGAAAAAAGGATTCATTTTGTGAATTTCTCAGCACCTGGCTTGTTCCTTTTGCTAGTTTGTTTATTCATTTGCATTGACTGGATGTAGGTAGGGTTTTTTTTTTTTTGCCTCCATTAAACTATATGAAAAATCAAGATCTACAGAATGATAAATTGAGGTTGTTGAACGATTAGCTGTCTTTAATGAGCTGTTACATTTTATAATTTTTTAATGAATGGGTTAACTTACTATTTCATAAATTCAATTATGGATAACTTTACAAGCATGAATTTGTTGCACACAAAAATGAAGTGTGTGCCTAGACACAGACCCTGCCTTCTCCTGTCGTCTTCCCGTCAGTCCGGCTTCTCTTTTCTATTGCCTGTAGCAGGGGCTCAGATGAAGCTTGGCTGTCAAGACAGACTCCTCTGTTGTGCTGGCTGGGAAACGGCCCTAGGAGGGTGGAGAGGCAGGCCCTGCAGCTCGGCTGGGCCTCGCCCTCCCACCAAAGCCTCAGCAGGGTGCAGGGCTTTAGTGGGGCTTTCTGCTCTTCTGGGATTATTTTCTGAGGCCCAGAGCCCCGGGGGGAGGGAGGTGAACAGACTTGCCAGGCTACTCCACTGTGAAGGTTTGGGGGGGCTGACCAGGTGCCTCGGTTCCTGAGGTTTCTTAGGCAAACAGAGGACTACGGCTTTACAGGATTGCCTGTGCATTGCACGTCCCCCAGGGCCCGCCCTTGGGTCTGCCTTGAGTTTGGGAGGACGGGAGAAGCGGAGGGCTTCACGAGGCCACTGTGGCCCATTCCACAAGGACTCTTTCCTCTGATCCAGCTTTGTTTCAGAAAATGGTGGCTTTAATTTTTTTTTTAAGCCAGCTAAATGGCAGAGAAAAATATAGACTGTACTTTTTGTAATTTCTCTTGGTCACAGGCAGCCCACAGTTGAAAGCTTGATGATGTAAGCAAGCACTCCTTGCCTGGTGCTGGAAGTCTTGCCGAGGCCAGGCCTTGGCTGCCCTGGGCTGCATAGACACAGGCATGACCTGGATCTTTGTTTACTTCCTCTCCAGTGCTGGGGACATTCAGTTCTAAGAAGGACCATGTGCCTGCGGGAACACTCCTGCCAGCACCTCCTAGGCCTCGGCCCGCCTGTCTTGGAAAGCGCCACATCCCTGAGGTGGGCTCTGCTCTGAGAGCGCATGCCTTGTTCCCCTGCAGTGCCCTCTGTCCCGGGATTCCAGGGCGGGCTTGCAAGCTTGGCCCTGCTCCGCTGCTGCAGGCTGGAACCTCCTGGAGCTGGGGAGGAGTAAGGCAGGGGTGGGTGGCCGCTCCTCAGTGTGGGCTTTCCTGACATGCTGGGGAGAGACCTCGAGGGCCCTGGATTGTGCAGTTACTGCCTTCTCCACGAGTCTCGCCCAGTGGCTGGTGCTGGTGGGATTTAAGACTGATCCTTTGCAATTTCGTGATTAAAACAAAGGCATTGGCTGTTGCCAGGATGCTGTTGGAAAAGCAAGCAGGTGTTTTGTTGTTGTTGTTGTTGTTGTTTGTTTTTTTCAGCTTTCATTCTCTGTTGTGTTATTGGCATTTTGAGTTTTATTCTTTTGTTTTGTTTTTCTAGACAGGGTTTCTCTGTGTAGCTTTGGAGCCTGTCCTGGAACTCAATCTGTAGACCAGGCTGGCCTTGAACTCACAGAGATCCGCCTGGCTCTGCCTCCCGAGTGCCGGTATTAAAGGCATGTGCCACCACCACTCGGCAAGTTTTATTCTTAATCAAAGGCTATTATGTTCTGTACAATGTTGTAAGCCTTAAATACTAGTGTTCGTACAGAAGGGGCACGTAGATGCATAAAGTTACAGTGAAGGCCGGGACTCATTATCAGGATTTAAATTCTTTTTTTTTTTGAGGAATAATACTTACATTGGGGGAAAAGAAAGAAGGAAATTTATTTAGAGAATAAATACAACAGCCAAGAGTTATGAGTGAAGAATCAAGACATATTTTGTCAGAATCTTAGATGTGTTGCTCACAGATTCAAATATGGTTTAAAAACCCTACGGCTTTTTTTCAGTTTGGTATGGGAACTGTGGCTCATTTACGAATATCATGTTATAGTGGTTAGCCTGCTGGAAACCTTGGGACTCAGTCTGACTCAGCCTTCCTCGACAGAAGCTGCTGGTGGGCTCGGAAGGGTGGGCTGGCTCCCTGCATGACTGTTAGAAAGGAAGGCGTGCCTGGTAAGGTTAGGGAAGTGGGCACTGGGCTGAAGACATCCTTCGAAGCCCGCAGTATTAAATTGTCCTAGTTAAAAACCTCAGGGAAGTTGGGGCTCATGGTTAGAGTCATTAAGGCTCTTTCAAATAAATTCATTATCTTATTAATGTTGTAATAATTACAAATAAAATAGAAATTATCGTCAAAATGTTTGGAGGAGAAAAGGGACGTGTCACATTAAGTTAAAGGTGGTCCATTCCCTTGAGCAGTGGTGACAGTGTATACAGGCAGCCACCCTAAAACCAAGTATTGTGAGACATGTGGAGTAGCTTCTTCCCTTGGAAATCTTAGGGGTCCTGCATGGTGTGGCAGTTAGATTAAACAGATTTACATGGTTGTTTATTTTCTTTACTAAACAGGACTTCGCAGGGCAGTCCTGACTCAAAAGCAATTCCATCACATCCTTTTGTTGGTAATAAAGGAGTCGGTGGAATCCAACATCCTGAGGAGTCGGGGAGAGTGGGAGGACCAAACCCACACTAACCCGAAATCCCCAAGTTCACTTTTCGGTCAGGCATTCAGGGGGCAGCACAGGAAAATTACTTGGCTACAGTTTCCTCCTAGTTCTTGAGCAGCTTGAAATAGCGTCTTGAGTTGGCAGTCAACTACACTCTCAGGTTATCGAGGTTTTTCCCATGATTGAGCAGATTATTCTTTAGGGGGGCAAAGCAAAACCAAGCTCTGTTCCCAAAGCCCAGGTTTGGATTTGTGGTTATGCAGAGTTACTTTTGACTTCGGTTACCTTGAAAGAAAAACGTAATGGTATCCTTAGAAACTGGTATGTGCACCTTCTAAAGCACTGTCTTCTTTTTATTAAAAAAAAAAAAGTTTGGAGGAAATTATGGTTTGTTAATATAAAGAGAACAGTTCTCAGCAGAGGAATAAAGGAACAAGCCGCGGAGCATGGACAGATCTCAGAAATGTGCTCAGAGAAATACCTGAGAGAGCGAACACATGCTGCTGGGTCGGCTCCTGTGAGCTTCCAGAAAGGCAACACTAACCATGGTGAGGGCAGAGCTCAGTGACTGCCAGAGGGTGGGCTGGGAGATGGCTGGTTGCAGAAGAGGCATTTGTTGGGGGGAAATGAAAATCTCGTGTGTGGTGGCGGTGGTAGCCGCGCTGACGTGTGTACACTTGCTGCCATGTCTGCAGGTCTACATTTCTGTTCATCTGAGTTATACTCCATAAAGCCGATTTAAAATGAAAAAAAAAAAAAAAGTTTCCAAATGGAGCTTCTTTGTGTAACTTAAGAAAGAGTATGTTTTAGAACTGCTTTACAGCAAGATCCTCAACACTTTGCCGCAGGGTCAGCTCGCTTGTGCCCAAAGTTCTGTTCTTCCTTTGTGATCATGAGACACTCTTTCCACCTTTTCCCTTCCTCTTCATTCCGTGACCTAAATAGTAGAAGTCTTTGCTGCGTACACTTACAGCCCTTAGTAATAAGCAAGAATGTAACTTATCGTAAATTGACACACACACACCCCCATTGTTTAAGGACGGGGTTCTGATAGTGTTGGGGATTGTCTGGAGAGGACATGTAGTGCAAAGAGTGTGTTTTTCGGATCGCGGTGCTGTGGCCGCACACCTGTCTGAGCAACTGTGCCTATTGAAAGAAAGTGTCCCGAGTTCAGCTGCTGGCACTTGGGTGTCACGGCTGGGGCCTCCGTTGTGCCCTGGCTGCGTGTGGTCCCCGTCTTGGAGAAGCCGTTTGTTGAAAGGCTTGGAGTGTGGCTGGCAGGGCAGTGGCTGAGAGAGCAGGAGGAGGTGGATTGCTCGGGCCGAGGCTCGCTCCATCTTCATGCCGTGAGACTTCAGAGTGGTTCTGCAGTGCATCCGCAGAGATGGGTGTGAGCTGAGGAATGTATAATTTAGCGGCCAGTTTGAACATCTAGGTATTGGGAATGGCGTCCTTAAGTGTCCATTTTAAAGTTCGGGTCCGCTGTGTCCTGTCAGCAGCAGCAGCCTCCACAGAACCAGTTTGCTCTTAATGGACCGAGCTAGCTGGATCCAGAGCAGTGCGTTTTCTCAGAAGAGCGGATTATACATTCCAGTCACAAGATGTTCCTTTATTTCCTAGTTTATCAAAAGAGGGTGATTGTGAAATCGGGTGTGTGGGTAATTTAATCTTACTGGTTTTTAAATAGAGGCCAGTGAGAGGAGCTTGTTAGAAGGTTAACTGGCCTCAAGGAAAGTTAAATATTGGCACGAGATGGAAAAGTAAACAGTTTCCCCTTACTGCCTCGTTCCTTCGGCCGGCCGGCCTCTGACTTTTCTCCGTGCCGCTAGAGCTCTGAGGAGAGATGGCAGCCCGCCCCCCTTTTTCTTGTTCCTTCCTTGCCCGAGGTTGTTGAAAAGGTAGTTTTAAGTGGGGGGTCAGAGGGCAGCTCGTGGTTTCCAGTTGAAGTAGAATATTTGTTTACAAAAAGATGAAAACAGGTGCAGTTTAAAAAGCTTCAGAGAGAGGAGAAGGGAGAGATCTGCCGCTACCTCAGGAGAGCTGCGGAATGTGGGGGACCTCCTGTGCTCCCAACTTTAGGGAAACAAGCTGCAGTTGCTGGGCGCCCCTCCTGCCAGTCACAATGGGGGAGGGTCTCGGGGCGAAGGACCTTCCAGCCCCCGGCAGGCAGGCAGCCCTCCTGACTTGCCCTGCTTGGCCTGCCCCTGGCTTTAGCCCTTTGGGTTTGGGCTGACTTGTTTCTGTCTTACTGCTTTTCTGAACTGGAAAGCTGTATGGGGAGGATCCTTACTCCGTGTGGCAGCGGTGGCCGTCCTTGGTCGTCCATGCCCATGAGTCTCATGAACCTGGCGTGCCTCAGTTGACTAAACTGGGGAGGGGCTAGGGCAGGCCGGCCCGGCGCTAGCATGCCTGTGTGTCCCCACGTCTGCCTCTGTTGACTCTGGCAGAACTCTGGCGCTTTCCAAACTGCCAGCCCTATGCTGTGCGATAAGGATTGGCTGCACCCGAGCCAAGTTTTGTAGGGCCGGTCCTCACCGTTTCTTTATGTCCTTATAAAACCCTCAAAGCATGTGCGTCGGACTCTGTCAGAGGAAGGTGTGGCTTGTTACCGGCACTTGGAAGCTAAGGTGTTTGCATGGAGCTCTCCAGACGGCACTAGCGAGAGCCGAGGGTGCAGCCCATTCCTCTTGATATTTGAAGGTTGTACTCAAGGGCAGACATCTTTTTCCCGGGCCACACCTCGGCCCACCCTCTCCCCCTCTCCCCCACCCCCAAGCAGCTGGAGTTTTCAAACCTTTGTCAAGCCACAAGTTGATGAGTCCAAAATTATTGACCCATTTCTGCTGAATCATGGGAAATATGAGCACAGTGGTGTTGTATGTAGAGTTGTGAAACGCAGATCGATTTTCAGGAATACAGAGGGTATTTCTAAAGGAGAGTGACAAAATCCTCTTCATTCTAACAGTCACCTCACCACTCTTGAACTTGAGCTAAACTTAAATAATCATATTTAGGAAGTTGGTGCTTATCTTATTGCATTGATTTTTTTTTTCTCCCCCAAACACATCCATTGTTTCCCATGAAACATAACCCAAGGTTTTGTTTTTGAAGAACCCAACGAAAACCAATAGGTGCCAGAGACTCCCTCACCCTTTCACTGAAGCTGCTTAGGTATGGTTGGTTGTCTTCCCTGACTTTCCCTGTTGGCTGCCCTAGAGGAAAAGCAGCTGTTTACTAGCAAACCCTAAGGATGGAGACCCTGCCCTGGGCAAGAGCAGCAACCTGCAGCCGGAGCCTTCCTGTCTTCTGCAAGTCCACAGCAAGGCTTGTTCTTCTGTCTGAGCCGCATCCCAGCACTGCCGTGGCCCCCGTTTGCAATGGGTGTGAGTGGTCTTCTAGTGCCCAGACAGCATGCTACTTATTGGCTTATCCTGCTCTCCACCCTGTCCCCACCCCCAGCCCTTGCAGACAGGATCTCTCTTTGTGGCCAGGCTCACCTCAAACTCTTGCTCTCCAGCCTCAGCCTCCAGAGAGCCAGGATTATAGCCATACCCGACTGTGCGTGGCTTTTGTTGACTGTGCTAGGGATGGGACATGGAGTCTGCCTCCTGCTGTTTAGAGGGTTAGTGATGAGCATCATAACTTGGCTAGAAGTTGGCTTTGCATTAATGGGTCAAGTACTTGAAGATTCATGTAAGTACTTTTGTGGTGGCTCCTGGTTCCTTTCATGTGTCCAGCTGCTTCTCTCTTTTCTGTTGAAGCCTCCGTCCTCATTTTCTTTCCTGAGATGGTCCTTTGTACTTTGAAGAAGGCCTTCCAAGTTTACAAGGCCAGTTTAGCCTCTGCATTTCTCCTTCTCCTCTTAGCCCTCAGCATCCAAGTATTTTATAATGTCATTGTGCTGTTACTTGCCGGTGATTCTGAAGAATAATGGACCCACTTAAGAAAGTTGTACAGTTTTTAAAAACAAGATGACCACAGGCACATTTTGTTTATGATTTGCCTATGTTTCCAAGGACTCCTGGTCAGTACATGAAATTTAAAAGAAAAATGTTCAAAGCGAATGCAGGAGTGTGGACTCTTGAACTGTAATAGAAATGTCCAGATTACTTGAAAAGTTAGCAGTGGATGAATGAACAGCCCGTCAAGTATGTTTTGTTAGCAGAGAGGAAAGATGTATTTGCAAAGAGGATTGGAGATGAGTGCTAAGAAGGGCGTTCAGAGAAAAGAACGCTAAATGTGCCGCTTTCTGCAGGTACAGTAAGGGATACAGTGAGGGAATCTCGGAATCTAGCCCCGTTACACCTTCTAGTAAAAAGTGATCTGTGTTTGAATGAGTTTGGATTGGAAACCATGCCGAATCATGCTGCAGGAGCTCTGAGGTGTGTGACAGCACACTGAAGCCGTGGCCAGCCCTTCAGCAAAGAAGTCTGGTTTTGCAAAATTTAGTGTAGCACATTCCAAACAGTTTTAGGGACTTGAGGGGTGGGTTGGGGCAGAAAAGTAGCAGAACACACTCTGGGAAATGAAATGCTGGGCTAGATAACCTAGGGTCCTTTCCAACGGGAAGAGCCTTCCTGAAGTGTGAGTGATGTCCTAACACCACGAGAAGGGAAAAGCCCCAGGACCAGAGAGTGAGAAGACACACTCGAGCGCGCGCATCCGCATAGTCCTGCGGTTCGGTCTCTTTCTGGCCCCAAAGAGAAAGTGCGGGGATGTGAGTGGTGCCACTGGGTTGTGTAAGTGACAGCTCAGCTTTGGGTGGTGTGACTTCTTACTGCGCACAGAGGTGAAAGAGAACCAATCCTTAGTGTGTTCCGTTGAGTGCGTAGACGCCTCGTCAGTTTGCAGTCCTCATTAAATCCAGAGGTGTGGGCTCACTCTCAAAGCAACTGTCTGTGGCTGGGCTTAGAAAGCACTTCCAGCCGTAAGGATGCTCGCTGCAGAGGAGCTGCTGCCTTAAACAGAGTGCTGTGCGGCTGTTAATTGTATGTGAGTTTCCAGGGGCTGCTCTGTGGGGCTCCTGGTCCCTCCCAATAGTGCCTGTGTGGCGGTGTGGAGTTCCCAGGCGAAGCTTAAGCCAGCCAGACAAGGCGCAGGGAAGGGGCTTGGGTTCCATGCGGCCCTGTGCCACTAGGCTCCAGCAGTGTTTTGATTAGGCACCCAGTTTTTCATTTATCTGAAGTTTGTTGTTTTTTAAATGCAGATATCCTGCTGGTTCTTATGATGGACACTCTAGACCTGTGTGTAGCCAAGTCCAGCTGCAGCAGTGCGAGGTAGCCAGTGAGCTATTTCAGGATCAAACCTCATGTTTCTCTCGTTTTTAATAAGCTCTTAGGGCTGGCTGCCTGACTCGTGAGATGTATCCGACTCCATCACGTGCCATCCACTAGAGCACTAAAGAGCGACCAAAATTAGAATTCATACTTTAGTTTTTTTTAAATAGTTATTTCTCCTTTACTGACACTAAGGAGTTATTTATTAAATAATCTCCCCCAAACTCATCGTTGCTAAAGCAAATTTACGAGTATTTAACCTAAAACAAGCAAGACGAATTTACTTAAGAAAATAAAAAAAAACCCTGCTCTTTGGTTTGGGGCAGCACTCCTTGAAGGACTCAGCTCTGTCTGTCCACGGTTCCTGCTTTCTCCCACCTGACTCCCTCTGGAGTCTGCCCCAGTGCAGGGTGGGAAACCTCTGCCTTCCTGTCTTAGAACTTCAGAAGCCTGAGTCACCCAGCCGGAGGTCTGGATTGGCCAGATTCTGCCCACACACTGCTACCCAGTTCTGCTGATACGACATTTGCCCATTTGCCGAGTGGGGATGACAGGGGATTACCGAGCAGTTGCTAAGTGATAAACTCAACTGAGCCCCCTCCCACCCCCCAGAAGAATGACTGGGACACACTGACCCATTACTCTGCACCAGCTGTCTGTGCTGAGGACTGCTGGGACGTAGGGATAAAAACAAGCTAGAGTTTTCTCCCAAAGTTTAATACAGCATGAATTAGAAGTTTAAGTCCAAAAAGTCTGGGGCCGTACAGATTTAAGGGGTGCACACTCCATGTTCTGTGGTGATGGACTTTCTGGAAATTCATTATGGAAATAGATTTAGGGAAAGGACTCTGAATGTGTTCTGGGAAGGCTCCCATTTATGGAATTGGTTCCATAGGCACATGGCTTCCAGTAATGCCCAGCTAGATTTATATTGAGATGTGGCTGGTTGACTGTCTTATCCTGATACTACAGTCTGGGTGGTGAGGACGTGGCCTATGGCAAGCGCTTTCCCACACTGCCTTGTTATGGTGGCCAGCAAGAGAGAACTCATTCCCATCTGTGTATGCTCTTATTCTCTTTCTGCTTTTCTTCTTCTCTGCTCATGGTGCCATGTTAAGAGGGCTCGGGCTGATTTCGGGGGGGTGGTTATCCCTCTAACAGGAGGTGGGAGACTTTAGGGGAGAGGGTGCTAAACCCAGCCTATCCTAAAGCAAAGGAAGACCATTCTTCCAAGTACAGCAACCGGCAGAATCGGGCATTTCCTCTTTCAAGTTTGTCTTTGAGACAGGATCTCAGAGCCCAGGCTGGCCTCAATCTCCCTATGTAGACAGGAAAAAAATGAGCTTAATCCTCCCGCCTTTACCTCCCAAGTGGTAGGATTACGGGCATGCACCAGCACACCCTGTTTGTGTAGAGCCAGGCATCCAAACCCGGAACTTCGTGCATACCAGGCACGCACTTGACCCATGCAGCTACACTCCCCGCTTCCCTTTTAAGGTTTATCCCACGCTCTCCATCCCCCCAGCCACTCGGGCACCTTCTGTACATGTATCGCTAAACGCTCCACTGGTGGTCGCAGTGACGGGGGCAGATGAAGTGAATCTCACCCACAGGAACTGTTCCTCTGCCCAGGGACATCGCTTTCAATCTCTCATGACTCTTTAACAGTGCCGGTCGATCGGAACATTCTCTCATAGTTTTGGCCCAGAAAAGAAAATATGTATTGCGTATCAGGATGGTCATTCTTGAGTCCGATTTCCAAAGCGTAACGTTTGATAGGAAGAGGGTGCAGAGAAGAAACGGCTGACGGGGAGAGGGGTGGCCGTTTTAGCGGCTTCAGGTAGTGCGTTTTCTGTGAGCCTGGCCTGCGTAGTCTTTCTCAGACCAACTGGACAATCACTTCCTTCAGGGCAGTAGATGAGCCTTGAATGTGTAACTTTGAGGTTCATGTTTAGTCTCGATTTTGAAATAAAACTTTCCTGTGTTGTACATTATAGTTTTTTATGTATTTAAAAAAGAAGTAATTTCGCAATGATCTTAAAAATGCCTATGGGTCCAAGAACTAGTTGACAAGACCTTGAGGCGATAGGGTCTTAAGCCGCCCTGGAAGAATGTAGTACCGAGGATGCCTGTGCTGGATGGGTTCTGTCAACTCGACACAAACCTAGATGTGTCTGAAGGAGGGGAACTACAATTGAGAAAATGCCTCTGTTAGATTGGCCTTTGGGACATTTTCTTAATGAGTGATTGATGTGGGAGGGCCTGTCCTATCGTGGGCAGGTTCACCTCAGGGCAGGTGGTCCTGGCTTCTGTAAGAAAGCAGGCTGGGCAAGCCGTGAAGAGCAAGCCAGTGAGCAGCTCTCCTCCTTGGCCTCTGCATCAGCTCCTGCCTCCGGGTTCCTGCCCTGCTTGAGTTCCTGACTTCCCTCTGAGATGGATGCTCTTGGTCCTGGTGTGTCCTTACGGCAGTAGAAACCCTAGTTAAGACAGTCTCCAATGCAAGTGAGAGCAGCATTGGAACTGGCTTGTGGATGGATGGTACCTGCCTTGAGTGATCACTAGGGATCCAGTCAGCATCTTGCAGAATTACTTCATTGAGGCAAGGAGGGAAGCTAGAAAAGTACTTTTTCTTTAGGTAAGATTTATTACATATTTTAGGAAAGGTTTGCCCATAAACTAGAAAATTATGATGGATGTTAAGGTTACCGCGCTAGGAGAGAAAGGAAATGTGATGATGTCGAGTCTGTTTCTTGGTGAACAACTGAGGATTCCTTTGCCCTCTGCACAGTGGCAAATGAAGCATCTGTGGGTCCCTATCCCTTTGTGTTCTTTTCTGGGTTTGGATGACATTTAACGGGTATGCTTTTGCTGAAGTGAGCGCGTGTGTTGAAGTGTAGAAACTTCTGTGACTTGGTGTGTGATCTGTGTAACCATACCCTAAAGGTGTATAGACTTTTTTTTTCTTGTCATTTTCCAGGCAGGCAAGTATAAAAACTATTTACACAGCATTTACATTAGACATAATAAGTAATCTAGAGATGAGTGGCGTGTACAGGAGGGTGTGTGTGAGGTTACATGTAAGTGGAATTTTATGTAAGAGTCTTGAGCGTCTGCAGTTTTATTTACCTGGGAGTGGGGGTCTTAGCTAGAAGGCTGTGTTAACTTTCGCACTGGTTTATTTGTGAACAAGGAATAATCAGTTCAGTTTCATTTCTCATTATTGTGTTTGAACAACAAATAAATGTTACAGTTTTAGAGTCTGTACTAGAACTGAAGTTGAACAGCAGCTTTGTACTCGTAGCCAAAGCAGCAGCTGCTCCGGCTGCCTTAGGCCCTCCAGGTTTTGAAGGTTGGTTTTGTTGCCATTGTTCCTGCTGGTTTGATCTGAGCGGATTTAGTTCTGGCCCATCCCTATGGAGATGCCCTTGTTGGCCAGATCTTCGTGCCGTGTGTGGGTGGTGTTTTCAGCCTTTCCCATGTTATACAGGGCTTACCCGTGACTGTGATAGAGGGAGAGAGCAAACCACATTCCAGTCGGATGTTCCTGTTTCTGTGTGGTTTTCTTACCCTGTCCCACTACCATGACACATGGCCTCGGCTTTACTAATTAATTAGTTTTCAGCTTGTTTTTGGCCAAAGTAAACTCTTAGTTGAAATCGGTGAAGTTCCGGGTCATATGATTTATCACGGGATCCTTTGTGTTTATACTTAAAATGATGCTTTGGGTAAATAAGTGTTGAACCACAGGTCAGATTTTTGTCCATTCATACATGGTCCAGAGATAGTTTGGGGCTTTGTTTTAGTGAAGGAAATATTGGGGTATGTTCTTTTTTGATTACCTGTCTAAAGTCACAAAGCCCTAAAGAAGGGCCGCTGTTTGCAGGGATGACCCCAGAGGAGGCAGATTAGCATGTGAGCCAGCAAACTAGACAAGAGGAAAGGAAGAAGTCACAAGACCAGTGACACTGTGGAAGGAGAGGCCTTCAGATCAGTTCCGAGGCTGCGTGTGCGACGCTTGGTAATTTACCGCATTGCAAGCTGCTGTCGGTAGAAGAACATGAAGAAGATGGTGCCACAGAGAGAGAACTTCTTGTGAAACGCAGCACTCGTACGTCTGCAAGGGTGGAGCGCGTGAGGAAAGAACCAGATCGTCCTGCGTGTGAAGGCTGGAGTGTGTGTTACAGGCGCCTCGGCTCCGTCCTCAGGTGTCAGCCCTGTTCTTGGTGATAACACGTCCAGAAACTGGAGCTGAGGAATCCCCTTCCAAACTCTCCACACCACCTCATCTCTGTGTTCACTACTGCACACCCCACCTCACCTCTGTGCTCACTACTGCACACCCCACCTCACCTCTGTGCTCACTACTGCACGCCCCACCTCACCTCTGCTCACTACTGCACACACCACCTCACCTCTGTGCTCACTACTGCACACCACCTCACCTCTGTGCTCACTACTGCACACACCACCTCACCTCTGTGCTCACTACTGCACACACCACCTCACCTCTGTGCTCACTACTGCACACACCACCTCACCTCTGTGCTCACTACTGCACACACCACCTCACCTCTGTGCTCACTACTGCACACACCACCTCACCTCTGTGCTCACTACTGCACACACCACCTCACCTCTGTGCTCACTACTGCACACCCCACCTCACCTCTGTGCTCACTACTGCACACCCCCCTGGCTCCTCTTGGCAAGGGCAGTTCGTTGGCAAGGCTGTCTGGGAGGGTAGTGTTCTCTGCATAGTAATCAGGCCCCTGCAATTGTGATGTTCCTGCCTCTTACCCTCTGGATTCTTGACACACAATGGCGTTGGCACAGGTAGCGCAGCATTCAGGAGAGGAAAGCCGTCTAGAATTTCACCAGCCTGCCCTACTTTAAGGCTTAGTGACCAGCTGCAGGTTGAAAATTGTGGAAACGTGTATTTTAACTGCCTTCAGCACGTGACAGTGTAAAAGGCTCGCCTCCGCTGCCTGTCATACGATTTTCATTCACGATGGGGTTGCATGGAGTTCTGGACTGAAGATGTGGCTCAGTCGGCAGAGGCCTTGGCGCGACACGCATTGAGCCGAGTTTGAGTCACAGCACCACATTAATTTGGGTGTGGTGGCACACACTAGGGAGGTAGAGGCAGAAGGATTAGAAATTCAAAGTCACCCTTGGCTATAGAGAGGCTAGCCTGAACCCAGAGACCTACAGGAGATAAAAAATAAAAGAAAGTTCAAGTCCCTGTGGAAGACAGTGCCGATGTAACCAGCAGGTGTCTGTGTTGGTTTTTAAAATTTGTTTTCTTCTGCTTAAAACAAAACAAAACAACAACAACAACAAAACAACAGTTGAATCTGGGGCTGGTAGAGTTTTCAGAAGCCGGCAGGTATCGTCATTGGTTCCTGGAATCACAGAACTTAGAATTCATGGACGTTTTGTCTTTTGCACCTAACAGGGCATAAGGAATGAAGGAATGTCTGTTTTTACTGAATTCCCGCAGGCTGCTCTCTGCCTTCCCTTCCTGAGAAGCGGCCTTTCTGATACCGTGTTTTCTGACTTGTGGAAAGGCTGCACATCTTAAGATCTAGCTTAATATGTCTCTGTTTGGATGCTTGGATGGCTGTGGGAAACTCTACTCAGCTTGTAAAGTACAGGGGTGTGGTCTCTTTTTTTCTGTTACCTGACAATAGTGGTATATAAGCACAATCCCTTCAGGACCCATGGATTAAATATACAGCGCTTCATCGTAGGAGCTAATTAGAAAATTATTTACTTAATAAATATCTATTAATAGGCCAGGCGGTGGTGGTGGTGGTGGCGGTGGCGGCGGCGGCGGCGGCGCACGTCTTTAATCCCAGCACTCAGGAGGCAGAGGCAGGCAGATCTGAGTTCTAGGCTAGCCTGGTCTGCAGAGTGAGTTCCAGGACAGCCATGGCCATACAGAGAAACCCAGTCTCAAAACAAGCAAACAAAAAATTAAAACAGAAATATGAATGAATGAATGAGTGGGAAGAAAATCTCCTGCACGCTAGCCCCAGCACAGTGTGTTGGTTAGTGGAAACCGTCTACAGCCTCTCTTTGAGCTCCAGTGCTTCCGTAGGTTTAGTGTTTCTAATAGTGAGCTCTTTGTGAAGAGCAATGGAAGCGGCCCCTCCCCTCTCATTAGCTGCTGGAGCCGTTTATGCACAGCAGTACTGAGCATGGCTTTTTGTTAAAACTAAGGTAGCCAGGGCTTGGGGAGACGGCCCAGCAGCCGACAGCTCTTGTTCTTGCAAAGGACCCAAGTTCCGTTCCCAGCACCCACCCACGTGGTGACCCACAACCAGCCGTAACCCAGCGCCTCCTTCTGACCTTGGTGGGCACTGGGGATGCACGTGGCGCACATACACACATCTGGGCAAAACGCTTGTGTACATAAAATACACTCCGAAACAGCAGCAGCAGAAGCCCGCGATACAGGCAGTGTGCTGCAGCCATTTCCCAAGGTTGGTTAGCCGGACTTGAGGCTGTGGACAATAGCCTGGTTGGTTTCACCTTAATCCAAATGCACAGCTACGTGATGCAGAAGAGGCTGCTAGAGATTAGTTCTTAAATGTCTTTAAGATCAGCTCGTGGTCATCCACATTCTATAGAGCTATGCTCGGTAACTAGTAAGCTGAGTAAATGGATTATCTCTAAGCCTTGCTATTTTTAGCCTTACTCCTCCCAAAATGAATGATATGAATCCTCAAAACACTTCTAAAAGGCGTTTTGGCCCCCAGTGCCAATTTCGAGGCTGCAAGCTCCCAGGAGTTGTTTCTAGGAGGTGGCAGAGGGTGCGGATGGTTTGGGGGGCCACTGGAGTACCTGTCCACCATGGATGGAGAGGCACCAAGAGTCTGATGGGTTCTAGTCCAGTTTTAGCCGGGCGTCCTCGGGCCAAGTTCCAAAGTACTCATTGCCTTAAATGTTGCTTTTCACGGTGTGGGTGCAGAAGCATAGAGATTGCGGGTGGGGGTAAGAAGGGAGGTGGCCAGCGAGTTCCAGGCTTTCCACATCACTGCAGTGCATCACTGTGCAAAGGCATTGGCGTTTCTGGGTCAGTTACATGGCCAGTGTGGACGCTCTCAAACTGGAATGTAGTTTGATCTTTTCACCTGCTTGCTTCAGGTCACACTTCTAGTGGGCATGTCTTTTCTGGTCCTTCGGCTGTAACTTTGGGCTTAACAACACACATACGGATACGCTCCTTAACATGATGACTCTAGGGGACTTAGTGTTAACACAGGACTCCTTGGCTAGGTCAGAGTCCTTTCATTAAATTTAGGAGATTGAAATCAATCAATCAATCAATCAATCTCTCTCCCCCCTCCCTCTCCCTCCTTCCCTCTTTCCCTCTCTTCCCCCTTTCCCTCTCTCTCCTAAAAGGAAGTTGAGAAACTTCTTAACTTCCTTGATTTCTTAATTTGTTGAAGGCTTGTTTGTCTGTACATATTTACTTAGCTGTAGTGAGAGTTTCTGCTCTTTGCTGTGTGTCCCTCCCTTACAAAGACAGTACTGGATATTTTAAATGAATTGCTTTAGTAGGGCAAGGATTAGATGGATTTGTGATGTATTGGTTATTCTGTTGGAGAACTCTATTCTTAAATAATCTTTGCTATCATAGTTAGTATATATACGTGTGTGTGTGTGTGTGTGTGTGTGTGTATATCAAACATACATACAATTTTACAGTAAGAGGGGTGAATCAAGAGGCCTATGGCGTGACTTTCCTTCTAACTGCTCTCCAGTCCTGGAATTCACAGTGAGTAACCACCGAAAACCTGCCACACACGAGACTCAATGGAATCAGAAGTGTTTTTAAGTATAAAGGAGATCACGAGACCCAGTCCTCTCTGCTTAATGGGCTGAGCCTCCTCACCTTTGTGCTCTGAGTCAGGGGGAAGAATGGGGTCTGTGTGTGGTGGTTTGTTTTGAAAGGAAGAATACATTCTCTGTCTTTGCAAGAAGGTATCGGATGAGTGGCTGCCGAAGCCTGTAAGAGCAGCTTCAGGAGCTGGAGAGCAGTCTGGACATGTGTCCAGTGCTCCTCCGAGTCACTGCTTCCCTCCCCATCTCACAGGAAGGGGAGACTGTTCCTCAAGGAACCTGCTGTTTTTGTGGCGTTTGGATAATGTTATAATGAAATAAAATGGCCATGCTTTTTAAAGATAATAATCTGTTTGGAGGTCCACCTGTGGCAAAAATTTTAATCAGATTTATTAAGTTGTAATTTGAAAGCAACCAATTCCAGGAAACAATTTGAGTCTTGTGTCTGTTTTGTTTTTGTTTTTTGATACAAAGATTCTCTGTGTGGCCCTGGCTTTCCTGGAACTCTCTATAGATTATGCTGGCCTGGGACTCAAAGAGATCCCCCTGCCTCTGCCTCCCCAGTGCTGGGGTTCAAGGCGTGTGCCACCACACCCAGCTACAATTTGATCTCGTTCTGTAGACCAGGCTGGCCTGGAACTCAAGGAGATCCCCCTGCCTCTGCCTCCCCAGTGCTGTACCACCACACCCAGCGGCAGTTTGAGTTGTTAAGAGCACACGGTGGTGTCACTGAGGTTGCAGTTAATGTTATAAACACAGCACACATTCCTGTCTGCCTGCCTCTTTGCTGGCAGTTCCTCCTGCCGCTCCTGACCCTGGCAGCTGCTGAGCTGCTGTGGTGCCTTTCTAGAATTTCACACAAATGGAGTCATACCCTGTGTAGCTGTTTGTGGTAACAGCTTTCACTTAGCACAGAGCTTTTGAGAGTCACCCACGCCTTTTATCAGTAGATCCTTCTTCTTAATGGCTAAGGAATATGCCTGCCATCTTATGGCTGTTCCATTATATAACTCACCACAGTGTGTGTCCATCAGTAGATGGACACTGGACTAGTCCCTAGCTTTTTATTGTTATGAGTACGTTGCCTCGCATACTTAGGGGTATTTATTCATTTTGGGGGATAAGACTCTAACTGTAAGATTGCCAAGCCATAGGCACAGTGTGTTCCCAAGCTATCACCAGACTCTTCCAGAGTGGATGGACTGTCTTACACTTTCACCAGCAATGCTGAGTTCTGTTTACCCTCCATCTTTCCACATTTACCACCCCCAGTGCAGGCCTTTGTGGAATGGAGTGTTTGAAGTGGTAGATAACCTTGCTGTAGTTTTAGTCTGCATTTGCTTACTGTCTGTTAAAGTGAAATATCTTTTACATTTATTTATGTCTTTGTTTATTGTGTGTGCATTTATGGAAGTATGAGGACAGTTGGTGGGGATTGGTTCTCTTCTGCTGTGTGGGTTCCGGAGGTCGAGTCCAGGTCAGCAGCCTTGGCAGCAAGCAGCACCCTTAGCCACGGATGGAGCCCGTCTCACGGCCCCACTCTTCCATCCTTATGTGTAATGTACGGATCTCCCTTACAGTGAAGAGGCCCTCGAGGCTTTTTACTTTCTTGTTGTTTTGTTTTTTCATGTGCATTGGTGTCTTGCCTGCATGTGTGTCCGTGTGAGGGTGTCAGATCGCTTGGAGCTGGATTACAGACAGTTGTGAGCTGCCAAGTGTGCTGGGAAGAGCAGCCAGTGCTCTTAACCCGTGAGCCATCTCTCCAGACCCTCCTTTGTTATTTTTATGAGGAAGGGTCTCACTATGTGGCCCAGACTGATACTGAACTTCAGTCCTCAGGTCTCAGCCTCCCAATTGCTTGGATTATGTAAATCTAAAGCCTTTTAAAAATGGTGTTAGTCCACAGGATCTTAGTTATTAGCAATTCTTTATTCCTTATTCTGAACACATTATTTTTGTCAAAGGTAGGTTTAGTCCTCTTTGGTCTGGATTACCTGTTTTGTTGTTATGGAGTTTGAAATAGGGTCTCGTGTAACTCAAGTATCCAGAGAATGGCCTTGAACTCCTGATCCTTCTGCCCCAGCTCCACCTCTCAAGTGCTGGGGTTACAGGCTTGTCCATCACACCTGGCCTGCTTGTTCATTTGAAAAAGGGCTGTTTTTGTTTTTGAACAAATTTTGGGTTATGCCCACTTTGTCCTTTGCTGTTCTGTTTCGGAAATCTTTGACTAATCTTTGATCACAGCTTTCTTTTTCCTCTGCGTCCAGCTCTTGATTTAGTATGTAACTAGGAGTACAGATTCACTTAACCAAGGGAACTTTGTTTTTATATGGAGTATAGCTCTTACACATACTTGCTAAGATGTATCCAAAGACTGTTACAGTTTGTAGTGTGTGTGTGTGTGTGTGTGTGTGTGTGTGTGTGTGTGTGTCGGTGTGGGTGCTCTACAGCGTGTGTGTGCAGGTCAGAGAGTAACTTTTGGGAGTTCCTTCTCTCCTTCACCCTGTCGGTCCTGGATGGAACTCGGGGTCAGGCTTGGCAGCAGGCACCTTCACCTGTGGAACCATCTTACTGGCCCGGAACTTTGTTTACATTTTCGGGCTGTTGGACATGCTATTTGAAAATTGTGGTTTCCAGTCATTAGCTGCTCAGGCAGTGCATTTCATGGATAGAGTGGTGCTGTGTACTTAGTTTCTTTTGTAGTGAATTTTGATAGCTCTCACTTTTAAAGGGATTATTTCATATCATCTGTTACCAAATTCATAGGCATACAGAGCCTGGCATGGTGGCGCATGTCTTTAATCCCAGCACTAGAGAGGCAGAGGCAGGAGGATCTCTGAGTTCAAGGCCAGCCTGGTCTACATAGTAAATTCTAGGGTATCTAGGGCTATCCATGTAGAAACCCTGCCTCAATAAGTAAATAAATAAATAAATATGTATGCGGTTTTTAATAGTCCCAAATTACCTTTTTTGCATTTCTCACCTCTAGTGGTTTTACTTTCATTTGTTGATAATTTGGTTTAACTCTTCTACTCCCCTCCCCCCTTAGGTCTGGCTGATACCTTATAATTTTACATATCCTCCTTTAAATAGACTTTTGGTTCTCACTGATTGTTTTCTTTTGTTGCGTTTGTGTTTCTAGTTCCATGGTTTTTGTGCATCATTGTCTTGGTCAATGTTCTCTTGCTGTGTAGAGACACCATGACCACAGCAACTCTTGTAACGGAAAGCATTTCATTGGGGGCTGGCTTACAGTTCAGAGGTTTAGTCCCTTGTCGTCATGGCAGGAGGCATGGTGGCATGCAGTCAGACACAGTGCTGGAGAGGTAGCTGAGAGTTCTGCATCAGCAGCCACAGGCTGCAGGAAGAGAGAGACACTGGGTTTGGCGTGAGCACTTCAAACTCCAAAGCCCACCCCCAGTGACACATTTCCTTCAACAGGCCACACCTACCCCAACAAGGCCACACCCCCTAAGCATTCAAATATATGAGCCTGTGGGGGCCATTCTTATTCAAACGACCACAGCCATTGTCATTAACATTACTGTTATCAGACTGGAACTTATTTTGTAGTTCAGGCTGGCCTTAACTCGCTCTGGACCCACCTCAGCCTCCCAGCTGCTAGGACTACAGGTCTGCACCACACCTGCTCTTTGCCATAGGTTTGAAATGCCAGAGGATCCAGCTCAGCCTCTAAGTGCTGAGCAAGCTCGCTGTCACCCAGCCACACCCTCAGCAAGTTTTTTTTTTTTTTTAAGCATTCAGTTCAAAATTATTTCTAACTTACCTGTGATTTTTTTTCTTAATCCATGAGTTTTTCTCAAAAGTGAATTATTAAATTTCTATTTGGAGGATTTTTCAAATTCCTTTTATTTATGTTTTCTAGCTTAATTCTTCTGTAGTTAAAGAACCTATTTGTGTGTCATTTTTGTATTTTTAAATTCATGGAGACTTGTTTTGTGGATTGTGATGTGGTCTGTTATGGTGAATGTTTTGTGTCGGGTTGTCCAGGTTCATTTCTGAGACATTTTTATCTGTAACAGCAGACACTGCTATTTTACCTCTTAGACGTTATCTGTGTGTGTGTCCGTATTTAAAGTGGGTGGTGGCTGAGTCTACCTGCCTTTACTCTTGCCCTTTATCCAGTTAGCAATCTCAGCCTTCTTTGAGGGGCTGCACTTTCTAGCTTGATACACTGTAGTCAGAGTCTGTCTGGGCCCCTGGTTCATCCCTAGTGGTCTGCTGCTCTCCTTGTCAGTTCTTTGTGCTCTCCCCTCCTCTTCCTGCTTTCTTGTGAGTTATTTTTGTTTTCTTTCATTTTAGTGAGTCCGTGCTGTCCACCCCGGAAACCCAGCTTTTGATACGTTTCTGTTACTTTTTAAAAGGTTATTCCAAGCCAGGCGGTGGTGGCCCACGCCTTTAATCCCAGCATTCGGGAGGCAGAGGCAGGTGGATCTCTGTGAGTTCGAGGCCAGCCTGGGCTACCAAGTGAGTCCCAGGAAAGGCGCAAAGCTACACAGAGAAACCCTGTCTCGAAAAACCAAAAAAAAAAAAAAAAAAAAAAAAAAAAAAAAAAAAAAAAAGGTTATTACAAGGTTTACATGTCTTTAACTGATCCTAGTCAATCTTCAAATAATTGAGTGTGAGATCCTTGAGACCGTATATACGGCTTTCTCTCCCTTTTTTTTCTACTATGGGTTTATAACCCAAGTCACTATATTATTTTTGTTTTAAATTGTCATCATATCTTCAAAAGGCTAAAAATGAGGAAATGTTTCACTGCCCATGTACTGACTGTTTCTAGTTCTTCACCCCTTTTTTTAAAAGTTCATGTTGTATTATATTCTGTCTACTTAATAAGCATTTTTTTCTTTTGGTCTCTTTGAGACAGGGTCTCCTATAGTCCATGCTGGCCTTAAATGTGCCATGTGGCCAAGTCTGGCATTCCTCCTCCTGATCCTCCTGCCTCCACCTGCAGAGTGTTAGGATTATAGCCATGGACCCCCCCACCTCCACCCTACCCCCGGCACTGAGTTCTCAGTTTCCTTTGTCTGAAGGGAGTCGTGTGTGTGTGTGTGTGTGTGTGTGTGTGTGTGTGTGTGTGTGTGTGTGTGACAGACTTGCTTTACAGCACAGGCTGGCCTCAGGCCCACTGGGCCTCCTCCCTGTGCCCCTGAGCATGGGGATTACATGTGCGATTATCTTCATTTTTGCTTCTTAGCGATGTCTAATTTGATAGCTTAGGGATGTGCTTCTGCTGTCTTTTCAACTCACACACACTGCTAGTTTGTTTGTTTTCTGTTGCTTCTATGATAGGCGTCTGTAATTTTCCTTATTTACGTGGGAGTTACTGACTTTTCCTGGATCTGAGCGTGTATAGTTTTAGCAAAAAATTTAAAATGTAGTCATAATTTAAAATCCATTTGGGGGACTGGAACGATGACTCAGCAGTTAAGGGTACACATTGCTCTTGCAGAGACCTGGGTCCACTTTCCAGCACCCCCATGATGGCTCACAACCACCCATAACTCCAGTTCCAGGGGAATCTAATTCCCTCTTCTGGCCTCTTCAAGTACCAGGCATTCACTTAGTGAGTGCATGGGCACACCAACAGGCTAGTACTCAAACACATAACATTAATTTTTAAAAGTTTTCTTAAAAATCCACGTTATCAGTTGGTGGACATGTGCACTGTGTCCGTGTTTTGACTGTTAATGAATATTGTAAACATTTACTACAACTTTGTGTTGGTGTCTGTGACTCTTAAGTGGAATTGTTGGTTGAGCTCCTCTTCTTGCTACTGGGGCAAGGCAGTCCATCCCAGCCAGCAGAGGACCTGCTTCATTTGTCCTGGGTCTCCTAGGAATCAGGTTCCACGTTGCCTGCTGGACAGTGTAGCAATGATTGTTTTGTGTATTTTTATTTCATTTTTCTAACTCGTCCTAAGTGTGAGGCCAGTATTAAATTCTGCAACTGTACTAATTCTTTAGGGCAGGAAAAGGGTTCCGGGTTCTGCCTGCATAGCATCACGGTTGGTTTGCTTTCTGACTGAGGGTGTTTGTGATCTGGAGAAGCAACACCTTGAGTTTTCAGTATTGATTAATTGTTCCATTCCATTTGTTTAGTCATCCAAGAAATGTTTATTAACTACCCTTGAGTGCTTCATGTCCAGGCAGACGGCACTTCTCTTTATTACTGCTTTTTAGCATTTGGAATATGCTAAACAAATATAATAAAAATAGTTTTGCTTTTCTGGTTACCAGGTAGGATTCTTAAATTCTTGGCTCCACCTCCGACATTCAGAAACAGAAGGTAGAGGACAGAATAAGTTGATCTCGTTTCTCTCACTGGCCCTCTGTTTATTTGTGTTCAAGAATAACAAAACTCCCAGTCACTTGTATTTACAAGCTTTTTGAAAAGTTAAAATTGAAGATTAATTTGTGTGTGTGTGTGTGTGTGTGTGTGTGTGTGTGTTTGTTTGTGTGTGTGCCATGGTGTGCATGCGCACATATGAAGACAGTCTGCAGGAATTGGTTCTCCTGCCATGCTGAGTCCTGGAGACTGAGCTCAGCTCAGGTCAGCCCTCTGACAACAAGTGCCTGTACCTGCCGAGCCATCCTGCCAGTCCAGTTTTTTTTTTTTTAATTACTAAAAAGAATTAATGGGCAGAAACATACTTGCCCCACTTTTGAGATAAATCTTCCTGTAGTCTGTGGCAGTAGGAAGCTAATACCCCTGATTAAGAATAAAGAGCCAGACCTACATAAGCATATGCTGTATTGCTATGTCTGAAGGTATGAGGGTGTAATTAATAGTCCGTAAGAGTTTTGTTTTGGCGTGTCTTACTCTTGGATTCCCTCGAAGATTGGTTTCAAGCCTGATAAATAGTCTTCTGTGTATGCAAAGCTCAGACATTGGCATTGCCTCCCAAGGCCTCGTTTCCTAAACTTGCCTGGGATCTTAGAGCAGAGTCACAGGGTAGAGCTGACTTGCCTTGAGTCAGAGGGAGTCTCCACTGGGCTTTCTTAGTGTCTAGTTAAATAACTCGTGTTGGCCAGGAATGTGTTTCATTCTAAACCATATTTAACAGGGACCCCTGTTAGACCTTTAAGCTAATAACGTCTTTGATTATGAGTTTTGGGTCAGAAAAACAGACCATTCTTGAATTCAGGAACTCAGACTTATCCCTGCCTTAAAGGCCTGTTTCATGGTGCCTTTTGATTTCTTTTTATATGTGGCATATTGGTCCTTAACATTTTAATAGTGTGTAGTAGTTGCTTTTTGTTCTTTTTACCCTTTTCTTTAAAAAGGAGAATTTCTTCAGAAGTAAAATGTGTTTGTAATGGCATCATTTTATTCTGTGTTGAACAGAGAGATTTTTTTCCCCTAAAACCTAAAGTTAGCTGCTTTGTGCAAGATGTCTCCTGTGTGCCTCTCGCCTGCCATGGTAGGTCTGGACATGAAAGGGTCTCGTGACAGTGTGGTATTTTCCGGGTGAGCTGGGTCATTTATGGTAGGAAACCACACTTCTTTCTGAGTCTGAGAACACCAAGGCATTATTTATTGTGGAAAGAACTAATAATTTGTTTATAGTAATAACAATTTTCTCTTTTTCTCAGTCAATAGCGGCTGCTACAGGCAGCTTATTGCTAAAAAGACTTCAAGTTGTAGTTCTAATTGGGGTGGGAGTAAAGGAAAGCCAAGTCAATGTTGTGAATGTTTTCACTTGACATGGTAGTTTTATTTGATTCAGGCCTAATCGAATATCCTTATCGTTTGATGCTTTTTTTCTGACCCTCAGTACTCGGCCTACAGCCCTCCACAGTGTCTAAAATGTGTGTACTTCTTGGATGTTCAAATGAATGACAACCAAAAAGATCAAAATGCCTATTAAAATGTTTTGTTCATATTTTCACGTCCAAAAGGAATTTTGAGGACAACCACTGTTTTAATTGTTAAAGTTGGATTACTTTGTTTGGATAGAGAATCTATGCTCTTGTGAAATTGGGTTTATGAAATTGGATTGGAAAAAATAGGGTATATAATTGGGCACATCCTGTGCTGCTAATGAGTCACCAAACTGGTGTATGGCCATTAGCACTTTGGAAGCCAGGCTTGTGTGCCCTTGCTCTGCCTGAAAAACTAGGAGTTGCCCGTGAGGAACAGCAGCAGTTCATCTGGATGCTCGTCATCCGGTGACTCTGGGAGCTCCCTGCTCCTGAGTTGCCGTGCTGGCTGCTTGCTGTTCTGTGTCACAGAGGCACCAGATGTCATCAGGTCAAACCAAGGACTCCTTTGGTCATTCTTAAGGCCATGGCAGAAGGCTCAGTTCAAAATGTGATTCATGAGACAACCTCCAGAATAGATTTATTGTGCATCCAGTCTAGGCTGTGTACACGTCAGCTCCTGCACTGAAAACTTTCTGGGGTGAATCTTCGATCCCATCAATGAGTTTTCTTCAGCCCAGTACAGACCTCTTAGAAGTAAATTGTAGAATTAAAAATCGGGGGGGAAAGTAAAACTCGAACCTAGGGCTAAAGTCGGGGTTCACGTGGGCCCAACCTCATAAAACGTGAAAATGTCCCAAAGAAGGGGTGTGAACAGTGTTTCGGGTGTGGATCTGTAGCGTCCTCTGCACTCTAAGCAGAGTCTGTCTGTGACTCCTGGAGATGCAGACCTGCTCACAGGAGAGACTGGTAAGGTAGCTCAGGAGAGCTCTGCAGAAGGGCGCTCTGCCCTCCCTGCTTCACCCCTGCTCGTTCCAACCGAGTCCCAGTCCGTGGGAGACTCGGATTTCCCTTGTTGACCGAGCTTTTACAGTAGCTGGTTAGTGGCTCTGGGGCAGAGGACCAATTTCTGAACACCTTCTGGCCATAGAAACAGTCTGGTTGGTTGGTTGGTTTCTGGTGTTTTGTTGTTTTATTTGAGACAGGGTCTCACCATGTAGCTCACACTGTCCTGGAACTCACTCTGTAGACCAGGTTGGCCTCAAAAATCACAGAGATCCTCCTGGCTCTGCCTCTCACATGCTGAGATTAAAGGCGCCCGGCCGGCTTCGTGGAAACACTTGCTTCTCTGCCGATCCCAATCTTTAGTTCCGCTGTGAGGTCCAGCCTCAGCTCTCAGGCATTTGCCCTGTGTCAACTTTGGTGTCTCTTATATAATATCACCCAGTGGCCGTTGGCATGGAATTAGAGTGCCACTTATCAGCTGTGTGACCTTGGACAAGTCAGTCCCTTTGGCACCTCCTCCCCCTTTAAATAGCACAGGGCGAGAGCTAGCTCCCTCTATTAGGAGGTTGATGGGAGGATTAAAAGAAGATCATGGTTATGAAGGGCACGGCATAAAGCCTGGCAAATTATAACCTTCCCATAAACTTCAGCTGCTGCCATTAGGTGATGAGTGTGTCATTAACCTTTTCTCCTCCAGCTTGACGGTCTGCGATCCACGGCAGGAATGCCTTAACCCTTTGTGTACCAGCCAGATCTTGAATCATAATTGGCGGGTGCTTTGTAGATGTGATGCTGAGTCCTTACAGGACTGCCTGCGGGGTCTCTTCCCCTCGGGGTACTGCAAACTTGGTCTAACCCACTCTGGTCTTCCTCTGGGGAACCAGGCTGCTTGGCCAGGGGCAGACATGCTGGGGTTCTCAGCTTCATCTCAGCTCCGAGGTGCAGTGTGACCCTTTGGCTTCAGGTGTTTGGTGGGGGTGGCATTTGGAGGGTCTGTCAACTCTGAGTGACAAGTCTCTAGTCGGACTCAGACGGGCTTGGATTCCGTTCTTCTTCCCCATAACTGGGGACAGGCAGTGTCAGAGCTGAGTGGGAGCTGCTGATCTTTCTCCTGTCTGGGGTCTCCATTCTCCTGTCCCACCACAGCCCTGCCCAGACAGCAACCTCAGTTTCCTCTTGTTCTTGAAGACTGTTCCTTTTTGGAGTATAGATGAATTCACACCAAGACTTACTAGTTAGAAGGACAGGTCTTCCTCCTGTCAGAATCTTACAGAGATGCTGCTATTCAGGGTCATAAGCCAGTGACTCTTCAGGGGACCCAGGGCACTTGGTCAGCCACTCTAACAAGTGAGAAGAGTTTGTGTCACTGAAGTGCCGCGTGGAGAGCCTGGGGCTCCGCTGATCACAGGATCGACCAAGAGCAGAATTACCCGACTCAGCGGTCCGTACATCAGGCTCCAGACTCGCGAGGCTACATAGCGACTCTGTCTCAAAAATAAACAGACAAACATGGGCAACCTCGTGGCCAGTCTCACAGTATGTGGGGGGGAAAGGTGGAGGTGACTCCTGACTGGCCCTTCGGTGCTTATAGGCAGGCAGAACCCAGAATCTGCCTGCAGGCCTCATGCAGGCCTGTCTTTGCTGGGGGCGGCCTGATACAGTTCAGCAGTAAATCACCTGCTCTGTGTGGCCTTGCAGGTGGATGCTGGGAGATCAGCAGGCTCTCTCTCCATAGCCTTCTCTTGGAGAGGAAGCTGTCCTGTGAGGATGGGGAAGGGAGATAAAGATAAAGCTCCTCCACAGTGGTTTCCCTGGGGATCACATCAGAGGAAGGAGCCTGTCCCCCGAGAATCATTATGTGGGTGTGCTTGAGCTGAGCTTTAACCCTGCCATTTTTTTTTCTTTTAACATCTCGGCTTCTTTCGATTTTATATTATTCTGTTGTTCCCTTGCCTCACTCACTCTCTACCTGTTCCCCCACACTAAGGGAGCCGAGGAGGCTCATTGTCTGCCCCCATCTGCCGGGAGAACCTTAGACACCCCGTTCCCTCCACGCTCACGCTGAGCCGTGTGTCTTACTTGCTTTCTCCCAGCCAGAGTGACAGTGGCAACAGCAGCAGGCACAGATGAAATGACTCACGTTGCCTGATGTCTGTGAGCGCAGGGACACCTGTGAGCTGTCGCTCGCTCTCTCTCTCTCTCTCTCTCTCTCTCTCTCTCTCTCTCTCTCTCGGAAGCTTTCTTTAGAAGCTGGAACACGAGATCCTTTTAACGAGATCGGAAGCGTTGCCCTCCTTGAGTGGCAGTGGCGGAGGCAGGAAGAAGGAAGCAGGCTAAGTTGAGGTGGGTGTGGTGAGTCTACCCCAGTTCTGTGGCCGTGTGGATGTCCCGGAGGACTGGAGCATGCTCAGAAACCTACCAGAATAGGTTCCAGTTTTGTGTTCGTGTGTGCACTCACGTGGGTGCATGCTGACAGAGGTCAGAGGTCAGAGGTCAGAAGATGACGTGACAGTTGTTTCTTTCCTCCCCTGTGGGTCCCGGGGATCTGAGTCTGTCAGCCTTAGCAGCCAGGGCCTTTACCCACCGAACCATCCTGCCAGCACCTTTTTAGCCTCTGAGGTTGGGAAGGCTCTGATGGAGCTCCAGGGCTAGCTCTTGGGAAGTGGCAGGGCAGACACGGAAGAGCCCTGCCTGTCTTTGGGGCCTTCTCTGGTGAACCTGTGAGCTGGCCTCCTTTCGTGATTTCTGGGTCATTGGTGACTGGGTTGGAGTTACAGGATATTTTGTGAGTAGGAAGAAAATGCTTGGGCAGGTTGAGTTTGGGGAGCCCATCTGCACAAGCAAGCCCCCCTTCTTGGTTTCTGACCCTCTCCATCTGTCCCTCCACACTGTCCCAGGCTCCAGACCGACAGGCCCTGGCACACTCCTGCTGGCACTGGCTTAGCTCCCTCAGCATTGGAAGAGCTTGCTCTTTCCCTGCAGGGAGCTCTGTTCTGCTTTCTGTCCTTGGACATTTGCTTATGGGTGTCCACTCTACTGAAAGGACACTCTTCCTTTCGGGAAGACAAAGTAAATAAAAAATACATGACCTATGATCTCTGTGGAAAGTTGTACCAAAGTAAATGCCATTTATATGTTTGTGTCCCAGGGAGTAAATCATCTCGACTATTGGAATGGAAGAGGGGGCAGGGATTGAGCCATGGGTCACAACTGGGCTTCACAGCAAGGGCCTTCCTCTTTGGCTTGATGCCCGTTAATTTCAGTGGTTTCCCTGGGCAGTGGACACAAGAGTTTCTTTCCCCAGTTTAAAAAACAAAGAACCTGGAAGGTTTTGTTCTCTGTTAACTAGATTTGGAAGTGATAGAGAAAAATAATATCCCTGTGTGGAAATAGCTGAAGTTGTTGGATAGGTTGGAATAATTGCTAGTACCAGGATTCTGTCATCTGGATTATATACCGACTGATGAGGACGTCATAAAATAGTGTGAGTAGTGGAGATCCGTGTTCTCTGGGAACCCAGCAGGGAAGTTCTGTGTTCTCCACAAACCCAGCGGTGGGGCTTCATGTTCTCCAAGAGCCCAGTGATGGAGACCCATGTTCTTCATGAACCCCGCTGATGTTTTCAGAATGTTCTAGAAGAGAAATTATTTCACTGCCTTGGTGAGTAAAGTTCAAGTTTGTATATCCAAGCCATGAGGAGCCAAGCCAATAAATAGCACCCTTCATGGCCTCTGTATCAGTTCCTGCCTCCAGCTTCCTGCCCTGTTTGAGTTCCTGCCCTGACTTCTATGGTGAACAGTGATGTGGAAGTGTAAGCAGAATAACCCTCTCCTCCCCAAGTTGCCTTGGGTCCTGGTGTTTCCTTGCAGCAGTGGTAACCTAACTACAGGACCTTTAGGTGAAGAAGGTGGGTGAGCTTTGTGGGGTCAGAAATTATGTCTTTATATCGCCCTGTATTTCTCATCCCTAACAAGGAGCCTGGACGTTGGAGGGCATTCAGATATTTGTGAAGTAAGGCACAGGAGAGGGCGTCCTGGAGAGAGTGAACAGCGGAAGGCAGAGGAACCGTCCTGAGAAGGTAGACAGGAGTCCTGGAGACAGTGAACAGCGGAAGGCAGAGGAACCGTCCTGAGAAGGTAGACAGGAGTCGGGAGAGAGTGAACAGCGGAAGGCAGAGGAACCGTCCTGAGAAGGTAGACAGGGTCGGGAGACAGTGAACAGCGGAAGGGAGAGGAACCGTCCTGAGAAGGTAGACGGGTCGGGAGACAGTGAACAGCGGAAGGCAGAGGAACCGTCCTGAGAAGGTAGACAGGAGTCCTGGAGAGAGTGAACAGGGAAGGCAGAGGAACCGTCCTGAGAAGGTAGACAGGAGTCCTGGAGAGAGTGAACAGCAGAAGGCAGAGGAACCGTCCTGAGAAGGTAGACAGGGTCGGGAGAGAGTGAACAGCGGAAGGCAGAGGAACCGTCCTGAGAAGGTAGACAGGGTCGGGAGAGAGTGAACAGCAGAAGGCAGAGGAACCGTCCTGAGAAGGTAGACAGGGTCGGGAGAGAGTGAACAGCAGAAGGCAGAGGAACCGTCCTGAGAAGGACGACAGGAGTCGGGAGAGAGTGGACAGCGGAAGGGAGAGGAGCCGTCCTGAGAAGGTAGACAGTCGGGAGAGAGTGGACAGCGGAAGGCAGAGGAACCGTCCTGAGAAGGTAGACAGGGTCGGGAGAGAGTGGACAGCGGAAGGCAGAGGAACCGTCCTGAGAAGGTAGACAGGGTCGGGAGAGAGTGAACAGCAGAAGGCAGAGGAACCGTCCTGAGAAGGTAGACAGGAGTCCTGGAGAGAGTGAACAGGGAAGGCAGAGGAACCATCCTGAGAAGGTAGACAGGGTCGGGAGACAGTGAACAGCGGAAGGCAGAGGAACCGTCCTGAGAAGGTAGACAGGAGTCCTGGAGAGAGTGAACAGCGGAAGGCAGAGGAACCGTCCTGAGAAGGTAGACAGGAGTCCTGGAGACAGTGAACAGCGGAAGGGAGAGGAACCGTCCTGAGAAGGTAGACAGGAGTCCGGGAGAGAGTGAACAGCGGAAGGCAGAGGAACCGTCCTGAGAAGGTAGACAGTCGGGAGAGAGTGAACAGGGAAGGCAGAGGAACCGTCCTGAGAAGGTAGACAGGGTCGGGAGACAGTGAACAGCGGAAGGCAGAGGAACCGTCCTGAGAAGGTAGACAGTCGGGAGAGGTCACCAAGGGCTTGCTCCCGTTTTGCAGAGCAGCAGCGGTTGCAGATGGCCATGCTTTCTGGTGTGCTGACTGATGAGGGTCCCTCAGGTGCTTCTTGAGCCAAGGACGGCCTTGTAGCCTGTGGACACTGGGCAGGGCGTGGAGCAAGGCGTGTCTTAGTTGAGTTGCTTTGGGTGCTGTCTGGTGGTTGGGAAACGAAGAGCATAGGAATCTGAACTTCCCGGTAGACAGTTTTCAATCTAGCCGTCTGTCTTCACACACTCCGACACAGGCATGCCCACTCTGGGCTCTGCTGTGGTATCGGCTGGTGGCCTGGGCAGAAGCAGCAAGGGCGGACACTGGGTAGTTCACGGAAGCTGGGGCACTAGAGGTTTGGGGAAAGGGACCAGGAACAGATGGACGGTGTCTTGCTATTGAGTTTCTTTCTTTGGTTACGCCTCCTTCAAGTCCGTTTGCTGCGTTCAGCACATGAAGCAGGAGGCTCCATCACCACCACACTAGGCAGACCAGTGAGGCTGACTACAGCCGGGGGGAGGGGCAGCAGCCTGCCCGGGTAGGTGGAGGGACACCTCTTCCCTCGCTCGCTTGGCATGGTCAGTGAAAGGTAAGAAGTGGGACGAGTCTTGGGTTCCAGTGCTCCTCGGGCATCTGGTGGCCTTCGGACTGGGGCGGTCCTTGTGGTGAAGAGTTGGACTTTGGACTTAGACTTTGTCTGCAGTGTGAACTTGGTACCCTTTAGGGGGACCTTGAACATGTTCTATGACTTGGCTTCTGCCTCCGTTTCTCACTGGTAACGTCTGAATGAAGGGTGGAGTAGAGGCCGCGCACACTTAGGAAAAGGGCTGTGTGATTTTCTGGTACCTTCTTCCCGTGGGTCTGGTGTTGTTTCTGTAGCTGGCACAGATTGTGCTTTGCTGGATTTGAAAGTCAGAGACGTGAGAGAAGCAAATGCCCGGTCCTTCCGGAAGGGTTAGGAGGAAGCAGAAGCTTCAGTTAGGTAATACTTCTCAGAGCAGAACTTCTCTTTTAGGATATTGTTTCATAATCTTTCAACGCCCCTTCTTTTTGCAGGCGGCATTAAGTAAGTGAGGTATCCATTTTTTAATGTGGTTTGCTCAGCTTTTTGTTTTGTTTTAAATGATTAAAGTAGCACTTGTGTGTAAGTACCTCTGATAGGAATTTAGTTAATAAACTAGCAAAAAAGGCTTTCTCATTTGGAATTGGATTTTTTTTTTTTTTTTTTTTGCTATATCCATTTCTTCTTGCCAACGTCTATATTTTATATCAAAGGCCTCTAAGACTGCTAGGGGGGCTCCATAGTCCTTTGAAGATCTTAAATTTTACAAGCATGATCAATTAATTTATATCATATTGCTCTAAACCCTGGCTTCCCTTTCCTCTCCCCTTGCCACCAAAATCGTATTCTTTCTCAAGGAATTTTTACCCAAAACTTGCTAACTGGTTAGAATGCAAAAAGCAATCTTGGCTTATGTGTGATCTTTTTATGTTTTCATTTGATGGGGAGTTTTGTTGTTGCTTTCACACACACACACACACACACACACACATACTCACACAGTCTCACACATAGTCTCTCACACTCAAACACATTCTCACACACAGACACTCACACACACACCACACACACATACTCTCTCTCTCTCACACACACGCACACACACACACAGTCTCACACATAGTCTCTCACACTCAAACACATTCTCACACACAGACACACACCACACACACACACTTTCTCACACAGACACACACTTACACACAGACACACTCTTACACACACCCTCTCTCTCTCACACACACACAGTCTCTCACACTCACACACAGACACACTCTTTGACACACAGAGACACACACACACACACACACACACACACACTGGTTGGTTGGTTGGTTGGTTGGTTGGTTGATTATAGGATCTCATCAAGCAGGCCCTCAAATGTCGATCCTCCTGCCTCCATCTCCTAAGGGCTAGAATTACAGGTGTGCACCACCATGTCTGGCTTAGACATTTTAATGACATTCTTACTAAAATTATAATAAGATAGTGTGGCTTCTTTAAGTAAATCTGCATCCTAGTTCCTGTCATGAGCCTTTTTCTTTTCTGAAGACCGGCTTCAGAATGAGAGACAAGTTCTCACACCCGTCCATTCTACCTGTGGCTGGCTGGATAGAACATTGCTTTCTTTAGGACCTTAAAGGGCTTTCCTCTCCTGGCTTGCTAATGTCCAGCCCCACGAACCATATGCAGTTTTGGGTTTCGGTTTCTCAGTGGGCTGCAGGGGAGGAGGAGACATAGGAAAAGGGTACACGTTGGTTAGCATGAAGGTAGGATGGCCTTAGTCTGGGATATTTCTCTATTTGCAATGCTCATCCTGTAATCCTTAAAGGACACTCTTTCCCCACCCCTGTCAGAAGGCATGAAATGTGTGAAAAACCAGTCCTTTTGTGTGGTTTCTAAAGTAGACACCTGGAGATGTCTGTAAGAGAAATTCAGATCTCATCCTGTGGAGCGGATGGTCTGCCCAGGGTAAAGAGCCTTTCCGGCCCTCCGGTCCTGCCTTTCTCCTTTGCTCTTCTTCCGGTATTCCTTTGAGGCTCACCTGAAGGGGCCTGGGCCTGCCTGCTGACCTTCCTGCCAGACTTCTGCAGAAGAGCAGCTGAGGGCTGAGTGGAACCCTGCCGGATGGAGTCACTGTGACCCCCCACCCGACATTATGGACAATGGCTTGTCCTCCTGAAAAATATGCAGTCAGACAGAAAAGAAAGTTTGATTTTATCATTTGTCTAGTGAGCTGGCCCTGAAGCGAATACGGTGTCATTTTATCATGATGGTTTTTTTTTAGTAGTGCACCCATCTCCCAGTGCTGACTCGGCTTCGGACAGGCTCTGTGGTTTGCCCGTGTACCGGTCTCTCCTTCCCCAGGTCTCAGAAGCCAGGTGCTATGTACAGTGTGAGCTCTTTGCCAGTTATATTCTGCCCCACTGAGAAATATGAGTGTGTGGTCAGCTTTGGAAGAGTGCACTTACTTCATGCATAAGTATTTTTCGAGCTTCCTTGGAACATTCAAGCATAATACAAAATCTAAAGCAGCAGTCAAGATTTTGCCCCCCCCCCCCCCCGTGCTGAAATCACCCACCTCTCGTTGTCTTAGCTTTATTGGGGATTTACAGTAAACGTTAGACAGAGTTTCTTTACCCTCTGTATGTACACCTGAAAAAAACACGGTTGTGTTGTTCAATGGCCACGTCGCCATTGCACAAGTAACCATAGTTACTTTTTTATCAGTATAATCTAATACTTAATGTATAATTTTTAAAAGTTAAATTTGGGCCAGACGTAGTGACACTAGGCACTCAGGAGGCAGAGACAGGTGGCTCTCTGAGTTCAAGGCCAGCGTGGTCTCTGGTCTACATAGTGAATTCTAGGACAGCCAGGACTAGATAGTGAGACCTTGTCTCAAGTTGTCATTTTTTGTTTTGTGTTTTGGAGACAGAGTCTCACTCTATAGCCCTGGTTGTCCTAGAAGTCACTAGACCAGGCTGGTCTTGAAATCAGAGATCGACCTCCCTCTGCCTCCCAAGTGCCGGGGTTAAAGGCCTGTGCCACTACACCTGGCCAAGAAATTCTATAAAAATTTTAAAACCACAGCTGTTTAAAGAAAAAGGATTAATCAAAGGCCACTTTTGGTGTGGCATATTGCACCTCTTCTAATCAAGAACAATCCCAGCCACACACATACCCCCCTCCTCTTTGCCATGCCCGCCATTGACGAGTTTCAGAAACCAGGTGAGTTGTCCTGTAGAATGCCCCACATTCTGGATGTATCTATTTTCTTGTGGGGATCATGTTCCTCTCTCACCTGAATTTCCTGAAACTGGAAATGGACTCTGGAAGCCTGATTACATTCGAGTTCGGCCTTTTTAATTACAAGTGCTGTGTGTCCCCTGTCATATCCCAATAGGAAAACCCTCCTTGGTTTATGTAAATAAAAGGAACAAATCTTCCCAAACGCTGAACTTGTAGACCCAGTGCTGAGCACTCGGGAGTACAGAGACAGACGAGCTATGTAGTCTTAGCTGCCTTGATGGGCCACCTGAGGGACAGAGGGATGGTGAGACAGAGGGGCAGTGGCTCAGGAGTTAACCGGGGGACAGGAGCCCTTGGTATCAAGAGTGGTGGCCCAAGAAGCCTTGGGGAGTTGGCAGTCTGGAAAGATGGTGTAGACACGCACTTTCCCAGACTGCAGCACGCTGCTGCTTCCCTGCGCCCGGTTTTCTCCCAGGCATCATTTTGTTGAGGAATCCTTCTCTTTTTACCCACTGGGCGTCTCCTAGCTCCAGAGTGGGCCTGCAGAGCTCTGTAGCGTCCCGTGTCTCCTGAGTGAGGCCACTCCTGACCTGGTGACCCGTTCATGCCCACCAGCCCTGGTGTCCTGTTTCCCGACAGTCCTCTTAGCAGATAGCTTCAGGCAGGCAGGGAACTCCCACATCCTGGGGGACAGGACACCTCGTGGTTTGGTGGGGTTGTTGTTTTTGTAAGCAATCTGGAAGAGGAGTCCACATCTTTCCAGCAATGAAGCTGGAACTTAAAAATGGCGTGGGTGCTTTATGAAAGTAGCTTGGAACACCTTTGGAAGGGTATGGTAGCATGTTAGGGCTTTTCCCTCCGGTCTCTTCCCTATCCAGTTAGCATCTCCTGGGAATCACCTTTTCCCATAAGAAGGTAAAATCTCAACTGGAGAGTGGTCTCTCCAGGTCATGAGAGGGAATTTAAACAAGGGGGAAGTTCTTGGCCGTGTTGAGGATGCGGCATCCATCCGCTGAGCAGAGATTTGCCGCTGGGGTTCAGGTTTTACTATGGTACCGTGCGCTCTGTGTGCACTGACTGAAGAACCCGAGCGAGTAGTGGCAACATTGTTATTCTTGAGAAGACAGAAGTAAAACAAAATAATCAGTGAGTAATCCTGAGCCCGACTTTGGAAGAAATTGACTCAAGTACAAGAGATGGGAGAGAGAAGAATGCGTCTTATTAGCTGATATTTAGGGAAGACTTTATGTTTACTGTAAACAAGGTCGTACTTAAGATATATAGAGCCTAGGAGCTGCTGAGTGAACTAGATTTTGTTTAAAAGGAAAAATATTTCATTTTTTTCTATAAAAACCAATTTCTACTATAAGTAATAGAAATTATTGGGGCAACAAATGATGTGTTTGCTGCCTGAAGGTCACATACTTGCCTCGTTATAACTCTGGCCCTTTTGTGTGTGCAGTACAATGCGCTCTTTGATACCGAGCACCACACTCCCATGTCGAGGACAGTCACGTGTTGCCTTTCCTTTTTTCAGACATTAAGAACATGATCCTTTCTCTGTTTCCAGGTCTAAATGGCTGTTGAGGGGAGAGCTTAGGCTAATGAATGGCTTTTGTCTATACCTTTGTGCTATTTTTTTGCTTTTCTTACGGGGGACTCAATTTGGTTGCAGCCTCTTAAGTGGAAAAACTGAATGTCATAGATCTGAGAAGCAGCTGGCCAGACAGCCCTCCCTCGGACTAGGTCACTGGGATTTTCATCACACAGGGGATTTTGACTACCCAGAAGCCTGTGGCTTTTTACATACCCCTGGAGTGGGTCCTGCTGTTCAGTTGCTGTGTGGACCTTGGAGCAGATCCACCCAGGCTCAACACATCGCTCTGTGTGTTAGCCGTTTGACCTTGGGGAATAAGGACTCTTCTCGGGGCCACAGTGTCTTCCTCAATAAAATTAGTCAATAGCACAGTAAAGAGACCTGGAGAAGTAACGACGAACGAGTTGTGCTGTGAGTTCATTTAGAGAGAGTTGAGGTGTCGAGGAAGGAGGACGGGGAGGCAGTTCTTTCTGTTTGACAAGAGGGTATTGCTCCCGGTGACTCCGGATTCTGGAGGTACAGCTGAGCAGAGGGTAAAGGAAGTGGTAGCTCACGCCAGTCAAAGCCCGTGAGGAAGAAGGAGCTGTGCCTGGACCGCGGTGGGCCTGGCCAGGCCGCATTCCCTGTTGCCCTGCGCGTCTGTCTGCCAACCTGAGCTGTTCAGGGGTGGCTGAGGTGGCACCAGGTTTCCTCCCCTTCTGCTGCGTCTTCTCCATAGAGAAGCGGCCAGCCCCAGTAGACTTTGAAAAGAAAGTTCCGTGTGCAGGGAAGATCGCGAGGGGGTCCGGAGTGGAATAGGAATCTGAATGTAAGCCACACAGCTGGGGGGCCGGGGGGGGGGGGGGAGGCTGGGTGAGGAGCCTGTGAGTTTAGTCTGCTTCCTCTGCATTTGCCAATGCCGGAAGCTTTCCACTAAAAGGAATCAAAAATTGAATAAACATGTAAACGGCAAGACTACCGACAGTGTGGTATGTGTAAATAAAGAATCTGAAATACGCAGTAGTGTTCTTATGAATGTTATACTCTGTAAACATTAAACACTTAACCTGAGGGCGGTGACCAAGTGTAAGGGGGTTAGAAGTTCGGAGAACAGAGACTAGATGGGGCGTTCTCACCTGAATCTAATATTTTAAGTATTTGAAGCAAATGTAGCAAAAGACTTTGACTTGTTGAAGTTGAACTTGGTACTTGGCTGTGATACCGTGAGGTCATGTCGTCTGTTTAAAGTGTGTCTGTTGCATGCAGCCGTGGACTGTGTGATCCTCTAAGAAGGATTTTTCAGCAGGTCGGGAGCTGGACCGTGGGAGGTGCCCAGGGTGATTTCCTTTCTCTCTCTCCAACACTTCCCCCTGCAGCTGGGCATGGAAATAAAGGCCCAGCCACTTGCGCAGTTGGTGATCTGAGGGGCAGACCTTGTGGGTCAGGAGAAGGCGGCAGGCAGATTAAAGGTTAGATACAGCAGAGTGGTGGTTTTTGTTTTCTAGAACATCATAATGTATCACCTTTCGCAGAGATTGTGTTGTGGGCTGAGTTGGTTATAATAACTCAGTCCTTTGAGACAAGGAAAGGGTTTTTTAAGCACAGCTTCTGTGTGTAATGTCTGGTTCCACTGAGGAGCCTTCCCCAGTGAAGAAAGCTGTGTCCACTCTTGCTTGGCTGGCTGTGTCGTGTGCTGACTGTGCCAGCTTCTCTGCGGGGCCACCCCAAGTTCGGGCTCCAGGGGCAGCCCTCAGCCCGGCACTCAAAAAGATCGTTCTGATTCTGCATGCACAGGCTGCCTTAAGATGTGACTGGCACCTGGTTTCCTCGCCCTGTTTCTGAGGAGAAGGAATACCCAGAGACTGAAGCATTCCTTGTGCCCAGGTCCTATTCTGTGTGTGACTTAATGCGGTGAGGGGCGGCAAGCACCAGCACACGTACAGTGTCGTTCTGTCCCATGGGGAATACAGACATGAGTTAGGCTCGGCTGTCTGTTCACTAGAGCTGTCAAAAGAAGCTTTGAAGAAGAGGATTTGGGGGGAAAACAGCATGCTTGTCCCATAGCCTCAACATTTCTCTGGTCAGAGTCTCTCCCCATGTTGAGCCTGCCTAGGGTGAGGGAGTGGAGGGTACATTAAGCCTCCAAAGACCGTGTGCTTCTATTTTACTTCATTAGAAAGAGTTTATTAATTTTTAGCTATGTGTATGTGTATATCTACATGTGGGTATGTGCACATGAGTACAGGTGTCTGTGTTAGAAGGAGTTTATTAATTTTTAGCTATGTGTATGTGTATATCTACATGTGGGTATGTGCACATGAGTACAGGTATCTGTGTTAGAAAGAGTTTAATTTTTAGCTATGTGTATGTGCACATGAGTACAGGTGTCTGTGGAAGCCAGAGGTGACTTGTCCCCTTGGAGCTAGAGTTACAGGCAGTTGTGAGCTGCTCCGCATGGGTGCTTCGAGCCGAACCATCTCTCCAGCCCAACCTTGGTTTTTATACCTAGATTCACTGATCTTGGGAAGTGGCCTCCTTGGTTAAGAATGCGTGGACATCTGTGGAGTGTATAGGAGGAGAATTGGAGTGGGGGACACTGCTACCTCCCCTTGGTCAAACCCAGGAAGCAGCTGTGTCCCCCCCCACCCCCTGCCCCCACGAGCCTCACTTCAAACTGTATTCTCCAAGCCTAGTGTTCCCTGGAAGAAGTTGAGAGCTTACAGGACCTAGGCAACCTCAACCTGGCAGCTCTGCAGTGTCCTCCCGGACACTTGGAAGAGGAACCACCTGGGGGCGACCCAAGTGTTCAAAATGAGCACAGAATGGGGGGTTCTGGGTGTTGAGAGGGCTCTGCTGCATGCTTTGTCCTTTGTTTTAGTTTATAATTTTATGCCTTCCCTAAGGCAAAAGCTGAAGTATTGGACCATCCATCCGTGTAACTGAGCTTCCTGTTCTGTGACCGGTTTTTAATTTGTTTAATGTATATGAGTGTTTGTCTGTCTACCACATGTGTGCCTGGGGCCCACCAGAGGCCAGAGGAAGGCATCAGATCCCCAGGAACTGGAGTTACCCACCTTGTGGGTGCTGGGAACCAAAGCCAGGTCCTCTGCAAGAGCAGCCAGTGCTCTTAACCACTGAGCCATCTCTTGCCCCTGTTACCTGTTTTTATGGTCATTTGATGTTGAATTTTACATTCAAGTTTGATGCATTCATATCCTGGACTCGTGCGGCATAGTTCCTTAAGGTTCCTCTAGGCAAATGGTGTAGGACACAAGAGAGAGCGCAAGTCTGGACCGAGCACAGGGCTGGTCCCGAAGTCCTACCTCCTGATTCCGCACTGTGGACGGAAAGTCCTCTAAATCTAGAGTCAGGCTTGGCTGATGACGCATGCCTGTGATTCCAGCATTTAGGACGCAGAGGCATGAGCCTACAAGTCCAAAGCCAACCTGGATAGCAGAATAATGAGTTCTAGGCCCACCAGGGCTATATAATGAGATTTAAAAATAATAATAATAATTAAAAAACAAGAAAACAAACAAAACAAAAACCAACAATACAAGGACTAAGTCTAGTTTTTGATTCTCTTTCTCAGAATAGGAGGTGAGCAGAGCTGGTTAATAATCAGATGGTGTAACTGGCCTCTGACCGTTACATGCGCGTACACATAAACATAATACTCAGAAGGGCAACCCTGTGTAGGTTTACTGTACATATCAAGACTCCGGATGTACAGAGGTGAGATTTTGCCTCCCTGCCTGACAGTATGTTCCCGTTGTCTTGCCACTCGCTCGTGAGGTAACGAGGATTGCGGCACAGGCAGCCTGGAGATGGGCGGGCAGGAGAATTTTCAGGCCGCATACTTAGGATAGAAGCATAGGTGGGCTGCATTGAAATGGGAATATCCCTGCCCTGGTTGGCCATGTGCGTCCTCATGTAGGCACCTATGTTAGGGTGTGGAGAGCTGTAGCAGCAGCAGCAACATTCAATTTGGGTCACACATGCCGAACCATATGCTTCTATGATTACTAAGTACAAACAAAATGAAACTTCACTAGTAACAAATAGCAGCTTCTCATATAAATGTATTTTTCATTTGTTTGGATATTAGAAAATATGCGTCATTTTTAGTTATTATGAACTTTTTTATTATCCATTAGGTAGCGTATATAGGGCATTTACAATTTCATACAATCGGTATGTGTGAGATTTGGCTGATACACAATACATATGTATGTAGTAGGGCTGTAGCTGTACAACAGCAAACAAAATAAGGGACATTCAACAATCAAAATCTCTTGTGTTTTCTTGTAAAAAGGCACGCTTTTGTCCTTTAAGAAAAAGAAAAAAGTATTTGTACCATGAATTCATATATTATTCATCACATTAAGACCTGCCAAGCCAGGCTTCATGGCACAAGCCTGTAATCTCAGCCACTCCAGAGGCAGAAGCAGAAACATCACAAGTTCAAGGGCAGCCTGGAAAAGTTAATGAGAGCTTGTCCCAAAAGTAAATAGAGGACTGGCGGTACAGATGCTGGCTTAGCCCTAGGCTCATCCTCTGTTCCGATCCAATCAAAACGAAGACCCAGGATGCACACGGTGGGCTGACGACAGGAGAACATGTTTAGGGAGAAGAATGCAAGAGTACACGGTACTTGATGTCTTAAATCCTTAATGACTTAGGGTTGGAAGCATCATCCAGCCAAACAGTAGTACCATTTGTTGACTTTTTAGAAATAGGAACGTAGGACTGCTTGTAACATCACATTTATTTGGGGGACACTGGTTCAGGTCAGCACACGGTATCCTTGTTGAAATAAACAAGAATTACAGAAAGTCATCAGCAAAACCCAATGTACCCAGAGGGTGAATGATACAGTATTTGTTCTGCTTCTCATGATGAAGACAGACCTTCAGCGTCTCTCCCCAGTGCAAAGCTCGCAAATGACCGTCTTGGAAAATGAGAAGTGTGTGTGTGTGGCAACAGATAAAGCTATAAATTTAACTTTGGTGGTGGTGGGACAAGCCGTGGTGGGAGGGGCTCTAATCCTGTCCACCGAGTCCGTCGATGCATCAGTCCCTGGTGAAGGTCTCTAATCCTGTCCACCGAGTCCGTCGATGCATCAGTCCCTGGTGAAGGTCTCTAATCCTGTCCACCGAGTCCGTCGATGCAGCAGTCCCGGTGAAGGTCTCTAATCCTGTCCACCGAGTCCGTCGATGCATCAGTCCTGGTGAAGGTCTCTAATCCTGTCCACCGAGTCCGTCGATGCATCAGTCCCTGGTGAAGGTCTCTAATCCTGTCCACCGAGTCCGTCGATGCATCAGTCCCGGTGAAGGTCTCTAATCTTGTCCACCGAGTCCGTCGATGCATCAGTCCTGGTGAAGGTCTCTAATCTTGTCCACCGAGTCCGTCGATGTAGCAGTCCCGGTGAAGGTCTCAGCTTGTTGGTTTTGGTCTCTGCAGACAGTGTGAGTTCATCTGCAGGAGTCCAGAACAGAATGTGTATTTTAGTGTCTTCACAAGTACGCCTGCTCCTGGCTTTAAGAGCCTCTCTGTAGGGCTGGAGAGAGAGGCCAGTGGTTAGGGGTACCGGCTCCTCTGGCAGAGCGCCCGGGTTCACTTCCCAGCTCTTACACGCTGGCTCACCACTGTCTGCAACTCCAGGTCTGACATCCTCTTCTGGCCTCTGCAGACACCAGGCGTGTGCAAGTAGTGCAAAGATGTAATGCAAGCAAAACTCCCATGCACTGGAAGGAAATGCATGAATAAAAAGATCCTTTATTAAAAAGAGCTGTGTGCCCTCTTCATTCTGAATCCAAAGACACCAAGTCATAGCAATGTCAACAGATTTTTTGTTTTTTTTTTTAAGATTCTCTTCCTATGCTTGGCATGGTGGTGTGTGCCTTTAATCTATATGAGTTCAAGACCAGCCTGGTCAATATATTGGGGTCCAAGGCTACACAGTGAGACCCCGTCTCAACACAAAGCACTCATTTCCCCACATTTTGGGGGGAAGTTGGTCTATTAATGGAAACTTTGCCCTAGGAATTCTGCCACAGTCCAGTTTTTTATAGTACGGTTCCACAGAGTATGACTTCAGCTTTAGCTCATTCTTGTAATGTCATTGTGCAAACAATAAGTTCTTCATTCCCTAGCCAGCTTGGCCTTTCCAGATTTAATGTAAAGTCAGCTGGCCAGAGGCAGAATGGACTGATGTCACTGTTTGGGAGTTTTGCGATCCCCTCAGAACCAGCGCTCACTCTCCAGCGTGCCTACCAGCTGTCCTTAGATTGGCATGAAGCTAGGGAACTGCTGGGTTAGCAGAACTCCTAAGAACCCGGTCACCCTGTGTTTGTCTCCCTGCCTGTGACTTCCAGATATGCAGACTGTCTCAGTGGCTTCCCTGTCAGAACCTGGGAAGCCACCTCTAGGATTACAGCGCATCCTGCTGCTCGGACCATTGGAAGCCGACAGTGAGTGTTCAGCACTCACACAATCATTCCTGAAAGGCCACTTTTTGTTTAAAATTCATTTATTTTAGAATTTTCATTTTTTTTTAAATTTTATGTGTGTGAGTGTTTTGCCTACGTGTGTGTACGTGCACCATATGTGTGCCTGGTGTCTATGGAGAGGGTATGGATCCCCTGGAGCTGGAGTTTAAGGAGCAGCGAGTGGGTGCTGGGAACCAAAGCTGGGTCTCCTACAAGAGCAGTGAGTACTCTTGGCCACCAAGCTATTCAACAAAGCCGTGAATGCCTGGTGTGTGGGCGGAGTTCGGCACGGAAGGGCCTTTTCTGCTTGGTGGTTCTGTTGTGTTACCTTATTGTGAACACAAACCTCCAATCACGGTTATAAACACTTAGACTTCTATAATTTTTTAACTTTTATAACAATAGTTATCTTGTTATAAAAGTATTCACAAGAGAATATGCACAGAGAAGTTATATGCGTGTATGTCACGTGCGGAAGTGTGTCAGTATGGCTCACTCCCAACAGGAGAGTTGCTAGGCCTGACCGTTAGTTAGGTTTGGGCATGCACCTTTATGTTTTCATTTTATTTTGTATGTGTTCATGCCTGTGGAGTCCAGAAGTCAGCCTTAGCTGTCATTCTTGAGGAATTGTCCACAGTCTCTCCTCTAAGATCAGGGGCTCCCCAGTGAGGTTAGCGGGCTGGCCAGTGAGCCCAGAGGTTCCTCTCTGCTCCCCGCCCCGGGATTACAGGTGAGTGTTTTACCAAGACCGCTGCCCCCACAGCAAGCCCTCATCGTTGGGCTCTCCTCAGCCCCAGACTACTCCACTGTAGTGGTGAATTCCTTTCCCAAAAAGGCTGGCTTGGCTTGGGTGTAGTAGAGCATAGATAGCTTCAGTTCCAGCTACTCAGAAGGCCGAGGCAAAAGGCTCACTTGAGCTCAGGAGTTCAAAACTTGCTGGGCAATGCAACAAAATAGCATCTGAAAAATAGGAAGTGATTGGAAACTCCTTATGTAGAACCCTTCCATCTCAGCAAGTGGCTTCCTCCTTATGGCCATCCAGATACAGGTCACAAAGAGGAAGAAAGATAGGCCAGAGGGGACTTCACTCTGGGACAAGTTGGCTCCCGTATACCCCTTTATTGACGAGTTCCACAAACTCTTCCGCTTCTAGGACTCAGGTGGATGGCTACATGTCACTTCAAGGAAAGCTGGAGAACAGAGTCTCTGGGCCCAGCTCAGAATCAACATTCTGTTAGTAAAGAAAGGGAAAATGGAGTGGTCTGTTCTACCAAAAGCAATTAGTTTTTTAACAGTACTGATATAATGGCCCCCCAAAGGATTTGCATCCCCTACCTCTCTCATCGTCAGATCCAGTGCTCTCTTAATTGGCTATCAGGAAATTCTCCATCTTAATTAAGAACACTTTTCCTGCTGTATTTGGATTGTGTGGTTGACTTGAAGCACGAGAATGGCTTGCAAGGGAACTCATGTATCTGAGTTGAATGTGTAAATGCTTCCGAAGTGTAAGATAACAAACTGTTTAATCTGAGTATTTGTAACTGACTCCATTGCAAAAGGTAGCTTTCATTGACCATGGAGAGTCTGGGAATGGGGTGTTTTCTTCACTGATGGCAGCTTTTCTGTGTATCATCTACTGGCATAGTTTAGTCCAAAGGGGAAGGAGGAATCCATTGGCTCAGAGAGGTGCATGGCCCGCGCTGGATGGACCGGGAAGGCTGGGGGCAGGTAGCTGTGCTTGTTCTTACATAATTCTTCCCTTGTTATATGAGCTCATGGCCTATCCATATTTTATACATCCCCCACAAGGGTGGGGGGGAGGTGGTGTGCACACACATACTTGCAAGGGTTCGGAGGCCAAAGGTCTACGTCAGGTGGTTTCTTTCTTTTGTTCTCCACCTAATTTTTGAGACAGGATCTCTCACTGGACATGGAGCTTGCCAGTGAACTCCAGGGATTCCTGTCTCCGTCTCCCCTACACTGTAGCACCCAGATTTCATGTGGGTGCGGGGCATCAAACTGAGGGCTTCATTCGTGGTTGGGTGACAGGCACCTAGTGAGCCTATCTCCCCAGCTCCCAGAAATGCTTTAATAACCACCATGATAACATGCAAAGGAAAGAGAGTTGGCGGGTGGGCTATAAAAAAGCCATAGGATTCTGTAAAAGCCCAAATGATACTTAAATAACACACACACACCCATTTTTAGACCTCAGATATACATAGAGTGGACTAAAAGCTCTTTACCCCACTGTGGCTTAAGGCAGTGCTGTTGCCAGTTCTTTAGGCAGTCAACCTAGGCTGGAAGCACCCAAAACTGACAGTGTGAACACAGTTGCTGGTTATTCTCCATCTACAGCCTTTGCCACTCAGCATAGGCTGGGGGCTCTGAATGCTGTTGTGCCTGGAATGCTTGGCTCGGACCTGCTGCTCAAGTCCAGTGGGCTCACCTAGTTCCTCCTAGATGCCTGCTTTCTTTTCCATGCATGTCCACAAATAGCATCACAGCAAATTAAAGTAATTTTCTGATTGATGCAAGGAGTAACCAAAGAAAGCTTGGATTTGGTGCCAAAATATCTCACAGTACAAGCAGAGTGCAGGTACTGGCCCATTTTATGGCATTTTAGTTGATCATTATTTCTCCAAGAGCACATTATTTGGCTATCTGGCAGCAATCCAGTGTCATTCCAGAGGCATTGGACAAGCAGATGCGAACGATCACTATAGTAAATGTACTCTTCCTTTTGCCAAGTGGAAGTAGGCTATTCAGGAGGAAAGGGAAGGAAACAGAAGAATACCAATTTTCTCTGAACCAGAACACGTCTGGCTTAAAACTGTGGTGCATAAAATCATGAGGTTTTTCTCTTGTGCGTGGCAAAGGTTCTCGTGGTTCATAGAAACTTAATCTTTTAGAAACTTGCAGTGAATGTATAATGTATATTACGTGTCATTGTTACTGGTTTATAAAAACTTCCTCGTGCATTTTTCTTTAGATCCCAAACTGCTAAATTCTATCAGAAGAATGAAAAGGAATTTTCTGGGAGGTCTAATTGTGTGAAAGGAAAAGGGAATCCTAGGTTTCCACATTCATGACATGTCTTAGGGCCATGGTCACTGTGCCTGGGGGAGAGATGGGTGTTAAGTAGAGAGCAGCCCATGGGTAAATCAAGAACGAAAGAGATTCCCTTCAGAATGGCCCAGTGTTCCAGGATGGACATCTGGCCCCTGTAGAAACTTGATAAATGGATGTGGTGCTTTAAATGAGATGGCTCCCATAGGCTCATCTGTTTGAATGCTTAGGCACCAGGAAGTGGTGCTATCTGAAAGGATTAGAAGGATGAGGAGGTGGGGCCTTGCTGGAGGAAATGCGCACTGGGGGTGCCTTTGAGGTTTCAAAAGCCCATGCCAAGGCCAGAGTCTCTCTCTCTCAGCCTGCTGATCAGGACGTAGATCTCAGCTACGCTCCAGCACTACATGTGCTGCCATGCTTCCCGCCATGCTTCCCGCCATGACGGTGATGGACTAAACTTGGGAAACTGTAAGCCAGCCCCCAGCTAAGTGCTTTCCTTTGTAAGAGCTGCCTTGGTCTTGGTGTCCTTTCCCAGTAACAGAACCGTGACTAAGGCAGGTGAGATGCTCCCTGAGATGGAGTGTCCAGTGTTCAGGACTTGGGTGGGCTGCTCTCGTATCCCGTAGTAGAGGAAGGAAAGGAGTGACCTCGGCTGATGTGTCTGAACAAGAGAACTACAGCATTGAGCAGCAGCTGACTGAGACGGTGAGCACTTCAGATTGACTGCATCAGCAGGATGGTATCTGAGGAGTCTTCGTTCTCCTGCCCTTTATTCACGGCTTATTGTCTAAAGTATCCTCAGGAGAGCCGGGCCAGAGCATCAAAAAGTGCTGGAGCCATGTCTGTCTCCTCCTGCTCTGACTATGGGGATTGTGTCTCCTGAAAAGGTGGAGAAGAAAGCGGGCTAGAAAAGTGCTGTCCACTGCCATCTCTTGCAGCTAAGGACTTTGAGTAGTTTATTCGCTGAAATCGTGGGCTGTTGAGAACTGCAGGGACCTCAGATGGGGCTTTCTCATCCATAAGCCTCTGGGCCCAGAGGCATGGAGCTTCCTATCCCAGTAGCATCAGCGGCAGCGGTGGCGGCAGCTCCCTCTTGGCCTGCCCTTCCAGATGGGATGTTGCATATAGCTGTGGCTGCTCTGGAATTCCTACATTGCCCAGCCTGGCCATGAACTCCTGGTTCCTCTGCTTCAGCTCCCCAGGTGCTGTGGTTACTGCCTGGCAACAGTGTGCTTTGCATCATTTCCCCTCTGTCCCTTGTTCTCCTAGTTGGGACAGTGAGGAGTAGAGAGAGCATGCTGCTACCACCAGTAAGCTCAAGTTAATGACTGCACATTCAGGGCTGTCCAGAAACCTTGACTTAGAGCTCCTATGCGGCTTTAGAATAGGCAGTACACATGTCTTCCTGCTGTTGAAGAAGACACACAGTCACCTTTCATGCAGTTTACTGTGAAGATACAGTTTTCCTTGAGTGGTGGTCTGGAACAGAGTTGCTGTAATTTGTCTGCAAGACTTGCAGAGACAAGGCAGCTGGGGTGGGGGCGGGGTCTTCTAGACTAGATTGTTACATTTTTAAGAAGCCGGTCCCTTGCTTCTCTGTCCAAAAGTTACTGTTTCCAGGGCTTGGCCATCTTCTTACTTGGGAAGACATAGATGTACTCCCACTCTGAGGTCAAAGCTGTTTAGGAGAACCAGATAGACTAGCTTCTGCAGAAATGGCTAATCATATGGGGTAATACTGTTTCACATGACGCCTCTGAGAGTTGAAAGTGCGATGCTTTAAGAAGATGCCATTGAACCTGAAAATGCCTGGGCAGTATCTATTCCTGTGTATTTTTCTTCCTTTGCTTTGATCTAAAGGGATTAATCTTACCTTTCCACACATGCAGTAATTTGTTAAATCTTAAGTAAAGACCTAGTATTTGGTTGTTCTGTGAGTTCAATGCATTTCCCATTAGCAAGTGAACAACCTAGTCAGAAAGAGCTGGGATGTCGGGTGACCCAGATGATGGACTTTAAGGAAGTGGAGAAAAGAATTTCCCAGCTAACCTTGCCAAGTTAGAGTCTACCATGGCAGTTGTTGTCAGCCAGGGGTTCCCGTGTCAGCCCATGTGTGGGACTAGTGACCCTGGAGAACTGTAAGACCTGGCTGAGCCCTGGTCCCGTCCCCAGCTCCTGTACTCTGTCCTCTTCCTCCTCTTAGACGTGTCCTCCCCCCCCCCCCCCCCCCCGTAACAGGCAGGGTCTGAAAAAAGCTTCCTGATTCCCTTTACTCTTTCAAGTACCCAGGTACAGGAATTTTCCGTTCCTACTATGTGTTTGCCTTTCTTTTAAAAAAATCTTTATTTTTTTTTTTGAGATTGTGATTACATCATTTCCTCCTCTCTTTCCTCCCTGCAGACCTTCCCATATACCCCCCAATCCATAGTGTCTTTTTCTTTAATTGTTACTACATGTGTGTGGGGGTGGGGGGAGGTATTTAATTCCTAAACACATAAATAAAACCTGCTCAGTCTGTATAATATTGCTTGTGTATATGTTTTCAGGGCTGACTATTTCATACTAGATAACCAGTTGGTATGCCCTTTCCTGGGGAAGACTCTTTCTGCTCTCACGATTCCTTAGTTACCTGTAGTTCTTGGCGTATGGTTGAGGCCTCGTGGGCTTTTCCCTTCCACATTATCATGTCTGTAGCGCTTGTTCAGCTCATGTTTAGGCAGCCATCTTGGTGAGACTTCATGAATGGAGAACCTGACACTCGTAGGAGACACCGTATCATAGCAGACTCCCTGTTCTGACTCTTACGGTCGTTCCCTCTTCTGGAATATTCCCTGAGTATGGGATCTGTGTTGTCAGTGTGTCACTTGGGCCTGGGCTTTACAACTCTGCATTTTGATTGGTTGAGGTTTTCTGTAAAGGACTTCATCTGCCCCAAAGAGACGTTTCCTTGGTGAGGGGTGAGAAGGATACTTACCCGGGTAGATCCTAGAGAAGGATGTGCAGGATCGTGGTCAGCTTACAGATTCTCTTATGACAGTCCTGGGTTCCCCTTGCGTTTCCTTTGGCCAATAGGTGTTACACTACCACTGATACTTTGTTCTAGGAGCTTGAACCTGGTGTAACTACTAAAACAACACTCTCCTGTTGTATGCAGTCTTTAGAAAAGCTGATTTACCCCGTGTGAACTCACTCTCCTTAACTCATCATAGCACAGGGAGCAGTCTGATATTATACACTGCAGATTTTAAGTTGAAATGAGTGGCCCAGTGGAAGCTTTTCCAGAAAATGCAGTGTTGGTGTGTGGTTGTTTAGTCTGTGGAAGAACCTTTTCTCATCGGATCGTTTGATGTGGATGGTGGAGCTGGCTGGTGCTCATCTGTCTGTGTAATTGGTACCCAGCCAGGGTCCTGGAGTCACTGGTTGATTCATTTCGATGTTTAGCTGTCTTATTATGTTGGACGTCAGCCGCTTTTGCATCCTATGGTTTTTGAACAAGAAAAAATCCTGTGGAACCAGCAGAGCGAAGCATTGCACGTCCAGTGTGCGGGGTGGCTGCACACGCATGTGAGGTGATAGTGTGGGGAGGTGGCTCCCCACAGGCTCCACGTTAGCTGAGCCCCAGTGGTGTGTGGAGAGACCGGGGTACTCCTGGCCTGAATCTCCACAGGACTGGCATTGTCGTACTCTCCGTTCCTGTGGAGAAAAACCCAGCAGTTACTCTGTGTGGAGTTGTCAGCCTTGGGTGTTGGTATGTGGTGGTGGCCCCCTTCATGGCTTCTTTCGCCCTGACTCACGGCATTAGCATAATCAACACAGACACTTGAAAGAGCGCCATTTCCAGATGCACACACTTGTCTGTTATGCAAGTACTTGTCCAAACTTCTTCCTGTAGTTCAGAAAGGTGTCTTCTCTCTTCCCAGCCCCTCGGTGTATGTCACTATTTGATTGTGCCTACGCACTGGCATGGGTTTCAGAACTACAAAAACAAACACGTGTCACTTTTGAAATAACAAGACAACAGAGAACAGGCTTTCTGAGTGGTAGCATCCAGAGAGCTGGAAACGGTTGGTACGGTCCTCCCGGATCTCAGCTGGATCAGCTTCGGGCTGTCAGGTGGACCCCACCCCCTGACACCTCCACAGCCGCTCACTCTCCGGGGTTCCTGTGGCTGCAGGTTTTTAATGCCAGGAGAGGAGGCGCTGATGCAGCCGCTCTCATGCAGCGTCCTCCGGAGTCTCTGGTTGAGGTTGAACAGAAGCCTTGACTGTTGTCACTTGGCAGGCAGAGGACATCATATTTGAAGAGTCACGTAATCTTAAAGCGGGCTAATCTTTTTCTGGCTTACTAATAGGCTCATTACATGTTTGAAATAGTATAAAGCGGAGCCCCTGTTTCAGATGAAGCCTCAGCCCAGCGGTCCAGGGCCCTAGCAGACGTTCGCCTGATGTGTCTGGCTGAGGATCTGTGGCACGCTGCCAGTTCTTTGAGGACCTGATTTCAGGCCTCCCTAGGAGGGCCAGGTCATTCTGCCTTGACTCAGTCAGGGACTGCTTTTCCCTCAGCACAGAAGCCACCCAACATGAGAATTGTTGTGTGTCAAGTTCCTTGGTCCGAGGTAGTTCAGCCTCCCTGTTAGTACAGCTGCTGTGGGAACTTACTTGAGACAGCACATGGTAGAAGAGCTTTGGAGTTGGCCAACAGGCTGGATTGGCAGCACCAGCCTTACTGGGCAGGTTCTTAACCTTTCCACAGCTCAGCTTCCTGTGTGTGAGGAAGAGAAAATGAGATGGGATTGGCCAGGCACAGAGCGGTGGTCCTGGGAGTCAGCGAATACCGCCATTTCCTTCAGGTTGCTGGTGAATTTCCTTTCTTGTGTGCTTGCTTGGAGTAGTCTTGGAACCAGGATTTGTTGGTGGTGATTTTGAGTGAGTAATGAAGCCCCATACCTCCTGAGATAGACTGAGACCACTCTCATCCCAGGTAGGCCTTAGCTGCCCTCTGCCAAGGCCTTGCTCCATCGACCAGTCTACACACTGTTGTTCTGTTCCTCTCATCCCTCTAACAGAACCTTCGGTCTGTGTTAGAACGGGCCGGCATCTCTACCTACCCTGGGTGAGACTCCTGAACTGGAAAGGAGCCTAAATGCTGCTTCAGACTTAGTGGAAGCTTCCTCACAGCACCGGGAAGGCTCTGGCCTTGGTCATCACATCTCATCCTGAAGTGCAATTCAGATCTGTTTTGTGGCTCCGGCCCCCTTCCCACTAATTCAGTGATTAATTGGGAGTGTTTTGAGTACTCAAAACTATAAACCAGGCCCTGTATCAGGGTGCATGCATGTGTGCAGGCTTTTCAGCTGGTGTGGATATCTACACCACTGACTTGAGGTTGTGTCTCTGGGTGAAACTACCTTTATGCCTCAAGGCCAGGAGGTCTGACTTTGCCTCAACCCTGTTGCCACTCACCGGCTGATTGGATTTAGCTGTGGCCTCTGGTTCGTTCTTACTTTCTTTCACGATAAAGTTGTGGCCACTGTTTCCCAGCCCACCTTTTCCCCATAGCCCTTCATATCAAGCTTCCCGCCCCGATTGCTTGTCTCATGTTATGAAAGTGATTCTCAATGTTCTAGCATTTTCCTGAGTTCTGGATGTGTATTTCTAGTGCCCATTTTTACTTTTTCTATACAAACTATGTTTCCAAACTGGAAAATGATGCTGCCTTTTTTTTTTTTAAATCTCAGATAAAGATTGGGTTGATAAAATTATTTTATTATACATTGCAAAATAAATTTCAGAAATGTTCTGTAATTCCTTGGCTTTTAACTCTCTGACACGTTGATTTTATATGGCTAGATGAACATGGTTTTTAAAGGGGAATTTCAGCAGCGTGTATTTAAAACATCCCATGGGAGAGGGAAACAGTTTGAAAACCTTGGGAGAAATGCCTGGAAGAGTTGGCCAGATGCCACCCTTTAGCCCGCTTTGTGGAGACTTGTGGACAGTGTACCTGTGGCTGCTTCCTCTGTCTGGGTCTAGACTGGAGTGGGAAGTCGGAGGCCTGGGGGGAGGGAGGTGCTGCCAGGGGTGGGTGTGGGCAGTGGCTGCAAGGCTGCCAGGGTTCTGTGTGTGCCGGAAGTGCAAGTTTGCTGGGAGGAATGGAATGTTCCCTGTTGCCCTCCAAGAGCAGAAACAGCTGTGGATAGCTTGAAAAGACAATTGCTCAGTGAAAAACCAATATGTATTTTATGATATTAAAATAAAGTCCACACTAGAAAACCCACCGACACTGTGGTCGTGCGCTGGCGCTCTACAAGATTAAGGAGAGCTGGCGTCCCAGCTAGGAGTTTCCCTCCAGTTGCCTCTGCAGCCAGCCCAGCCCTCCACCTAAGGAAGGCCGAGGGGGTGTCCGGAGTGAAAATGGACTGCCCTTCTGCTCATGGGACGGCTGTTTTATTCCCCCGTCGCTGGCTCACTGCGTGAAAACTTTAACAATGTTTCCAGAGGACATCTGTGGGTAGAGAATTACTGTCAGCAAATTTAACGGGAAATCTTGTTTCTAGCTGGAAATACAATCCTTCAGCCAAGTTCCAAACAATATTTATTTTAGAACATCGTTGTTTTTTAAAGTCCTTTAATGGTTTAAACTTTTAAGACTTTGGACAAGAGCGAGGGTAGAAACGGACGAACTTGTCTTACACATCAGAGTCGATTGTGCAACCCTTTTAGTGAAGGGTTATTTATGTTTTTATCAAGCCGAAAGGCTTGGGGTTTTGGACACTATAGATAGTACGTATGAAATACTGTTTTTCTATTTTCAGGCCTGCTACCGCACTTCAGGTTTTTGCCCTGGTAGTTGGTTTGTTTTCACTCACCATGTCAGTTAGTCCCAAGGAGACGGATTCTGGAGAGCAGACAGCTGATGGCTGGTCCCCAGAAGTGTCTGTGCAGTGAGAGGTGAGGGTCAGCCCCGGGGCTTCCCTCTGCTTCCTGCTGGGGACTGGGCAGAAGGGAAGCTGCCCACATGGAATGAGGTGAGGGATCCTTGCCCAGTGGTTTTCCATGAAGAGCTGCCAGATCTGGGCGATGGTTTTCAAATAATCACCTTAACCCCCGCTTTACTTTCTGACCCTAGTCCTTACCCTAACCTCCGAAGTCTTGGAGCCTTGGACTCAAAGGATGTCGCTACACTGTTACCAAATCAGGGATGCTGGGAGTCAGGAAGCTGAACTGCTGAATCTGTCATCAAAATGCTAAAGAGGGGAGATTTGGTGGTTCTTGGTCCTGATTACAAGTTAGGGTAAGGGGGCGGGGGTTGGGGAGTGGGCAGCGCTAAAATGTCCACACCTCGACACAACTGCTGGAGCTCTGAGGATGGGACATGGGTGAGCAAAGTCTCCCCGGGGGGTTCACATAGGCAGCCAGGGTGGAGAATTGCTACAGAGTAAAGCCAAGAGTCTTATCTGAAACTGCCTTTGAGAGGCCCTTTGAGGCCAGCCACGGCACTTCCCAGGCAGTTCTTCTTCCTGTAGCTGACCTGCATGCTCTACTGTGGCTCAACAACCTCGGTGGCTCTCTGTGACTCACCGGTTACATTGAACTGTCCCTGCACCCCTAGCCACCTGTGGTTGACCGGGAGCAAGCATTGGAGTCCAGGCACTGAGCAACTTTGTTCAGATCGTCAGTGCCCACAAGAGAAGCCCTGAGACAGACTTAAAAGACCCGCTCTGCGTAAGAGCCAGATGAGCACTTCTGGAAACTAGCCGTTTGCAGTGTCTCCCAAGCCCCTCCTAAAGACTGGTAGGCTCCCAAGTTGGTGACCAGAACACACTGTCTTACTTTATAGGCATCCCAGAATAGGGAGAGGAGGAGGACGAGGAGGGGAAGGAACTGTCTTCTTTGCAAAAAAGCAGAGCTTTTAAAAGTTAAATTACACAACTTTTTTATTTTTAAAGCGAGTAGATTTCTCTTTGCTGTTGCTGAGAAAGATGAATTGATACCACATGTTGCTTCCAGACAAGCCTTCTCTGTGTTCCAGGGAAAGCACATGCAGCTGGTGTCTGGGTTAGTGGAGTCTCCACAAGGTAAACATGGCATGGAAGGAGCTGAAACAGACGCAGAGCAGCAGCAGCTCAGAAATGTCCAGTTACTGGCACAGCACCTTAAAAGCTTTTCAAAGTTTGTAACCCTTTCTTGGAGGGCGCCACCCTCTCCCGTTCTGACCTAAAGCACACGCAAACAGTAAGCTAAGGTTCGCGACATGGCTGCTTCTGTATGTGGGGTCTGACAGTTGAGGAGAGCTGTGCTTGGCGCCCGGCTGAGGGGTGCTGCATGCTGAGCTTCACAGAACCCTCCCAAGGATCCTGGCTCCTCCGCAGAGGCAGCTGAGGTTCAGATGGCAGGCCAGTGTCATTGCCCGCCCCGTAAGACAGACTGAGCTCAGCACTCTGGGACCTGGTCCGGCTTTGCGGTCTTCCACCGCGACCACCCTGTAAACGAGCGGTAGATGCTCTGCCATTCCACGCAGCTTCTTTCTGACTCCCGTTCTGTTTTGAGTCCACCTGTCTTCGTAATGATGTGGTATCTGTTGGAGAGTCCCGGGCACCTCACATCAGCACTGAATGTATTTTGCGACAGAGAGCTGCTGGTTACATCAAGAGAAGAATGATCGGATTCTAACTGGTCATCTTGGTGCTGATGTCTTCTAGGTGGGCCGGGCAAAAGGCTCTTTAGGCAGCGGCCCACACAGTGCACTGTGCGTGACGGGGAACTGCCACTCCCAACAGGGTGCCTCCCCCATGTACCTTTTGCACGTGCCTCTTGGAACAGTAGTTCACTAATTGTAGCCACAGTCAAGGGACCAGGTTTGCCAGCTCAGTGATTAGTTAACCACATGTAGTGGGGGCTTGGCCCCAGTCCAGGCCTGTTCAGTGTAAGCTGGTTCATAGAACCGAAGGCTGGTGCAGAATGGGATGGGCGTTATTCTTAGCTTTGCTCCCAGACTGGAGACGTACGTCTCTTAAGGTTTTCTAAGTCTCAGCGTTCCAACTGGAGGAAAAGCTGGTGTGTTTGCCTGTGGTTGGTACTCACGTTCTTGTAACTCATCAGAATCTTGAGTTTTCAGTAACTGGAGCTGCTCACAAGGTCTTTGTGGGGTGGCCCCTGGGCAACTGTAGCGATGTGATAGAATGGCCCAGGAAATCATAGCCCTAGTTTTCTGGCCAAGTGAACTTCACAGTGTACTGAATTGTGTATATGAGTAGGCTGAGTAGGCCTAGAAAAATCACACTTGTTAGAATTAGAGTTTTAGCAGACCGTATGTTCGTGTACCTTCAGCTGCCCTTCCCCTTTTACTTTACGGAAGGAAAACCTTGGAAATTTAGATTACTTCTTAGGGTGATACATATATTAATTGAAAACTATAGTTTGGTGGTGGTGGTGGTGGTGGTGGTGGTGGTGGTGGTGGTGGTGGTAATGTGCTTTTTGGTTTGGGGATTTTTGAGGGTTTTTTTTTTGTTGTTGTTGTTGTTGTTGTTGTTTTTTTGTTTTGCAAGAAGGGGTTTCTCCATGTAGCCCTGGCTATCCACAAATGTTCTATAGACCAGGCTGGCTTTGAATTTTTGAGCTTTGCCTGCCTCTACCTCCTGAGTGCAGGGATTAAAGGCGTGTGCATTACCACTGCCGGGCACAATAGGATATTTTTAATGGTAGTTTTCCTGAGATTAAAGTGGAGGGGAATCTTACAGAACCTCATTTTTCATCTTTTTTTTTTTTTTTTTAATCTTTCTTGTTTGGATAAAACTGAGGTGGAAAGCTAATCATTAGACCTCTGAACTCTGAGGAAAATACATCTGTGGCGTCTAGCCTTGGCAGGGCAAGGGCGTTTGAACAGTGATGGACAGGTGAGCTGTGTTTATTGGCTTTTGTCAGTGTCCCACCCTCAGACTGTGGATTTTATAAATGCAAGGTGTCCAGACTGCATGGAGAGGCTGCTGGGACTGGCCTGTTAGGGCGGTGTGGCCCAGTTCTTGTTGGTGTTGCCTTAGTAATAAAGGAGCTAGAAAAACCTGTCTGAGCACTGTAGATAATGACCTCAGGGAATGTATTCTGCTATTAGTGAACCTCTAAAATGAGAGGCCAGTGAAGGCTGGCCACTAAAGCCAGTCTCTCTGTGTAGGAACCCGGGTGGACGGTCCCATTGGTTAGTGTGGGCATACTGCCTCTCCTCTGGAAGGGGACTACTTCACAACAACAGAATGCCTTTTTACAAAGACTAGCAAAGTATTTCATAAAGAAAATCACAGTAAGATGATAGTCTGTGTGTTTCCCCTTTTTCTTAAAGCAGAGTTATTCTGGGTGCTTTTCTGAACTGTCGGTACAAGCACATTACATGAGGACTTCTCGTTAACCTGAAGGGCCAGAGAAAAAGCATGGCTTGAGAGTTGGCAAACTGCTTCTGGTTTTGGTTTCTGTGCATTGGCTGGCAGCCTGTCTTATTTCGTATCTCTGAGCCTGGCCTTTGTGTGCAGAATCGGGGCCCTGATAACTGCCGCAGCCTTGACGTGAGGATTGGAGGCCGTGACTATGTTCAGTCCCCAGCAGTGACCTGGCAGATCTTCAGAGCTTCGCTTTGTAATTAGGGACCTGGACAGGAGGCCAGTCCTCATGACCCACCCTGCCCTGACTCCCAAGGCACTGGCCTTCCTTGCCAGGTGTCCAGGCCCTTATAGAAGAAGCTTGCTGTCTCTCTAATTTTAGCCACTTGTAATTGCAGAAAATTATAATATACATCATTGGGGGGTTAGAGTCATAGATGGCTGTCAGAAAAATCCATAAAATGTTTGATTGGTCTTTTGGTAGGGTTTGGAATTGGTAGCAGTAAAATATATTTTAAAAAATACTGTTCCCTATTACACAGGATCACTGAATGTCTTGAGATGGCTCATTTTTGTAAATGTTTGGTGTTCATGTGAACTCTTCCCAGAATTCACAGTACACAAGCTGACAGGTAGGAATGATTAGGGAGGTGTCTGCATTGCACCCCCAAAGCCTCAGGACCAGCTTACTTTTCACCCTGAAGTTTGTGTTGACGTTTTTACTGAATGGGCTGAATTACCCGTGTTCTTTTCTGCAAGCGCGTGTCAGGAATGCACTTCGTAGAGAAGGGATAAAATTCCCAACCCTTAGTACCCTTGCCATTCTTCTTTTTCAAAAGCAGTGGAGTGTGAAGGGAGCAGGGTCTGCAGTCTCCGGGCACGGCCTGCGTCTCTGGGTCCTCGGGCCATGCCTGCTGTCCCACCCATCCTGATGGCAGTTGTGGAAATGGCGCCGTGACGGTAATTGCTGCTGTGCTTGGCCCAGCCTGGACTGCAGTCCCTTCTTGGGTAGGAATGTGCATTAGGAATACTGTGTATTTTCAGTTATTTACTCGTGACAAAATCCTGTTGACTTTCTGTGTTTTAAAAACAATCTGGTAGAACACATGTATTTGTCTCTTCTACATAAACACAGTTGATGGTTGCCAAAGTCTTTTTAAATGTGACTTTTAGAATTGTTCATAATTTAATATGCAGTATTATTAGGCAATGTCTTTCGTCTTTAACTTGCCAGTAAAAACTCATCTGGCCTGCAGGTGCTCTTCCAGATGTGGGGAACACCTTCAGCTCTTTTCCTGTTGCATGCACAGAAGGCATTTTACAGATTAGAATGAGCTTCCCCAGGCTCTGAGTGCTCTTCACTGTGGACCTGCACTTCATAAGAGGAGGGGGGAAACAAACCTGAAAGCATAGCGTGCCTGGTGTCTGAAGTGCATTATCATCCATCATTGTTATGTCATCCGTGGCAGGGAGGGGTGGCTGGATGTTATCATGGCCCTGATGAAGATGGGAACCTGCTGTGGTTGCAGACAGATGAAATGATTTGTTTGGGGTCACATGCTTGGCCAGTGGCAGAGATATGGCTGGGCCTGGTGATCCTTGACAACTGGGTGTATCCACTAAGCCAGGAGGGAGATTCTTCCAGTGAGTTCAAATCATTGGGACTTTAAAGGGATTCGCCCTACATTAAAAGGGGGCCAGGGAGATTTTGTCTTAGATATATAGAAAACTTGTGAAAAGAATCCGCACGTATCCACCACCAAGTGTCCCCTCTTAACACCCTACATTACAGTCCTGGTATAAGTGTCACAGTGGATGAACCAATATTTATCATTATTATGAACTGAAGTCTGTACATGCTAATCAGACTTCCCAGTTTTTTTACAATTTTTTTTTTTCTGTGATGTGATCCCACCCAGCTCTACTTCCCATGTCCCTTTGTTTCTCTTTGGCTGCGATGGTTCTGGGAGCACTAAGCAGGCTTTTCATGTTTTTCTTATGATTAATCTGGGGTTTAGGTTTTAGAAAAAGACTGATGAAAAGCTGCATTTTCAGTTCATTTTATCTAGGATGCACACTAGCAGTGTGCTGGTCCCTGTTAATGGAGGCCTTGGCCACCCAGTGGACACAACAACATCGGTCAGATTTCTCCACTACAAATTACTCTTTCCCCCTTTCATACTGTACTCTTTGGAAGGAAGTTACTCAACCCACACTTCCTGAGGCTGCAGAATGTATAAATGAGGCAAATTCTTCTAAATGGGAGACTTACTCCTTCACTGTCCCTGAAAAACCCTGCCCTGCCCTTCCCATGGCTGCAGGAATTACATGGTGAGTTGTGAAATTGTGGCAGGATGGATGGACCCTATTTCACACAGAAGTGCTCCAGAAGTAACTGCTGGCCCTGCACTTGTGCGGCCGAGGACTGCAGGAGAACAAAATAGCCACCAAGGTGACTAGTTTCTCGGAGAGCTGGGAGGTTTATTGACAATTATGGCGAGGGAGTGATATGGTAATAAATTATCAGTGTGAACTGTAGTGTAAGAGATGTAATTATAGGCCGGGTGTGGTGGCGCACACACTCTGGCGGAGGCAGGGGCAGGCAGATCTCTGAGTTCGAGGCCAGCCTGGTCTACAGAGCGAGTTCTAGGACAGCCAGGGCTACACCGAGGAACACCCTGTCTCCAGAAATGAAAGAAAAGAAATATAATTAAAGAAAGTGCAACAAAACTTGAGACTCTGCGAAAGCAGTGTCAAGGAGCTCCATGCCTCCAGCGCCTCCCCAACACGAAAGCTTCCCGTTTAGCCGGATGCTTTGTTCCAAGTCAGATGTTTGTTATTTAATAAAATTAAAAATGCTAGCCTATGAAATGGAAGCTGACCTTCAAGATGGCGGGCGCAGTGGGTAAAAGCCTTGGCTGCTGAACCCGATGACCTGAGTTCGTTCCGGGGCCCGCGTGGTGCGAGGAGAGAGCCCGCACCACAGTTGTCCTCCGATGTCCACGTGCATATGTGGTACCACCTCTCTCCCCCCAAAAATGATATTTTTTTTCTTAGAAACAAATTGAGAGGTCTTTATGAATGTCTGCTTTGGACTGGACCGTCTGGCTCACACTGTCCCTTCCCCTTCTTTCTCTACAGAACTCTATCCGGCACAACCTGTCACTGCACAGCCGCTTCATGCGAGTGCAGAATGAAGGCACCGGCAAGAGCTCCTGGTGGATCATCAACCCCGACGGCGGCAAGAGCGGGAAGGCCCCCCGGCGACGGGCCGTCTCCATGGACAACAGCAACAAGTACACCAAGAGCCGCGGCCGGGCGGCCAAGAAGAAGGCGGCCCTGCAGGCCGCCCCGGAGTCGGCGGGGGCGGACGACAGTCCTGCCCAGCTCTCCAAGTGGCCTGGCAGCCCCACGTCCCGCAGCAGCGACGAGCTGGACGCGTGGACAGACTTCCGCTCCCGCACCAATTCCAACGCCAGCACAGTCAGTGGCCGCCTGTCGCCCATCCTGGCGAGCGCAGAGTTGGATGACGTCCAGGACGACGACGCCCCGCTCTCCCCCATGCTCTACAGCAGCTCCGCCAGCCTGTCGCCCTCCGTGAGCAAGCCGTGCACCGTGGAGCTCCCGCGGCTGACGGACATGGCAGGCACCATGAACCTGAACGACGGGCTGAGCGACAACCTCATGGATGACTTGCTCGATAACATCACGCTCCCACCCTCGCAGCCGTCGCCCCCCGGGGGGCTCATGCAGCGGAGCTCCAGCTTCCCGTACACCGCCAAGAGCTCCGGCCTGGGCTCCCCAACCAGCTCCTTCAACAGTACGGTGTTTGGACCCTCGTCTCTGAACTCCCTGCGCCAGGCGCCCATGCAGACCATCCAAGAGAACAAGCCGGCCACCTTTTCTTCCATGGCACACTATGGTAACCAGACACTCCAAGACCTGCTCACGTCAGACTCCCTCAGCCACAGCGACGTCATGATGACTCAGTCGGACCCCTTGATGTCTCAGGCCAGCTCTGCTGTGTCTGCCCAGAACGCCCGCCGGAATGTGATGCTCCGCAACGACCCCATGATGTCCTTTGCTGCCCAGCCCCCCCAGGGGAGTTTGGTCAATCAGAACTTGCTCCACCACCAGCACCCAGCCCAGGGCGCTCTTGGTGGCAGCCGTGCCTTGTCAAATTCCGTCAGCACCATGGGCTTGAGTGACTCCAGCAGCCTTGGGTCCGCCAAACACCAGCAGCAGTCCCACGTCAGCCAGTCTATGCAAACCCTCTCGGACTCTCTCTCAGGCTCCTCACTGTACTCAGCTAGTGCAAACCTTCCCGTCTTGGGCCATGACAAGTTCCCCAGTGACCTGGACCTGGACATGTTCAACGGGAGCTTGGAATGTGACATGGAGTCCATTATCCGTAGCGAACTCATGGATGCTGATGGGTTGGACTTTAACTTTGACTCCCTCATCTCCTCACAGAACGTTGTTGGTTTGAACGTGGGGAACTTCACTGGTGCTAAGCAGGCCTCATCTCAGAGCTGGGTGCCAGGCTGAAGGATCACTGAGGAAAGGGAGGTGGGTAAAGCAGGTCAGTGCCCAGTGCCGTACATAAGAAATGCAGGTGGGGGTGGCGAGGGCCCGGGAAGCACCGGGAAGCAGTTGTGACTCCCGGACGGGTCATCGGTTCCAACTGCAGACTAGACAGGCCTCACAGCTGTCATGAGTAAAAAGAACACCCGTGTATTCAGAGAGAGCTAAGACACAGGCTCTCCTACCTCTGTGGGTGGACGGAGGGCAGGGGAGGAAGGAACATGCTAGGTCATAGGCCATAGGTCATAGGTCAAAGTGAGGCATCCCAGCCCAGGGAGTTTCTTACAAAACTCCCACCCAGCTCCGGCTCTGTCTTCTGTGTGATGGTTCTTTACCCCCTAGAAAAGTAGTGTTTTGCATGACTTCCGATTGACTGTAGCTGTGTTTGTGGACTCAGTGACTATGGAGCCGAATCTGTCAGATTATCCTTCTCAGTATAGGACATCATTTGGTGCCCAGACTTAAATCATTTACAAAAGCAAATTAGGTTGAAAATACGTGTTTCATAGGAGTTCCTTTGTGCATCTCTTTGTTTTTCAACCCATAGATGATGTCAGGTGCAGGGGACGTGGTTATGCATGGTGACAGCTTTTTTTTTTTTTTAACTGTATTTGACACTCAGCAGCTAGTTCTCGTCAGCATCGACTGTCTATAAGTTTTTAAGGTTGTTAACAGAGGTAGAGGTTACCACAGAGTAGGTGCCACAGTGTACACAGAGGGCGTATTCTCCAGACAGCTTTGTTGAGCCGGTGTGGGTGCTCACGTCTGGAGCCCTGTCTCCTTCATGTCAAGTTTCTGTCTTTGCCCAGGGGCCACGCTTCGTGCAGCCCACTCACCGCATGGATGCAGCGCTTGGGCTGTTAATGGCGTCTCCTTAGGTCACCACCTCGCTGATGTCCGAGGCCCCTCTTGCCAGCCTTTGCCGGAGCCATTCCGTCAGGCCCCCATTGGGAAGAAAGGAGACGCGGGGCTGTGGGAGGAGCGTGGCAGCTTTCCTTAAATGGCAGTGTCTCCACACTGCTCTGCTAGAACCGGCAGGTGCTGTGGCTGGCGCAGTGAAGAAAGCAGTGGACGTGGGCAGGCGGGACACACCTGCGATCCCAGCTCTGGGGAGGCGGAGGAGAAGAGAGGCATGCATCTGAAGCTAGCCTGGGCTACATAAAGAGGCCCTGAGGGCCCGGTCCCACCTTGCCATTCCAGCTGCAGTGATGGGGTGGGTGGTCCCTGAGCTCCTGAACCTCTCTCTCCCCGTTTATACTAGGAAGATAGGGTCCTGCTGTTCCACAGGGCTACTGCGGGGATCCGACGCAGTTGGTGAGCATGCTGACAGACAGGTGAGCCGGCAGGGAACCGCAAAGCCTGATCACTTTGCCCAGGTCCTATGGTTAGTCCCAGAGACTGTTTTCTTAAGTGGCTTGATCTGCAACAGTTCTTATTTTTTGTAAATGGTTAAAAAGGAAAAAAAGTAAAACAAAATACCAGAGGCACTCTAGACTGGGCCAGAGTGTGAATAATAGACAAAACTTCCCTGGAACTCTTCTCCTGGATTAGGGAGGGGCATCTGGCTGTTTCTGCCAACTGGTTTGTTTCAGTCTCTGCCTCCAGTGCCCAGTGTTAAAGGGCCCTGGACCCTCAGCTCCCTGTTGGCTTCTTTCTGTAATTTCCATCTCAGCAAGCTGCTTACCACCTCCTTCAAAAGAAAAAGGAAACTCAAAGCCCTAACCCCAGCCTTGTTCACCCTCCTCCCTGGGGCAGGAATTACAAGGGTCTCCTATGGAGAGCTCACTGAAGCCTCCCTGGGTAGCTGTCAAGGGGATGTCAGAGCATTCTGAGTCTAAAGAGGCTCAGTTTTCCCAGGCACAAGCAGGCTCCCGATGGAAACCCAGACGTCCGCTACAGTCATTTAGTAGCCTCGAGCTGGTGAGAAGACTGGAATGGAAGCTGAGGAGAAGGGTACTGCAGCCAGCTACCACCAGACCTGAACTTGGGCCGGAGGCTGGACTTGAGAGATGCAGGTATTTTACTGGACCTTAGAGATGGAGATGTTCAGATTTGGAAGAGTAAATAGCTTGTCTTCCTTGAAGAAGAGTGTGGTTGTGGCTTCTGAAGACACAAGGAAGTTTAATTTGTTCATCATTGTGAGAAGGTTACTTCCTAGTTCACCAGGAAGCGTTTATGAGCAAATCGCTTTCAGTTCTTGTCTGTTTCCCGTGTGGACTGCTCTTCTGGCTGACTAGCATGCTGTGTGTGTTCTTACAAAGTTGTATGAAAATCTGTAAAGGGAGATTTAGATAGATGATGCACTTTAATTTTATTAGTGATAGATTTCTGTTTTGGAGACAGTGCATTTCGTCATTATACCCCAAAGAAACTTCAGGTGGTTAGCTAGCTTTTTAGAACATTTTTAAGGGAGGTGGATTTGGGGTGTGTGTTTGTTTTCCTGTTAAAAATAGAGTGAGGGCTGGCAAGATGTCTTGGCAGGTAAAAGGGCCTACCTAACAAGGTGGGGGCTGAGCTGGAGCCCCAGAATCCACAGGAGAGAACCAACTCCCCAAAGCTGTCCTGTGACTTCCACACTGCAGTGGCCTGCGCGTGCCCCCGCCTGCACATACTATCACTCAGTAATAAAGGAAAAGTCAGAGCTGGGCGCAGCACACCGGCGATCCCTGCCTCAGTCTCTCAAGCGCTAGAAGATAAGAGCGTAGCGTCAGCGTGGGGTACACATAGTGAAGACCCCTTCTAAAAACAGAACAAAACAAACCAGAGAAAATTTGACTCGGTTTTCCTAAGAACAGTCTATCTCGGGATGCCCACAGGACAAGAGAAGGAACATCCTAAGGGGGTGACCGGGAGGGACTTGGGGGTGTCTGGTTTCCTGGTGGAGAATTTCTGTTTTAGAATGAATTCTGTCAACCATCAGGAGCATGGTGTGACCCAAAAAGTACTGGGAGTTGTTTTTTGCTTTTTTTTTTTTTTTTAACTTTTAAGCTTAACTTGTTTCCACTTTATTAAAGGTTTCTCTTCCATTTGGGAAACAGGCCTAAAGGCAGACTCTCAGCTTCACCCCCCACCCCCCACTAGTCACCCCAGCTCCCTGAGCCCCCTTCTTTCTGGCTTGCCTCTGCTTTATTTCTTCAGACTGGTGTGCCAGTACAAGGTCACATGGCCCCACCGTGGCCAATGGAGCAGCTCTGGCCAGGTGACATCTTACTAGAGAACCTCTGTGATGGGCATCTCTGGAGATCTGGGAGTCTCACATACAGCATTCATTTTAGGGCCTGGAGAAGAGCCTTCCACCTCCTGGGCTGTGTGTTCTGTGAGCGCCGGCTCCTGGGTGGCTAGAGCACTGTCTTCCAGGTGCTTGTGGACTTGGAAGTATGTACACGTGTGGAGAAGGTGGTGTGCTGGCTGCTGTCATCTGGGCTTCCAGGGAGCCCTCTTGAGTCTGGCAGGCATCCTCTGACACAAGAAAGCTACTTCAATCTCACCATTGTCTTGATAGTGGATCCTAAATTCACAAGATCTTCTGCTGTCCTTCCTCTTTTTGTATTTGGAGATCCCTCTGGGGAGAATTCAGAATGTAGTTTTATATTTAAACTATTTTATGATAAAAAACTGGAAAACACCCATTAGCGGAAGCTGAATGGGAATGGGAGGGATTGCTGTCCTTGCTCTGCCGTTAGCTACGTGAGTGATAAATCTCTAAGACTGTTGGGCTTCTGTCTGTCAATGGGGAGCAGAACCGTAGCCTTTTAAATGTGTGTGACATGCATGGCTTAAACTTGAATCCTACCCAGTCTGTAAAAATGGTCCTACTGGGATGAACACTGAGGGGCAGAACTAGAAGGAACTGGCGGTATACATGTGTAGACTTAGAATTTAGGGTTGATGCATGGGCTGCTTGCCCAAAGAGGCAAATCTGTGATGCCAGTTTGACTAACGTTTGAGCATTGTGAGTCTATCATGTTTATATTGGGGGATAATTCTAACAAAATGCAGGAATATTGGCTATCTGTGTTACATTTTTCTTAACGTCGATCACTTCATTTGAGGGCCTGTAACATGGGGTAAACACAGATTGTGGTGTGCTGTGTGGAGAGTGAACCCTGCTGTCTGCCTCTGGTTAGAGTCCACCAGCCCACAGAGGTCCGTCTCTCAATTATAAAAGCTGAAAGGCTGGCCTGTCATCCATGCTGAGACTGACTAGGTTTTTGTTGTTGTTGTTGCTTTTCTGTTTTGACACAGAGTTTCTCTCTGTAGCTCTTGGCTGTCCTGGAACTCGCTCTCTAGATCAGGCTGGCCTTGAACTCAGAGATCCACCTGCCTCTGCCTCTGGAGTGCTGGGACAAAGGTGTGCGCCACCAGCCAGATCAGGCTGGATCTTCTTAGAGTTGATGACAGTAAAGGAAAGTTGATAATGAGTCAGTGTTTCCCAAGTTTCTTCAGTATCTTGACTCGAATCTCTCTTGAGGAAACCACAGCACCAGAAACCCTACCCCTGGGTGTTTCCGATAGAATCGGCAGCCCTCTGGAGGACCGTAGCTCTCCTGACTTTTGCTGGGTGTTTCATATGCCTCGGCATACAGCGAGCACTTCCCAGCCCCAAAGTGTGGCTGATCCCACCTGGGTGGGCATGCTCCAGAGCAGCCAGAATCATTGAATGCAGTTTGTCTGGGTACCTACTGGCATGGGAGAGAAAGGCGAACCAAACTGTATCTGTCCCTCGAGAGGTGCATGGCCTAGCTGGGAAGGAGGTGGCAGTGGTAGCAGCCACTTACCCTGTTGCAAGAGTGACTTCCATGGGAATGTGAGCCACAGGCCCATGCAGTACCTTAGTGTGCTGGAGTTTCTTGGTCAACCCGGCAGACAATTCCATTGTTACACGTTTTCCATGCATTCTTCCTGTGAGCGTAAAAATAAAGGCCCTATTACTACAGGAGCTCCTTGCAGATGGGTCAGAGTTCAGGCCGAGCCCAGGTGCTGGCTTCTTGTTTAAAAACCAACAGGACCTTTCTTTTCATTCATGCTTGGCTTCTAGGGCCGGTTTCTCAGATTGGACATGAGCATCCGCTTCAGCACGTCGTCCCGGACTCCACTCTGAGGGCAATTAAAACACTCAGGGTTGCATGAGGTCCTTGAGATGGCGGAGACTGACCTTGGAGGTTGTCTGTGTTTTCATGGCTGTATGGCATCCAGTCTCACCAGGCTTTACTTAGATAACGGGGCAGATTTTATACTTCTCGTACAGAGCTAGCTTTTATAAGAGCTGTTACGTGGGGCACTGTGTTTCGTCGCTTTTTAAAGAAGTTATTTGATGTCTATTGTGATTTGGAACGATCCTGTAATTTCTCACGCAGACTCTGAAGCAACTGAACCATTCTTACACTGTTGGCAAAACGCACCTGCTTCCCTTGACGCTAGTTTTGGTCTCTTTTCGTGCCTGTTTGGTGAAACTCGCTTTCTGCATCTGTGCCTTCCAAGTCCTGCCTGCCACTTTGGGCATTCACATTAGAGAGGCTGGTGCTTTCCATTTTGAAAGGGAACTTCTGCCACAGATGGACTGGCGAGGTTCTAGGCTCTACCAAAGCATTCCATTAGCATCTCTGAAGGAGGGCTCCAGGGACCCCACCTTTCCCTAGGCTGTTGATCTTCACTGGAGCCAGGACCAGGCTACTGGGAGAAGCTTTGCCTTCCTCTGCTCAGAAGCCAGAGCCTAGGCAACCTGAACCTCCCATCCTCACCAGGCATCTCAAACTGCTCAGAGATGCAGAGGTACTCCCAGCCTCCTGGGGCTTTTGTGGAAGCAGAAAGAAATATGCAGATGGGCAGATGCTCATCGTGGCCTGGCCTCTAAAAGCTGGTGGTTACTGGTTTGGCACAACACAGGTTTTTTTTTTGGGGGGGGGGGTGGGGGGGGATGTCAGGAAATCAGTCAGGACCCAGAACTGGGCTACAGGGATTATATCTGGTCCCTTTTGTTCCCTTCCCTCCCAGCAGGAGATGCGGACTTTACTCTGTAATTCTAGATTTTCCATTCGGTTGGTGACCTTTAAGTGCATGATGGTCATTTGTTGAAGGATGAGAATCTTTGGTCTTGAAGTCTCAGGGTAATTCCAGGGTTTCTGGAGGACAGGCTCTAATTGCCGGTCCGAGTGATTGAGGGTTTGTGTGCCGCTGTGTCCCCTCTTCCTCTCCTCCCTTTTCCTCCCAGGCTAGTCTTCCACCCTCTTCCTCTCTGGTGAAAGCAGTCCAGGCCATACATTTTCTTTCTTTTTCGGTGAAATATTTAGATCCCTGTGGAATGTTTGATTTGGTTCCCTAGGGGAGTTAATAGCCAAGGAGACCCCAGCCAGAGGCATTCTTAGACTTAGGTTCCAAGTCAAAATCTTTCTCCAGGTCCTCCCGGCAGCTCACCGGAACATCTGTTGATCATTTGTTCATAAAATGATCACAAAGCCATACAGACCAAGTTATAAATAATCAAAAAATGTGATGGTGGAGCTGTTAGGAGGCGGAGGTAGAAACGCCGCCTGCCACTGAGTGTCTCAGCCCAAGCACAGCCTGCCGGAGGCAGCTGGGTTCCGTCAGGCTCCCTGTGTCAGGCTTCCCTCCGTGGTGCAGGTGGACAGTGGGCTGTACTGAGATCAGGGCCACGTGAGCCCAAGACTTCCCTCCTCCCTGCTGGAATCGGCACACCCGCAACGCCGCCAACCTGTCAGGAGAGACCCCCCCATCTCCTTCTGACTTGGTGTCAGCTTCCTTCTGCTCCCTCTCGGTTTCCCTCCTCGGTTGGTTGTTGGCTACCGTCTGTGTTGCCTGCAAGTCCTGGTGGTACCTTGCAGGTGGATGGGTAGTTTGAAGTCTGAGGAACCTGAAGAACTGAGTTGTTGTTGTTGTTGTTGTTGTTGTTGTTGTTGTTGGAGGAAACATTAGTCTCCCAGGATCTTGTGTATGTGTGGAACAGGAAGAGAGGACTTTGGTCATTCCTCCCGCCCTCAGGAGATGTAGAGCATCCCCAGCCTGCATACTGCCATCATTTACCCACCTGGCCCCAGGTTCACACCCGGTGAAGGTAAACAGGACTATTCCGGTCATGGCTTGTGTCTGTAAGCATTTCTTCAAGGCTCCTGTTCTCTCCTGTAGATGGTGGATCACTTCGTGGTGACAGCAGCTTGAGACAGAATAGCAAGACTCTTTTTTAAATAATTTATTTTTATTTTATGTTCATTGGTGTTTTGCTGGCATATATGTCTGTGGGAGGGTGTCAGAAGCCCTGGAACTGGAGTTACAGACAGAATGTCGGAATTTGAGGGCTTTTTATGGTGGAGTGTACAGAAACAAAAGAAGGCTAGTTGTCACATAGTTGAGAATCCATTCAATGTTCAAATGTGCCTTGTATCAATTTCCTCTTATAAGAAACAGGAATTTTAGAAACTTATCTGAAAACCCCCTCCCTGGGAAGCATTACAAACCTTAGATTCTGTTCCACAAGCGGAAGGTTCTGCCTGAGTGCCAGTGAGCCTCACTGGGCAGATGGGACGAAGTCCTAGAAGCAAAGGACACTGGGTGCCGGAATGGACAGGGGCAAGGGCCCCTCCAGTTTAATCAGCTAACATGTACTGCAAACCTTTTTTTTTTTTTTTTTTTTTTTTAACTTTAAGCTTTCCAGGCTACTTGGAACATCAAGACAATTTATTTCACTCACAGGAATTTATGCTGCTTGAGGGCAAATACTATGTCTAAGATGGTGTTCTTAAAATAGCAGGCGTTCCCTGGTGCTTGAATCATTGCAAAGACTTTGTCCTGCTTTCAAGGAATTCAGTGTATTGAGGGCTCAGAGTGTGGTAGGCAGGCATTCTGGACACCAAGTGCTTCAGTGCTACGTACAAGGCGTAGGGAACATCTGGGGAAGGCAGAGTGGAGGGCTGGCTGGTGAGTCACCTGGGTAGGAGGAGAGCAGGCTGGGCCAAGTGTCCCCAAGATGACTCCTGGGTCAGTGTGTGGTTTATTATGCTCAGCACACTGGTAGACTGTGTGGAAGATGGCAGGACTTGATCCCACAGGTCTTTGCCAGTTAAACTTTGGGGTATTATAGTTGAGGGTCATTAATTACAATCTGGAGAGGATCTTAAACATACCCCCCCCCAAAAAAAAAAAAAGTAGTTCTTTTTGTTTGGTTGGTTAGGTTTGGATTTTTTTTGGTTGGTTGATTTGGGTTTTGTTTGCTTTGTTTATTTGTTTTGTTTTTGGGGACAATATCTCACTATATAGCCCTGGCTGGCCTGGAACTTGCTATGTAGACCAGGCTGGCTTTGAACTCACGATGCTCTGCGTTCAACTCTCTCCCTAGGACTGGGATTAAAGGCATGTGTCACCACACTTGGCAAAAGTGGTTCTTTTGAAAGAATAGAATCCCAAACTTTGCATAATCTATGAGTCGGAAGCATCCACGACTCAAGAGCATGTACAGGAGAGCAGACTGCATGGAGGATTCTCGCCTTCTTCCAAGGCGGAGACAGGCTGTTGTCTGTGGTCCTTAGCTGTCAGTAACTCCTGGCACCGCTCTGTCCTCAGCTGGGAAGTGTGAAGATTGTTGCTTCTCTTAGCTTCCCTGTACTTTGTCAGCACAGCACAAAGGCGGCCAAGAGGGCAGACAGACAAGTCTAGGCGTCAAAGTGTCCTGGGCGCGAAAGGCTCTTGCGAGTGCTGTCTCCAGCCTTCCCGGCCAGGCCTTGGAGACTTGCCCCGACACTTGAAAAGCTTCAGCGTGCTCCTGAGGAAAGAGAGCCCGTCACAGCCCAGCCCGGCACGTCACGGGTCTCTCCTGCTTTTCTGCAAGCTGAACTTTTTGTCTTTAAGCAGTGTGTGTAGGTTGGTGCCTTTCCACCTTACCCCAAGTGTTATCTCTTCCGTCTTTACTCACCTGGTAGGAAGAGCTCATGTTACCAGACTGGAGGGGCCACAGCCTGGTTCGGTCACCTGTCCGCAATACCCATCTAAAGGAGACGGTGGTAAATAGCAGGACGGGAGAGTTATCCATTGTGGCCATATGGGCAGAGAACATGGGATCCAGAGACTCCCCAAGGCTGCTTTTGGGGATCCTGACAGTGGTGGTGGGTTCAAATAGAAAGGAAGAGGTGCTTTGCTGGGCAGCCCGGGGAATAGTGGTCCCTGCCCACCACCAGCTCATGCCAGGTGTCCCCTGCCAGGTCATCCCTAGTTGTACATTTTTCTCCTGGAGATAAGTCCCTCCCTGACCAACCTCAAGGGCGTCACCCGTTTCCTCTCCGTGGGAGATTCCTGGGGAGATCCTAGTTCTTAGGGTCCATTCTTTCAGCAGAGCACAAACCTCTTTTTAGAACACACTCGCTCATTCCTCCAGACAGGTGGGCTACACAAGGTCCAGGTTTCCTTCTGGGAGGCTTTGCCACCAAATAAAAACTTGCCTTCCAGTGCCTAGCCTGGCTCCTAGACGGCATTTGCCTCGATGGGTTTCTACACAGACGGCTCTTCCCCAGCCCCTCTCTGGCCAGCTCTGTGTAGCCAGCCTAGGCCCAGCCGTGGATGTGATAGGCAAAGCGCTCATACACCACCTCTGTTTAGACTTCCTCACCTGATAAGAGCCTGCTCTTCCAGAGGACCCAGGTTCAATTCTCAGCGCCCACATAGGAGCTCACAGCTGTCCGAAACTCCAGTTCCAGGGGATCTGATGCCCTCACACAGACACACATGCAGGCAAAACACCAATGCGCATAAAAATAAAAATAATCTTTTTTTTTTTTTTTTTTAAGCCTGACCAAAATGTTTTGCCTAGGATGGCACCAGCACTGGGGCTTTGTTGAGTGTGACAGGTCACTGATGAGTGAGTGGGGCAGGCAGGCATTGCTTTGCTTTGTGCTCCAGCAGAGATATTGAAACTCGGAAGCGTACTGCTGTTCTCTGAGCTCCGGGAGAGGCTGCTGGTCCATCAGAGGATCCCTTCCTCCTTATCCATCCTCAATGTTGCATACGGTCCCCAGCTTGACCTTGGAGTTGCAGGTTGACTTAAAATTTTTACCTGTTTCGAAGCACGAAGGTCAGAGTGTTTCACTTTAACTTTGCTTTTCCCAGGCAGACATTCTTCCAGACAATTACAATTCTGGCCAAGAAATAGTTGTTAACTGACTTGCATGGGCCCTCTCGCTCTCCCCGGCCTCTCACCTCGTTGTGTAGTTATTGGGGTCGTCCTCCTCCTGCTGACAAATGCATGCTCTCCACGGTGGAGTCGGAGGTGGGAGGGACGGCAGTGGGAACTGCCGCGCTCCGTGTCCAAATCCAGGTTGACTGGGTGCTTCTGTCTGGTGTCATTGTGGTGGCATCTTCCTTTCTTAGAACATCGTGTGACTTGGTGATAATTAGGCAGAAACCTGTCTTCCCCCTAGATGCCAGGATCACAGAGGGAGTACCTCTCAGCAGATATTTTTAGAATGGACCACTTCCTTGTCCTTGATCCAACAGCCTGGCTTCAAACTTAGGGAGGAGCAAGGAGGCCTCTTCTTCCTCCCCGGGGCAGTCAGTCTTTTTGTATTGTTAATTGGTATATGGCTTAGTAACCACAGAGCATCGTCTGTAAAGTTTGTCGGCTGTCTGCTTCCTTCTAAAGTCTGGGGTTTTTTAAGCTACAAAGGCATCAACACATACACATGCCTCAGAGTTAGCTAAATCAGTGTGAACTCCCATAAAACCCACGAAACTCCCACTAATGCAATCAAGCGCCATGGAACCCCCAGTTAGTGGCTGGTCCTGTCACGTTGCCCCCCCTCAGCTCTTGTTTGATGGAGAGACACCGACAGTGAGCTGCAGAGGCTGTTAGGACGTTCAAGGGTGCTCTCTCCGGGACTCCTTTGTTCACCTGAGTCCTCAATGCCGTCCCTTTCAGGATGGCTGTGTTTCTCTTCGGGTTTGTCTGGTTCCTTTACACTGTTTTCCTTCTGCCACAGAAAAGAAGAACTAAAAGCAGTGGCCTCCCTGAGGGCTGAAGTGAGGGGTTTTTGTGAATCGGGGCCCTGCAGGAGCCGCCTCGGGCCCTCCTGGCTCAGCTGGTAGGCAGGGAGGCAGCTTCCTGCATAGGCCGCCCCAGGAGGCCTTGCGGAGACCCCGGAGGGAACACTCAGGCACATAGTGTCACAGGCCCCCCCCCCCAGTCTGCAGAACGGGGAGAGTGATGATTAGTGCCTCTTCTTTTTAATGATGACATTCCCAGAGGATGCTGGGCCTTTGCTGAGGGAATGGGGGTGTGGCAGCCTGGGGGTTGTTGCTGGTGTGACTTTGGACTACTATGGTGAGGCTCATGTCCCAGTTTCAGGGCCCATGGCCGGTCCTAACTAGATGATGACATGTTGGGTGCCTTGGTGCACTCTGGATGCTTCCCTTCCAAGTTGTTCCAGCCTCTGTATCAAAGCACAGGCCACGTGCTCAGCCTCTGTTCTGGGGGAATGAAGTGTGTCATCTTCCCATCGTGCACTGGTTTTCACAGCAGAATAATTAACACCAAAGGGGACCGGGGAGGGGTCTGAATTAGGTAATACCCTGCCACTTCTCCCTAGGCACTTCAGAAAGGCAGGATTGGGACTTGGGGAACTTAGTCCCCTGGTGAATAATGTCATAGTGATGTTAGACTATGATTTCTTAGCTCTCATTGTGAAGGAAAAAGCCTAGTCCTTTTCAAAGGACTTCATCTGCTGCTCATGTTGGATCATGCTTTCAGGACCCACGTAGAAGACTCAGAACAGTGTCTCTACCAGGCCGAATGAAGTTACTTGTAGATAATGGGGTCTGGGTTTATTTTAGCTTTTTCTTCCTCTGGAACTAATAAGCCATTGTTTTGTAGGCCAAAATAAAATAGTGTCTAGTGGCTTTACAAGACAGAATGCCCCCAGAAAAAGGTCCTCAGCCAAACCGGGGGTCCACAGAAAGAGAGGGAGGGGCCTTCTTTTCCTGATTTATTGTCTTTGTTGCCACTGAAAAAACAGCCTGCCTTCTGCTCTTCAGAGCCGTCACCAAGGAAAATATGACCAGGGTACTCCGTCCCACAGAGACGCCCTACTGACAGTCTCTGAAACGATCGCAGCTCTGGAGTAGTCTTGAAAGGAAGAGGTGGGGTGTTCCTCACTGTGTGAACCGTTACTGTTTTCTGCTGCTCAGTCACATGCCTGGGAAGATGGCCGGCCGGTGTCGAGCTCCCAGTGCCTTGCCCTGCTGCACTCACCAGGACCACCAGCCATGTCCCCACAGACAACAGAGCTCATGGCCCGAGGCCTGTCATGCTGGTTCCTTTAGCTTCATCTCTGAGGATCTTTAAGATTTATTTTTATTTTATGTGTTCGGAGTGTTTGCATACATGTATGTAAGGGCGACGTGTGGTACCTGTGGGGGTCAGAAGAGGGCATCAGGTCCCCTGGAACTGGAGTTACAGACAGTCGTGAGCTGCCACGGGGGTGCTGGGAAGTGAGCCCAGGTCCTCCGGAAGGAAGAGCAGTCAGTGCTCTCAACTGGGCTCCCTGGACTCCGGTGCCCTGGGAAGACCTCCGCCGATGACTGTGGAGACAGAAGAATGTTAACAAGCTGTTCTGTGGGAGGCGGGCAGGGGTGGCGCACACCTGTAATCCTGGCACTCGGGAGGCAGAGGCAGGTGGATCACTATGTGTGTGTGTGTGTGTGTGTGTGTGTGTGTGTGTGTGTGTGTGTGTGTGTGTAGATTACCCATGGGATCTCACTAAATTTGCCCCTGGGCTGACAGGGAGAACCCTAGAAGTACTGCTGACTGCTTCGGGGGACTTGTCTTAAGCTTGCTACATTCCAAAACCTACACCAGACCCCAATCCATTTCCTGGCTGCCCCTAACTTAACAACGAGACCCACAAAAAAACCCGTGTGCCTTTGTTCGGTATCCTCCCGCGGTGCATGATCCCTTCCCCTTGGGCTTTTTAACTTGAGGATACTGTAGTAAGAACAAATAAGAACTAAGGTAAGTAGTTCTGCATTGTCCTTCGGTTGCAGACCTGAGCCTGGGCTCTGCAGTCGGACAAGCAGGTGGGGGGCGATGAAGTCACCCCCATCTTGCTTCCTGTTGTTTTCAGAGTGGCCTTAATAACTCTGGATTTCTTTTCTCCTTTAGACCCTCCAACTGACAGAAGACCGACAGAGAAAACCCTTTGCCAAATCTGCTCTCAGCAAGTGGACAGTGATACCGTTTACAGCTTTGTGAATCCCACGCCATTCTCCTAACCCAGCAGAGACTGTTAGCAGCCGTGGCCCTGGGTGAAGCCCTTACCCGTGGAACAGAACTCTATAATGTATGCAAAATCTAACTCCTGAGTGACCTGCCAGCGAGGACAGCACCTTCCACACCACCCACCCTCCTTCAGAGCACACCGGGAGCCCCTGGCGATCCTGTCGAGCTTCATATCATGATGGTTTATGGGATGTTTTAAGTGTTGTGTGTTTCCCTTTGACCCTCTGAGTTTTTTTACACACAGTCACTTGCAGTATTTTTCTGTTGAAAACGTTAACTGCCCTTCCCCTAGCACACTTCAAAGCAGAAGGGGAGTGTGTACCAGTTCCCGGTCTGGCTTTGAGCGTCACAAGCTTTCCAGCCCGTGGAACTCCACAAACTTAACACATTACATAAACTAAAGGGGGATTTTCTTTCTTCTTTTGTTTGGTAGAAAATTATCCTTTTCTAAAAACTGAACAATGGCACAATTGTTTGCCCTGCGCACCCGTCCAGGACTGAACTGTGCGTGGGCGGAGCAAATGGAGGCAGGCATCTGACCCAGTAGTTTCCAGTTCTGAGTCGGGGTGGTCTGTGGCCGGGGACCCCATTCCCCCCCCTCCAGCTGCCTGCTCAGCAGGGCTTACGGTCCCATCATTCTCCTCAGCTAATGCAGTAGACAGTGTCTGCTCTTAGGAACTAGGACCTCTTCGGGAAAGCTCAGCTACCGCTCATTGCCAAATGCCACTAATGGGTTGAGTTTTAAGGAGAAAAGGAAAAAGAAATGTGTGCTGTTTGGCTTCATAGATGTGGGATTACTGGTGAGCCATTAAGCGTGCGGTGAGAAATGTGTGAACTAGGCAAACCAAGTCTGTACTAAGGCAGGTCCCACTTCACTGTTTTTGAAACATACACATCTTTTGATTATTTTCAACCTTGCTGTGTATACTCTGATCTTTGTAGAAGTGTATGAGTGACAGGCAATAGCGTACAAGGTGATATGTAGAAGATTAGGTTGTAATTGTACAAGTGACACTTGGAAATACAAGTTAAGGCAGTTTAAACTTTTTTTTTTAACTCTCTGCTTCTACGGATCTCATTTTTCTGTTTTGTTTTCCAACAGTTATGGTGCTGTCTAGGTGCTTTCTGTTGAACCTGCAAAGTGTGAGCGCGTTCATGACTCCTTTGAGAGACAGCGTAGTTGGGAACACCTTTGGTACATACAGAACTGGTGTGACGATGCCCTGGTTAGCACAGCGTATGCATACCCCTCCAAAGTGATACACGAAGACTCTTTTCTTTGCAGAAGAGAAGCATTAGGCATATAGGTGTACAGATACATTTCACCGTGTACAGCACAAAGGTGGAGCTTCATGCATGGCCTTGGGAATGTGGGCTGATGTTCCAGCACGGTTCCCGCTTGCGTTCCTGCTGTTGCATGCACTGTGGCAGCAGACCCCAACACGGGCGTGCCCCCCCCCCCCCCCCGGTCCCCTGCACCCACCACCGGCTCCCTTGTTTGTGCACCTTTGCTTTCTGACCCCTCGGGGGGTGGTGTTGGTGGCAGTCACAGCTCCTAGCCTAATGGGAGTTCCATTTGGTGTTGTCCCACGCCTTTCTGGCCTCACTCGGGTTATCATGTCTGAGTGATGGCCCTGCCGATTTCACTCTGCCTTTTCTGGAATCTGTGCATTGTCACGCAGTTAGGGCTGTAGCAGGCTTGTAGCACATTGCCTTTTCCAAACTGCCACGTTCATAGTCTTCATTTTTAAAGTCTCATTTTGAAGATGTGTATAATATTCACGTGGTCTGCTTGTCAGTGAGCCCTACCTGCTTGCTTCATTCCTTGATGGTGATACTAGCCACGCCATGTGCTTCCGTAGTCCCCTGTCCACATGACCTGGGTCATTTCAGCAGAGGGCTGGCGGGCTGGCTTCCCAGAGTGCTGCTTCCTCGGTGGGATGCATGGGGGTGGCGGTCGAGGGGGTGGAGAGAGCTCAGGTACAAGGGAGGACCCAAGTGCTTCCAACAGGGGGGCCCTGAGAATTCTCTCCTGAGTTTAAAGAAATGAGCAGACTCATTCACCAGTCAGCCGCTCGTCTGTGCAGTTTCCAGGCCCCGGGAGCGGGAAAGGCAACCCTCCAGTGTATTCCCCTAGTTTTAAAATGTTGAATTCCTTTTAGACACGTAACTTCTCATTTGTTTCCTTTCCCAGTGTTTGTTGGATTTCAGGCACCAAGTTTCACAGAATGTCCTAGAAACAGATTATAAGCTGAAGCAAAGACAGTGTGAGGCCAGGGCGGCCTCAGCAGATCAGAAAAGTGGAGGCAAAATGCCTTGATGTTCTTTACTTTTAAAAATAATACGGAGTCCACGCATAGGATGTGTGGAGAGCTGAGGCCTGCAGGCCCAGAACTCTGACACACCCACCCTCAGGGGCCCCACACAGAGAGGCCACACTCCTGTAAGAAGCCCAGGTCTCTGGCAGTCATACTCCACAGAGGTGACGCCCGGGCCCTCTGTACCTTCTGCTAAAACCATGCTTTCGGGGTAGGCTGGCCATTGTCCACCAAGTAGCAGTCTCAATGTCTTAAGCCTGTAACAATGAAGTGCTCTGTGGAGACATCTGAGCAGATGCCCTCAGGACCTCCGAGGCTAGGGCCAGCTGCTGTGGTGGAGTCCTGATGAGAGATGCCCGTATGAACCTTCTCAGGGCGCCCAGCACACTCGTGCCCGATGCTGAGGACTGAGGCATGCTTGAGCGCCGTGGTTCTCTTCGGGCTCTAGAACCTGCTGTCTTTTACCAAAGCTGGAGAAGAGCGTTATGGCAAGCCTGCCCCGTGCTGGCGTTGGGACTGGCGGGGTTCGGCACACCCTGTTCACTGTGACTGCGTCTGAGGCGGCGGCCCTCCTCCTTGTCCTCTGCAGCTGCTGAAGCACATAGGATGTTTTCCTGCATCTCCTGCCAATGGAGGCTCATGCACACGGGGGTAGCACAAAGCGGACGTTGCTTGTAGGGTGATGATCAGCATCACGTGTGTTACTTTCCCAGCCAGGGGAGAGGTACATCCCATCTCAGGTGTGACTTCAGCCAACTTCCAGGCCGCCCGTGTACAGGTTAAAGGTCACAGGGATAGAGAACTTGGCCTTTTCCTGAGGAGCGCCATCCACTGAACAAGCAAGCAACATTTGAATCTTTTGGGAAAAAAAAAAGACCTTCAGGAGTAAAGCAGAGAAAGGAAGCCTTCCGTCTGTCTCTTGGACTGGGGGGGACACAGAATCCTTTTCTCTCTAAAAACAAAGGAAAGGTGGTATAGACTAGTTTTCCTTTTACTTCAGGTATTTGGGGAACATATGGTTAGGCACAATAATTTTTTTTATTATTATTAAAAGCAGATCTTTTGTAGAAAAGCATTCACTGGTACAGAGCCACTTGTGGGTAGGGAGCAGCAAGGGACCAGGGCATGGGGGGAGAGGTGGCTTGTGGGATTGTGTCTGTCAAACACGACCTTAGAGCAGATGCCCAGGTCACTGACAGGAGTGTGTGGTATTTGAACTAAATTTTGAGTGTGTAAGACGCAGATTAAGTGGCTGCAGCCTTTTCTCTTGTTGAGTTTTATGCATTTGTATTTTTCTTTTGTGAGTTAATGATGACAAGCCTGCCACACTCCGGGAATACTTGTGCAGCTAGTTTAAAAAAGAAAATGTGTGTGTCTGGTCACTTATTTCTCTAAAATGATCTCATTGCCTGGCGATCAGCCTTCTCTTGGATACTTGGCCTAGCACATTATATACGTGGGTGATGTAAACAGATGTGAAGGAGACCAGAGGAATTAGGGAAATATTGAAAAATGTCTGGTGCATTTGAGCTTCACATGTTTAATTTTTTTTTTTAAGGGACAAAAAAAGTTGCATGAATGAAAAAACAATTCTGTATACCGTTTCTATAAAAATGGCTTATCTGTTTTGATTTCTCGCTTCTGCCCCACACAAACTAGAATTTAGTATGGCGCGTGGCCATATCCCGACACCTCAGAAGCCGTTCCTCGTTCGGTGGGAAGCAGCTCGTCCTTGCAAAGCAAACACTATTGTGCTGCATTCTGAGTCCTGAGGACCTCGTCTAGCCAGACATTGCCATGAATTAGCTCTGCCGCCTCTCTTCTTTCTCAAGGATCAAAACCAGTTTGATTTGGGAATCTGCCCCTTTCCGGTGACATGGAGATGCTTCCTTCCCTTGGTGTTTGTAGATATTGCCTGTGTATTCCATTTAAACCCATAATCTAGTTTGTAAAAGCGGTGGTGACGCATGTAAATAAAGCATTGATGACACTCTATTCCATGGCCAGAAGTCTCCGTCCTCCTCTCTGTCCTGTGACCGGACCCCCCCCCCCCCCCCCCCCGGGAGGAAAGTGGTTGGGTTTGTGTGGCACTCTTCCTGTGGGCTCGCTTCCCAGGCAGAGACCTACCTGCGAGGCTATTACATCTAAACTAAACGGACTTTTCATCCCACTTCTGACCTCCAGAGACGACCAGACAGTTTAACATGGCATGTTTACAGAGCTGCCCATGCTGGCTAATGGCTGGCTGGGCTTGGTGTGCGCTGAGTCATGAAGCCCCAGAGAAGCTGCTCAACCTGAAGGCAGGGATCAGAAAGATTAACGGAGTGCCTGGTCCTAAAGGAGTCCTCCAGCGAGTCCCCGCATCAGGGCCCGCCCGCACACGGAAGGCGCCTTTGGGAGGGCCAGAACGGTGCGAAACTATCCTTAGTTGTCTCAGTCCCTTCTTTAATAAGTGTTATAAACATTACGGCACTTAGAGAAACCCCCAGGAACTAGTTTAAAGGTTTTGGGACATAGGCTGCTTCATGGTTCACCTGAAGGAGGTGGGAGATTTGCAAGTCGGGCTCTTGGGGTAAGTTGTGTCTTAGAAAACAGGCTAAGCCCTGCCTTCAGTCTGTTTCTCTCCTGTTGCTGAACCTTTACAAAAGGAAAGCCTTTAGCATCTGGCATCCAACTGGGAGAGGTAGCCTCACTGATACCGCATCCTGATTCTGTTCCCAAAAGATGAAAGAGACCTCTAATGCCAGTCCTACAAGACTGAGTTCTCAAAGCCGGGTGAACATAGAGCCAACAGTAGGTTAAAATCCCTTTACTGATCGCCAAGTCAGTATGGCAGTAGCCAAGCCCTGTGACGGCCTTAAGAGAACTATGACCAGGTCCCAGCCGTGGCTGTGATGTGCACCAGGCGTGGTGTGTCCCAAAGCAGAGCCAGGGCTGGGTGACTGGCCCTGCTTCCACATCTGATTTAAAACCCGAGTCTGTATGAATCTCTAATTCGAAAGCAAGGCTTTCAGCCATCAAAGGCCCTGTGGACACATACCGTCCAAATCATACTCCACAGCTGCAGTTCAGTGGCCAATAGGGGGAAGTGGAATTCCTAGCCAGTCGCCAACCTCGAGAACACACAGCCATCCCCGGGAAGCATGGGGCAGTGGGGCAGCAGCTTGTCTGGTGGGGAGCTACCCATGGTGCTCTGGGTGTCTTTCAGCTGGGTGGTGGAAATGGGCAGGCATAAGGGTGAAGAGGGAACACTCGTGGAACCTGCTCCATTGAAGAGAGCCATGCTCCTGGCCCAGAAGCCTGTGCGCTTTCAGGGCTGGAGGAACCATTTCTTCTCGATTTTCCGTGTCAAGAATATGGAAGTTGGAGTGGTGGTGGTGCACGCCTTTAATCCCAGCACTCGGGAGGCAGAGCCAGGAGGATCTCTGTGAGTTCAAGGCCAGCCTGGTTAAAAAAAAAAAAAAGAAAGAAAGAAAGGAAAAAGAAAATAGAAGTTGAGGGCTGGAGAGATGGCTCAGGAGTTAGAGCACTGGCTGCTCTTCCAGAGGACCTGCTCTGAGTCCCAGCACCCACGTGATAACTCCCGTTCCAGGGGAGCCAGCACCGGGCCTCTTCAGGTACCAAATACGCACATGGTGCACAGACAGGCATGCAGGGAGAGCACCCGTACACCAAAGTGACAGGTTTTAAGAAGAACGCAGAAGCTTAATGCTGTCGTTAAAGAAGAGGTTGTGTGCATGTGAGGGTCTTCCTAAGGTCCGGCACGTGGCAGTGGCTCCGTTCTTTTTACCTTGGTCTCTGAAGACTTCGTGCAGTAAACACGCTTCCGTGCTTCTGAGGAGAAGATCTCGGTGCCTCTCTTGGGTTGGTACGGGCTCTGTGATGCTTCATTGATCCACAGCGCCTATCATGCGTCAGGCATCCTGCTTTCCGTAGTAAGATGGGCTGAAGAGGCCGAACTGAAATGTTCAGGCCCAGCCCCGGCTGATTCCCTCAGTGGATGAGTTCCATAATTGATGCACAGAGTGGGGCACGATGGGCTGAGAGCTGGAGCAGCCGAGGAGTTAATAACCGGCTGGAAGGACAGAGGGCTGGAAGGACAGAGGGCTGGAGGGACAGAGGGCTGGAAGGACAGAGGGCTGGAAGGACAGAGGGCTGGAAGGACAGAGGGCTGGAAGGACAGAGGGCTGGAAGGACAGAGGGCTGGAAGGACAGAGGGCTGGAGGGACAGAGGGCTGGAAGGACAGAGGGCTGGAAGGACAGAGGGCTGGAGGGACAGAGGGCTGGAAGGACAGAGGGCTGGAAGGACAGAGGGCTGGAGGGACAGAGGGCTGGAGGGACAGAGGGCTGGAGGGACAGAGGGCTGGGCTTCCTAACTGATAATCAGAACTCAGGCAACAAGGGAAGGTTAAGTCTGCTCAGGAGACAGTGTGTAGTGGGCATATTTGGGACTCGGTGTGCTCCAAGAAACAGGAACTCCAGCAAGAAAAGCAGCCTGCCGGAACTTCCAGACCAAGGAGCTCCGCCTCGTCGATGGAGTGGAAACCAGCAGGATGGTGACCTGGACGAAGGTGACCTTTAGAAAGGCAGGGCCCCGGGAGTGCTCTGGCGGAGTCCAGGAGGGTGTTGAAGAAATGAGAAGCCATAGTGATTGGCGGACTGTTTCAGCATGGCACCCACAGGACTGCTGTATCTGTGGCCCGTCCAAGTGGTGGAGAAAGCCACCCCGGTCTCAAATGGCTGCACCATCCAATCTCTCACAGACGAGTTGAACAGCCATGATGGAGAAGTTAGCCTCATCCCAATGGCCAGGTCTGGGGGAGGGAGGCGAGAGGGTCTTGCTCTCGGTAGCTCTTCTGGTATGCTATTGTAACTTAGCGAGGAGGAGTGTGTTATTACTTGTATGAAGATAGCTTCAAAAACATGGAGGTGGACTGGCTTTGCCTCCTAAGACTGGAGAGAGAATACAATGGAGAAGGGTACGGGAGACCGGAAGTGGGATTAGATAAAGTGCCGTGACTGGCACATGGCTGGTGCAGTTGCCGCTCTGTGTCCTCAGAACTTCAAGTTTTTTTAACTTCTCCCTGCCTGTTGAGAACAAAGGAATATTACACAGCCGTTAAAACAATAATCATGAAAACCATCCATCTACAGAGAAAATGTTCATATCAAATGCTCCTACAAATGTATCTTTATAACCTTACATATTTATGTAAGAAAAATAAAATACAGAATTCAAGTGGTATGCACTGATAAAAAGTTAGCTGGGGAGAAATAATGCAAGGTAAAATATAAAAATAGAGATAGTGCCTGCCCTGGCTGCTCTGAGCCACCACACCTGGCAGGATTCTGCTGTGTGGCTACACTATAATTAACCCAGACTCTCCTGTCGATAGGCACGCCACTGGATCCAGCCGTTTGTTGTTCTCAACAACTTTGCAACAAATAATTTTACACGTGTTCTGTCACACATGTTCCAGGAATTCTGAAGGACTGATCCCCAAATGTGGAATTCTTAAACCAAGGGAGAGATGCATAGGTAATTTTGACAGAAGTTAGCCTAACTCTCCTCCAATGGACCGACCAGTTCACAACACACAATGAGATCTGTTTTCTCATCAACTCATAATTTTAGTACTTTAAAAATACAGTTGCAGGGCTGGAAAGATGGCTCAGCGGTTAAGAGCACTGGCTGCTCTTCCGGAGGACCCGGGTTCAATTCCCAGCACCCACGTGGGCTCCAGTTCCAGGGGATCTGACATCTTCACACCAATGCATATAAAATAAAGTTAAAAAAAAAAAAAAAAGTACAGTTGCAAATTGTGTTTCCCTCCCCACTGGAAGCCCACACCTAAGGCAAGGCAAGGGTCAAGTGGGTCTCAAGGGACAAGTGAGGTGAGGGTGAGGACTCAGGGAAGCCCCAGAGCCACCTGACACTGCTGGGAAGGGGAAGGGAAGCCGTCCTGAGCACTCAGGTGATCTCTGTGCCACACCAGGAAGTCTCGCTGCCAACCTGTCCATCCAGTCTGGCCACAGTCTCCTCCCCTCACGCCACCAGCTTGGACTGCATTGCCTCAGGGTCGGCAGCCTAACCTGGCAGCTGGGTTCCCTCATCTCCCAGAATTCCAGAGGGACGCTATCACCCCCGACGCAACAAGTCTGGTCTCTTTGGCTCCAAAGCGCACACGCAGACCCATTCACAGTGAGATTGCGCAAGCCGACGGAAGATCGCTCAGCTGTGCTTGAGAGAGGAGCGCCGCTGAGGGCCTGCCTGCCAGCCTTCTGAGCAAGCCTATTTCCAAAGGTTCTGCGAGGTATTCCCAAGGCCGGGAGGCCTCAGGCGCTCACTGGGGCATTGCTATCCAAAGGAAAAATTCTCCCACTCTCCCACTGCCCACCCTGCGGGTTGCCAACACCATGGAAAAGGAGCTGGGGTGGGAATAAGCCACACACACCTCTGGAGACTGCAGAGCTAGAGTCACAGGAAGGTCTGCCTTGAAATAGGACCACATCCGCTGGAGCCTTGCCCTACCGAGCTCCGGCAGAATGATAATTAATGTCCTCAGTGAAATGGAAGCGAGGCTGCAGCACTATGCAGATGGTGTGAGTGTGCCCAGATGTGTCTACACACCCTTCCAGAAAGTTCTGAGCAAACACTTCATCCAGGTCTGCAGATCGACCCTCCAGGAGCGATTGATAATTTTTACTATATGAAAATACACAATGCAGAGGCAGGCAGATCTCTATGAGTTCAAGGCCAGCCTGGTCTACAGAGCAAATCCCAGGACAGCCAGGGCTACACAGAGAAACCCTGTCTCAAAAACCAAAAAACAAACAACAAAACAACCATACAGCAAAATAAATCAAACATTAATGGATCCATTAGAATAATTTGACTACACACTAATGAAGAATGAAAGTTGTAAGATCTCCCCACTCACCTTTTCTTTGATACTCGCTAGGATGCTGGCGAGAGCCATATCCACAGTCGGCTTCCTGCATGCTGTGAACCATCGAATCACAGCCGAGATCTAAGAGACTCAAACGTCCAGGAAAAGAACATCCGATGATGTGTTTGCCACCCAGGCTCTGCCACCACAGCCGTGTTCCCCGAGGGTGCTGACTAGTCTTATGTCAACGAGACACAAGTTAGAGTCACTGGAGAGGAAGAAGCCTCCACTGAGAAAATGCCTCCATAGATCAGGCTGGAGGCGGGCCTGTTGTTAATGAGTGATGGATGGGGGAGGCCAGGCCACTGTGAGCTTGTGCCCCTGGGCTGGGGGTCCTGGGTTGTATAAGAAGGCGGCTGAGCAGGCCTTAGGGAGCAGGCCATAGGGAGCAAGCCATGGGGAGCACCCACCACGACCTCTGCATCGGCTCCTGCCTGCAGGCTCCTGCTCTGAGTCCAGGCCTCAGTTTCCTTCGGGGATGAACAGTGCAGTGCAAGTGTGAGCCAAAGACCCTCCCAGGGGGCTTCGGTCACGGCGCCTCACCACAGCACTAGTGACACTGGGACGCTGGGAACCGTGTCAGCGTCCCCAGGAGCCAGTGTCACCATCCGCAGAGTACTCCATGATCATCTGCTTCATGGGACGTCACAGTGAGTCACAGGTGGGGCACACACAGGTGGGGCACACACAGGTGGGGCACACACACAGGTGGGGCACACACAGGTGGAGCACACACTAGTGGGGCACACACAGGTGGAGCACACATACAGGTGGAGCACACAGGTGGGGCACACACAGGTGGGGCACACACAGGTGGAGCACACACAGATGGAGCACACAGGTGGAGCACACACACAGGTGGAGCACACACAGGTGGAGCACACACAGGTGGAGCACACACAGGTGGAGCACACAGGTGGAGCACACACAGGTGGGGCACACACACAGGTGGGGCACACACACAGGTGGAGCACACACACAGATGGAGCACACACAGGTGGAGCACACACACAGGTGGAGCACACACACAGATGGAGCACACACAGGTGGAGCACACACACAGGTGGAGCACACACAGGTGGAGCACACACAGGTGGGGCACACACAGGTGGAGCACACACAGGTGGAGCACACACAGGTGGAGCACACACACAGATGGAGCACACACACAGATGGAGCACACACAGGTGGAGCACACACACAGGTGGAGCACACACAGGTGGAGCACACACAGGTGGAGCACACACACAGGTGGAGCACACACAGGTGGGGCACACACAGGTGGAGCACACACAGGTGGAGCACACACAGGTGGAGCACACACAGATGGAGCACACACAGGTGGGGCACACACAGGTGGAGCACACACAGGTGGAGCACACACACAGATGGAGCACACACACAGATGGAGCACACACACAGGTGGAGCACACACAGGTGGAGCACACACACAGATGGAGCACACACACAGGTGGAGCACACACAGGTGGAGCACACAGATGGAGCACACACAGGTGGAGCACACACAGGTGGGGCACACACAGGTGGGGCACACACAGGTGGGGCACACACAGGTGGGGCACACACAGGTGGGGCACACACAGGTGGAGCACACATAGGTGGAGCACACACACAGGTGGAGCACACACAGGTGGAGCACACACAGGTGGAGCACACACACACAGGTGGAGCACACACACAGGTGGAGCACACACACAGGTGGAGCACACACACACAGATGGAGCACACACACAGGTGGAGCACACACAGGTGGGGCACACACAGGTGGGGCACACACAGGTGGAGCACACACAGGTGGGGCACACACAGGTGGAGCACACACAGGTGGAGCACACACACAGGTGGAGCACACACAGGTGGGGCACACACAGGTGGAGCACACACACAGGTGGAGCACACAGGTGGAGCACACACAGGTGGGGCACACACAGGTGGAGCACACACAGGTGGAGCACACACACAGGTGGAGCACACACAGGTGGAGCACACACAGGTGGAGCACACAGGTGGAGCACACACAGGTGGGGCACACACAGGTGGAGCACACACAGGTGGGGCACACACAGGTGGAGCACACACAGGTGGGGCACACACAGGTGGAGCACACACAGGTGGAGCACACACACAGGTGGGGCACACACAGGTGGAGCACACACACAGGTGGAGCACACACAGGTGGGGCACACACACAGGTGGAGCACACACACAGGTGGAGCACACAGGTGGAGCACACACAGGTGGGGCACACACAGGTGGAGCACACACAGGTGGAGCACACACACAGGTGGAGCACACACAGGTGGAGCACACACAGGTGGAGCACACAGGTGGAGCACACACAGGTGGGGCACACACAGGTGGAGCACACAGGTGGAGCACACACAGGTGGGGCACACAGGTGGAGCACACACAGGTGGGGCACACACACAGGTGGGGCACACACAGGTGGAGCACACAGGTGGAGCACACAGGTGGAGCACACACACAGGTGGAGCACACACAGGTGGAGCACACACAGGTGGAGCACACACAGGTGGAGCACACACACAGGTGGAGCACACACAGGTGGGGCACACACAGGTGGGGCACACACAGGTGGAGCACACACAGGTGGGGCACACACAGGTGGAGCACACACAGATGGAGCACACACAGATGGAGCACACACACAGATGGAGCACACACACAGGTGGAGCACACACAGGTGGAGCACACAGGTGGAGCACACACACAGGTGGAGCACACACAGGTGGAGCACACACACAGGTGGAGCACACACACAGGTGGAGCACACACAGGTGGAGCACACACACAGGTGGAGCACACACAGGTGGGGCACACACAGGTGGAGCACACACAGGTGGAGCACACACACAGGTGGAGCACACACAGGTGGAGCACACACACAGGTGGAGCACACACAGGTGGGGCACACACAGGTGGAGCACACACAGGTGGAGCACACACACACAGGTGGGGCACACACACAGGTGGAGCACACACAGGTGGAGCACACACACAGGTGGAGCACATAGAGACTTTTATTCAAGTCACAGACACTGCTTTGAGTGAGGTAGTTGTTGATGACAATATTTTAGATTTCCAGAAGGGAAACTGGGGCAGATTTGAAAAGGAGGATGGAGTTGAGGATGGGGACAAAGATGGAGACAAGGGTAGCAGAGATAGAGTTGGAGAGGGTAGAGGAAATGGAGACAGGGTGGAGACAGAGATGGAGACAGGGAGAAGGAGGGAGGAGATGAGATGGGGCACAGAGGAGATGGAAATAGAAATAGAGAGACTATGGAGATGAGGATAGAGAAGATGAGGACGCAGATGGAGACGAGGATGGAGAAGTAGGGGATGGAGAAGATGGGGACACAGATGGAGATGAGGAGGGAGAAGATGGGATGGAGATGAGGATAGAGAAGATGAGGATGTGGATGGAGATGAGGATGGAGAAGATGAGGATGTGGATGGAGATGAGGATGGAGAAGATGAGGATGTGGATGGAGATGAGGATGGAGAAGAGGTGGATGTAGATGAGGATGGAGAAGAGGTGGATGGAGATGAGGATGGAGAAGATGAGGATGTGGATAGAGATGAGGATGGAGAAGATGTGGATGGAGATGAGGATGGAGAAGATGTGGATGGAGATGAGGATGGAGAAGATGAGGATGTGGATGGAGATGAGGATGGAGAAGAGGTGGATGTAGATGAGGATAGAGAAGAGGTGGATGGAGATGAGGATGGAGAAGATGAGGATGTGGATAGAGATGAGGATGGAGAAGATGTGGATGGAGATGAGGATGGAGAAGATGTGGATGGAGATGAGGATGGAGAAGATGTGGATGGAGATGAGGATGGAGAAGATGAGAATGTGGATGGAGATGAGGATGGAGAAGATGTGGATGGAGATGAGGATGGAGAAGATGTGGATGGAGATGAGGATGGAGAAGATGTGGATGGAGATGAGGATGGAGAAGATGGGATGGAGATGAGGATGGAGAAGATGAGGATGGAGGTGAGGATGGAGAAGATGGGATGGAGATGAGGATGGAGAAGACAGGAGTGGAGGTAGGAAGGAGTATAGAGGAGGTCAGGTGGGGAGGATAGGTGTAGAGATGAAATGGAGATGGACAGAGCAGGTGTGTCGTCGAGATCGGGAGAGTGCTTGTCCATGGCATCTGTTTCAGAGGAGGTGATGTGCTCTGCCCCAATCTCAAGCCCTGTGACATGCCTGTCATTGCATGAAATCTCTCCAGTCTCAGTTTCAAAGAAGAGAAAGAAAATGGGGCGCCAAGGTGGCTATATCATTTATTTTTTCCTCACTATGATGAAATACCTTCCCAGAGCAACCAAACAAAAGAAGCATGGTGACAGGACCATGAGGCAGCTGGTCACATCGCATCTGCAGTCAGGAAGCCCAAAGATGAACACTGGTGCTCAGCTCGCTTTCTCTCTTTTATTCAGTCTGGGGTTGGGACCACCCACATTTAGGATGGGTCTTCCCACCTTAATTTCCCTGATCTAGATAACCCTCCACAGGAGTGTGCAGAGTTTATCTGCTAGGTGACTCAAGGTCCTGTCAAGTTAACAACATTAATCATGCAGTGGCCCAAATGGATTATCTGCCTGATGCAGAGAGGAAGCCAGACAGATTTTTTCACTAGTCTGAGGGAGGCAGGGAAGGGCCCAGACTGAAACACGCCCATGTAATGAAGGGAAACTGTCCTCGTGTGTGTGTGTGTGTGTGTGTGTGTGTGTGTGTGTGTGTGTGTGTGTGTGTGTGTGTGTGTCTCCCTCTGATGTTGCTGTCTCCAGGATGGGTCCTCATGGACCACTTCCTGCCCACAGCACTGCTGGCCCGGCTGGTGTTTAAGGAAGAATGTAATTAAAGAGGGCTCCTGGGGTGGCTTAAGCTTTAATTGCTGTGTTTATGCTTCCCTGAGCATAAGGGTTCAGGCCTCCTCCCTGAGGCCTGCCCATGCCCAAGGCTGGCTCCACCTCTGGAGGAATACAGACATCTTCCCTGAGTGGTGCACACCACACACGCCTCATTTAGTACCAGTAAGCTCTTCACCATGCAAGCATCTGTTAACTAGAGAATTCTAACCAAAGGAAGTGTTGGGATGGTGAGTGGTCTGTGAAATGGGAAAACAGCCAGCCCTTTGTGAGGACGTGTGGCCTGGAACCTGGGGGCCCATGCTACAGGGAGAAGCTCAGGACTTCAGATAGAGCTGTGGCCACGGGGCTTCAGCCTCCTTGAATGGAAGGGCCATTGTCTGTTTCCCTAGGGAGAAGGACAACACAACACCTCCCTTGAGGATTCTGACAAGAATTAGAGCGAATGCGTACAAATCACCCATGTATCTACTGACCCTGTCAGTCAACGTGTGTTCACGAGGACCTCCTATGTGCAAGTATTAGAGTCAGTGATTAGAGCTTAAGCTTTTTTTTTTTTTTTAATAGTTCACACTTTGAGAAAAGAAAGGAAATGGATGGGCATCCAGCTGTGCTGTGTGGCCTCTGGCTTAAACCCTGAGCTTCTGTTATCTGAAAGGTAAAGGTGGCAATTTTATCCTATCTTGTGTTACTGTGAAGATTAAAAGAGATGATGCAGGGAAGGCCTTGGAGCTCGGCACACAGTAGGCCTTGGTAGGATCAGTACTATTTATGAGTACAGTAGGACTTCTCAATCAGCCCCTGATCACAGACCATGAAATCTGGTATCTAAAATGTATTCACTCTCCCCAATCCAAAGGCAAAAGAAGGCAAATTCTTCAGTGCATGGTGTCTAGATGGTGTGTGCCAGGAAGGCGTGAGGAGGTTAGCTAAGAAGTCAGCTACCTTGGGCCATAAGTGACAAATCAGAATCCAACAGAGGCTCAGTGTCAACATCTGAGGGCATTGTCTACCATGATTCTGACGAACACTAAAGTTTAGGTATCTCAGTCAAAGGTAAAAATGCCAACCCTGAATGGGCTTCTGCAGGACACAATGTCCATGTCTTTGTTTTTTTTTTTTTTTTTTTTGGTTTTGGTTTTTCGAGACAGGGTTTCTCTGTGTAGCTTTGCGCCTTTCTTGGGACTCACTTGGTAGCCCAGGCTGGCCTCGAACTCACAGAGATCCTCCTGGCTCTGCCTCCCGAGTGCTGGGATTAAAGGTGTGCGCCGCCACCGCCCAGCAATGTCCATGTCTTAAACTTGGAACCTGTAAGTGTTTGGTAGTGCAGCAAGGGGAAATTAAGGGTTAACTGCACAGCCTTATTAAAAAAAATAAGGTCATCCTCGGTGGGTCCCCGTCATTGTAAAGGTTTTGGAATGGGGTAGAGGAGCCAGGGTCAAGGCCGTAAGGAAGGCAGAGAAAGAAGGGCTTTGCCAGCCTGTTGGCACTGAGGATGGGGGAGACCAGAAGGAAGCTGCCGCCTCATTGGTTTAAGCTCAGCGAGAGCAGCCCTGGTCTTCAGACCCCCAAAATCATAAGACAATAAACGTGTGTGGCTTTAAGTTACTATAGTGGTGGTGATTTGTACAGGTGGCGGTAGGAAGCCCATGCTCTTTTCCAGTTTAGATCCGTGTCACTAGATGCGGGTGACTCCTGTGTCCACACCTGGCCGGGGGGTCTAGTATGGCTTGTGGGCTGTCCTTCCTATGTCATGTAGGTCTCTTTGTTCAGTCTGGGGCTTGGACAACCATGGAGCAAAAATCCTGTGCATCAGGAGCTTTCAGAGATCTATGACACACAGTCCGATGCCCAAAGGATCTCTATCGTGTTTATCCTGGGGGGCTGGGACACCTGAAAATGGCCCACTTGGCTCCTCCCAGAAACCCAGATAAATGAAAAGGATTCTTCCAGGAGTATAGGATGCACCCCCAAACCCATGCAAGATAGGAAGGAACCCACAGGAGAGGCCCACACCTCCTCCCAGGAAAGCATGGCCCAGGCAAGGCCATGTGCTTGGAGTCATACCGTGTGCACTCTTTTCGACCTGGTGCTGTGGGACGGTCTGTATGTCTGTATTGCTATGATTGGTCAATAAATAAAACACTGATTGGCCAGTGGCCAGGCAGGAAGTAGGTGGGACAAGGAGAGAGGAGAATTCTGGGAAGCAGAAGGCTGAGGCAGAGAGACACTGTAGCCGCCGCCATGACAAGCAGCATGTGAAGACGCCAGTAAGCCACCAGCCACGTGGCAAGGTATAGATTTATGGAAATGGATTAATTTAAGCTATAAGAACAGTTAGCAAGAAGCCTGCCACGGCCATACAGTTTGTAAGCAATATAAGTCTCTGTGTTTACTTGGTTGGGTCTGAGCGGCTGTGGGACTGGCGGGTGACAAAGATTTGTCCTGACTGTGGGCCAGGCAGGAAAACTCTAGCAACTAATGGCGCCCAACGAGAGGGCAAGAGTTTCCACCTAAAACCTGAGAAAGGATTCTAAAACGGAGCTAAAAACAGCTTCCTAATTATCTCTCTCAAATGAGCAGCAGCTGCCAGTTTGAGTTACTGGCGGGTTCCTGGCGTGTGCGCTCAATCTGCAGTATGGCGGGAATGAGGCCTCTGCAAGTGGCACATTAAGCTGCATGGTGGATTTAGCCTTTGCTAGTACAAAACAAAAAGAGGTTTCTGGGCTACACGCTGCTTGGATAAAAGCATAGACCCACTATTTCTGAGAGTTGATGGCTCCCAGAGCTGGCGGAAAACGTACCACCGCCATGTTGGGAAGCTGAAAGTGGGCGGAGTCAGCAGCCACAGTGCTAAGAAGGCTGCAGTTTAAAGCAATAGTCTCAAGGTAATATAAAACTTAAGCTACATTAAGATGGCTACCACACAGAGAATCTGGATTATGTTCTCTTTGATATTTGTAACTGAAGAAAAACATTTGATTGCAAAAGCTGTTGAGTTATGCCAAAATGTATATTTTAAAGGTACCTTGACTTCAAAATTTGGCTGTAAGGATATGTTGCTTTGGAAAAGAGGCTCTGCTTTTGTTTCTACAGAAAGCCAGAGGCTATGGATTTGTTCCAGATTAAGATACATCAGGTTTGACCAGCCAAGACCACCTGAAAGGTCTCTGATGACACCATGGCCCAGATGATCCAACATCCAGAATCGTTTCAAGGCAACTGGCTCAGACGATACAGTCTCACGGACTACTCCATGATCCTAAAATTTTCTTTGTGTCCCCATAAGATACAGCGCCCCCCTCCAGCAGGAAGTAGTAAGAGAAGCTACGCCCAAATTCCCGAATATACCAAGCTGGCTTTGGAGATGTGTAAAAGTTAAAACCTTCCTTTAAAAAAAAAGAAAAGGGGAAGTGCTGTGGGACGGTCTGTATGTCTGTATTGCTATGATTGGTCAATAAATAAAACACTGATTGGCCAGTGGCCAGGCAGGAAGTAGGTGGGACAAGGAGAGGAGAATTCTGGGAAGCAGAAGGCTGAGGCAGAGAGACACTATAGCCGCCGCCATGACAAGCAGCATGTGAAGACGCCAGTAAGCCACCAGCCACGTGGCAAGGTATAGATTTATGGAAATGGATTAATTTAAGCTATAAGAACAGTTAGCAAGAAGCCTGCCACGGCCATACAGTTTGTAAGCAATATAAGTCTCTGTGTTTACTTGGTTGGGTCTGAGCGGCTGTGGGACTGGCGGGTGACAAAGATTTGTCCTGACTGTGGGCCAGGCAGGAAAACTCTAGCTACAACCTGGTTTCTTTCAGTTAGCATAAAGGAGTCAACCATGATAAATCAACTCCTGGAATCACAAAAAAAGCACAAGTTCACAGACGGCCCCAGAGCCCGCTTCTTACAAAGGAAATGAAGGACTTCCAAAGTCACTCAAACTATCTGGTTAAATCTATTGCTGGTCATGGAACATCGCTGTCCTTCTTGAGACGCTCCGTATTACAATGTTGAATCTAGTTAGTTTTCAAATAAATTCAAGAGAAGAAAAAAGCCTTTCTCCTCCCTTCTTTCCTCCCTTCTTTCCTCCCTTCCTCCCTCCCTTTCCCCTCCCTTCCTCCCTCCCTCCCCCCTCCCCCCTCCCCCCCTTCTATCTATCTATCTTGGGGATGGAACTTGGGGCCCTGAATGCCTGAAAGTCCTAACAGGCACTTACTGCTGAGCTGTATCACCAGCATGAGAGGCAGATACTTTTTCTTGTGCTATAATTGAAGACCAGGAGGCCGAAGCCCAAGGAGATCCATAGAGGTCCAAAGTCGATCATTCTGCTTTAGAGCCTTCCTATTTTCAACCCAGGATTCTGTGCGCCAAGTTTACAAACATCTAGAGGTGCACAGTGCAAGGGTGTTGATCTCTGTAATCTATACACTGAAAGTCTAATTTTACCCAAGCGCGGGACAGGATGGCCCCAAAGAGCCCCCGTGCAAGTGAAATCCTGCCTTCACCTCCAAGGGTGAACCGTCACACAGCCTAGTGTTCAGGAGAGGTAGTGGTGAACCCAGGGAGAAGGGCAGACCCTTCTCAACTATTCCCAGGAGAAGCTGTTTAATGCACCCCACTGACCAGATGGTGGGTGAGCGCTGTAGCACTTGGCAACCCGAGGAGAGCAAGGGGTTAACCTGGACAGCAGGAGCTGGCACAGCTGGGCTTTATTAGCTCCTAATGAGGGGGCAAGCCTGGAGAGAGGGACCCTCCCAGCTGTGAGGAGGAGGGATGCCCAGGGTGTCTTGGGCAGCCCTCCTCCTCCAAGGCCAGTCAAGGAAACTTGGACTTCTGAGCCTTGTTTTCCTCTCCCCCACACCCCCATGGTGACTTCCCTCTCCAGGGGAAGTTCCTGGTGTGTGAGTTTGGTCTGAGCCCAGACACTGGTGTTCCCACAGTCAATGGCCTGCCTCTGGTGGGGCAACATTACTATTGATGTTGGGCCAGGGTGGTCAGAGAACGGGATCTTCCAAATGGGGACCCTGTGGTTTGGTTTGGCCACACTGAGGTGTCCCCTCATGCAGAGCCAGGGCTGGGACGGTCACCCACAGGGTGGGGCTCAGGGATGCAGCATTTTCCCCAGCCACCGCCCCTTCGTCCACAGGCACTGTTTTTTTCCAATTACATTTTAAAATTATTTAACAATTTTTTCATATGATATATATATATATATATATATATATATATATATATATATATATATATCCCTTCCCCTCCCCCAAGTCCTCCCAGGTCCTCCCCACCTCCCTACCCACCCAACATCATGCTCTTTCTCTCTCACTCTCTCTCAAAAAAAAAAAACAAAACAAAACAAGAAAGCAAAACTAAGGCTAAAAAGACAAGTCACTAAACCACAACAAAACACTCCCCCAACACACACACACACACACACACACACACACACACACACACGCACGCACACACACGCACGCACGCACGCACACGCACAAATCCCCAACCCATGGAGTCTGTTGCGTGCTGGCTGACCACTCGTGAGCGCGGGGCCTGCCCTGGGTGGGTTGATACACCTGTGTCACTCCACTGGACAACACTGATTTTCCCTCTCCCAGCAGGTTCCCTCTGCACGTAGCTTCTTGGGCAGGCAGGGCTGGACTTGGTGGGCCCCTCCTCTGTCTGTGCCGGGACTTTGGCCTGACCTGCAGGCCTGTGTGCGCTGTCACCGTGTGTACTGTGGCCTGTCGTGACTTATATTCTGGCCTCCGACTTTGTGCTGGGTGTTGTGGTACCATTCATCACCCCAGCTCCTCAGGAGGCTGAGGCAGGAGGGTCCTAAGTCCAAGGCCAGTCCAGGAAAGACTCCAGAGAGCAGAGAAGGAAGGGGGCCGGGTACCCGAGGCACCATGGGAGTGACCAGTGTTCCCACAGCCTCTGCTCCCCACAGCACCACTAGGGCAGTTAAGAGCTGCAAGAGGAAGGGAACAGAAGGGGAAGGCAGCCGAGGCTGACCGTCCGTCTCTCTTGGAAGCACCATATTCCTGAGCAGCTGTGGGTCCTCTGGCCTGACCCCCTCCCTCTCAGCCCTGGTTCCTAACCCCTCAGTGGCACCTTAATTGGCTGTTTGACAGGCAGGGCCCTCACTGTCCGTACTACAGGAGGGTTCCTACTGTAGCAGGAACTCAAGCCCAAGCCCGAGTGTAACTTGACAAACCTGAAGAAAAGTCAGAAACCTGAGGTGTCTCCAGGAGAGAGACTTTGGGACAGGGATCTGCCCACTAGGCAGCCCAGCCAACATGGATAGGTTTTTTGCGAAGCCATATCAGGAAGAGCCCTGACCGCCATGCCCTAACTTTCTCCTCCTTCTAACAGTTCCCCAGGGGCAGTGAGCACCAGGCTTGCAGGTGCACAGGACCTTTTTCCTCACAGCCACCAGGAACGCAAGGAGCCTTTCCCAGGTCCAGCGCCATTTCTGCATAGCCCCACGAGGTCGCATGGAAGCCTGGACCAGTTTCTCCGGGGAGCTCAGGTGGGTCACCCTGCATCGTGAGCGCCCTCCCCCACGATGCTGTAAGGTGCTCATGGCAAGGCGGGTGCCGTAAACACATCAGCCGGGCACCATGTCTCGGGAGCGGAGGACCCAGTGAAGTCCTGGGTATTGTTGATGTGGGCAGGATCATGTCAAGGACCAATGCCTCAGCCCCATGGAAGTAGCAGCCTTCTCTGGGTAAGGCTCAGAGAGATGGCAAAGCCCCCCCCCCCCCATCCACCTGCTCACGTTGACAGTGTGTGCAGGAAATGTCCGCCGTAGCTTCCTTCTCCCCGGGTGTTATGGCTGGAGTTCGCTCCCGCCCACCTCCTCATTTAGCTGTGTGTAATAAATATCCCGAACTTCTTGGATGCTGCTGCTTCTCCACAGAGAGCCCGGTCTACTGGATCCCAGCTTTTCTGTGTGTCTGTCTGTCCTTCATTTACTCACTGCCTCTGTTAACTCAATCACACACAGCAAAGGAGAAATTCTGGGGAGCCCCTGTCCTGTAGGATGTGTGCCCCATTGTCCGATGAGGAAGATGATGGTCATTTCCATATGGAATGGGAAGAGTGAACAGGGGCTGAGTGGTCAGCATTAACTACATTCCCTTCCCACTTCAGACACGCCTCGATTCCTATGGTGAGTTGTTTCCATGCCGCGATCTCCCCACAAGCTGACTTCTTTCCATGCAAGAGAAGAGGGGGACCGGAAGAGGCTAGCAAGGCTAGCATCTGAGTGGGCCAGGGCCACCTAGACATTCCGGTGACTCCCAGGCGCGTTCCTTCTCATGCATCCCTTTGTTGGGAGCTGTCCTGTGCTCAGGAGGGCCAGCTGTGTAAGGAATTGTGACATATGACGTTAGCTTCCCAGAGATGCGCCTCAACTTTGACCAGAGCTTAGCATCCACAGCTCTACCAGCCCTGGAGGAACATTCAGCAGGGCTCAGAACTCCTGGGTATCGGTTCATTCCAGGATCAGGGTGAGGATGCCAAGCCGGGACCTAGGCGGTGGCCTGCCCCTCCCCCAGGGCCTGGCTCTCTGTGTCTCTGCCTCTCTGTCTCTCTTTCTCTCTGTCTCTGTCTCTGTCTCTCTCTCTCCATCTCTGTCTCTGCCTCTCTGTCTCTGTCTCTCTCTGTGTCTCTGTCTCTCTGTCTCTATCTCTGTGTCTCTCTGTCTGTCTGTCTGTCTGTCTCCCTGGCAGAGGCCCGCTTCTCCTGCTTGCTTCTCTGGATGTAGAGGCCCCGGAAATCTTTCCCTCCCCACTCCATAGGCAAAGGGAGATGACTCTCCCAGTTCAGGACCACAGCAGGAATCCTGGGCCCTTGCTATTTTCAGAGCTTAAAGCCCATGGTTAGTTTTCTCTGTACTTAATTAGACTCCAGTCTTCACAGAGCTGCCCTTCTTCCCGCCTGCCAGGAAAGACCTGGCCGGTGGTTTGGAGGCTGATGCCATGTTCCAAGCAGGAGAGCTGGGCCCTGAAGTATTTTTATATATGGGATGTCGTGGAGAACCAAACTGCCGGGACTGGACCCAGTTTAGAATAAGTCAGTGGGAAGAGGAAGAGGGCAGGAAAGTTTGTAGACTGTCCTTGTCGGCCTGAGCTGCCGCATTTGTGAGGGAAGGGACTGGAGGGGAAGGGCATGGAGAAGGCTCCACAGAGAGGCTGGATCAGGGCTGGGAACCGGCGTCCTCACAGCCTGGCTTGGGTGAGCCTGTCCTCACATGGGGCTGGGGAGGGCGAGTGAGAGCCACTCGCTGTGAGTGTTCAGAGGGGATTGAGTCCGGAATGAGCAGGCTCACTCTCTCAGCCTGTGGGAATTTCTAGACTAACTTCAGGTCTTCTAACTAAAACCGCCATCATAGATATTGTATTTCAGGTCTGGCCAGGACTTTGAAGGTCCTTCAATGAGAGCTCTAAGGACAGTGAAAAGAGACAGGACCACCCAAAGCCACACAGCCAATGACAACCGGGATTGGGCTGAAACCTTCTGACACATACGATGGCTGCCTGTTAACTCTCTTCTGGGCTTTTGTGCAGGTACAAACGTCGTTCCAGAGTGAAGACAAGCTACAGCATAAGTGTGCGTGGGTGACACAATACATTAGTTCACTTCACACTAGGAACTAAACCATTGCTTTGATTATTTTACCAGTCAGAGGTTTGGAGGAGGAGGAGGACGATGACGACGACGAGGCCTCTGTGATCTGAGGAGGAGTGCTTCCAACATTAAGGGTGGAAAGGCATCCAGTTCATTACTAACCTATGTCCATTTAGCCCCAGTGTTCAAGAAGGAGTCGCCGATGACCTTGAGAGAGCCAGCTCCTCCCAGGGAGGGGTGAAAACAGGACACCTGGCCAATGACCTCCCACATGCCTGTATTCTGCAACATTCCTCCACGTCCTGGATGCTAGCCATAGAGCACTGCGTCTGTTGGATTGGATATCTATCCTTTCTTATAGTCATATATCCACGGAACGACCCGTGAGACCCAGTCCTTGAAGACTAGGTAAACTCTACCTACATACCCCAGGGCCCTGAGTTAACTAACAGCTACAGTCAACCTTCATGAGGTAGATTCATGCCTCGCCCACTTCGTGCTGCTCCCATTGGGGAAGACACAACTCTCTGGAGTACAGAGGGAGTGTAACAGGATTCCATTCAACAGCAGGAACAGAGTCCGCACTGCCTATGTCCCGGGCTGGAAGAGCCTGCAGAATGAGCAGTGTCAGGTCACACCGAGTGCCTGGCTGGAAGCTGAAGTTGAAGCAGGAGTCCTCCGTCCTGTGCTCCGTACCTGGCTTAGGAGTCCGTCTCTGTGCAATAGGCTACATCGCCACTTCCCCTTGGCAAGGTCTTAGGCCATCCACTCCCAGCCTCCTCATTCCTCTTTTAATAAAAAAATCATTTATGTGTGTGGGTGCCTGTGGAGGCCAGAAGACAGTGTCAGATGCCCTGGAACCAGAGTTACGGGTTGTTGTGAGCCATCCTACGTGGGCGCTGTGAACTGAAGAACTTGGTCTTCTAGAAGAGCAGCAAGTGTTCATTTTGGTCTTATAGCTGTTGTTCAACTTGTTTCTATGACCTAAAACTGCATGTCTGCTAACTGCAAATAAAGCTTCAAGATACCCAAGGACAGCTGACTCCAGCTCCTGAGTGTCCCCTCTCCTCCTCTTTCTCTGCAGCTTCCTGTTTCTTCTTCCTGCTTTATACATCTCCTCCCCGCCACCAGGAAGGACACAGTTGGAGGAAATCATGTTCCCTGTGGTCTTCTGGGTCAACCAGCTCGTGCCAGTAGCTCCCACTGGAAAACACCAATGGAGCCGTACTCAGGGCTTGAGGGTACCCGCTTTACATCTACAGTCTATCTAATCTGAGAACCTACACAATACTGCCACCTAAATTTGTTTCTTCTGCACACTGCCTTGGCTTTGTGTGCCGAATGATATGTCATGTCTTACCTGTGACCCATCCTTGGACAAATCTGTAACTGATGACTATGAACGGCAAAGCCTGCTGGTTGTATGCCATCAAATGAATTAATGGGCATGAGGATGTTACCTGGTCCAGAGAAAGCACTCACTAAGCACTCTATTTTTTATTTTTTATTTTTGAGACTGGATTTCTCTGTGTAGCCCTGGCTAATCCTGGAACTCACTCTGTAGACCAGGGTGGCCTCTAACTTACAGAGATCCGCCTGCCTCTGCTTTCTGGGATTACAGGCATGTACCACCACACTTGGCTCTAAGTACTCATTAATATTATAAAGTACTGGTTAATAAAATAGGCCAGATGGGTTAGTTTATGTCTTAGCCAGTGCTCTGTTGCTGTGAAGAGACCCCCGTGTCCACAGCAACTCTGAAAAAGAAAGCATTTCATTGGGGCTTGCTTAAGGTTTCAGAGGTTCAGTCCATTGTCATCATGGTGGAGAGCATGGTGGTACACAGGCAGGCTGGTGGTGCTGGAGAAGGAGCTGAGAGTTCTACATCTGGATCCACAGGCAGCAGGAAGAGAGGGAGACTCTGGACCTGGAATGGGCTTTTTGAAACCTCAAAGCCCACCCGAATTGAGACACTTCCATTGACACACACCAACAAGGCCACACCTCCTAATCCTGTCAAATAGTGCCACCCCTCAGTGACAAACATTCACATCTATGAGCCTGTGGGGGTCATTCTCATCCAGACAACCAGAGTCTATCAACAATACGTCTTCAAAAAACACCATGTTTTCTCTCATAGGTGGAGTCTAGGTTTGGTGTGTGTGTGTGAGTGTGAGTGTGTGAGAGAGTGTGTGTAACAATTAAGTCTTCAAAAATACCATGTTTTCTCTTATAGGTGGAGTCTAGATTTGATATGTGTGTGTGTGTGTGTGTGTGTGTGTGTGTGTGTGTGTGTGTATAACAATTAAGTCTTCAAAAATACCACATTTTCTCTCATAGGTGGAGTCTAGGTTTGGTGTGTGTGTGTGTGTGTGTGTGTGTGTGTGTGTGTGTGTGTGTGTGAGAGAGAGAGAGAGAGAGAGTGTGTGTGTGTGTGTGTGTGTGTGTGTGTGTGTGTGTGTGTGTGTGTGATGAATGCATGAACAGGACTATTTTGGGAGGAAGAAGAGGACTTGGGAAGGAGAGCAAAGGGCTGAATAAGGACAAAGGACATTTGTGGACATCTATGAAAAAGTCAGCATTAAACCATTATCTTGTCCACTCACTTAAAAATTAATTTAAAAAGGCTTTCAGAGCCAGGCACGGTGGCCCATACCTACAACCCTATAACCTTCAGGAGGGCTGCTGTGAGTTCCAGGCCACCCTGTACTACAGAGTGAGACCCTGTCTAAATAAAAAGATTTAAGGCCAAAAAATTTTTTTTTGCTTGAAAGATAATATCATATAAGGCTCAGAAATATAAAAATATATTTTTGTTACCTTGAGATTTTTCATGATAGTCACTGGGCTGAGGTTTAAAATAAAAGTTACTGAAGGATAGAAAGTGAAAACCTGGAACAGAGCCACACATTGGTAATTCTTTAGAGGGAAACCTCTGCATCTAGCCATTACGGACTAACTTGAATCAGACCCTTTAAGAGCAGCTAGAAAACCTGATTGTAAAAAGCGAGCAACAGCTGTTGGAAAGCCCCAGAGAACTAATAAGACAAATCGAAGCCACCAAAAGGAAGAAAGACGGAGAGGCACGCAGGTGAACAGCCGGCTTCCCCGGGAAGCGTTTGCAGATTCAGGTCAGGACAGAGACCGGGCATCAGGAGCAGCAGCTCTCTGCTGTACTGCAGGGATAGAAGACAACAATTAGCATTCAGTTCTTGCTGAAGGGCCGAGAGCCTAGTGAACGTCCCAAGCTATTAGCTGAGAATTCAGTCTCAGGTTTAATTAAAGGAGAGCGTCTGTGAGGGACTGCCTGTCATAAACCAACGCGAATCCTCTCCAGAGGAAGATGGCGTTGATTGACAGCTTCAGCCATCACTACGTTCTTTCATACCCTCTCTGGAGCCCCTTGGTTTTCAATTACAAGGCACACTGAGAGTGCAGATCAAGTGATTGAAAACCAAGAAAAAAAAATAGGAGAGTTTAAAGTCGTGTGTCATGTGACGATGGGGACACTTTTAGAGAAATAACCATTGGATTATTAGGTGATCTCATCCACAAGGCATGCTATGCCCCTAGGCTAATGGTACAGCCTCTTTTTGTACCTAGTCTACAAACCCAGGTAACATGCTGCTATATTGAATAGTGTAGACAATTATAGCACGATTGTTAGGTATTTATTCACTAATAAACATGTCTAAACAGAAAAGTATAGTAAAAGCACTAAGTGATAAGAAGTTTTCAGTTTCGGTATCATTTGAGGCCGCATCATATATACATTGTTTTATACCTCACGAATGTATATGTAGTCTTTTAAAAAATACTTATTTGCTCTTATATTCTATGTATGCATGTTGGCTTGTATGTATGTAAGTGTACCATATGCATGGCTGGTGTGAGGAGGCCAGAAGAGAATGTCCCATTCCTGGGACCTGGAGTTACAGACATCTATGAACTGTCATGTGGGTGCTGGGAACCGAACCTAGGTCCTCTGCAAGAGCAGCAAGCTCTCTCAACTGCTGAGCTGTCTTTCTAGTCCCTGTGTAGAGTCTTAAAAAAAAAAAAAGAATCAAACGAAACCTAAGAACTCAGAAGAGCTTAAAAGTAGATTACATGCAAGAGAAGAGAAAAATCTGTGAACCTGATGATAGGTCAGAAGAATATATCCAGACTTCCCTGTAAGGAGAAAAGGTTTATGAAGCACAGACACACGCCTGAGTGAAGTGAGACCCAGAGTACACATGCGTGCAGAGTCTTAGTAGAAAGGAAAGAAGAAAAGCCGCTTAAACCATGTTTGAAGAGAAAATGGCTAAGGATTTAAAAACTGGCAGAAGACAGAAAAGCACGGACTCAAGAAGTTCTCCAGGACTGGGAGCTCGGAGAGCAACGAAGAGCAACGTGCTTGCGTGCAAATGTGAAGGCTGGAGGTCAGAGACACCCCAGCTAACTGCCCAGTAGGCGTGACAGCCTGCCTGTGATTCCAGCGTCGGAAGGCAGAGACAAGGGCTCTCTCTGCAGAGCAAGCTGGCTGGCCAGACTCAGACAGAGGCAAGTTCTTCCTCAAGTAAGAGGCCCTGCCTCGTGAACAGAGCTATCAAGGAAGACTTCAGGATCCACTGCAGGCCTCCACACAGGCGCACATGCTCACCCACATGCACTCACACGTATGTGAACATGCAAACAGATGTTCACGAGCACCACACCAAGCAGAGAAAAACTGTAAACACAGCTGTGCTGGAACCCGACCACAGAGCAGGTGCGGAGATACAATCAATACCCAGCTGACCTTTCAGCAGAACAGAAGAATGAAACAAGGTCTTTCAAAGGCAGAGAGAAGGTGACAAGAAGGGGGAGCCCAAAATTCGGCACCTACAAATAAAATCACTTTTTAAAAGTGAAGGCGTTTTCAGTGAGACCGAGGTCTGAGCCTTCCCAGGGCTGGGGGATAGGGACGGCCTCTGCTGGAGGTCCTGCATTGACCCACATGGTTTGGAAGGACTTGGTTAAGCGTGACACACTGCTTTGCCGATGGCGGGCAGAGGGCGTGCTCTGCCTAACACCCGAGGTTGTCGGGAAGATTTGTCTAGTCCAGGAGGTGTTCCGGTCTAGAAAGTTCTCATAACAAGAGACGTACTTAAGACCCTCTGGTGCGGCACTGCCTGTGGGAGACCCTAGGCCTCACTGGCTCCCCCTCCCCCCACACTGCGGAAGGCCCTGAGAAGTCTTGCACGGAAGACATCGGCTTCAGTGTTTCTGTCCAGCGCGTCCCAAACCAACTTGACGGATGGATCCTCCGTGTGATGCCTGCCCACCGACGCACCTCTACCCTCTGCACAGTTAGGTGCCATACTCTCCCCACGTGAGCCAGACTCACAGCCACCAGTGTCTGCCAAACTGGCATTTCGTCGTTCGTTTGTCTTTATTTTTGCATGTGTGTATGTGGTATACACGTAGGAGTCGGTGCGTACATGCGTGGTATGCATTTGAGACAGCCCCGGGTATTGGTCCGTAGGTGCCTGTAACCTTTTGTTTGAGGCAGGGTCTCTCATTGACCAAAAACATCGCCAAGTAGCTAGACCAGCTGGTCAGTGAGTTTCCAGGCATCCTCTGTCTCTGTTTCCTGTCTTGTCATCACCGGGGTTGTAGAAGCACACTTGTATGGGTTCTGGGCATCTGAACTCAGGTCTTCACGCGTGTGAGAAAGTCCTTTACCAACTGGACCATCTGCCCAGCCCCCAGGTGGGCATGTCTAGTTCTGATCTGAGTTTCTGGCCTGTTTACCAGTTGTTTCTAATGGGGTGTCAAGGAGCCCATTCTGCAAACTGTCAGAAATCCAAATTAGCACCTTCTAGCCAGCACCTCATCATCTCTGGGGTGCCCTAACCTGATGAATGGCCGCACGTGCCCACGAACTCTGTGAGCCTCAGCCTTTAGCTCCTTTTCGCCCCGTAAGCACTGAGCACACCCGTTTAGTCTGCTCTGTCTATACGCTGAATATGTCTTGAACCCAGCCACCTCCCGAGTCCCGCTGCCCTGCCCTGTTGCAGGCCACCACAGCGCTCATGAGAATTTCCTCACTAGCTGCTCGGCTTCCTCTCTGATCCCCTCCGTCCATCTTCCATGAAGGAGCAGGACAAGTTTAAATCGAATGAGGTCCCCTTGCTCTGTTCTCTGCACCCATCTCTAAGTTTCTAGCTCCTCTGATGTTCCTACCACAAGAGTGTTGGTTACATCAATGCTTAGAATATTCTAGGCATTCATCCCACCTTCATCCAACTTTTTGCCTAATTAACTTATACTACTTCCTTGGGGGAGCTGATTTTTAGACTCTGAGACCCTAGCACAGACACCCTTACACACACACACACACACACACACACACACACACACACACACACACACACTGTTGTTCTTCACACTTCTTTTCAACTTACAGTTGCTCATCGGCTCTTGTGTTACTGAAATGGATATTTCCTGTTCACTGCTAGATTGTAAACTGACTTCACCAGGTAGGGCCTGGCCTGCTTGATTCAGTATTGGAAGCTGGGTCTCACTCTATAGCCCAAGCTTGGGACTTCTCCTCCTCCTCCTCCTCCTCCTCCTCCTCCTCCTCCTCCTCCTCCTCCTCCTCCTTCTTCTTCTTTTCTTTTCAAGACAGGGTTTCTCTATGTAGCTTTGGTGCCTTTCCTGGAACTCTGTAGCCCAGGCTGGCCTCGAACTCACAGAGATCCACCTGGCTCTGCCTCCCGAGTACTGGGATTAAAGGCATGTGCCACCACCGCCCGGCTGCTTGGGACTTCTTATGTGCTCTTCCCTGTTGGTCTCAAATTTGTGGCTTCAGCCTCCAGAGTACTGGGATTACAAGGGTGAACCACCACACCCAGCGGAAGCCCCCACTTCAACATACAGCCTGCTTCCATGCATGCTCTCTGGCCTCAGTTAACTCCTTCAGTCTCCAAAAATAAGAACATAAACTGTTACATTAACCTCCTCTTCTCTCCCTAAAGGTTAAATCTTTTACAGACTCAAGGCGTTTCTGGGCTGGAGAGATGGCTCAATGGTTAAGAGCACTGACTGCTCTTCCCAAGGACCAGGGTTCAGTGCCAATTTCCGTATGGTGGCTTACATCTGTAACTCCGGTCCCGTAGGTTCAGACTTCCTTTCTGGCCTCTGAGGACACCAGGCATACATGTGGTGCACAAACGTGTATGAGGCAAAGCATTTGTTCACAGTAAACAAACCAACAATATTCTCTTCTTTCCCTGGTTCTCTTCAAACATTGCCTTTCTTGAGGGTCCTGTCCCCATGGCTGTCCTCGTTTGTGGCCCGAGGGACTGTGCGGTGACCCGGGACTTTCCTGCCTCATCACTCATCAGAACTATTGATTATTTCTGCCTAGTTTAGGGGTCTGCTTTAGTGTCCCTCCCTCGTGGCGTGCACACAGAACCTGTCCCTGAGGGGTCTGGAGCCAGCGTTGGGGTGTGTTCGTTGTGGCTAGGTTTGATTCTCTGGTCGGCCGCCATCTTTCCAGTCCCAGGCCTGCACAAGGCTGTCCTCTTTGCCCAGGAAGGCCACTCACACCATCCCCCTCCCCTTCTCTCTCTGATGTCCTATTTAGCTTTCAGGTCTTAACTCCCTTCTTTATCACGTCTTTAGAGGGAAGTCAGGCCCTCAGTCCCCCTCCTGATCTCACTTATAGCACTCCAGCTTTTTCTTCAAGACTCATCACGATTCCTATTTTCCTATTTACGTGAGTTTGTATTGATTTGATGATTATCTCTCTAATAGACTATAAATGCCACAGGGGCAGGGTATCTGCTTCTCCCCAGCCCTGTGCACACACAAGGCCTGCTTTCTCCCTGTGCTGGGGTGGAACATGGGCCTCACATGCTAGGCAAGCAAGTCCTTATTGGGGCGCTGCACCCGGGTCCACCAGGCCTGTTTGCACGGTCCCAGGGATGCTTAGTGGAAGGAAGAAGCCGAGATCGAACCAACTACGAACAGGGTCGCGCTCAGAGCGGCTTTGAGGAAACTTGCCCAGTTTCAGTGTGTGTGTGTGTGTGTGTGTGTGTGTGTGTGTGTGTGTGTGTGTGTGTGTGTGCGTGTGCGCGCGCGCACGCATGTGCTTCCTCTTGGGTTGCTAATGACCTCCTTAGAGGAATCACTTCCTTCTGCCTGGGGGCGTCTTGGCTGTGATTTATGAACCACCAGTGGTTTCTCCTCTCCCAGTCCAGAGGGAGGGTCTAGAAAAGGACAGTCTCTGCTCCTTCCTCCTCTGCACGTGAGGCCCCTTCCCAGGCAGCTCAGGACACAGTCTGCCCAACTGCCCTTGCTGATCTTTGTCCTGCCTGACAAAACCAGCCTTGTGATTGATGTCAGTGCCCTGTCTTGGGCTTCCCTATCCTTTTCACTTTTTTTTTTTTTTTTTTTTTTTTTTTGAGACAGGGTTTTTCTTGTGTAGCTTTGCGCCTTTCCTGGAACTCACTTGGTAGCCCAGGCTGGCCTCGAACTCACAGAGATCCGCCTGCCTCTGCCTCCTGAGTGCTGGGATTAAAGGCGAGTGCCACCACCGCCTGGCCTCCTTTTCACTTTTGACACATTCCAGATTTGGGGGGTACTTTTTTTTTTGGTTTTTCGAGACAGGGTTTCTCTGTGTAGCTTTGTGCCTTTCCTGGAACTCACTCTGTAGTCCAGGCTGGCCTCGAACTCACAGAGATCTGCCTGCCTCTGCCTCCCGAGTGCTGGGATTAAAGGCGTGCGCCACCACCGCCTGGCTTGGGGGGTACTTTTGCTACTAAATCAACAAGCTAGATTCTTTGAGTACTCAGCATTTGGGGGGCTCTGGAGCTGCTTAGCCAGGCTGGATAGAGCCAGAATCCTGACCTATATGCGCTTTGGAGTTCCTCTGCCTGTGTCATTGTTACTGGAGTTGTTAGGGTCAGAGCCTGGATCCCAGCAGCCCTCAACAGTCATGCTCGGCCACTGATCCTCAGTAGGCCTATTATTATTATTATTATTATTATTATTATTATTATTATTATTACTATTATTATTATTATTACTATTGGTTTTTTGAGACAGGGTTTCTCTGTGTAGCCCTGGCTGTCCTGGGACTCACTCTGTAGACCAGGCTGGCCTCGAACTCACAGAGATCCGCCTGCCTCTGCCTCTCAAGTGCTGGGACTAAAGGCGTGAGCCACCGCCGCCCGGCTTCAGTAGGCCAATTGAACAGGAAATTAAAGGAGAAAAGCAGAGAAAGGAGATGTATTGGATGTGACCGTATTAGGAAGAATTGCCGATGGAGAGGCTCTCCTGAGTCCATCTCCAGGGTCCTCCCATGAGACTTGGATTTAAAGGCTCAAGGTGTGGAACAGTCTGTCACTGACCCATCGCTGCCCTGGCTGCAGTCTCTCCTGGACAGAGCTTAGACAGATTGTTACAGCCGTGTGGAATGTTTTTCTGAAGGATGAGGTCCTGCTAAGGGCATCGGGGAGCCTCAACCTTTTCCTTCTCCCAGCTTCCAATTCTTGAGGAAGTTCCGATTTCTTGGGTTCTGTTGTTTTAATATCTGAGAGCTACAGTGCGGGGAGGTGGGGGCAGAGGGCACAATTGTCTCTCGATTATCTTCATCCCTCAGGAGGGTTTCTGGGGCAGCCTGAACTGTGCTCTGGGCATGCTGACCTGAGCCCCTGCCCTGCTCTGTCCTGCCTCTCAGCCAGCCACATGGGTCTTCATGCCTGCAGTTAAGACAGTGGGCGTGAGGGGTGAGCTGGAAGGCAGGGGACACTGAGGCCAGGTACAGCATGGGCAGCAAAGGGACCTAGGAGGGCCCCGGTGGGGCACGGACGTTGCTCCCTCACGTTTTGCACTCAAGCCCGCTCTCCTACCATGAAGTCTCTGTCTTAGGCCCTGGCCACGGTTGGCAGAGAACAGACGTCGAGAGCATGGGTAGCGGAGCAATGTGTTCACCTGCTGTGGCTCACCTGGAGGCAAAAATGGCACCCTTCCTCCCCTCTCACCTGGATAGCGTTTCTGCAGGTTGCTCCCTCCTGAGGTGACCCAGGCCTAATCAGGGCTCTGTTCTCCTCTGTTGCTCAGGGCTAGTTCTGTCCACCCCTAAGGGAAGTCTGTCTTGGCCTGGTGGTCTACCGATGAATGAACATTCCTCCCCCAAACCTCTGGTTACCACAGACTGAGATTCAGCGGAGCTCTGTGACTGATGGACGTGCCTCCTCCTGGGCAGCAGGACTTCCAGACCCACAGAACCTACAGTCTTGGAGCACAGAAGCACAATGTCCCCTAAGCATGTCACTAAGAGCCACAGGAAGAAAGATTGCTTTCTGGTGTCTTTTCCTCCACCTCCCTTCCCTACAACTGGGACGGCTCATGTGCAGACTCAGGTGAGTCCAGAGTGCCCTCGGAGGCTTGCTGAGAACTTCCTCGGCTTCCTCCCTTTTGTTCTGCTCTGGGAGCTTGGCCTCCATCAGTCACTCACCCTAGTCAGTGTCTGCTTTCCGGGAAGCCAGTCTACAAGAGAACCAAAGAGTGAGTGTGGTAGACAGGGCACTCAGTTTCTGAGCGTGTGAAACCACTGAGGTCAAGGCGGGAAGAAGGAAGGTTCAAGCCTTAGGTGGACCTTGAACTTGAAGGTCTGCTATCGTCTCACATCCCCACAAAGCCCTAGAATGGGCTTTGGCTTTACCATGTGTCTGGTAGGAACTACATTTTAAACTTGGGGCAATGGGGAAGACGGAGCTGATAAAGACATCTTTGGAGAGCGGTGTGTGTTGGAGCGGGGCCAGCAACATTGTGTTCCCACTGGTTTTTACGGACTGTGGCATCTAGCTGTGGCATTTGGGCTGGCCACATTCTATTTCCTTCTCCTTAGACAATACTGAAGGGAGTGGGTTTTGTTGTGTCCGTCTGTCCCTAGTACTTGAAGCCTGCTTCCTCATTCCTTCCGCAGGTGCCTTTGTGTCTGGAGGTGCACTTGGCAAATGCCAGCCCGATGCTGTTGGCACAGAAAGGTACTGAGATCCTTAAAAACCTCCCCTGAAAAGAGCAAAAAAGATACACCTCTCTCTTGAAGAAAAGCTGAGACTTTACCACTACTCACCCCAAATTCCCTCTAACACATCACTTCCCAAACTTGAAGAACTCTCTCCCTATAGATCCAGTCAGCATGGCAAAACCCAGAGTCGTCCTCAGGAGGTGAAAAGGATAAACAAGACAAATATTATATGATTCTATCTGCAAGATGAAAAGGTTCTAGAGATTGGACACCCAAAACTTCAGTTAACTTTATACTACTGGGGTTGAGCAATGGTTCCGTGGTTCAGGGTATTGGCTGCTCTTCCAGAGGACCAGGGTCCTGCTTCCAGCACTCACATAGTGGCTCACAACCATCTGTAACTTCAGTTCCAGAAGATCTGGCCTCCACCGGCACCAGGTATTGCTGTGGAATGTTTTTCTGTATGCTGTGAATATGTGTTGCTTTGATTGGTTGATAAAGCTGCATTGGCCTATGGCAGGGCAGGATGGAGCCAGGTGGGAAAATCCAAGGGAGATAGGGCAAGGAGAAAGGACAGGCAGGAGAGATGCCATCCTGCTGTCCACAGAGCAGCATGTAATGGCACACAGGTAAAGCCACGGAACATGGAACAACATGTGGTGACATATAGATCAACAGAAATGGGTTGAGTTTAAGTGTAAGAGCTAGTCAGTAATAAGCCTGAGCTAAAGGCCAAGCGGTTATAATTGATATAAGCCTTCGTTCATTTGGGTCTGAGTGGTTGTGGGACCAGGCAAGACACAGGAAAACTTCTGACTACAAGGCATACACATAGTATATAGACATACATGTGGGCAAAACACCTATACATATAAAATGAATAAGTAAATAAAATTTAAACAAATAACTTCTACACTAATAAATTATACTCTTAAAAATGGCTAAGAGACTGGACCTGCCTGGACTGAGTCTACGAGGTTGATCGCAATCCTCGGGGGAGGACTTGTCCTGGAGGAGGTGGGAATGGGGGGTAGGCTGGGGGTAAGGGGAGAGGGTGGGAGGGGGGGAGAATAGGGGAACCCGTGGCTGATATGTAGAACTGAATGGTATTGTAAAATAAAATATATATATATATATATATATATATATATATATATATATGGCTAAGAGGGCTTCATTATGTTTTCTGCCACAATAAAATGGTGGATTTAAGAATCCAGGGGTCAAAGTCTGTGGCTACAGCCCAGACACAGGAGACGTGGGAGGTGTGTGTGTATGTGTGTGTGTGTGTGTGTGTGTGTGTGTGTGTTCCTATGCACATGAATGTAACAGATACCCACATGTGTAGGAGAAGGTTCCTGGGGTCCTGTTCTGCCTCCACCATGCTCCAGAGGTCCTAGAAGCCCAAATTGATCTTGTCATTAATATTGTGATTCTATGATTCTTTTTACTTGGAGATACCAGAGGAAGTGATGGGGGCCGTGGAATCTGGTGATTGTCCTTGTGAAGTCTCTAAGTTTCCGACTTTCTATAATATGAGAAAAAAATAGATATGTAGCGTGAGCTTCTAAGATGCCAAGTCTTGTCTCTGCCACTTGCTTGGACACGGGGCCCTAGGCAAGATACTAGGTATCAAACTGTCCATTTCTTCATCCATGAATTGGGGCAGAGCCTCTGCTACAGGCATACAGTGAGGACCAACTGTATCGTTCTGTGTGGACCTGTAGCAGCGTGCCCAGCATTCCACATCAGCATTGGTGAATTCCAGGGTTTTCGCTCTCTCTTTGTTTTTTTGAGACAGTGTTTCTCTGTGTAGCCCTGGCTATCCCGGAACTCATTCTGTAGACCAGGCTGGCCTCACACTCACGGAGATCCACCTGCCTCTGCCTCCAGCGTGCTGGGGGCAAAGACGTGCACCATCACTGCCCGGCTCGCTCAGGTGGGGTGGAGTGTGGTGTGTATACCCAGAGGACTCATACCGCAGTGACAGGACAGGGTGTTTAGGTGGTGGTGGGCTCCATGGGACGGCAGCTTCTTCTGATGGTCTGCGCTGAGCCTTCCTGAGTTTTATCTGCTCCATTTGCTTAGCTGTGGAAGGCCGCCCAGAGGGCAGGTGGAAGGCCAGCAGGACAGAGGCATGGCTACCCTCCCTCTCCTTGTTTCCTCCCGGCATACCGTGTTTTCCTTCTGCTTACGGGTGGGAGGATGTGGCACAGATGTGTGGGAGGCGACAGGCCACACGTGCAGGAAGTTGCAGCCGCCCGGGACACATGCCATTTCTGGAGCCTGGCGCCTCCCAGTCATGCTCTAAGAACCTCTGAGGAGTCACCCAGATTAATTCCTGGAGGTGCCTTTTAAACCTGATTCTTCCAGCTATTAACCCTGCATTTCCTGACTCACCCCACCAAGGTGGTAATAATTAGGATGGGACAGTGGCCGGGACTCTGGGAGTTCAGTGCCAGCCTCCCCTGCAGGTCACTCAAGGGTTGGCATTGTGTGGGCCTGCGGACACCACAGCTCAGACTCCACAGCTGCCTGGCCCCGCCCTGCTCATGCTATGTCCTTGGCATTGGGAGGCTTAGGAATCCTGCAAGGTGACTGCAACCCTCTGAGCACCAACTGGACACCTGCTGAGCACCAACCTCTGTGGTTCTGGGTCCTCTTCCTTTCATTATCTCCTTCCTCTTGGCCACGCCGGGAGGTGATGTTTTGCTTTTCTTGTCAATGTAACAGAGACAACTCAAGGGAAGAAGTGTATTTGGGATTACAGCGTCAGAGTATTTCAGAGCATCTCCCACCATAGTCGGGAGAGTAGAGGTGCTGCGGCAGCCTGGAGCTTATGATGAGGTCTCTTCGCATCACCGTGGTCAGGAGGCAAAGCGGAAACAGACTGACCTCCAAGGCCTGCCTACCCTTGACCGTGTTCACTACCGAGGCCCGTGTCAAAGGTTACACGCTCTCCAAACAGTGCCACCAGCTGAGCCTGGGGGGACATTTTAGAGCCGACCGAAACAGGAGAGCACACTTAGGACTTGAATTTTGTAGATGATACACACTCACGGGTGTGGAGGTGGTTGTTTAGGTCCCCAGCCTTTTAGTGAGAGAACTGGTGTTCAAACCCACGCCTGCCAGATCTGCCCCTGTGTCTTCCTGGAACTTCTTTCTCACAGTGAGGACAAAATAGCCAACCTCAGTGAGTGTGTTGCATTGCCCGTCCCCCTTGAAGGTCACGGCAAGTGTTAGATGTTTATAAGAGATGTGTATTCATGTCCTGAAATCGTTCAAAGACCAAGCTCTTCAGCGTGCAAAACAAACACCAGAGAGAGGTTGAGAGTACCCAGCTCTGGCTCGCCTTTGCTCTTTTTTTTTTTTTTTTCAAAGATATAGTTTTATTTCATTGTTTATACTTCACCACTTAAGGTATGGGCAACATAGTCTAAATGGTACAGCTTCCCAGAGTTTCTCTCTCTCTTTTTTAAAATTTTATAATTTGATTTAATTTTACAAATCAGCCATGGATTCCCCTGTCCTCCCTCCTCCCGCCCCCCTCCCCCTAGCCCCCCTACCATTCCCACCTCCTCCAGGGCAAGGACTCCCCTGGGGATTGAGTTCAACCTGGCAGTAGATTCAGTCCAGGCAGGTCCAGTCCCCTCCTCCCAGGCTGAGCCAAGTGTCCCTGTATAAGCCCCAGGTTCCAAACAGCCAGCTCATGCATTAAGGACGGGTCCCGGTCCCACTGCCTGGGGGCCTCCCAAACAGTTCAAGCTAATCAACTGTCTCACTTATCCAGAGGGCCTGATCCAGTTGGGGGCTCCTCAGCTATTGGTTCATAGTTCATGTGTTTCCACTAGTTTGGCTATTTGTCCCTGTGCTTTTTCCAATCATGGTCTCAATATCTCTGGCTCATACAATCCCTCCTCTTTCTCGACGATTGGACTCCTGGAGCTCCACCTGGGGCCTGGCCGTGGATCTCTGCATCAGCTTCCATCAGTCATTGGATGAGATTTCTAGCATGACAGTTAGGGTGTTTGGCCATCCTATCATCAGCGTAGGTCAGTTCAGGCTGTCTCTCAACCATTGCCAGTAGTCTATTGTGGAGGTATCTTTGTGGATTTCTGGGGACCTTTCTAGCACTTTGTTTCTTCCTGTTCCCATGGGGTCTCCATTTACCATGGTCTCTTATTCCTTGTTCTCCCCCTCTGTTCTTGCCTTTGCTCTTTTGGGAATGTTCTTTTAACACCATTGAGCCCAAGACTGGCATGACCATGCTAGGGTGGCTGGGCCGTCTGAGGAAGGCAGGGCGGCAGGGCAGCTTGATCAGCCACCTTTGTTCATGTCTCACACACCACAGCAAGTGTGAGGCATCCCCAAAGACCGGAGTGGGCAGAAGTGCCAGTCTGCAGGGATGAACAGCACTCTGGACCTTGAGAGCGTGAGGGGGGTACCAACTCGGGTGCTGGGCCGGCTCCCAGCAAATGCTGTACACTCCTTAGAAGAGCTATGAGGGGCCAGTCATTGCCTCTTCAAACAGGGTCACAGCTGGCAGACCTCAGTTGGTTTGGCACATCTGCATTTCAGCAAGATGGTGAGCAGGGCCTGTGACTTTGGAGAGCGACTGGAAGGTGTGAGCTGGATGGAGGTGTCTCCTCTTACAACTTGACAGCAACACCGTCAGCCCGAGGATGTGGGCTGACGAGAACTTAATGGAAGACTTCGGCGGCTCACAGTGAAGCTCTGGCCCAGCCTTGTTCGGGATATTGGTGACCAACGGCTTTCAGGACAGATGCTGCAGAGTTAGGAGGCAAGATCAACCATTTGTGACAAACAGGATCTAGACAGACGGACATAACACTGAAAGCAGAGTCAGTGGAAAGTTCTAAATTTCAATTTAGCAAATCCTTGAAAGAGTCCAGATTTAAGGATTGGGGGCTGAAAATACAAAATGAGTTTGCAAGGGTCAAGCCACAACACAGGGTTCATGGACCCCCCACTCCTTCAGGATGTCAGGTCCTTCCTCGGCACCATGTGTAAGCCCCCACCCCACCCCCGGCCCCTGCACATGTGAGCTGGCCCCCAGGCACTTGGTAGGTTCTGGAAGGCCCATGCCCCTGTACCCCTCCACCCACCTGCACTTGGTTCTGCGTTCTTTTCCTTCAGCTTGCCGGGTGAACTCCAGCTCCTCTGGTTGATCCACTTAGCAGCCCCACCCAGGCGGAACCACTTATTCCGTGGGCTGCACCCTCCTGGTCTCCCCTGTGGCACCGAGCACGTTTTGTCCAATGCCCGGAGTCCCTCCTGGAGAGCAGGCTCTCTGCTGCACTGAGCCGGTGTCTGTCACTCTCCACAGAGAGGGTCTGCGGTCTACAGGGTAACTCTGACCTTGGCTTTTCTGGACACAAATGGTGGACAAATTCATTCCCTCATCCTGATCACATAGGGAAGGGTAGGGGAGATAACTCTGACATGCAAGAGACAAGGGGGTAGGGCAGTGTGATCCCACAGAAGGACGTGAAGGTGACCACTGTCAGCAAAGAAGGTGGGCTGGGCACGGGGACTCACACTTGTAATCACAACACTCTGGAGGCTGAGGCAGGAGGATAACACGAGTGTGAGGCCGATCTGAGCTACAGTGACTTCTAGGGCAGCCTGGGCTACAAGAAGGAAGGGAGGGAGGGAGGGAGGGAGGGAGGGAGGGAGGGAGGGAGGGAGGGAGGGAGGGAGGGAGGGAGGGAGGGAGGGAGGGAGGAATCAGGAAGAGCTAAATGGGAAAACTCAGGTGAGGTTGTGAGGGCCCAGGCGCTTTAGGAGGCTGATGAAACCATCCACACGCACCTTCATGGCCCAGGAGGTGTGTCTCACGAACAGCCTGGCTAGACCCAGATTGGCATCTGTACCTCAGCTGTGCCGCTTTCTAAGACTGTCCTCCCCTTCCTCGTGTGCCTCCTTACCTGTGACGTGTGGAAACTGTATGACTGACTGCCTCATTGAGAGATCAGGAGTGCCTCCGCACGGAACGTGTTCAATGACAAGTCTGTCACACTCAGCCAGTGTTGGCTTAAACCATCTGAGTGTGTGCTGTCCCCAAAGCCTGGAGGAGTGCCCTCCAGATCTGAGTGCTCTCTCTACACTCAGGTTCCTTGTGTGGGCCCTGCCCCAGCTTCTGGGGTTGCTTCCCCACATCCCTGCCCAAGCACCATCTTCTCAGAGCCCCAAAAGTTACATGTTTACATTTGAGAAATGATGAAGTATCCATGGGGGACAATATGGTGTTTTGACATCCATAGTATATGTTATAGAATGTGTGCTATTAGATCAGGCTAGTCAACATACCCTTCACTTCACAAACTTACCATGATTGTGTCGGGGGGGGGGTATTTGTGGTTTATTTTATGACTGTGAAAGATACCTTATTTCATCTCTGCTTGATTTATTATTTTGTTTTTTGAGACATGGTTTCACTGTGTAGCCAGCCCAGGCTGGTCCTGAATTCACCATGTAACCTAGGCAAGCCTTGAACTCTGATCTTTTGCCTGAGCCTCCCTGTACACACAGCCCATCCTTGCTTTTCCAGGAACCAGCCTAGTGGGGAATTTGTGGGGCCTGGGACAGGGGTACATCAGTTCTCCATATATGACAGTTACAAACCTAACGTTGCGGAATCTGTTCCGTCCTCACCATTTGACACCTCTGCAGCCAGGGAAGCTGTCCCCAGGGAGAAGCAGCCCCCTGGACCCCGCGCAAAGCAGGGGAGCCAGAGCCCGCCCAGGTTTGCAGATACACAGCTCATTATGAGTCGTTCCCTGGACAGGTGTGTGGCAGCCACCCTCCTGGAGTGTGAGCTACCAGCCTCCCTCCCCTCCCTGGCACATGGCTGCCTCCGGCCTAAGGATAGGTGTGCTGTAAGGGTGGCCCATGCCCACAAGAACAGAGCAGGGAGGGGGTCGGCCAGCAGGTCTGTTTGCTCAGGGTCCTGGACACACAGAACAGAGTGTGTATGTGTGCAGGGGAGGGCTCCGCTCCTCCTGGTTCTTGGAACCCTGGCTATCATAGGCGGGGCTTAGAGAGGGACTCCTGAGCCTGGCCCACTGGTCTGCTAGTCCTGTGCACCCTTGGGAGTCCACACGCCTCAGGGCTAGATGCTGTCTAGCCTGCCCCCCCACAGGAGGGCTCTCAGTGGAGCCTTGTACTGGGAGTCTGCAGCATGCTTAGAGAGAATGCAGATCCACCTACTCTTGCTTACAGAGACAAGGCTAGGGCCATCACCGGCTACATAGCGAATTCCAGGCTAGCCGAGGCCACATAGTGAGGATTTGTCGTCTCAAAAACAAAGCAAAGGAGAGGCTGAGGCAGAAGGATTTTGAGTTCTAGCAAGTCTGGGTTACACAGGAAGATGCTGTAAAAAAAACATGAGAGAGAGAGAGAGAGAGAGAGAGAGAGAGAGAGAGAGAGAGAGAGAGAGAGAGAGAGAGAGAAAGTCTTTGGCTTGACTGACCTCAGGCCTGTTCTTAGCTTCCCCAGCTCTGAATGGCAAGGATTAAGCCCTGAAAACCGTGCTTCTCAGGATGCCTGGGGCAGGGGTATTGGCCCAGCTAAGGGGTCATTTTGACAAGGGATTGTGGGGGAGGGCAGGAGGCAGCACCCCCATCCCCCTTCCGAGTACGTGCCCTTTGGCTGCACCTGCGCATCTCCCCTGTTGCTCCCCACACCCAGCTCCTCCAAAGCTGCAGTTTGCATCTGGTGACCCTGGGAGCCTGGACTTGGCCAGCTCCATCCCAGCCCTGTCCCTCCAGCCTCAGGCAGTGGGGGTGGCTTGAGACTCTTGCTGATCTCTGGTTGCTAGCTGTCCCCTTGCTGTGGGGTGTTCTGTATGCCGTGAGTGTGTTGCTCTGATTGGTTGATAAATAAAACGCTGATGGACCAGTAGCCTGGCAGGAAGTAAAGGCGGGATAAACAGACAAGAAGAATTCTGGGAACAGGAAGACTGAGAAAGGAGACACCAACTGCTGTCCAGGGAACAGTATGTAATGGCACACAGGTAAAGCCATGGAACACGTGGCAACATATAGATGAACAGAAATGAGCTGAGTTTAAATGGAAGAGCTAGTCAGTGGTAGGCCTGAGCTAATGGCAGAGCAGTTTAATTAATATAAGCTTCTGAGTGATTATTTTATAAGCGGCTATGGGGTCCATGGGGCTGGGCAGGACCAGAGAAAACTTCAGCTACATCCCCTGGTTGAGACACCATGATTTTTTAAAATCTCCTGTGTAATCATTTGCTCCCATTTCACTTCCAGGATTTTATGTGCCATCAATTTGAGTATTCAGATCAAATTTAGCATAGAACAGGTGTGGTAGCACGTGCCTCTAATACCAGTGTTGGAGAGCAGAGGCAGGTGGGTCTCTCTGGAGGCCAGCCTGGTCTACATAGCAAGTTCCAGGACAACTAGGGCTATATAGTGAAACCCTGCCTCAAAATAAACAAACAAACAAGTGAACATTAACATATATAACAGTCATTTATGTGGAGACACAGCTGGGGTTCAGAGAAGTGGAATTATTTTCTACGGTTAACAGAGAAAAAGGATGGAACATCATCTCTACGGCTTTAGCCTTCTGGAAATACTTCTTGGTCACAATTTCTAGGAGTGCTGGAGGCAGCGGCCGACAAAGCCAGAGGAATGTGGGTGGCTTCTGCCTCCCCAAATCCCTCCAAGAGCTTCCTCCTCTCATGGATCTGTGAATAAGTGCAAATTTTTAAATTCTCACTTCAAATACTTCCAGAAACTCTGACGAGTAAGATTTTCCACTGAGTCCTCTCTAGACTGTCATTCAGACTGCGGGGACTAAATTTAAATGGTTAGGCATAATAGAAAGACACTGGATTTGGGGGAGACAGTAAGCAGGGCCCAGATGAAATGCCTGCCACAACCAGTGAGTAATAGCCAGGTTTAATCCAGTTTCCTCTGCTCTCCACCTCTCTGCCCACCCCACATTGACTGTGGTTCCCCAAGAGTGCTCTACCGTCACAAGCTAGATTTGATAGATTTATTCCAAGGCAAGGAAAGCGATCTTGTCCCTATTCTGGGAAGGGAACATTGGGGGGAGGTACATACAGGGTGGGAGGGGAGGAGGAAGTAGGCTCCTGGCTTTGGGCCCCACAATTTAATTTTTTTTTTTTTTTGCATTTTTCTTTTTAAAATCACTCAAAGAAATCACTCCACACTTACATACACTCGGATCTAGACTTCCAGATGCGGTCTGGTTTATCCTAGGCTTACTTTAGGAACACTTGAAGGCATGCCACAAAGCAGCCACGCATTGCCATCCAAAGCACACCACGATGCCTGCCGACATGCCACGTGGTCCCTTCCTTTGGCTTCCAGGCTAGCCCAGCCGGACCTTCCCTGACCCTCCGCATGCACAGTTCTCCCCCAGATCATGAGGCCTCAGCCTTCTTTTTGGCCCAGAACACAGTGTTGTCCCACCTCACTGTTAGGGGGAAGACTATGTTAGCGTGACACTATGGGAATCGGCGTGGCAGTTCCTCAACAAACTGGTCATAGAAGTGCCCTGTGACCCAGCTGTGCCACCGAGGACTCTGAATCAGCATGAGAACCTTGCTCATCCATGCTTACCGCAACCCCACTCCCAGCAGCCGAGATAGGGAACCAGCCTAGATGTCCATCAACAGTGATTGGGTTTAAAAATGTGGCACAATGGAGCTGTATCCAGCCCTAAAGAATGAAGTCGCGTCACCTGCCAGGAGGAAGCGGACGGAACTGGGGATCCTCGTGTTGAGTGAACTAAGTCAGGATCAGAAAGATGAACATCACGTTTGATTGTCTGTTGTCCCGTATGTGGAGTCCAGGATTTCACAACAGAGACAAGAAATGCAGAACGGGAGCGTTTGGGGAAGGAAGAGGACTCGTTTTGGGGCGCCAAAGAGGGAATGAGGAGTGTGCACATTAATGCCATCGTTCCAGAGGGGGCCTACAGGACTCACTTGGGACGTGCCACATAGATCTGGTCGTGCCTGTGCCACGGCAACTTAGGCCTCCCCTGCCGCGGGTCACGGTCTTCTGCCTCTTTCCTCGAACTGAGCCAAGGGTAGAAACTACCTCCAAGTGAAGTCGTCAATCCCATCCATGTCACCTTCCAAGCCCGGGGTGTGGGGGAGAAGTGGGAGAGCTGGGTGCTGGATCTTCTGTCTCCCCCGACCAGTCACCATCTGTTCTCTGGAGGAGAGAGCTCATCAAACAGAACATAAGAAAGGCCGGCGTGTCTCCTCACCGTGTGCCTCGCCAAGGACGGAAACGGTCCTCTAGGAGTTCCGTGCCCTGCAGCCCCCGCTCAAAAGCTCGTCTAATGTAACCATTGTGGTCCATAGTCGCTGCCCCCCCCTCAGTCAGGGAGGGGCTGATAGGATGCAGCTCCACCCCACAGAGTGTCTTTTATCAATTCTGGTAACTCACCAGTGTTGGCAGTCCGCTAGGCTGATATTTAATAGACTTGGTCGAAAGGTGAAGGGGGGCAGGGAATTGGTTGGCACCGCCCCAGAGTTAGCTCAGGAAAGTTGTCTCAGCTAACTACCGCCAAACTAAACGGGAGAGTCCTAATGGCACTTACTGGTTCCAATTTGGTTTCTGCCCAAATCAGGGTCATCTTACTCTAGCCCCCCCCCCCCCCCCCCCCCCCGCCCCGCCCAGAAAGCCCGTGGTCAGGTCCCAGAGGGCAGCTAATGCTTTCAAGTCTTACACAAAGTTCAGTTCTCTTGTGTTCTTTTTCCTGACATTTTCAAGTTATAAAACCACTAACCTGCATCTTTGATGTCTCCACTGGTACCTCTACAATACAGGTAATTTCTTATTTTCTCTTTCAATCCCCTTATTTTAGGTGGTATTTGCTTTGCTTTGCTTTTTTTTTTTTTTTTTTTTTTTTTTTTCCTCTTTCTGATGTTTTGCTTTGTTTTTGAGACAGGGCCTTCCTGTGTGTCCCAGGCTGATCTTGAACTCATGATCCTCCTGACCCCACCTCTGGAGTGCTGGGATTGTATGTTTGTCCCACCATGGCTGGCTTAGCTAATCTTTGTTATAGCATCGCTGGCCCCAAGGAAGCTGCGTGGCTTGGCAGACTGCAGCTGAGAAAGAGAGCACCGTTTGCCTGAGAAGGTAGCACCTCCTCCTCCATCCTTCCGCACCCACCCCGCCCTGGCTCACCATACTCTAACCTAAGCCTAGAACCATGCGGGGAAGTCCAGCGACTTCAAATGAAGGGCAAACTGTGCCCTCCTCTCCATTTGCAAAGTACTTTCAAAGCCAAATTTCCAAACATCCGAAGACAGCGTCTGTTTCATGTCTTGGGAAGATCATCGAATTAACTTCGTTTCCTCCAGTGAGGTCTTTTCCTCTCCACGCCCCGCCAATTACCTGCCAATTAATACAACCCAGTCACCGCCTTGCAGACTTTTAATTTTGAATGTCAAGATAACATTTCTTTTTCCTCGTACATTTCCACCACGAGTTCCTGAAATGTCATGGGCCACTTCCCCTGTCACTCAGTGGCAGTGAAGCACACGTGTGTGGCTACCTGATGGAGGACTCTGACAGTCTGGTGTAAAGCACCTGGTCAGCCCGGGCCAGTTCAGGCCTTACAGCGTCACAAGTTGCCGGGAAGGATCACAGTTCTGAGCTGACAGTCAGCCCAGGAAGAGATCTGGTGACTCAAAAAACAAAACCCTATTGTTCAGGAGGCTCGGAGTTCCTTAGCCCTCCTGTGCTCACTCTGAGCCCCACCCTGAAGATGGTAGGCGGAGTGAGAGCCACCTCCACAGCACACCTGTGTCCCTGTCCACTCGTGTCCCAGTGACCGGTTCACCTCAGGTGGATGGAGGCAGCTAAGACGGACGTCTGACCTAGTATCGGAAGCCTGGACACCGTTTCCTGTTCCTCCGTCATCTGTCACAGCTATCAATGACAATGATGTTGCTTAGTTACAGAATGCCGACCTTAGGTGAATGCAGAAAGTGTTTAGCATGTTGTGTTGATCTCCTTCCCTGCCTATAATGTGAGAACAGCTCCTAACAATCATATAATCTCACCCACAACCAGCCAAGCATAGGCTGGGTCTGTGGAAGCCTGTATGAAGGAACCCTGAATTATTCTAGCAATGTCTTATTTGTCTGGGTATGGTGGCACATCCCTGTCATCCCAACACGTGGGAGGCAGAATGGGGGGGGGGGGTGCGGTATCACTGTAAATCTGAGACAACCAAGAGCTACATAGTGAATTCAAGGCCAGCTTGGGATACTTAATGAAACTCGATCTCAAAACAAAACAGCAACTAAAACTAAATAAATAAGGAAAGTCTGATTTGGCCAGGTGTGGTGGTGCAGGCAGGCCTTTAAAGCCGGCACTCTGGAGGCAGAGGTGGGCAGATCTCCAAAAGTTTAGGTCAACCTGGCCTACAGAGTGAGTTCCAAGCCAGCCAGGGGTACACAGCAAGAGCCCATCTAAGGAAACACACACACACACACACACACACACACACACACACACACACACCATCTGGTTTGAAGATACATAGATAAAACCTTCACATTTAATAAAAGTCTGGCGACTTCAAAAGGATGTTTACCCACCAATAACCAAATGTTGACACAGTTATCTGTTACCTATTTCCTCTGCCAAACTATTCACATGCTTGGAGAAATACTCTATCCCCAGTGTGACCTAGTCAAGAACCAGGTGATCCAAACTGCTGTGATAATTTAAGGATCATTTCAAAACTGAGTTGGAAATCTAAACTAGAGCTGTTCTGCGGCTGCATTAGTCATCACAAATTGTTTTTTAACCTATGATAGGCCAGTCTTTAGATTGATGGCCTTCTTGCAAAAGACGGTTTTACGTCTTCTGGATTCGTATACATTTTATTCTGCACATTTGCTAAAGTGTGGGACAAAAACTCATATTGTCTGGTACTTGGGACCCTCAGCACACAGACGCAGAGAGGAAGATGCATGTCTTTGTGTATTTTCAGCACCCTAGCTGGAGTGATCAGATCCTCAAGTGCCCACTTCAATCAGTTAGCAAAAATATCATTGGTCAGGCTCAGCGCCCAGTCACAGTTAAATGCTCACCAACTAGAAATGGCCTCAGGTTTATAAGCAACACCTATAAAAACATCAAACGCCATATTTAATGGTGAAGGATTGAAACCATGCTTGCCAAAGCCAAGAACGGAGCCAGGACAGCTGCCTTTCTTATCAGCAGTGTTGTGGAGGTCCTAGCCATTGAAAATCGGGCATGAAAGGGAAGCAAAAGCAGTTTGATTACCTAGCAACACATGAAACCATCCCTCTCTACAGATGCCGGGGTTATTTACATGTAAAGTCTCGGGTTGGGGGTCTTTTAACAGATGAGTACTCATCTCCAGAACTACAACCACAGGCAGTCTCAATGACTCTACAAAATAAGTAATACAACCAAGGAGATTTAGTAAAATCTGGAATATATGTCTATTATAAGAAAGTCATTATATTCTTATACAAATTACCATACTAAACCATTAAAAAATGAAATTTCAAAAGACAATTCCACTTATAACAGTATAAAAATCATTAAATAGGTAGAAATCAACCAGACATGGTAGCTCATGCCTTGAATCCCAGTACTCAGGAAGCAGAGTCAGGTGATCTCTGGGAGTTCACAGCCAGCCTGGTCTACAGAACAGCCAGAGCTACATAATGGAGACCTTGTCTCATTAAAAGAAAAAAAAAAGTAGAAAAAATCTAATGAGAAATGGCCAAGTCTTCCCCACTGAGACTATAGGTTATTGCTGAGTTAAATATTACACAAGCAGAAACCCAGACTGTATTGATTGATTGAAGATTTAGTATTATTAAAATGATAATTTTTCCAGAATTTGTCCATAAATTCATTGTGTTGTCAATTAAAATCCCAAGACAATCTTTTGTAAAACTGATTCTGAACTATGTGTTAACTTTCAAAAGATCAAACTTGGACTCTTTCTACCGGACCTCAAGATTTTCTTATAAAACTACAGCCCTCGGGAAAGTTGTATTGGCAACAGACTGACATACAGGTTAATCGAGCCAAAGGGACTTCGGACGTACTTGGATGGTAAATTTTCATGGTAAACCTGATTTGAGTTAGAATCACCTAGGAGACACACCTCTGGGTGCATCTTTGAGGGTGTTTCTAGAAAGGCTGAACTTAGGAGGGAGGACCCACTCTAAATGTGAACAGGACTATCCCAAGGGCTGGGGACCCCAGATGGAGTAAAAGGGTGCCAGCTGGTCAGCATGCTTCCTGGCTGTGGACCAGCTGCCTCCCACTCCTGCCAGCCAGCCCCGCCTGGACAGAGTGTATCCCCTCAAACTGTATCAAATAGAACTTTCCTGCTGTCACGGAGTTGGACGGTTATTTGTCACAGCAAGAAGCATAACTGATACATCATACCGGCAGCACAGGTAATTTGTTAGTTAGTTTGGTTAGTTTGGTTTTTAATAAAGGTACCAAAGTAATCCAGTAGAGGAAAAGAAACTTCAACAAATGATACAAGAACAATTGGAACCAGCAAGGAGAAAATGTACATTAATGCTTACTTCCTCCCAACTCAAGGGATTAGGGGTACAACTCAGTGGTGGGACACTTGCCTAGCATGGGCAAGGCCCTGGGTTCAACACACACACACACACATACAACAAAGTACAAAACAAAAGTAGAACACATGGGAGAAAATATCATGACCTCAGCATAGGCAAAAATTTATTAGATGTGTCACATAAGTGACCAAAGAAAATGGCTTCACCAAAACTTTAAATCACTTTGCCTCAAATTCATTCTGGAAAGTACACTAACCATAAGTCCACAGCCCACCATAGGGGTTTTGTTGTTGTTTTATGCTGCAGGCCGCAGGAATATATCATAAGAACTCAGCTGGTTATGGCAAAGTCACTACCTGGAGGGATCATGGAATTTCTCCAGAGGAAGCTAAATCCCAAAGAGGTTTTGGTGTTACTTGGCTTGTTATATATCAGCTGTATTCTGTTATGAAAATCATGTGTGCCTTCATAGTTTTCCCAATTGACTTTCCCCTAAGGACTAACAGTGTAGATTGAGCACTCTCTGGACATACACATTCCAGGTATTTGGAGAACAGCCTCAGGAAGGCTTTCTCTGGAATCAGATTATCTCCCTTGGCCACTTTCAAGGACTACAGGAAACACCACCCAGGTGGGCGCCCAACTTCCCAGGACTAACAAAGATAACAGCCCACCTGCAAGTCTCCTGACTTAAATTCCACAAGGAGACACCACCCAGGGGGGCGCCCAACTTCCGAGGACTAACAATGATAACAGCCCAACATACAAGTCTCCTGACTTATGGTAAATTCCACAAGGAGACACCGCCTAGGAGAGGTGGACATTAAGTAATAGCTTTACACAATTTAGCTTGGACCCTCCCTTTATATACCGAGACTTCCAGGGCACGGAGAGGAAGAGAAAAGAGAATGGAAGAACTAGATGGGTAAGAACTTGAGAGGAACGAATTGAGATGGGGAAGAACTAGATTAAAGGGCTAAAAGAAAGGACTAGAGTAACGAGATAGAAGATGAGGAAGAGCCAGATGGGGAAGAACAAGATGAGGAAGAGCCAGATGAGAGAGAAGGAGACGGGAGAGGAGCTGATAGGGGAAAGAACTAGATAGATGAGAACCTAGAAGGGACAGAACTAGATGAAGGAATTAAGATAGAACCTAGAGGGGACAGTAGATAAATATAGAGAAATCAGGCAAGAAAGGAGCTAGACATGAGAACAGAACTGGAGCTGTGTATAAAGGATGTTATGCCAGAAGAATTAAAGCAAGTGGACTACAGAGCTCGGTGTGCTGAGATTCTATTTCCTGAAAATAGTTCTCGCCGTTAGTAGTTCTCTCTCCTGAGCCCCTGGGATGTATAATATTTAGGCTGGTTCCCCTAATATTATACAAGAGTTTTATTGTATATTAGGGACAGTGCTGGAATTCCTGGCCACACCCCCAGCTACATGACTGCACATGCGCTGTCCAGTAGCCAAGCAAGAGGCTTAGTCATCGTAGGGCCTTACGCCTTACGTCCTACCAATTTGCGAAGTGTGTTCATGTAATCTATGCACATGTGTGTGTGTGGGGAGGATTCATAAAAAGTGGATCACAGACTCCTCCCCCTCTTCTTCCTCTCCCTGCCCGACCATTTCTCATAGGCCCAAGCACTCCCTCGGTTCTCTTTCCCCTAATAAACCCTTATCATGGGTTTTGTTGTACCTCATGGCTTTCCTTGCATGGTAAACAGCGCTGCTTAATGAATAACAGACAGAATCCAGGGTCTGGGGCATGCTAGGCAAGTGCACTACCGTTGAGCCACGCCCCAGCCTTTAAAGAAATCGTTGCTTTGTGTGAGGCAGGGTCCTTTATCACAAGCTCCCAGCTGGCCTCAGACTCACCATATAGTTGAAAATAACCTTGTACTTCTGACCCGTCTACTTGGACCTCCGGAGTGCTGGGATTTACACACTCCGTTTTGTCTGGTTGGTTGGTTTTTCAAGACGCTGTCTCACTAGGTAGCTGTCTGTCATGGATGGTCTCAAACTCCTGGTAATCCACCTGCCTCTTCCTCCCACCTGCTGGGATTAAAGGCGTACCCCACCACCTCCAGTGTCACTCTGGGGGTTATGTGGTGCCAGGAATTGAACCCACAGCCTCCTTCACGGTAGGCAAGCATTCCACCAAGTCCCCAGCCTTTAATGAATTTTTACAAACTAATTTTTAACAAACCAAACTCTACTGTGGAACCAACCCATCTCTAGAAACAAAACACATTCAGCTCGCCGAACCCCCCATCCTATACGTCCCTTCCACACTGACCCCGAAGGGAACCACGTTTCCTGACTTTGCGTGTGTGCACTCATGAATGGTACTGAGGGTAAAACCCAGGGCCTTGTCCGATCTAGGCACAGGCTTTGTCACTGGGCTGTGTTCCCCGGTCCTTTAGTTGGTGGGAAATAAGAGACCAGATGGAGTGGGGGTCACTGGCATGAAGGACAGAGCAGGGACCCCAAGCAGTTCCTTTATGCTTCACAACTTCTTTTGGTTTCCTGGTTTCCGGTCTGTGGGAGCCCGTTCTCGGGTTCCTCGTGGCTTTACCCAGCAGGTCCGCATAGAGGATGATCAGGACCACGGGCCTGAGTGCAGGTGTCTGAGATGGTCTGCACTTGGCTGTGCTTGGGGAGGAGGTCTTTTGCTCCACCCCTTGGCGTCTCTATAAAAACCCTGGGGCAGAGACAGTCCGGGCCTGTTGGAATAGGTTCCAGGCCCTCTAGAGGTTATCCTGTATTTTCTATCTGTTTATCTTCGCAATATACTCCGCAATAAATCCTTCTATCTAATATTTCCTGCTGCTTGCACCCAAGAAAACTCTGGGGAGCTGTGGGGTTGGTGGGTAAATGCCCCACACTGGTCAAATACCATAGGGATCCTCCATGCCTCAGTCCCTCTTGCCTACAGCAGCATCTCCTTCCAGATGTGGGTGTGGAGGTGGTATAGGCTTTGGGGAGAGCCAAGGAGGACTGACCAAGCCAGCCCAGGAGGTGTATGGGCCTCCCAGACTGTCCAGGCCAAACCTGCCCAGACCTCTTAGCTATGGGCTGGCTAGCCCAGGTATCCACCCTCTTCTGAGGGGAGGGTGTGGTTCTCTGCTCATTAAGGAATTTCCACTCTGGAGGGGTGACAAAAGGTAGTCTTTGGGAGTGCCCTCCGCAAATCAAAGGAGTCTATCTTCTCATTAGTGGGAGGGAAGCCGAGGGTCATTGTCAGTCAGCAGGCCCTGAGTCAGTCAGGAAAAAAGCCAAGCCCACATGACCAATCTCAGAGGCTTGAACCTGGGTAGACAGGTGCCCGGAGCCACCTGAAATCTGGACAGGCCGGAACCGCAAGTCTTAACAATGGCTTCCATTGGGCCCCTGTCTGCTCCACCCACACTCCAGCACTAGGGAGGGTGTGTGTGGGCACTGCCCTTAGGGACACTTCCCTGAGAGGTCTCACGCCATCGTCTGGAGTGTGCAGCAGAGGCAGTCACTGCCCCTGAAGGAAGAACCCCATGCCTCCTCTGCCCTCCAGATGCTCTTCTGGTGGGGCACACTCTTGGGCCATTCTCAGGGGGCTGTGAGTCCGAGGATGGACCCGGAAGAGGAACCTGTTCCTTTGGTTGGCTGGCTTCTTTCAGGCATCCAAATGTGGAACGTACCACAGCCACCTCCATGGACCAACTCAGCCTGCTCGGTAGTGAATCTGTGTGACTCTGGGAATTCTCTCGTTTCCTCAGTGCTTAATCTCAGGTTCAACTTGTCTTTCCCTTTTAGAGACAGGGTCTCCCTGTGTAGCCCAGGCTGTCCTAGAACTCACTACGTAGACCAGGCTGGCCTCAAATTCACAGAGATCCTCCAGCCCCTGACTCCTGGGTGCCGGGATCAAAGGCATGCTCCAGCACTCCCAGATATTGTTTCCACTTTTTAGACAAGGAACCGATGAGCAGTGATGTCAGGTGACCGGTGATTAGGTTGTCAACCCCCGTCTTGTGTCCTGTGCCATCATTCTGGATAGGTCTGTGCAGGCCTGAGGTTTCTGCAATCATCATCCAAGAATAAAGTTAGATGAGCGGTCTCTGGACCACGCCTGTGGCCAGCAAGAGCCAAGTGCTGCCTTCTGCCTACATCAGGCCATCAACACGGTGAGGGGAGCTGCTGGAACACCCCCCACCCCGAGTCCAAGTACTCTGACCTCTACACATACACTGTGGCAAAAATAAGCACACCCCGATATCCAACACATAAACAAATTAATCTAAAAAGCTGATCTGTGCATTGGCACTGATTTTCCCTTCCTTCCTTCCTTCCTTCCTTCCTTCCTTCCTTCCTTCCTTCCTTCCTTCCTTCCTTCTTCCTTCTCCCTTCCTTCCTCCTTTTCTTCCTTCTTTCCTTCCTTCCTTCGCCCTTTTCTTCCTCCCTCCCTGCCTTTCTTTCTTTCTTTCTTTCTTTCTTTCTTTCTTTCTTTCTTTCTTTCTTTCTTTCTTTCTTTCTTTCTTTCTTTCTTTCAAGACAGGGTTTCTCTGTGTAGTCTTGGCTGTCTTAGATCTCACTCTGTAGACCAGGCTGGCCTCAAACTCACAGAGATCCACCTGCCTCTGTCTCCCAAGTACTGGGATTAAAGGTGTGTGCCACCAAGTCTGGCGAATTGACACTATTTGAGGCCAGCCTGGGCTACATAGTAAGACCCTGCCTTTAAAAGGGGGGAAGAAAGAAAAAAAAATAGATTTGTTGCTCTAACTACGTTGTCCCTTTAAAGTCCGGATAAATATACATCCCAGGTTGGACTCCCAAAGACAGGAAATAGAACAGCAACTATGGAGGAGCTGACACCCCTTCCCCAGCCGCTAAGTACCTGACTTTCTGCTAAGAACGAGATGAAAAAGAAAGGAAGGAGAGGCTGAGGGAGGAAAGAGTGGAGGAAGGGGGGGGTGGCTACCCCAGGTCACTGAAGGCTGTTGTGACCGAGTGTAGGCACACTAGTGCCCTGTGGGCGGCTCCCGTCCAGGGATTTCCATCCTGAGTGGTCCTGGAGCAGAAGGAAGGGCTTGAACGGCCTGTGTGAAGCTTTGTTCCGCCCTTGTCTAGCCTTACGTGGATGGGTTTAGAGAGCTCAAGTAGCTTCTGTCCTGGTTAGTTATTGTGTCAACTTGACATAAACTAGAGTGGAGGGAAGAGGGACCTCAACTGAGAAAATGACTCCATCAGATTGGGCTGTAAGCAAGTCTGTGAGGCATTTCCTTGATGGATGATTTTTGTGGGAGGATCCAGCCTACCACGGGCTTTGCTACCCGTGGACAGTGGCCCTGGGTTGTATAAGAAACGGGGATGAGCCATTCATGAGAAGCGAACCAGTAAGCAGTGTTTGTTAGTTATTTGGCAGCGCTCTTACCCTGCGAGGAAATGTCACGAAACATGACAGAATCCACTACCAAGAGTTTTATTAAGATAAGAGAGACAGACAAGTGCTCAGGCCTGCAGAAGAGACATGTGTGTGGAGAAGAAGAAGAAGAAGGAAGCCGGGAATATGGCACCGGCTTATAAAGGCTGGGTGGCACATGAGTATACAGGTCGATGTGGCTACTCCATGCATGTGCAGATCACATGGTTGTGTTGTACGCTCTTTCGAAACCATGCAAAGCCATAGGGTCCTGGCCACACAAGATGCCTTGGCCCAGAAAGAAATGGCTATTTTGACCTGGAACTGGCTAGGCCGAAGTGTCTAGGTCTGCCGGACATGCCCAACTGTGGGGGCGTGTTGTGAATCTATCAGTATTCCTTCAGGGTCTTTGCTTTGGTTCCTGCCTCTGGGTTCCTGCCTTCAGCTCCTGCTCTTACTTCCCTTTCTGATGGGCTAGAAACAAGTAAGCAGAAATAAACCCTTTCCTCCCCCAACTGCCTTTGGTCATGGTGTTTATCACAGCAATAGAGAGCAAACCAAGAGAGCGTCTAAGCATCAGGTTCCTGGTTTAGGAGGGGGTTTATCCTGCAAAGAAGGCACCATTAGCAGGTCCATCTGTACTGTGAAGAGCCCCCCAACACTCCTTATCCTTCTTTTTGGCTGTCTGCCCTGGAGCTTCACCCTTCCCTCTCTGTTGCCCCTCCCACTCAGTTCACAGGCCAGCAGCAGCCAGTGGGTCCCCAAGGCCCAAGGGGTCAGGCTGTGGTGGCCACATTCCAGGGCTCCCCAGGGAGGGGAGATTCCATCTCGATGGAGCTGGACAGGGCCCAGGAGGGTTTCTGTTCCAGCCTTTCTGTGAAAGATAAGGAAATGAAACCAGAGACAGTGGCCACGCCTTCTTCATGCCATGCGGGGAGTCAGTGGCAGACCCAAGAATTACAACCTGGGACCTTCGGTTCTTTTCTTTTTCTTTCCGCTTGTTTTAGAGACAGGGTCTCACTGTGTAGCCCTGGCAGTCCTAGAACTCACTCTGTAGACCAGGCTGGCCTCAGTCTCACAGAGATCCACCTGCCTCTGCCTCCTGAGTGCTGGGATTACAGGTGTTTGTCCCCATGCCTGGCTCTGGGATTCTCTTTAAAGAGTTCTCTTTCCCCTGTCTGTCCTCTGATATACAAAGGGGAAATGTGTCCAAGTGTGTGGAGGCTCGGAAGTCCCCTTGGCAGAGAGCAAGGCACTGGGAAAAATCCGGGACTCAGCTTGGGAAAATGGAAAGCACTAATCAGGAGACTTACTGTCATGTGATGAAGGGCACAGTGGCCTTGAGAAAAGGCACGAGCGCTTTGGATTAGCCCAAGGCCATCTTGTCAGCTTCCAAATGAAGGCTGGGGCTGGAGGTTGTTTTTATTTGTTTTATTTTTATTTGTAATTTTACTTGTAGTTTTTATTTTTTGAGAGAGTCTCACTATGTAGCTTATGCTGGTGTTGAGTAGAGTCCCTGAGAGGAGGGTTGCAGGTGTTGGCCGCCACACCTCGTTTCCAGAGTATTCTTGTTTAAGGACACGCTGAGAAGACTTTAACAGAGAGTTCACTTCCATTCCCCATCTATTTTTAACCCATCAAAATGGTAATTCCCAAAGATCACCGGTGGGGAGGGGAGGGTGTGGGTGCAGGCAGGGAGGGGTGGAGCAGGTGAGTCATGGCAGAAACCCTGAGGGAGTGGGGGCAGGGCTATGATCTGGGACAAGAAAGGCTGGGCCTCCATTAGTCAGAGGATGTGTCAATCATATCACTTCGTCAGGCAGCTTGAACCTAGAAGTACCTTAACCACGGGCAGCAGGAACCTAGGCCTTAGGACATGCTCAATTTAGAGAAAAATTATTTGGCCTGAAATTAAAAGCATCATGTATTAAAAAGAAGAGCATCGTCAGGCAAGGTGGTGCACTCCTTTGATCTCAGCACTCGGGAGGCAAAGGCAGGCAGATCTCTGTGAGTTCAAGGCCAGCCTGGTCTACAAAGCAAGTTCTAGGACAGTCAAGTCACAAACAACAACAACAAAAACAAGAAAAGGAGGGCATTATCACCAGCATCTGGAGGAGCCAGACCCAGGTGTTTTTAATCCCACTGGGCAAGAATAAGACCACTACCACATTTTTTGAGCCAAATTTGAAGCAAGCTTTATTAAATATTGGCCAGGATGATGGACACTGGCCAGGTCCATACCCAGGATTCCCAGAGAATGGCCAATGCTTATAAAGACAAACCCCACAAAGTTATGTACTTCCCTCCTTCCAATCTGGGGCAAGCATACATCCTGATGCACTTCCTCCCGACACACTTCCTCCCTACGCACCTCCCACCTGAAAGTGACCAAGCACATCCTGTGCAGCTGGGGCAACCAAGCTTGTTTACAGACGTGAATACACATGACTTGGCGTCTTATGTGAACAACAGTCTTCAGCATCCCAGGAAGTTCTCTATCCTTACAGGTTGGAGGCAATTTTGTTTTATAGATCTCTTAAGCACAGTGATTTAAATTTAAGACATAACTTTAGCCCTCACAGTGTTACCTTCAGAGAGGAGGTTTTGTTCTTTCTGGAGTGTGAGCTGCCCAGCAGAAACACACAGGAGCACAAGCAGCCCTCTGGTGATCTTAATGGAATATGGCTTTACCTGAGGAAACACCTAGATTTGTACCAGTGGCACAGGGCAGTCCAAAGAGCCGTTCTCAGACCATAATGGGCATCCTGAGACCTGGGATCAGTCTTCCATTGGTGTAATTAAGTCAGGAGGTTGTGGCCATTGAGAAATCTGAGCAAGCTTCAACATCTATGGGATGTTTTAAATCAAGAACATTTCGATTTTGGATGTGAGTTTCTAGGACAATGGTTGACTTTTAACTCAGTTCCAGCCTATCTGTGAGATAAACAAGGCTTTATATGTGGCTTATCCCAGAAGGTTTGGTGCTTGTGTGAGCTGTGTGCTGCTGTAACAAATAGCTGAGACGGATCAGCTTAGGAAGAAAAAATGGCTCCTTTTGGCTCACAGTCTGGAGGCCCCAGAGCATGACTGATTAATCTTGATTCTGTGGACCTGTGTTGAGGCAGCTCATGGTCAAGGAGATGGAGAAATAGAGTCCACTACCCCCTTCAAGGCATAGCCCCAATGATCTGCTCTTTCTCCTACAGGTTGTACCAATATCCTATTCGTGCTGCCCAAGGACCAAGTCTTTAACAGCCATGAGCCTTTGGAGAAAATTTCAGGTCCACAGCAGGTACTGATGCTGAAGTGCATCTTCAAGGGAGTGCCTTGTCATTTATGTGGTCAACCCAGGGAGACTGAGTCACCCTCACAGGACAGAAGCTGGAAAAGTCAACCACACCCTCAGGCACAGGCTTCAGGGACATCTGGAGAAACTGATGTGTGATTCATATGCCTTCATCTATGGTTCTCATCTTAAATTGTGATTTCATTTCCACTAAACAGCTCAGCAGTGTTTCGGATCTGTGACTTTGTGGCACCCAGGGGCAGTCCAGGATTGGGAAAGAAAAGTCCTCCCTGTTTCCTCTTGAAACCCTAGCTGGATGCCTGCCTTTTCATGGTCCCCAAGACTGACCCCCATCCAGCCTCCATTCCAATCAATGCATTTAAGTGGCTTCTGCCATAGCAAGAAGGTATAACTAAGCAGGCCACATCAGAGTACATCCTCCTGATAGACCTAGGTCTGAGAATGTCACTTGGTGAACTTCCCCAAGCGTCTACAGCCTAGCCAAATTACCTGCATTAAAATACACTGTCGGGGCCTGGAGTGATGGATCAGCAGTTCAGGGCACTGGCTGTCCCTGCAGAGGACTTTGGTTTGATTGCCAGTATCCACATGGTGGTTCACAGCCATCTGTGATCCAGTTCCAGGGAAATCTGACACCCTCTTCTCGTTCATGGGCACTGAAAATATGTGGTGCACATACATGCATGCAGGCAAAACACTAATGCACATAAAATAAAAGTAAGTAAATAGTTTCAATATTTATAAAAATAACTAAAACTAAAACAACAACAACAAAAACCCTGGCGCGCACACTGCTCTTCATTCACCCTACAGACTGGCCATAGTGGAGGGCATGCCCTTGAAGGAAGCTTGCAGTCTTTGCCCCCTTCTCTACCACCTCTCGCTTGCAAAGAGCCTGAATGACCAGGTCCTCATCCCTCTGAAGAGAATTCCATAGCAAGTCCATCCCAGCTCTGTCTCTATAGACTTGATTAAACTCTTCTGTTTAGATCAGGTTAACTCACCCTCCCATGTTTAAACCAAGGGCTTCCAGTCAGTCCCTCGTTAATTAACGCTCAAATTGGGTGACTGTCAAGCTTAGTCCTGACCTGGTGGGCAGCTTGGAAAAGTGGCCCAAACACCTATCTGTGAGGAGAGCCTTGTCAAGACAGGAGACTTTTAGCTGGTTGCTATGTGCATGTCATGCAAAGCACCAAGGTTAAGTGACCTAGTAATACAGTAAATAAATCCATCTCATGGCAAAGCCTCCTAAAGATGAGAATAACAATGAGGAGGACTAATGGGAAACAGCTCTGGGATCTGTTGGCTGAGTCTGCTGCAGGCCCAGGATGGGGGATGACAGCTACCAGTGTCCCAGAGATGGCCGAGGGGACAGCTGAGAATTCTGAGATTGATTCCTCCCCTGCCAACCAAGTCAAATGTGCAGTCACCAAAGGCTGTCCCACATCCAATGTGGCTGGTGGCTGAAAGAAGTCATTTGAGGTCACAGAAGAAGGAAGAAGCCCGACTCTGGTCAGATGCATGCCTTGGGAGCTAGGGGAGTGTCCACGAACTATATTTATTTATATTTATACCTTCCTCATTCTTATGACTTCGACCAACCACGTCAGTTCTCCCAGAGGGTCAGGCAGTAAATCTTTTCAATGAAAAGAGATCAGGTTGCTTATCTGCTTGTCGTGAGGGGTGTAGGAAGGAGCTTCTTCCTGGGGAGACCTTGCTTTGCCCAGGAGTGGTCACGAAGAAAGAAAAACACTCTTGGTTGGAGCAGTAGTGTTAGAATGGAAGGGTAAGCAGGCCACGTGCCTGTGGTTCCCAGAGGGGCACATGGTGGAGACGGAGGTGGGCAAGGGAGAAGGAGGGTCCGGGGAGACTCAGCAGGCAGGGCTCCTGCATGATTGTTGTTGCTGCTGTTCAAAGACAACATCAAGAATGTTTCCTGCCTTTTCATTTTTCACAATGATACTTCGAGGGAACTGCTAACCATCTGATTATACAGGTACAACAACACAAGGACCCCACATGTAATGTGGGCAAAGAGGACCACTATATAAGTCTGAAAATGCCAACTTACAAATAAAGGAATGGCCATTCTTTTCTTAAAAATCTATAGCTACTGTTTGGGGGGAGATGGCTCAGTGGGCAGGAGCACCTGCTTTGAAAGCAAGAAGATCTGAGTTCAAAGCCCTAGTGGCCACATAAGGGCCAGGCATGGCCATGTGTGCCACCCTAGGGTGTCCAGCCAGACCTCCTCACAAAACTATTACATTAATATTAATAAAATACATGTTAATAAACTTAAAAACCTAGCGTTCCTAACTCTGTGTGATTATGGAACTGAACTGTGCCCTATTCAAACCTTTCCCAAAACAAACTGGAAAAAACGGGAATGTGTGGGTGGAAGGACTTTTTGTTTTTGTTTTTCATTTTCTTTTTTTTGGTTTTTCGAGACAGGGTTTCTCTGTGTAGCTTTGCGCCTTTCCTGGAACTCACTTGGTAGTCCAGGCTGGCCTTGAACTCACAGAGATCCACCTGGCTCTGCCTCCCGAGTGCTGGGATTAAAGGCGTGCGCCACCACCTCCCGGCTCTTTTTCTTATTTTTAACTTGTAAGTAAAACAGCTAAGCTGATGTCTAAGTTTTAGAAGATTGATTGATTTCACTTTAAGTGTCTAAGTGCTTTGCCTGCGTGCGTAGCTGTGCACCATGTACCCGCATCGCCCTCACAGGCTAGACCTTGGAACTTGAGTTAGAGACAGTTGTGAGTCACCATGCGGGTGCTGGGAATTGAACACAGGACCTCTGAAGAGCAGCCAGAGCTCTTAACCACTGAGCCATCTCTCCAGCCCTGCACACATACCCCTTCTGTGTTTTTTTTTAGACTCTGTAACCTTGGCTGACTTGAAACTTGCTACATAGACCAAGCTGGACTTGAAGCTCTGGGTATATTCCTTTTTCCGTCTCCTGAGTGTTGGAGCACAGGCTTGAACCACCATGCCTGCCCCGATGTCTAATCTAAGCCATGAAGAGTTTATATTAAAAATAAAAGACTTTATTTACTTCATGTCAAAACTGCTCCTCACCCCCATCCTCTAGTCCTGCATAAGGCAGATGTCCCTTTTAAGTCCTTTAAGGAAATTGAATGTAAATTTTTTTTCCATGGCCTGAATATTCTTTGAAGACTGAAGGAAAACAAAATATGCCCATTTTTTCCCCTTGGAAAATTAGCCAGACTGTTTTATGAATTGGAACTCTTAAAATTAAATCATTTTGTTTGAAAGAAGCCAGAGTACACATTTATTCCCCATATTTCCGGCTTCTTGGTGGGATAGCGAACATTTCCAAAGATTCCTCGTGCCAGAGTTCTACATGTCTGGTCTGGAAGCCTGTTTTCCAAGGCTGCCCTCAGTTGTTTATGGAGAAATATGCCTTTCATGGCAAATGGAAACAGATCCTGGGTCAAGTTCCACGTCTTTGCTCTATAATTAGACTGTATTGAGTGGGTGTTAGGGTCAGGCGGGCTGGCTCAGGACTGGCTGTACTTCCTCAACGCCCAGTTACATGCACCCTTCCTATGTAATGGGGCTGGTTATGTTTTCTCACGAAACTGGGGACTTTTGTACGAAAGGCAAGGAGGGATGTGCCAGGGGTTGGAGATGTGTGTTCTTTCTGTATTTAAACAGGAAGCCTTCCACCCCATGCCACAATATACTGGCTCTCTGCTTGTTGGTATTTCCAGTGGTAACAGATGTGCGAATGGACGCATGAATTGGTAGACTGGTATGTGCAAGGGTGGGTGGGTAGAAGGAAGGATTGATGGATAGTTAGTCTGTGTATCTTTAACTTCGAGCAAGTTCTGATAAGTGAAATTCTACCTCCGACCTCTTCTGGACATCTTCCTACCTTTTTCTTCCCAGACTACCTGTGCCTAGGACGCTGGAGTGGCCAGACCGCTCTGGTTTCTGAGGGGAACTCGGGATGAGTTCTAGTTGCCATCAGCACAGAGATGGGGTGGGAGAACGGCCGGTGTCTGAGAACACTGTGTTTCTGCTGGGGACTCAGGTGCCAGCTCTCTTTGCCCTTTGGGGGAAGTAAAAAGAATTCGTCCTTGTCCTCAGTCCCAGGTAATGTGAGCGGTTTTATCCTGCCAAGGAAAGCAGAGAGTTGGCCAGGCTCCTTCCATTTGTTCATGTGTTTTACTTCCTCCTTTGTTTAGGGCTTAGGTCATACTGTGTCCACTTTGGAGTCCATAACCCTCTGGAATGCAAGGGTTGGGCTTTATTTCTCATAATATCCTCTTCAAGGCTTAGGCAGACTTGGGTCATTAATCAGAACTCAACAGCATCGGAACAGGCCAATTCTCGACAGACATCCACTCTTCTTGTGACCCTCCTCCCCCAGCACCCGGGGTGTGTGTTGATGTGTGGTGTGTAGGTGGGTCTTACAGTGAGGAGAGAGAGAGAGGAAAGGACACCCAGAGAGTGCAAAGAGCCACAGACAAAGCACAGGGCGGCTGCTGAGTTAATCAGCTCAGTGTCCTGCACAAAGCGAGTTCACTGGCTAGGTTTGCATGAATACAAGAAATGCTCTTTGCTGGGGGCGTTTTCAGCTGTTCTTTTGAAATTAGCCACATGGTGCCGGATTCCTTCCTTGGGGTGGGGTGGGGTCCTTTTCTCCCTAGTCTTTGAAAGGAATTGGGATGGGGTTCAACACGTGTCCCGTTGCTCACACACAGTTTCTGTGGTACACCTTTTGCAGCTTCTGAAGCCCCTGAGGATCAATGGTATTGGTCCAGGGTCCATGGTATTGGTGGCCATTTTGGCTAGCAGTGGCAGGGGACGAGCGGCCGTGCGTCTCCGTAGAGCCCACGCCTTGCCTGGGCAGCTTTGTCGCTGTGGTAGGGCTTGGGTGAGGTTGGCAGCCTGGGCTGTGGAAGAGAGGAAAAATGTGAAGACTGAAGAAGTCCGTAGCAGAGGTGAATGAACTGGGGACTGGAAGGGCCCCACGGAGTTCCCCTGAGGTGGAGGTGAGGGGGTGGGAAAAAGCGGGGAGAGTCGCCTTCAGAGGTCGCAGAGGTGCTGGGAATGGTTGGAAAAGTTTTCTGCTTCGCGTTAAAGAATTGTGAAGTCACTGCCAAAGCGTCAAGTTCAACGTCTGAAGCATGGTGAAGCAGCCATTCTCCAGTTCATCCACGTGACATTAAAACATGGTATAAGCAAGCCCCTGGGGCCCTCAGGAAACCCAGATAGCACCGTCCCATCCCAGAGCAGCAGACTGGGACTCTGACCTCTCAGACCCCCACCTTCCAAGGGTTCTGAGTTCAGGGCTGACTTCAGTCCAGGGGAAGGAGCTTCCCGGGAGTCCTGCATCTGGGATGAAGAGGGCAGCTATGATGGAGGGTGGTCATGGGTACTTTCTCCAGCCTGGAGTGCAAAATTCAGCCCCTGGGCAGGAAGACTTTTTGAGAAACTCAGGAGAGCTGAGGGACAGTTAGCTCCTCAGGTCACTCTCTCCCCACATAGCACGGAAGAAGACAGGAATAAGGACAACTTCTGAGGTCTGGGGTCTCCTGATTATGTCTTTGCTCCCAAAGGTTGTCCCGCCACCCATCCAGGAACCTCTCTAGAGAGTTCCTTCCACTTTTCATCCAGAAACAACTCTAGATCCTGAGTCACCCATGGCATCACCCTGGGCTCTGCCCTCAGTTCTTCTCCCAGTGCGCATTTGAGTCATTTGTGGAGTCAGGAAAGGGAGCTTGGTTGGTCTTCTGTACCTGGAGGGCCCTACTCAGCAGAACCCAAGACACCAGCACCTAAAAATCAAAAAGAAAATTCAGAAGATTCACTATGGCATGAAATTGCTTTAAAAAATAGGATCACAAGTCATCATGGCAAATGCCTGTGACCCCAGCACGGAGGAGGCAGAAGGAGCCGGAGGTCAAGGCTGTTCCTAGCTACACAGCTGAGTTAGGGTCTAGCCTGGACTCTGTAAGGCTTCGTTTAGTCAACCGACTAACCAACCAACCAAACAATACAGATAGTTATAATACGCATTCCTTGTCTGAGGCGTGAGTGTGGTTTTTCTGGCGCAAACTGCCGTCATGCAGTTGATGGGAAGCGCCAGCCTCTTGCAGTGCTTTGGATTCATCCAGTCTGAGCACTCTCCTGTCCTCAGAACCGAAGGGCCTTTTGGTCTTTACCAAACAACTCGGGTCTTGTTCTCATTTTTCACTTGGGATGTTGAAAAAAAATGCTCTCAGAAACAGTTCCACCATTCAAAAATTCCAAATATATCCGTGAGCTTTTATTATTCTTCAAGATTACAGGAATTTTCCTTGGAAACTATTCGAGTCTGGGTAGGGCTGTTGCCTTTCATGTCTTCCTCTTGCTTTTGAAATGCGTTTTGGTAAATTGAAGGCTCTGAACTTACATTTATTTATTTAGCCAAATTTAGTCCGTCTAAATATGCTTTGTCATTAAAAACCCCCAAAGAAAAGGTCGTTTCGAGCCATCCTTCTGAACCTCAGTGTGGAAATTAACCGGGCGCGATATAACGGCCGTTTGTTGCCTTCTGCATTAGCTGGCGTTGATGTTAAAACACAGAGACGGCTGAACGTAAAAAGACATCTTTGGCATTTGAGCCAAACCTGGAAAGCCACTCTACCTTCTGGTCCCACCTTTATCAACTGGACCCCACAGTGTGCCAAATGTTATGAACGACTTTCCCTTTCCCTGGGTACTCCTCCGTAGAGATGAAGTGATGAGGCGTTGGCCCAGGAGTAAAAGCTTGGAGGCTGGAGACATGGGGTGGGGGTGGGGGGTGGGGGGCTCTGCTTCTCTCATTTCTTTCCCTTGTTGATGTCGTAGCCTCTCCCAGATGGCAAGTGTCTCTACCCCACGGCCACGTCTATATCCAGCGATCCGCCATGCCCAGGCACAGCTTGAGCTCTGGAAGCCCAGGTTGGCACCAGATTCAGCACACAGGTTCCTAGGACACAACAGGGGACCCAGGAAGCGGGGGTGGGAGGGTGGGGGTCAGGGTGGGGCTCATTGTCATGGCTTCTCCTGGGACCCAGCATACTGCTCTGCTTACCAGGGCCAGCCCATATGGAGCAGTGTTGGAGAAACCTGCAAATGATGTCGGAGAACCATCTGAAACGATGTCGGAGAACCATCTGAAACGATGGCGGAGAACCATCTGAAACGATGGCGGAGAACCATCTGAAACGATGTCGGAGAACCATCTGCCCTCCTGACCCTGTTCCCTTGCCCGGGGGACACCTGCCTGGACGCCCGAGATCCTCCCATGGTGCTCTTGTTCAGTTAGGCATGACCTCATTTGGAGGGAAGCTCACAGTTTGCTGCATGGTCTGAGGTGGTGGCATCGGCTTCCTTTAACAGCTGGGCACCGCAGACCTGTCCCTGCTCTGTGTTGTCAAATGTGGGTAACAACAGCGGCCGGACTTCCTTCAGGTTGCTGTAAAGAAGCACACTGCTGGCTCTGAAACCCTTTGGTAACCTGAAAAAATGGTCAGAGGTGATGGTGTTAGGCCTGCCTGGGGCTCTATGCTGAGATCTGTGTTCTCTGAAAGTGCCCTAGCCTCCAGAAAAAAAAAAAAATCCTCTGCTGCCTATTAGCTGAGACATGTGACTTTATGTGATGAAGGCCTATCAATCTGCTCTATGCATCTTGTTTTATCATGGGATGCAGTCCGAGAAAGCCCGCCTCCCTTTACCTCAGTTACTCTCTCTTGAAAATGGTTCAGGTACCAGGTTAGTCAATGCCTATTAGCATCATAAAATACCTGGGTAATTAACTTCTAAAGAGAGAAGAAGCTAACAGAATGATACAGGCCTGTAATACCAGTGGCTGGGAAGGTAGAGGCAATCGGATGGATCACTGCAAGTTCGAGGCCAGTCTGGGCTACATAGCCAGACCCCATCTTCAATTTAAAAAATAAATAGAGGAGGGAGGAGAAGGGATCTTGGGGAACCTGGGGGAAAAGGTTCGAACAGGAACAATTGCTTTGCTCACAGGGTGATCAGGCCAGCTTGATCACCCATGATGCACACAGAGCTATGAGGGGTATCATCTTCCT